>NC_092714.1:204745666-205345666 GCF_047496885.1 Scyliorhinus torazame
AGCACTGCACTATAACGACGATTTCCTGTGTGCACTGGCTGTGGTAAACGCTGGTATTCAGCAGTGGAATCAAAGTTGTTAATACTATTCTTTTGACAGTATGTGACATTCAGATCAGTTTGTAAGTGTCATCTTGCTTGATGTGAGATAATGAAGATGCTGTCAGCCATCAGCAAAAACAAAGCTTGAGAAACAGAATTAAAAATCTCACTAACAAACCAGACTGTCCACATGTAAAAAAAAGCATGGCTATGGCCTAATCTCAAAATTAAGAAATTAAGATAATGACAATGTTAGCTAAACCTTTTGACTGAATTACATCCTTGTGACTTTTTCCTGATTATCTATTATTCTCTGTACTTATTTGGTGCTGAACAGTAAACATATGGGGTGGGATTCTCCACCCCGCCGCACCTGTTTTCAGGTGAGGTGTGCCCCTCCAGCTGCGGGGTCCTCCTTCCCGGCAGCCGGCCAATGGGGTTTCCCATTTTGGGCACCCACACGCTGTCGGGAAATCTGTGGGCGTGAGGATCCTACCAACAGAGAATCCAGCCCATGGGATTTTCCGGCCCATCCCGCCAGTGAAATCTTCCAGTCCCGCCGAACGGGATTACCAGCCCCCCCCCCCCCCCCACCCTCACCCCAACCCCACAGTGGGTTCACTGGCAGCGCGGCCAGCGTGCAACAGAAATGGCCACTGACTTCCCACTTGCAGCTAATGGTAAGCTGCCTCTGCCACTGGTAAAGCAGCCACAGGGGGATCGGAAAATGCCAGCCATTGCATGAAATACTGAGTTAAATCGTCTACTGCCGTATGTTTGAATTTTAAATATGTGACTATTATGTTTATAAGTTTAGTTTACATTTTTATAATAAAAGTCTCCAGGCAATTTAAATGTCACTGGCGGGTGGTCGGAGAATCCCGCCCAAAATCATTTTGGGTAGAAGATTATACTCCGAGCTTTGCAGTGAACTTGAAGCATTCATGCAGGGGAACATTTTGTGTTCCTTTTTTGATGTGGGACAATGAGTTGAGGGAAATGTTCTCACTGGTTCAGGTTGACATCCTGCAATTCGTGCATCAAGCCAACATGTTGAACTCTTTAACAGCTGTGTGTTATCCCTTTGGGCTGAGGTGGGGGGTGTCACTGTACAGTCATAGCCTTCGGCCCATCGAGTCTGCAAGAGCACCCTGCCTAGACCCAATCCCCCAGCCTATCCCTGTAATCCCACATAACCTTGAGACACATAGGGGGTATTTATCATTGCAAATCCACCTAACTTGCACATCTTTGTACTGTGGGAGGAAACCGGAGCACCCAGAGGAAATCCACGCAAACACGGGGAGAAAGTGCAGGTTTTACTGACCACTGTGTAGTTCGATTGTTCAAAACTATTGCCATGTCACAGTAAGTGGTTACCGCATGACGTGACACAAAGTAACAAAATCTAAAATGGCAGTAGGAGTGAGCGCACAATGCTCTGCAATCCTCAGGTAAAATTGAATTGAGTTGTGGAAATGACAGATAAAACTCTCTCCAAAATACTGTTGGCATGGAGATTATGGCATACAGCTTGCCACTGCATATCAGTATAGTACTCCAAAATGACCAACATTTGCAAGCCAGACATTCTTATCTGGTAAGGAAACAGATTCCATTAAGCTGGTGTATTTGTCTTCATGTGTGATGCACGATCAATTGCACAAAGACTAAAGTTGGGTACAACTGTGGCTTTATTACAGTCAGATGTGTGGCCTCCTGCTGCAGCTGGCAAAATGGCAGGGCACTGGAGGTCATACATATTTATACAGTTCTCCATGGGCGGAGCCAGCCGGCAGGAGCTACCGGCGAACCTGTAGTGCAGGTCCTACCTTACAACTCCTATTACAGTGGTGCACCACATTCACCCCCTGTTAAAAATGAGTCCGGAGGGGGTGATGTGAAACTATATACAATTAGTGCAATTTTGTACAGTGGTAGGGAAAGAAAAGTCCATGTTGACGGTCCAGAGTCAAAGGTTCAGCCGGTCCGGTGCTTTGGTGCTTCGTTGGGAGCGGCGTAACGGTGGCGGCGAAGTCGGTGCTGGCGGTGATGGAGGTGGCACCGATGGCGGTGGTGGCGTTGCTGATGCTGGCCAGTCATCGGGGAACTCCGGGAGCGTGCCAAGGTCCTCTTCGTCCTCTTGAGCGGAAAAGGGGAGGGGAGGGGTGGTCTGGTGGGGCCAATATTGGAGGCGCGATGGGAGGTGGGGGGGGGGGCGCATTAGTGGGGGGGGGGGTGTTGGGGTGGAACCTGACGGTGCCAGGTCCCTGAGTGAGACAGTATCTTGGCGGCCGTTGGGGAACTCAACGTAGGCATATTGAGGGTTGGCATGGAGCAGGTGAACCCTGTCCACCAAGGGGTCCGCCTTGTGGAGTCGGACGTGCCTACGGAGAAGGACCGGTCCTGGAGCAGCGAGCCAAGTCGGGAGCGACACCCCGGATGTGGACTTCCTCGGGAAAGTAAAAACACGTTCATGGGGTGTGTTATTAGTGGCGGTGCACAATAGGGACCGGATGGAGTGCAGAGCGTCAGGGAGGACCTCCTGCGAGACGCTGGGAGGTTCCTGAACCGTAGGGCCAGCTGGACGGCCCTCCAAACCATCCCATTCTCCCGTTCTACTTGCCCGTTTCCCCGGGGGTTGTAGCTGGTCATCCTGCTGGAGGCTATACCCCTGCTGAGCTGGAACTGACGCAGCTCATCGCTCATGAATGAGGATCCCCTGTCACTGTGGATGTAGGCGGGGAAACCGAACAGAGTGAAGATGGTGCTGAGGGCCTTGATGACGGTGGTAGACGTCATATCGGGGCATGGGATGGCGAAGGGGAATCTGGAGTACTCAACGACCACACTGAGAATATACGTGTTACGGTCGGTGGAGGAGAGCGGCCCTTTGAAATCCACGCTGAGGGGCGGGAAGCTTTCACCAGGCGCACACGGTCCGGCCGGTAGAAGTGCGGCTTGCACTCTGCACAGACCTGGCAGCCCCTGGTGACTGTCCTTACTTCCTCGACGGAGTAGGGCAGATTGCGAGCTTTGACCAGATGGTACAAACGAGTGACCCCCGGGTGACAAAGGCTGTCGTGTAGGGCCCGGAGTTGGTCCACTTGTGCGCTGGCACATGTACCTCGGGAGAGGGTGTCTGGTGGCTCGTTGAGTTTACCGGGGCGATACAAGATCTTGTAATTATAGGTGGAGAGCTCGATTCTCCACCACAAGATTTTATCATTTTTGATCTTGCCCCGCTGTGTGTTATTGAACATGAAGGCTACCGGCCGTTGGTCCGTAAGGAGGGTGAATCTCTTACCGGCCAGGTAATGCCTCCAATGCCACACAGCTTCAACGATAGCTTGGGCCTCCTTCTCGATGGATGAGTGTCGAATTTCAGAGGCATGAAGGGTGCGGGAAAAGCATGCCACGGGTCTGCCTGCCTGGTCTGGAGTGGCGGCAAGGGCGACGCCTGAAGCGTCGCTTTCTACTTGGAAAGGCAGTGACTCGTCCACTGCGTGCATCCCGGCCTTGGCGATGTCTGCTCTGATGCGGGCGAAAGCATGTTGCGCCTGGGCCGCAAGGGGGAATTGGGTGGACTGAATGAGTGGGCAGGCCTTGTCCGCATAGTTTGGGATCCACTGAGCGTAGTAGGAAAAGAACCCCAGGCAGCGTTTGAGGGCTTTGGGGCAGTGGGGGAGGGGAAGTTCCATGAGGGGGCACATGCGCTCGGGGTTGGGCCCGAGAAGTCCGTTTTGGACTACATAGCCGCGAATGGCTAACCGGGTCGTGCTGAACACACACTTCTCTTTGTTATAGGTCAGGTTGAGAAGAGTGGCAGTGCGGAGGAACTTATCGAGGTTGGCATTGTGGTCCTGCTGGTCATGGCCGCAGATGGTGACATTATCTAAGTACGGAAAGGTGGCCTGCGAACCATACTGGTCGACCATTCGGTCCATCTCTCTTTGGAAGACCGAGGCCCCATTTGTGACACCGAAAGGGACCCTAAGGAAGTGGTAGAGGCGACCGTCCACCTCGAAGGCAGTGTATGGCCGGTCCGACTTCCGGATGGGGAGCTGGTGGTAGACGGATTTCAGGTTAATTGTTGAGAAGACCCGGTACTGCGCAATCTGATTGACCATATCAGATATGCGTGGGAGGGGGTACGCGTTGAGCTGCGTGTACCGATTGATGGTCTGGCTGCAGTCCACGACCATCCTGTGTTTCTCCCCAGTTTTAACCACTACCACTTGGGCTCACCAGGGACTGTTGCTGGCCTCGATAATACCCTCCTTAAGCAGCCGCTGGACTTTGGACCTGATGAAGGTCTTGTCCTGGGTGCTGTACCGTCTGCTCCTAGTGGCAACGGACTTGCAATCCACAGTTAGATTGGCAAAAATGGAGGGGGGATCGACCTTGAGGGTCGCGAGGCCGCGAACGTTAAGGGGGGGTAAGGGCCCGCCGAATTTGCGGGTGAGGCTCTGGACGTTGCACTGGAAGTCCAGGCCCAACAGGAGTGCAGCGCAGAGATTAGGAAGGACATAGAGGAGGACGTTATTAAATTCTACACCCTGGACTGTGAGGGTGTCTGTACAAAAGCCTTGGATCGGGACGGAGTGGGATCCGGAGGCTAGGGAGATCCTTTGATTGGCCGTGTGGACCGCGAGGGAGCAGCGCCTTACCGTATCTGGGTGAACAAAGCTCGAGGCACGAGGTCACGTGGCCGTTGATTTTAACCGTCGTCGACGCGGTGGCCAGGTTGTGCAGGCGAGATTGGTCCAGCGTCATCGTAGCGAGCTGCGGGTAGCAATCGGATGCTTCGGGTGGTGAGCGTGTGCGGTTCCGATGTCGAGATGTCCGGAGACCCTGTGGGGGACAAGATGTCAGCGCCCATGGTGCGCACATTGCAGGGTCGGGACAAGATGGCGGCGCCCATGGTATGCACATTGCGGGGTCAGGACAAGATGGCGACGCCAATGGGGCGCACGTGGCCGAAGGGGAACAAGATGGCGGCGCCCACTGGTCGCACATGGACCAGGGAGGAGAAGATGGCAGCTCCCATTGTGCGTCTGGCGTGGGGGAGGGGGCAATAGCGGGCGCGATCGCAGCAACTGCGCGGGCCTGGCACACAGGCGTGAAGTGGCCCTTTTTACTGCAGGCTTTGCAAACAGTGCGGGCCGGGCACTGTTGGCGGGGGTGCTTCTGCTGACCGCAGAAGTTGTAGCGGGGACCCCCGCGGTGCGTGGATCGGTGTGCGGCGCAGGTGTATTGCAAAGGAGGGCCCCAGCTGAGGAGGTCGTTGGCGGGGTCCAGGAGGGTTAGGAAGGAGTAGAAGGGTGGGCAGTGCGGCAGGAGAGGTACGATTGTACGTTACGGGATGTGACTGTCATGGAGAGCGCCAAGGTTTTCATCTCCACCAGTTCGAGCGTGGCCCCTTCCAGTAATCGTTCTCGGATGCAGTCCGACGCAATCCTCGTCACGAAGACATCACGCATGAGGAGGTTCACGTGTTCGGCGGCCTGACAGTCACAGTCCCGGACGAGTGGAATTCGGGCCCGCCAGAAGTCTTCGATGGACTCACCAGGTAGTTGCGAGCGGGTGGCAAGTACATGCCTGGCGAAGAGCGTGTTTGTCTTCTGTGTGTAGTGTTCTTTGAGGAGTTCCATTGCTTTTGTGTAATTCGTGGCGTTTTGGATCAACGGGAACACGCTGGAGCTCAGTCTGGAGTACAGGACGTTTATCTTCTGAGCCTCCGTTGGCGCGGGTTCCGCCGCGTTGATGTAAGCCTCGAAACATGCTAGCCAGTGGATAAAGTCTTTCCTGGCATCGGATCCAGCTGCAGGTGATTGTGTTTAATTCTGATATCCATTCTGTGGAAAATCTGACTGTAATAAATTGATGCACGATCAATTGCACAAAGACTAAAGTTGGGTACAACTGTGGCTTTATTACAGTCAGATGTGTGGCCTCCTGCCGCAGCTGGTGAAATGGCAGGGCACCGGAGGGCATACATGATGTGTTGGGTGTTCTGGATCACATACAGGTCACCAACGCTTGAAGTAGTGCAACACTATTTTATTAAAAGGTTAACTATTTAAACATACTTGAACTGTGGGCAAATACGATACCAGCTTTAACTAAAGACCTTTGCCATGTCCTCACCAGTTGATGCACTCAGCACATGGTGAATGTCTGTGTTGCAGGCTGTGAGCTCTGTGCTCCTAGCTAGCTGCTACTCGAATGAGCGGGAACTCTGATGTCCCCTGTCTTTCCAGTGTGTGTGTTCTCACTAGTGATTGGCTGTGGTGTTGTGTATGCTGATTGGTCCCACTGTGTGTCCATCAGTGTGTGTCTGCACCATGATATACTGGTGTATATTATGACATCCCCCTTTTATATAAAAAAATTTGCCTGCGTGACAATAAATAGTGTGTGGTGAATGTTCCTGACTACGTGTGTGCGAAATATTTACAGGACTATGCACATAAAACTAAGCTATTTACATGGGAAGGTGCCTGGTGCAGAAAAAAACCAGTGTGTCACACAAATAACGAGATGAACACTATATAAAAACCACTTGAACGATTAAACGGAAGAACAGAACAGACCAGAGAGTCCATTAGTGCACAAAGTTCACAAATCAAGTCTCTGAGGTGGGCGGCGAATTCTGGTTGACCGTCAGGGTGGCACACCACTCATCGGCTGGATCGACGCTGTATACCGACAGCGGCTGGTGTCTTTGCTTCGGGGACAGCCTGTTTTTCGTTACGACACCGACTCGAAGAGGCGCCTTCGGGTCCTCGGTGTCACTGCTGTGTGGGAGGTCGGAATCGGACTCGGTGACCAAGGGTTGAATTGCCCGAACATTCCTGCGAGGCTTGCTGAAGCGATATGAATTGGAAGGCTGAGCTACTCGACAGCAGGCAGCATAGTGGCCAAATCTTCCACATCGTAGGCATTGTCGAGATTTTGCGGGGCATTGCCGCTTTAAATGGGCGGAGCCACAGTTGTCGCACGTTGTGACATCAGCGCGTTCGCTGCCCCACCGCGAATGCGCGGTGCGGTCCTGCGTGGTGCGCGACTGTGCATTACGTTCCTCATGTCGCTTCGTCTTGTCTTCGTCATCTGCAAAGGTGAGAGAGTTGAAAATATGGATGGCATGGTCCCCGGCCGTGGAGAGGAGAAGAGCAATCTTTCTCGTGCCCAAGGCGCCCTCCCTGTCTGTGGCTTCGAGGTAGAGCTGGAAGTGCTGTTTGAAAATCTTCCAGTTGGCCCCGAGGTTGCCGGCGATGCGGAGCGGCGGCGGCGGGCTGATGTTGTCCATGGTGCAGAATGACGGAATGCTGGCGGAAGGCAGCTCACTTGCAGGTAGGTCTAAGAAGTGCTAGTATGCAACCACACCTGGTATCATGATGTGTTGGGTGTTCTGGATCACATACAGGTCACCAACACTTGAAGTAGTGCAACACTATTCTATTAAAAGGTTAACTATTTAAACATACTTGAACTGTGGGTAAATACGATACCAGCTTTAACTAAAGACCTTTGCCTTGTCCTAACCAGTTGATGCACTCAGCACATGGTGAATGTCTGTGTTGCAGGTTGTGAGCTCTGTGCTCCTAGCTAGCTGCTACTCGAATGAGCGGGAACTCTGATGTCTCCTGTCTTTATAGTGTGTGTGCTCTCACTGGTGATTGGCTGTGGTGTTGTGTATGTTGATTGGTCCCATTGTGTGTCCATCAATGTGTGGCTGCACCATGATATACTGGTGTATATTATGACAATACATATTTATACAGTTCTCCTTGGGCGGAGCCAGCCGGCAGGAGCTACTGGCGAACCTGTAGTGCAGATCCTACCTTACATCTCCTATTACAGTGGTTCACCACAATGTGCAAATGGGTTACACTTCAGCCGCATCAAGTATTTGCACTTCAGCCTTGAACACGGACCGGCTGTGATATTCTACGAGAGGTTTAAAACTAATAGTGATGAAGAACCTGCTTCCCAATGTCTGTGGTGGGAAAAAAGTTCAGTAAAGAGAACAGTATTTTGAGATGCTACTGTCACCCACTGAGTTTAGATGTTCTCAGATCATTGATGAGTAATTTGTTTGAACCTCGTTGAATGGTATGTTTGAGATGGTTTTGATACCTGACTAATGCAGGACAGGAAAAGACAGATCTGTGCTCAGTGCTGCATTTTGAAGGATTCAGGCGAAGTATTATGGCTTTTACATTTATATGGTTTGTTTTATCTTGATGCAGTATTTGAACTTAAAGCCCATTAGTGTTTCAATGGTATCATACCCTTCTTCCAATGTATTATGTTAGTGATCCGAAAAGAACAATGGGCGGGATTCTCCGATCCGGCCCCCAGGGGGCGGCGTGAATCCCGCTCCGATGCCGGCTGCCGTATTCTCCGGCGTAGGTTTTCGGGCGGGGGCGGTGTTTACGCCACGCTGGGCGGGGGCTGTTGGCAGCTGCCTCCCCGGCAATTCTCCGGGCCCTGATGGGCCGAGCGGCCGTCAGTTCCTGGCCAGTCCCGCCGGCATGAAATAGACAGGGTCTCACACGGCGGGACCTGGCTGGTAGGCCGTCTAGTGGAGTCCTCGGGGGGGCATGGGGGTATCCGGTGCCGGGGGTCTCCCACGGTGGCCTGTACCGTGGGGGCACTCCTTCCTTCCGCCCCAGCCTCTGTAGGGCTCCGCCATGGCCGGCGCGGAGAAGAACCCCCCTGCGCATGGGGGAAACATGCCAGCCAGTCTGCGCATGCGCAGAACCACACCGGCGGTTCTGCACTTCTGCCAACTCGCGCCGGCCCTTCGCCGCCGGTTGGCGCAGCGGCGGCCCCTCTGCCGCCAGCCTAGCCCCCGGAAGTGCGGAGGATTCCGCAACTTCCGGTTGGCTCGACGCCGAAGTGGTTCGCGCCGTTCTTGGCGCCGGCATCGGGCCAGTCCGCCAATTGCGGGAATCCCGCCCAATATGTTTGCACTATTTAACAACACTCTTATAGTATAATTGTAATCTGAGGTTCTGTTACAGAGAATTCAGTCTCTAACGATAAAAGAAACGTAAGTTCCTATGTTCTAAAGTGGGACAGACTACATCTGCCATGGTCTGTTCATTGGCACTTAATTCTACATTAACTGGAATATGCATTAGAAACAAGAGTGGCCATTCAGCCACTAAAACCTGTTCCACCATTCAGTGAGATTATGGCTGATAGGATTTCAACTGCATTTACTTCCATATCATTTAATATCCTCACCTGGCAAAAAATCTATCAATCTAAGTTTTGAAATTTTCAATTGACTTTTGTTCAACAGCAGTTTGGGAGAGAGGATATGAAATTTCCACTTCCCTTTCTGTGAAAAGGAACTTCCTGGCAATAAACGTATGTCATATTTTAGCACCTAAAATGATAGGTGATAATTCAGGAGGACCCGTTTTAATGGTGGGATGCAACCTTGTTATCAGGTTTAACAGATGTGGCTGCCAGTGCAAATAATCTCTGACTAAGCACTTCCGAATATACAAAATGATTACTTGGGAAACCTCAGAACTGTGAAATGAATGCAAAGAAAAATGTCATCATTTGGCAACACAGTCATAAACGACTAAATATTGTAAATCATCTGCTGAAGGATCAAAGCAAGACAACTTTGTCGCAGTTATTGGGATTCCCAATCAGGTGGATAATGGAGCGTGGAGGGGAAAACGTGCAATGCTCCAATCCCTGCCGGTGATCACAGCATGCAACCCGACCTGCTTATTTGATTAACAGGCTGGAAGCCCATGTCCCTCTCTCTCTCTCTCTCTCTCACACACTCTCTCTCTCCCTCTCTCTCTCTCTCTCGGCCCTGGATCACTCTCCGTCTGGAGTTTGCGCATTCTCCCCTTGTCTGTGTGGGTTTCACCCCCACTACCTAAAGATGTGCAGGTTAGGTGGATTGGCCACTCTAAATTGCCCCTTAATTGGAAAAAAAAAATTGGTACTCTCAACTTAAAAAGAAAGAAGGCCATGCCGCAATGAAGGCCGTGTCTCCAGAACGGAGAATCCACGGCCTGACCTCTTGGAATGGCTTGAATTAGAGTTCAGCCCAAGATGAAATTGAGCTAACAACCTGCATGAACAGGAACGCAGATGAGAGCAGGGAGCCAGCGCAAAAGTAACTTGTACAAAGCACTAGTTCCTTATACTTCCCCTTTTCATATTGTGAGCAAAAATAATGGGTGGAATTTTCTGCTTCTGCCTGTGGCGGGAATTGTATCATAGAATTATAGAATATACAGTGCAGAAGGAGGCCATTCGGCCCATCGAGTCTGCACCAGATGTTGGAAAGAGCACCCTATTTAAGCACACACATCCACCCTAACCCAGTAACCCACCTAACCGTTTTTGGGCACTAAGGGGCAATTTATCATGGCCAATCTACCTAACCTGCACTTTTTTGGACCGTGGAAGGAAACCGGAGCACCTGGAGGAAACCCACGCAGACACGGGGAGAACGTGCAGACTCCGCACAGACAGCGACCCAAATCGGGAATCGAACCTGGGACCCTGGAGCTGTGAAGCAACAGTGTTAACCACTGTGGTACCGTGCCGCCCTAGTGGTGGATGGTGGCACTAAATTTGGCCTGAAAAAGCCTGTTTTACGTCGGTGGAAAATTAATTTGAAATTTTGTTCTCCCACCTTTGATGGCGGGGTAAAGGCAGCTCAAGTTTCCCGCTGAACCGATCAGGAACTACATTTGCATTCTGTTGCATCTCATAAAAGGCCAACTCGGGCAGCACGGTGGTGCAATGGGTCAGCCCTGCTGCCTCATGGCACCGAGGTCCCAGGTTTGATCCCGGCCCTGGGTCACTGTCCGTGTGGAGTTTGCACATTCTCCCCGTGTTTGCGTGTCACGCCCATAACCCAAAGATGTGCAGGTTAGGTGGATTGGCCACGCTAAATTACCCCTTAATTGGAAAAATGAATTGGGTAATCAAAATATATATTTTTTTAAATAAATAAAAGGCCAACTCCAAATAAAGTGACCCACCAGTGGATAATTAGAATGGTTTTCCGACTGTGTATAAGTGGCATGCACTTGGCGGGCTTCAGTTCATCGATTTTGAGATGTATAGATGCTGCTTTTGCCTATCTTTGAGAGCATTTCTGTGAGACACCGGTTTCCTGTATCACAACTACACCAAGGCTGGGCACAGGGGAGGCAAGAACAGCGGGGAGGGGGAGATGGAGGAAGGACTGGGGGCTCTGTGGGTTGGAAAATGGAAGGGTGGGCGGAGACTGAGGCAGGGGTAGGAGGAGTGGGTGGAACGGTGGGGAACATGAGAGTGGAGGAAGGAGACAAAGACAGGTTGAGGGGGTGGTCAAGGAACAGAGTGGAGTAGTGAAAGATTGTTATGCGGCAAGGGTTATAAAAGTGCCCAAGGAAGAATTAGTGACTGTCCTGGCGCTGAGGCCATACTGTTGGGAGCATACTGAAGAGACCTTCCAGAGGCTGAGGTCACTCTATTGGAAACAAATTGAAATAACTGTCATGGGGTCAAGTCGCGCGGTCAGGGGGAGATTGAAGAGAATGTGCAGGGGCGGAGGCCACACTATCAGGGACGTATTGAAGTGACTGCCCTGGAGTGGAGGCCACCCTGTTGGCGGTCATAGTGAAGAAACTGCCCTGGGGTTGAGGCCACGCTGTCAGGGGCAGATTGAAGAGACTGTCCTGCGGCTGTGTGGGCTGTCTTAGAGGGCTCTGCATGGCAGGCATGTCTTGTTCCTGGTCAGGAGAGCTCACAAAAAGTAAGGGTACATGTGGTCTGTGTCTTGTTAGGTACACTGGTCTAACACTGGCTGCAACTGGATGCAGTTTAGATCAGAAAGATACAGACTTCCGGGTGCGGCGATGACCAGCTGAGTCGCACGTTTCGGCAGCTCCCGGTGGAACGGACTTTTGGGCTCTTAATAAGAGCCCCAACGGCAATTTTAACGGCTAAAAGTACTGTGCGGTGAACCAGAAGGGAATCCCCCCTGGATACGGATGAAAAAAGGAGAGGAAGGTGGCCGGATTGCGGTAGATCCTTTAGAGCAGCGGCAAGGAAGGCAAGCAAAAACCAAGATGGCGTCGGAAGGTGGCAGTTTAATATGGGGCCCTGAACAACACGAGTTTTTGAAACGCTGCGTGGAAGAACTCAAAAAGGAAATGAAGAAGGAGCTGTTGGACCCGATATTACAGGCGATCGAAGGGCTAAAGGAGGAGCAAAAGACCCAGGAGCGGCAGCTTCGGGTCGTGAAGGCAAAGGCTGCCGAGAATGAGGACGACATACAGGGCCTGGTGGTGAAGACGGAGATGCACGAGGCACACCATAAACGATGTGTGGAAAGGCTGGAGGCGCTGGAGAACAACGCGAGGAGGAACAACCTAAGGATTCTTGGTCTTCCTGAAGGTGCGGAGGGAGCGGACGTCGGGGCATATGTGAGCACGATGCTGCACTCGTTAATGGGAGCGGAGGCCCCGGTGGGTCCACTGGAGGTGGAGGGAGCATACCGAGTGATGGCGCGAGGACCGAGAGCAGGAGAAATTCCTAGAGCCATAGTGGTGAGATTCCTCCATTTTAAGGATAGAGAGATGGTCCTTAGATGGGCAAAGAAAACTCGGAGCAGTAAGTGGGAGAACGCGGTGATCCGCGTATACCAAGACTGGAGTGCGGAGGTGGCGAGAAGGAGGGCGAGCTTTAATCGGGCCAAGGCGGTGCTTCACAAAAAGAAGATAAAATTCGGAATGCTGCAACCGGCAAGACTGTGGGTCACATATCAAGGGAGGCACCACTACTTTGAGACGGCGGATGAGGCGTGGACTTTTATCGTGGAAGAAAAATTGGAATGAGCGGGTTATTAAAAAAAGAACGTTTGAAACAAAGTGGTGGGGCGAGTATGGGGGGCGAAGAGGGGGGTAAAAAGGGGGGAAAGAGGAGTATTATGTTATTAATCCTGCGATGTGGTAACTTTTCTCTCTTCCACAGGAGGTGGTGGGGGGAGGAAAGGAGGTGGAAGAGATGGGGCGTTGGCCATTGGGGGCGGGGCCAAGGGGGAAGCGCAGGCTCGGTTCCCGCGCTATGATAATCATAGCGGGAATAGGGAAGCAGGAAGGAGGGGGCGTCGCACGGTGCGAGCCGAGGTCACGGGGGGAAGCCAAGGTCGGCCAGAGTTTGCTGACCTCTGGGAGCAACATGGGGGGTGTAACTACGCTAGTGGGGGATCTAGCGGGGGGGGGTAGGAGGGGGGAATTATTGGGCTGCTGCTGCTGGGGGGAGGGGGGGAGCTGGTATGGGGTGGGATGGGCGGGGGGGCATCGCCTGGGGGGGGACACAGCTGCGTGGGAACCGGGTGAGGAGCTGGAAAAAGGGGATGGCTAATCGACAAGGCGGGGGTAAAAAGCCCCCCAACCCGGCTGATCACGTGGAACGTGAGAGGGCTGAATGGGCCGATAAAGAGGGCACGGGTACTCGCACACCTTAAGAAACTTAAGGCAGACGTGGTTATGTTACAGGAAACGCACTTGAAACTGATAGACCAGGTGAGACTACGCAAAGGTTGGGTGGGGCAGGTGTTCCATTCGGGGCTAGATGCGAAAAACAGGGGGGTGGCTATATTAGTGGGGAAGCGGGTAACGTTTGAGGCAAAGACTATAGTGGCGGATAGCGGGGGCAGATACGTGATGGTGAGTGGCAAACTACAGGGGGAGACGGTGGTTTTGGTAAAAGTATATGCCCCGAACTGGGATGATGCCAATTTTATGAGGCGTATGCTAGGACGCATCCCGGACCTAGAGGTGGGAAAGTTGGTAATGGGGGGAGATTTCAATACGGTGTTGGAACCAGGGCTGGACAGGTCGAGGTCCAGGACTGGAAGGAGGCCGGCAGCAGCCAAGGTGCTTAAAGATTTTATGGAGCAGATGGGAGGAGTAGACCCGTGGAGATTTAGCAGACCTAGGAGTAAGGAGTTTTCATTTTTCTCCTATGTCCACAAAGTCTATTCGCGAATAGACTTTTTTGTTTTGGGAAGGGTGTTGATCCCGAAGGTGAGGGGAACGGAGTATACGGCTATAGCCATTTCGGATCACGCTCCACATTGGGTGGACTTGGAGATAGGGGAGGAAACAGAAGGGCGCCCATCCTGGAGAATGGACATGGGACTAATGGCAGATGAGGGGGTGTGTCTAAGGGTGAGGGGGTGCATTGAAAAGTACTTGGAACTCAATGATAATGGGGAGGTCCAGGTGGGAGTGGTCTGGGAGGCGCTGAAGGCAGTGGTTAGAGGGGAGCTGATATCAATAAGGGCACATAAAGGAAAGCAGGAGAGTAGGGAACGGGAGCGGTTGCTGCAAGAACTTCTGAGGGTGGACAGGCAATATGCGGAGGCACCGGAGGAGGGACTGTACAGGGAAAGGCAAAGGCTACACGTAGAATTTGACTTGCTGACAACGGGTACTGCATAGGCACAGTGGAGGAAGGCACAGGGTGTACAGTACGAATATGGGGAGAAGGCGAGCAGGTTGCTGGCCCACCAATTGAGGAAAAGCGGAGCAGCGAGGGAAATAGGGGGAGTGAGGGATGAGGAAGGAGAGATGGAGCGGGGAGCGGAGAGAGTGAATGGAGTGTTCAAGGCATTTTATTAAAAATTATATGAAGCTCAACCCCCGGATGGGAGGGAGAGAATGATGGGCTTTCTGAATCGGCTGGAATTTCCCAAGGTGGAGGAGCAGGAAAGGGTGGGACTGGGAGCACAGATTGAAATAGAGGAAGTAGTGAAAGGAATTAGGAGCATGCAGGCGGGGAAGGCTCCGGGACCGGATGGATTCCCAGTTGAATTTTACAGGAAATATGTGGACTTGCTCGCCCCGCTACTGATGAGGACCTTTAATGAGGCAAAGGAAAGGGGACAGCTGCCCCCGACTATGTCTGAGGCAACGATATCGCTTCTCCTAAAGAAGGAAAAGGACCCGCTGCAATGCGGGTCCTATGGACCTATTTCCCTCCTAAATGTAGACGCTAAGATTCTGGCCAAGGTAATGGCAATGAGGATAGAGGATTGTTTCCCGAGGGTGGTCCATGAGGACCAAACTGGGTTTGTGAAGGGGAGACAGCTGAATACGAATATACGGAGGCTGCTAGGGGTAATGATGATGCCCCCACCAGAGGGGGAAGCGGAGATAGTGGTGGCGATGGATGCCGAGAAAGCATTTGATCGAGTGGAGTGGGATTATTTGTGGGAGGTGCTGAGGAGATTTGGTTTTGGAGATGAGTATGTTGGATGGGTGCAGCTGTTGTATAGGGCCCCGGTGGCGAGTGTGGTCACGAATGGACGGGGATCTGCATACTTTCGGCTCCATAGAGGGACAAGGCAGGGATGCCCTCTGTCCCCATTATTGTTTGCACTGGCGATTGAGCCCCTGGCAATAGCATTGAGGGGTTCCAAGACGTGGAGGGGAGTACTTAGAGGAGGAGAAGAACACCGGGTATCTCTGTATGCGGATGATTTGTTGTTATATGTAGCGGACCCGGCGGAGGGGATGCCAGAGATAATGCGGACACTTCGGGAGTTTGGAGAATTCTCAGGATATAAACTGAACATGCGGAAAAGTGAGTTGTTTGTGGTGCATCCAGGGGAGCAGAGCAGAGAAATAGAGGACTTTCCGCTGAGGAAGGTAACAAGGGACTTTCGTTACTTGGGGATCCAGATAGCCAAGAATTGGGGTACATTGCATAGGTTAAATTTAACGCGATTGGTGGAACAAATGGAGGAGGACTTCAAGAGATGGGACATGGTATCCCTGTCACTGGCAGGGAGGGTGCAGGCGGTTAAAATGGTAGTCCTCCCGAGATTCCTCTTTGTGTTTCAGTGCCTCCCGGTGGTGATCACGAAGGCTTTTTTCAAAAGAATCGAAAAGAGTATCATGAGTTTTGTGTGGGCCGGGAAGACCCCGAGAGTGAGGAAGGGATTCTTACAGCGTAGCAGGGATAGGGGGGGGCTGGCACTACCGAGCCTAAGTGAGTACTACTGGGCCGCCAATATCTCAATGGTGAGTAAGTGGATGGGAGAGGAGGAGGGAGCGGCGTGGAAGAGATTAGAGAGGGCGTCCTGTAGGGGGACTAGCCTACAAGCTATGGTGACGGCCCCATTGCCGTTCTCACCGAAGAAATACACCACAAGCCCAGTGGTGGTGGCGACTTTGAAAATTTGGGGACAGTGGAGACGGCATAGGGGAAAGACGGGAGCCTTGGTGGGGTCCCCGATAAGAAATAACCATAGGTTTGCCCCGGGGAGAATGGATGGGGGATTTGGAATATGGCAAAGAGCAGGAGTAACGCAACTGAAAGATCTGTTTGTGGATGGGAAGTTCGCAAGTCTGGGAGCGCTGACCGAGAAATATGGGTTGCCCCAAGGGAATGCATTCTGGTATATGCAACTGAGGGCTTTTGCGAGGCAACAGGTGAGGGAATTCCCGCAGCTCCCGACGCATGAGGTGCAGGACAGAGTGATCTCAAAGACATGGGTGGGGGACGGTAAGGTGTCAGATATATATAGGGAAATGAGGGACGAGGGGGAGATTATGGTAGATGAGCTGAAAGGGAAATGGGAAGAAGAGCTGGGGGAGGAGATTGAGGAGGGGCTGTGGGCGGATGCCCTAAGTAGGGTAAACTCATCGTCCTCGTGTGCCAGGCTAAGCCTGATTCAATTTAAGGTGTTACACAGGGCGCATATGACTGGAGCACGGCTCAGTAAATTTTGGGGGGGTAGAGGATAGGTGTGCGAGATGCTCGAGAAGCCCAGCAAATCACACCCACATGTTCTGGTCATGTCCGGCACTACAGGGGTTCTGGGTGGGGGTGACAAAGGTGCTTTCGAAAGTAGTGGGGGTCCAGGTCGAACCAAGCTGGGGGTTGGCTATATTTGGGGTTGCACAAGAGCCGGGAGTGCAGGAGGCGAGAGAGGCCGATGTTTTGGCCTTTGCGTCCCTAGTAGCCCGGCGCAGGATACTGTTGATGTGGAAGGAAGCCAAGCCCCCGGGGGTGGAGACCTGGATAAATGACATGGCAGGGTTTATAAAGCTGGAACGGATTAAGTTCGTCCTAAGGGGATCGGCTCAAGGGTTCACCAGGCGGTGGCAACCGTTCGTCGAATACCTCACAGAAAGATAGAGGGAATGGAAAAGAAGAAGGCAGCAGCAGCAGCCCGGGGGGGGGGGGGGGGGGGAGGGGGGGGGAGGAACTAGAAGGACTCTCACGGTTGTCAATATATATGTATAATATGTAAAGGTCGTTGCTATAAATAATTGTATATTGGACTGTTAAATCATATTTTTGGAGAGTGTTTATCTGAGACAAGGCAGTTGCCATTTAGTTTTCGTTTTCGTTTTTGTTATATATTATTTATTCTTTGTTTATAAAACAGGTCATTGTTATTTATACTGTTATATTATTGTGTAAAGGATACACAATGTACTGTGATGGTTGACCAAGAATTTTCAATAAAATATTTTTTTTTTAAAAAGATCAAAAAGATACTCCAGACCTTGAAGTTAGTTCAATCAGGTTTATTGAACTAATAGCACAGTTCTCTGTGAGTTCGACTCTCTGCTAACTTAAGTGTGGTTACTCTGTCTGACTGAACCAGACTAGCTCTTAGCCACGTGGTGGAGGTGTGAGATTGTAACAACACCCTTGATTGACTCTCTAGATGTTCATCAGTGGAAAGAGGCGGAGTGTGAGTGCCTCGTGTCTTTTATAGTCAGATCTCACCTCTGAGTGTCCTGCCTGCTTATTGGTCATGTCCTGTTCTCTGTGTCCATTAGCTGCTTGTCTGTATATCATTATGTGTGTGTCTGCATATCATGACATCTCCCCTTTTTTTCATGTTTGGATGACATATGTGAACGTATTTACAAGATTAGGCCAATATTAACATATATACATGCAGTGGATGTGAACATATGTACATGTGAAAACAGCTGTCTAATGCGAGAACATAGCAAATAGAACAAATGTTCATAAGTCCAGTCTCTGTAGCTTGCGTTGGATCCTGGTTGACCGCTGGAGAGGTGGTGGTGGGGACGACAGCGCCTTGATGAGTGGGATTGAAACCTGACTGGTGGCCTCGTCAGTCGAGGTATCAGGAGGTGGCAAAACAGCAGAAGGAAACGGAGAAATATGTGGTTGCGGGCTGGCAACTTTGCGCACTGCCCATCTGTTTCAGCGCACAACAGAACCATCAGCCAGTCGCACAACATACGAGGGGGGGGGCAGCCTGTGGAACAACGACAGCTGGAGCTGACCAGCCTCCATCAGGGATCTTGACCCGAACAGTGTTGGACAGGGATAACACGGGCAAATCGGTGGCATGAGCATCATAGCCCTGTTTTTGCCGGTCTCGGAGTTGCTGCACCTTCTGCAGCACCGGGAGGTGATCCAGGTTGGGCACGTGTATGGCTGGAAGTGTCGTTCGCAGGTCCCTGTTCATCAGGAGTTGAGCCAGCGACATGCCAGTGGACAGTGGGGTCGCCCTGTACGCAAGTAGCACAAGGTGAATGTCAGACGCAGAATCCGCGGCCTTGCAGATGAGCTGCTTCACTATGTGCACCCCTTTCTCAACTTTTCCGTTTGACTGCGGATAGTGTGGGCTGGAAGTGACGTGTTTGAACTGATACGACTGGGCAAACAGAGACCATTCATGGCTGCTGAAGCACGGGCCATTGTCACTCATGACAGTGAGTGGGATACCATTCCTGGAGAACGTCTCCTTACAGGCCTTGATGACGGTCCGAGATGTGAGGTCTGAGAGCGTCATGACTTCAGGGTAATTGGAAAAGTAATCAATGATTAACACGTAATCGCGACCATTTGCATGAAAGAGGTCGATGCCAATCTTGGACCATGGAGAGGTTTCGATTTCATGCTGCTGAAGTGTCCCCTTACTCTGCGCTGGCTGGAAGAGTTGACAGGTTGCACAGTTAAGGACCATGTTCGCGATGTCCTGGCTGATCCCGGGCCAGTAGACAGCCTGCCTGGCTCTGCGTCTGCACCTTTCAACACTCAGGTGGCCCTCATGGATTTGACGGAGCACCAAGCTCTGGAGACTGTGTGGAATTACAATCCGGTCCAGTTTGATGAGGATACCATCAACCACCGTCAGGTCGTCCTTTACATTGAAAAATTGAGGGCACTGCCCTTTTTGCCAGCCACTGGCTAGGTGTTGATAACACGCTGCAAGAGGGGGTCTTTGGCTGTCTCCTCATGGATACGAATCACCTTCTCATCAGATGCCGGGAGGGTGCTAGCACACAGCTGCACCTGTGACTCAACCTGTGACTCAATTTGTCGGATGAGGTTCAGTGTATCGGCAATGATGAGCTCCTTGCCAGGCATGTAGACCAGGTCAAATTCATAACTTCTGAGTTTGAGGAGGATGCTCTGCAACCGAGGCGTCATGTCATTAAGGTCCTTGTGGATAATGTGGACCAGGGGCCTGTGATCTGTCTCGACTGTGAATGTCGGCAGGCCGTCGACATAGTCGTGAAACTTAAGAATGCCAGTGAGAAGGCCCAGGCATTCCTTCTCGATTTGTGCATACCTTTGTTCGGTGGGAGTCATTGCCCTTGATGCGTAGGCAACCGGTGCCCAGAATGAAGTGTCATCGCGTTGCAGCAGGACCGCACCGATGCCATCCTGGCTCGCATTTGTCGAGATTTTCATTTCCCTGCCTGGCTCGAAAAATGCCAATACGGGTGCAGTGGTGAGCTTGGCTTTCAGCTCCAACCACTCTGCCTGATGGGCCGCCTTATACTCGACTGCAGTGGACTTCTTCACTCGGTTTCGTAGGCCAGAGGTGTGGGAGGCCATGTTTGGGATGAACTTGCCCAGAAAATTGACCATGCCCAGGAAGTGCAATACCGCCTTCTTGTTTTCCGGGACCTTCATGGCTGCGATGGCCTTGACCTTGTCTGTGTCGGGGCACACGCCCTGCTGAGAGATCTGGTCTCCTAGGCACGTAAGTGTCGACATGCCAAAGCAACATTTGGCCCTGTTCAGCTTCAGGCCATTGGCGTGGACACGGCGGAATACCTGCTGGAGACGGGAAATATGCTCCTCAGCGGTTGTGGACCATATGACAATGTCGTCCACGTGCACACGAACCCCTTTGATGCCCTCCATCATCTGCTCCATGATGCGATGAAATATCTCTGATGCCGAGACGATGCCGAACGGCATACGGTTAGAACAGTACCCGCCAAACGGTGTGTTGAAGGTGCAGAGCCTTCTGCTGGACTCATCCAGCTGGATTTGCCAGCATCCATGTGACGCATCTAACTTCGTGAAAAACCGTGCATGTGCCATCTCACTGGTGAGTTCCTCCCGCTTCGGGATGGGGTAGTATTCACGCATTATATTCTGGTTGAGATCCTTGGGATCAATGCAGATGCTCAGGTCTCCAGAGGTTTTTTTTACCACCACCATTGAGCTGACCCAGTCAGTCGGTTCGGTTACCCTTGAAATGATCGCCTGCTGCTGCAGCTCCTTGAGCTGTTCCTTCAGCGGAGCCGGGACCCGGCGTGGTGCATGGACCACTGTCTTGGCATCAGGTCGCAGTCGGATCTTGTACCGATATGGCAAAGTGCCCATCCCGACAAACACATCTGAATACTGAGCGAGCATGTCGTCAATGATCCACATTGGAGGATGTCGTTGAATAAACCCGCTGCATCAGGTGTAGCTTTTTGCAGGCATGCGCGCCCAGTAGGGATGCCCTGTCCGGCTTGACAATTTCAAACCTTAGCCGTGCATGGGTACTCCGGTTAGAGACGAGTAGATGGCAGGACCCCAGTGCCGTGGTGGCATTACCGCTATAGTCCAGGAGCTGGCAGGCTGCTGGCAGGACCTTGGGTGGCTTCTTGATGCGTTTGAAGTCTGCCTGTGAGAGGAGGTTGGCAGAAGCACCTGTGTCCAGCTTGAACTGGATGGAGCAGCAGTTGACCTGCATCACCGCACGCCATTCGTCCTCCAAATCCACAGCGAGGATGGACTGTATGCGAGATGAGTTAGGTGTGGCATGTTCATGTGTGGTAATGATGCCCACTCAGTAGGCGGACTCCAGGCACTTTGTTCTGGATCCGTTGTACTGCCAGGATCAGAATCCTGTAATCGTCGTTGCACATTCTGGACGCACCGTCGTCGGAATTGGGAGCGTTGGCCTCTGACTGGTGGTACAGACCTGCACAAGGCTGCATAGTGTCCAGACTTCCCGCAGTTTAAACATCGCCTGCCTCTTGCAGGGCAGTGTCCCTTTAAGTGGCCGTTGCCACAGTTCGGGCACGTCATGACGTCGGCGTCGTGACGCGGTGTACGTCGTCGCACATGCTCAGTGCAGTCGGCAGACATCTGCACCTGCGCAGTGTGGGTGTCGGCCGCTTTGTTATCCCGTTCGTATCGCGCATGCGTGGGGCTCCGGGAAATGCACGCAAGATGGCCGCTGTCATCAATGCTGAGGCACTGCTTCCGGGAGATGGCCTGCACACCCACTGCCTCGTGGGAGCCAATTTTCTCATTTTCAGCCGATTTGTATTGGGAATACCGATTTTTTGCGTGCTCATGCACTGTACATGTTTCAATCGCGACTGGCTGCCCTCTCAGAGGATCAGAGCGAACTCCAAACACAATTTGGTCTCTGATCATGGAGTCAGCAATATCACCAAAGTTGCAGGACAGCGCTAGCAGGCGGGGGCTAGTTAAGAAGGCATTGAAAGATTCATCTTTACCTTGAAGACGTTCTTTGACTATGTAGCGCTCGAAGATTTCATTGGTGTCCACTTCACAGTGTCTATCGAACTTGTCTAGGATGGTCTGAAACTTTGTCTTGTCCTGGCCTTCGGTGAAATTAAACAAGTTGAAGAGTTTGATGGCTTGATCACCCGCTGTTGAGCGGAGAAGCACGATCTTTCTTGCATCAGACGCACCCTTGAGGTCTGAGGCTGCGATGTACAGCAGAAACCTTTGCTTGAATTTCCGCCAGTTGGCACTGAGATTGCCGGAAGTCCTGAGCGAGTGAGAAGCCTGAATCTTCTCCATGGTGCCGGGATACTTTTGCTGGTCGTCACGGAATGGACTGAGGTAAGCCACCTTAAATTAGTAGTCTCCTGGTATCATGTCGTGTTAGGTACACTGGTCTAACACTGGCTGCAACTGGATGCAGTTTAGATCAGAAAGATACTCCAGACCTTGATGTTAGTTCAATCAGGTTTATTATCAGGTTAATAACACAGTTAGCACAGTTCTCTGTGAGTTCGACTCTCTGCTCACTTAAGTGTGGTTACTCTGTCTGACTGAACCAGACTAGCTCTTAGCCACGTGGTGAAGGTGTGAGATTGTAACCCTTGACTGACTCTCTAGATGTTCATCAGTGGAAAGAGGCGGAGTGTGAGTGCTTCGTGTCTTTTATAGTCAGATCCCACACCTGAGTGTCCTGCCTGCTTATTGGTCATGTCCTGTTCTCTGTCTCCATTAGCTGCTTGTCTGTACATCATTATGTGTGTGTCTGCATATCATAACAGTCTGGAGAAGGTAAGGAGCCAGATCGACAAAGGACATGGGGGCAACAATATTTAAAGTATTCAGGGAGGAAAACAGTAATATCAACAAGGATAATGATGGGTTCAAGGGTATAAGTGTAGCTGGATAGTGATAGGAGGAATGGGAATTAGACACAGAGGGCGGGATTCTCCGACGGCGGTTTTTCGGCAGGGAGCGGAAATCGCGTTGCGCCGGTCGGGGGCCGTTGGCAGTGGCTCACCCAGCGATTCTCCGCACCGCGATGGGCCGAGTGGCCGCCCGTTTTCGGCCAGTGGCGCCGGCATAAATCAAACAAGGTCCTTACCGGCGGGACCTGGCTCTGCGAGCAGCCTGTGGAGTCCTTGGGGGGGCGCGGGGGGATCTGGCCCCTGGGAGGGGGGGGTGGCACGGTGGCCTGGCCCGCGATCGGGGCCCACTGATCTGCAGGCGGGCCTGTGCCATGGGAGCACTCTTTATCTCCGTGCCGGCCGCTGTAACGGTCCACCATGGCCGGCGCGGAGAAGAACCCCCCTGAGCATGCGCTGGGATCATGCCAGAACACGCTGGCGCTCCCACACATGTGCCAACTCGCGCCGGTCGGCGGAGGCCCTTCAGCGCCAGTTGGCGTGGCGCCAACCCCGCCGGCGCCGTCCTAGCCCCATCCTCCGCACCTTCCGGGAGGCCCGATGCCGGAGTGGTTCACGCCACTCTTTGGCGCCGGTACGGCCCGCCCACCGGATTCAGGAGAATCCCGCCCAGAGTTTTTAGTATCCTTTTACTCCTTTTACAACCCCCACTCCCATCCATTGATTTGCTGTTAGATTTGTAATCTCTATCTCTTCCTGTCACAGTCTGTTTTTTATTTCCTGTAATAATAGCTTTCTCTTTTGCCTTGTCTCTGCTGTTTGATTTACCACATCTTCCCAAATTTGAACCCCTGCCCTACGGTTTAGTTTAAAATCCTCTCTAGTTCCCTCGATATGCGGCTCGCAAGAACACCGGTCCCAACACAGTTAGGGTTTAGATCATCCCATCGGTACAGATCCCCCTTTGCCTAGTACTGATGCCACTGCCCATGAACTGGAACCCACTTCTCCCACACCAATCTTTGAGCCGCACATTCTTGACTAATCTGATTTGTCCTGTGCCAATTTGCACATGGCTCAGATAATGATCCAGAGATTATGACCTTTGAGGTTCTGATTCTTAATTTGGTGGCTAGGTCCTCATACTGATTATGCACGACATCCCTCTTTTTCCTGCCTAGGTCATTGATACCCACATAGACAACAAGAACCGGGTCCTCACCCTTCTACTGCAAGTTCCTGTTCAGCCCCAAGCAAACCCTGGCACCAGACAGGCAACACAGCCATCTGGACTCACACTCTGCTGCAGAGTACAGTGTCAATCCCTCTGACTGTACTATCCACTGCTACCACTACTTTCCCTTTTTGCCCCCCCCCCCCGCCCCTGCTTGAAAGGTTTCCTGTTCCATGTTGCCAGGAACCCAATGTCAATGAGTGTTGGTTCACGCAATGAATTCCATATCAATTTTCATTTTCTGAATGATTCCGTGAAGCACTGCTAGGCAGCCATTCAGGAGCAAAGTACGATTCACACAGGTAAGTACACAGCTTCACCAGGATGTCGTACCTCTGACATCACACACTCATTTGTGTCCATCAGATATTCCAAATGTCACCAAATGGAACAAACTTTCGTCACTCAATATCATGCATGGGGAAAGTGGGTACTGATAAATGAATAATGTTCAGCCTTAACCATGGAGTGGAAAACACACTGCAGGAAGGCATGAAAGGCTATGGTGCTCGATGATGAATACCACCTTTTCCTAAAACACTCAGTTCTAAAAGAAATGCCATTGCAAAGTGCATTTGGGTGAACAGATTCTGATTTTAGCTATGACAAATACTTATAACATCCACAAAGAACAGTCTTCAATGCGACAGCATTAGGATAATCGCTACCTTGATGCACCATTCTAAAATCACATCAGGTCACATAATATCTGCCTGAGATGCAAGGGTGTATTGTCCAGCCATCATTTTCATATAGGAAGTGCCTTTGTTCATCGTCTTCATGTTGCTGATGTGGAAGTAAAGGCCATTCACTGATCAGATTGAGTGAGACTTATTGAAACTGAGGGGCAAGGTAGGAGATAATTGGGGGGTTTCATTTTGTACCCTTGAATGAGCACAGGACCCTGCATCACATCGATTTGCAATTCAATATCTGAGACTTGAAGCGGGATTAATATGATTACAACAGTACAGATTAAACACAGTAACGGAACACCTGTGCCACCATTCAGAATTCAAAGCTCCTTGGATTTTCCCAACTCTACTGCTATGTCTAGGTGCAACCCTGACATCCGTAACAGAAGTGGGGGCAGTCTGCTGAAAGCTATACCCTGTTGTCTGAGATGACTTTGACGGAATTCACCGAGGTTTTGATGGACCCTGTCTGTTAAGGGTCTATTGCTCAGGAACAGGAGCACCCTCCTTGGCCTGGCCTACTGGAGTTGATGGAGTCACTGGCAGAGGGGATTTGGAGCATCAAGACATGCTTGGAGTGTCCTGGGTGGGTGCCTATGGACTGTTCGGCTGGTGATCCCCCTTCCTTTGGTACCCAATAGCCCCCCAGACTCTTTGAGGAGAAGGGTCACCTGGAGGGGCATCAAGTTGCCCAGTCCCCTTCGCGCCTAGCCACCACTGGAGTGATGTTGTGCAGATCACAACGTAAATCCAACATAAAATGCTGGACCTTGGATTACATGGCGACTGCCACCCTTCCAATGGAGACTTAAATGTGCTTGCATGCCAGAGCCCCGACAGACAAAGCGTAGACGGTCTCCTCTATCCTTCAATCCGGTCTGGCGATGGCCTGATGTTTGCATGCCTGTCTGTGCACCTCGAATATTTCTCTCAGGGGACTCAGACTCTGCAGTGACCTGGTCTCCAGCAGTCCTCCGAGTGTCAGAGATATTAGCTGCCACTGCCTCCACCTGTTGTGATCACATGACTGTGAGCTGATCACCAGATAGTGACCCCGAACCTACTCTAGATCTAAGAGCCCAGGGGTGCGTGTATCTGGTGCTGGCGGAAGGTTCTGAAGGCTCCTCTGCCTCTTCATCTGGGGTGATCTGGGGCTGGGTCTCAGGTTCTTGCTTATGGTCTTCACCGACTTTTTCATGCTGGTAGCAGGAATAGAAAGAAGAGATAGTTAGTGATTAGCTCGGCAGGCTCCAACATTATATGTTGCATTAGTCAGTGTCCCTATGTTACATGGACCCGCCCTGACTTGTTGGAGGAGACTGATCTCACCGTCCGCGCATGAACAATCTCTGATTTCAGTTTGGGGGTACCACCTCCAATCTTCGCTCTCTCCTGTCACTTCTGGGAGATCTTGTCCTGCTTAAAGACAGATGAATTAAGTGTGAGCACTGTGGTGATATACATCACTGTAAGTACACAAAGGGTTAATGTACATACACTACACCTAGCTAGACACTAGAGGGAACACCAGAGACATGACACACAGACAGTCAACCAATAGGTCAGTAAGATAGGACACGACCAATGGGCATTCACGATACACACACAGGTGATACGACCACAGGGTGGCATTACACCAACCCATATATAAAGACACTGCACACATGATCTTCCTCTTTCCAGTGGAGACTCTCAGTGAGCACAGACACAGGATTGATTGAAACACATCGCTCCCACCACGTGGATTGTAGCAGACTGGTTAGTCAGTCTGAGTAGCTATAGCAGGATTAACAGTAGCATCGAATCCAAATAGGAGAATTGTTAATAGTTTAATAAACGTGTTAAAGCTATTTCCAAGTCTGAACCTTCCTTTGTCAGAGTGCACATCAAGGAAGCAGCTTATGCTACGACAAGAGCATAACAAAAGATGGTTCCAGTGAGTGGCCATGATAAATTGCCCATAGTGTCCAAAATTGCCCTTAGTGTTGGGTGGGGGTACTGGGTTATGGGGATAGGGTGGAGGCATTGACCTTGGGTAGGGTGCTCTTTCCAAGAGCCGGTGCAGACTCGATGGGCCGAATGGCCTCCTTCTGCACTGTAAATTCTATGATAAGAACGGGAAGGTCCATTGAAGCCGTGCATGCGCAATTGCGAAAAAGGCCCCAAGTAAAGGAACAGCAATCTGCGCATGCACAATCGCTTCCTATGCTCTACGTCACAAGTGTCATGATGTCAGAGGCCACGGACCACGCCCACTTAAAGGGGAAATGTCCCAAAACACACAAAAAAATATAAAGCCTCAAAACCAGATTCTTTCACCTGGAACGACAGCACAATGCCTGAAATTCGACCAGAGCTGAAAGTAACCTCCGCAGAACCCTGCAACAAGCAGTTAGCACCGCCCAAAGAGATGATACAGTCCTTGAAGACTATGACTCAGACCCTGAATTCTTCTGTGGACATCACGAGCCCAATGCCAGCTCGGACACAAAACGTGATGATGTGGTCTTGGAAGACAACGACTCAGACGAACCTTTCACCTTGGGATGCTACCCCAGTACCAAATCCGAACCGCAACTAGACGTGTTGCACATTGACGACCCCAACGATGAGTTCTTCGGATTTGAGGATCTTCAGCCCAGCATATACGACATCCCGACTCGTGAGTGCCGGATTATGCTGCGGCCTGAAACCAAGAGACAGAGAGCGGTACAAGCCCACAGAGAGCGGCCTGCTGCCACACAGAGAGTGGTCCACGCACCGCGAAGGGTCCGCGACTCTAAACAGAGCATGGTCAACGCACCACAAAGTGTCCCAGCCTTCACACAGAAGGCGATGAAAGGCTTCACATTGAGACAACTGCACGTCTCCACACAAGAAGTGACTCCAGTGACACAAGCCTCCACAGCGAGCTCGTGGACAGACTCCACGATAGAAGCAACGCAAGACTCCACAGGACAGTCCTTGCATGAACAAGAAGTGATGACAAAGAGACCAATGCACGATTCCACACAAGGAACGCTGCAAGACTCCACAGAGGGAGTGACACAAGCCTCCACAGTGAGCTCGTGGACAACCTCCACGATAAAAGCAATGCAAGACTCCAAAGTGCAGTCCTTGCATGAACAAGACCATGAGGGTCTAGCAACCTCCTCTGAGCAACCAGCAGCAGAGAATGCAAGTCTGCCACACTCAAGTGAACAACAGAAAGACTATGACAGTCTGCCACGCTCAAGGGTACAGCAAGCAGACTATGGCAGTCTACCATGCTCCAGTGAACAAGAAGAAGACTCTGACAGTCCACCCAGCTCAAGTGAACGACAAGAAGACAGTGAGGCTCTACCCATTGTATGTGATACAAGTGACGACGGCATCCCACTTCCCATACCAGATGTGCAACGTGAGACTACTGGTGACTCCGGTGACACCATGTTACTTCAAACCTCATTTGCTCGAGCCTCTCCATACGCAAATGCATTCCTGAATGTTTTGACTCCGGACGTGGAGCATCAAGAAACCTCAGAAGATGCAAGTGAACCTGCAGTGACTCCGGACGGGGAGCATCAAGAAACCAAAGCTGATTCAGGTGAACCAGAAATGGCTCCAGGCGGGGAGCATCGACAAACCAAAACTGACTCAGGTGAAACAGACCAGACTCCAGACGGGGAGCATCGATAAGCCAAAACTGACTCAGTGACGGCACGCTCAAGAAAACAGCAGATGCCACAAAGCATGCTAACATGAGTCACTGTGTGAAGGACTCATATTATCCACAGAGTGTGGTCCTTGAGCACAGAAAACACGGCAACAAAACCAACCACAACAACAACATCAAAGACAATAGCAAGAAGCGTACCAAAGGCAACAGCATCGACAACAAGCACGACAAACACAACGCCAATGGAACTACGACTGGTACGACATGGTACAACTCTGCCCATGAGGGACACTGTTACTGCTCAGCTCAGTACAATGACATACCATGGCAGGACGATGCATCTTACCAATTCACGTTTGCTGCACTACCAACAGGCAACCTGGCTTTCAGGACAGATGCCATCAAGAATTACCACCACAAGCATCGAAAGAAAAAAAAAAGAGTCCAAATCCGACAACGAAGTGATTTGACCACTTCTTGGTTCCTTCAGCACAGGGACACTGATGGTGTTTACAAAGCAATGCCACCATCGACATCACCAACTCACCAACCAAACAAGAAAGCCACTCGACCATAATAATTAATGAACTTTGGACTCATGCATATGATTTGGACTTATTGTTTAATGATCACTGTTATCATAACTTGTACAGAGTATCACTCATCTACCTAGTTTGTTCAATTTTCTTTAACACTGTACAGAAAATATGTAACACGAAAAAAGGGGGGATGTGGTTATATACATCACTGTAAGTACACAAAGGGGTAATGTACATACACTACACCTAGCTGGACACTAGAGGGAACACCAGAGACATGACACACAGACAGGCAACCAATAGGTCAGTAAGATAGGACACGACCAATGGGCATTCACGATACACACAGAGGTGACACGACCACAGGGTGGCATTACACCAACCCATATATAAAGACACTGCACACATGATCTTCCTCTTTCCAGTGGAGACTCTCAGTGAGCACAGACACAGGGTTGATTGAAACACATCGCTCCCACCACGTGGATTGTAGCAGACTGGTTAGTCAGTCTGAGTAGCTATAGCAGGATTAACAGTAGCATCGAATCCAAGTAGGAGAATTGTTAATAGTTTAATAAACGTGTTGAAGCTATCTCCAAGTCTGAACCTTCCTTTGTCAGAGTGCACATCAAGGAAGCAGCTTCTGCTACGACAAGAGCAGAACAAAAGAAGCACTATGGATGAAAGAGCATTTCAGAAGTATGCATGCCTATTGTGTGTGCTGGGTCCTCCCCAGTAAGAGATTAAAATGCCGTTTGTGCAGAGTCTTACCTGAGATGGTGAGCTTAAAGTGTCTGTAATATATTCAGTGCTGGTGGCCCGATGAGGCCTTGCTGAACCATGGAGCCAATGGCTTTGTACGTTTGGGCACCATGGTGAAGCAGATATTTACAGAAGGCCGAATGGCCTTCTTCTGCACTGTAGGAATTCTATGATATCTATTTTCAATTCCTTTATATTGTAAAAGGTAGAATAACTGGGGCAGCATGGTAGCACAGTGGTTAGTACTGTGGCTTCACAGTGCCAGGATCCCAGGTTCGATGTCCCGCTGGGTCACTGACTGTGTGGAGTCTGCATGTTCTCCCCGTGTCTGCGTGGGTTTCCTCCGGGTGGGTCGGTGCAGACTCGATGGGCCGAATGGCCTCCTTCTGCACTGTATATTCTATGTACACCACACCTGGGCTTGGGTGAGTGGATGTCTGCAGAGGAGCCATTTAAGTATGGCACCGGGACCTTTGATTGCGTGCCGGGATGGACATTTCCCTGCCAGCTCCACCACAAAATTCCATGAAATCCTTAGTGCTGTATAATTAAAGAGGTGTAAAGTGAAAAATTTGGTGGATAAATCCGACCAATAAATCCTGAGGGAATCACGTTGACATTTCCAGCCACCACCAACTTCGACTCCAGAAAAAACCCACTATTTACTGCAGAAATGAACTTGGTGATCCAAGCATTCTACAAGAAAAATGTTGGTATTTTATCTCACTTACAAACTGTCGGTGTTGGTTGTATTTTGAAAATGCATGTTAATGACTCAAATGTAGAATGACTCAATTGTAGAATTCACCTAAGCCCCTGCAGGCGATTTGTCCAGTATTAGAGCAAAGTCATGCTTTTTATTTGTTCATGGGATGTGAGTACTACTGGCAAGGCCAGCATTTGTAGCCTATTCCTAATTGCTCTTGAAAAGGTGGTGATGATCCACTTCTTGAACTGCTGCAGTCCACCTGGCACATGTACACCCACAGTACTTTTGGGAAGCGAGTCCCAGCTTTCTGGCCCAGTGACAATGAAGGAACGGCAATTTGGTTCCATGTCAAGATGGCGTATGAATTGGAGGGGAACTTGCGGGAGGTAGTGTTCTCTTGCGTCTGCTTCCCTTGTCCTTCTAGGGAGTAAGGGTCACGGGTTTGGATTGTGTTGTCAAAGGAGGCTTGGTGAGCTGCTGCAGTGCATTTTGTAGATGGTGTTGAAGTTCAAAAGGAAATCGGATGGCATTTGGACTTTCTGAGGCATGATAATTTTTCCAACTGGCCAACATCATTGAATGTACATTATTGCACGGCTTAACGGCCTACTCTTATTTTACTAATGATGGCATATAGTGTTCACAAAACAATTGCATTATCAAGCCATTTTTCCACACAGTTTTTCTACTAACTTAGTTTTAATATTTTATGAGAGTGAAAAAAAATCCCAGAAGCACATTCCCTCAGGGAGCTGCTATTTTATTTTTTGATTTGAGTCTGAAGAATGGCTGTCTGCTCTGACTGAAGCCCGTATTGTACACAGCCATGGAGCAGTAATTGAACACTGCCGGGCCCGCCCTCATTTGCATTTGCCTGCCTTTGAGTGACAGCTGTACACGAAATGCCACATCAGTTGCCAGTATGTTGTGAGTCCGCACTAACAATCCCATGGCTCGGGGGAGACCTGCCATATTGTGATTTGGCTATCAGGCATGAAGGAAATAATTTCAAGTGCCAGGAATATGAGGCTGAATAAATGTTTCAGTGCTTCTGTATGCTGGAGGTGACAGTTCTGATTTACTGTAAAGTAATGCCTTTTTATCTACGGGATTGGCTTTCCTCATAGTATTCGAGACATTTGTAAATTAAAAATGAATATTAGAATTATTTCATGCCAGGACAAAATCACGTGACTGGATGAGTGCTCTTAAAACAATTGCCCTTTTTGCCATATATAGACAATAATTTCAAACGATCTAAATATGCTGATGAATATAGCAGCACTACATAACATATATTCCACTCTCCTTAAACTGATTTAACTTGGCAGTCAAGAATTTCTAATGATCGAGCGTCAAGCTTCCTATCCCATTGAGGTGGGTGGGTGGGCTGGGCAGTTGGGGGGGGGGGGGGGGGGGGGGCGGCAGAAGAAGGGGTAATGATTGGAAAAATGTTGATTTCGAATGCCTAAAGTTTCAATTTCTCAGGGTCCAAACTCCGCATTTCAAATGTAATGCAGCAAAAGCCAGAAAGCTGCCCTGAGTATCAGCAGAACTTAATCGCCATTATATAAATAGTGCCAATATTCAGATTAACCCCTGAGAGGACAGAGAATTGTTAAATACCATCTGTGGAAAGGGTGTCTGTTTCTAAACTTTGCTTTGATTAGCAAGTTTCAAATATTATTAGTAAAACTTGTATGCAATGTGTTTTCATTTTCATTATATGCTGGGATGAGAACTTATAACTGATTTTAATTAGAAAGGTTTTTAAGATAATGTATTTTAATGATGTAATTATGCTTCAGCCAACAGTTTGCAAGAAAATAGTGTAATAATGACGACTCAGTGAGCATGGGACCAACCACCAGACAAGTAGACATTTGCACATTAGACTGCACGAGGAAAAGGACATGAATCACCAAGGGATCCCAAATATAATAGACCCATATCCATGAATAGGTTGCCAGTAAATAGTAGAAACATTTTCATCACTGCAGTGGCAAGAGAAAGACACTCCATCCCAATTTCAGGTGCTTACCATGGGTTCATAGAAATATACATAGAAAATAGAAGCAGGAGGAGGCCATTCGGCCCTTTGAACCTGCTCTGCCATTGATTATGATCATGGCTGATCATCAAGTTCAATACCTTGGTCCCTTTAGCCCCAAGAGCTAGATCTAATTCCTACTTGAAATTATCACAATGTTTTCGCCTCAACTACTTTTTGTGGTAGTGAATTCCACAGGTTCACCACTCGCTGGGTGAAGAAATTTCTCCTCACCTCAGTCCTAAAAGGTTTACCCCTTATCCTCAAACCATGACCCTAGTTCTGGACTTCAGTACCATTAAAGAACAAAGAACAAAGAAAAGTACAGCACCAGAACAGGCCCTTCAGCCCTCCAAGCCTGTGCCGACCATGCTGCCCGGCCAAACTAAAATCTTCTGCACTTCCGGGGTCCGTATCCCTCTATTCCGATCCTATTCATGTATTTGTCAAGATGCCCCTTAGACATCACTATTGTCCCTGCTTCCACCACCTCCTCCGGCAGCGAGTTCCAGGCACCCACTACGCTCTGTGTAAAAACTTGCCTCGTACATCTCCTCTAAACCTTGCCCCTCGTACCTTAAACCTATGCCCCCTAGTAATTGACCCCTCTACCCTGGGAAAAAGCCTCTGACTATCCACTCTGTCTATGCCCCTCATAATTTTGTAGACCTTTATCAGGTCGCCCTTCAACCTCCGTCGTTCCAGTGAGAACAAACCGAGTTTATTCAACCTCTCCTCATGCCAATGCCCTCCATACCAGGCAACATCCTGGTAAATCTCTTCTGCACCCTTTCTAAAGCCTCCACATCCTTCTGGTAGTGTGGTGACCAGAATTGAACACTATACTCCAAGTGTGGCCTAACTAAGGTTCTATACAGCTGCAACATGACTTGCCAATGAAGGCAAGCATGCCATATGCCTTCTTGACTACCTTCTCCACCTATGTTGCCCCTTTAAGTGACCTGTGGACCTGTACACCTAGATCTTTCTGAATGTCAATACTCTTGAGGGTTTTACCATTCACTGTATATTCCCTACCTGCATTAGACCTTCCAAAATGCATCACCTCACATTTGTCCGGATTAAACTGCATCTGCCATCTCTCCGCCCAAGTCTCCAAACGATCTAAATCCTGTTGTATCCTCTGACAGTCCTCATCGTTCTCCGCAATTCCACCAACCTTTGTGTCGTCTGCAAACTTACTAATCAGACCAGTTACATTTTCCTCCAAATCATTTCTTTATACTACGAACAGCAAAGTTCTCAGCACTGATTCCTGCGGAACACCACTAGTCACAGCACTCCAATCAGAAAAGCATCCTTCCATTGCTACTCTCTGCCTTCTATGACCTAGCCAGTTCTGTATTGTTATGGGCCAGGGTTTAGAGAACCCCAAAGTGTATCATGGAGTTCACTTGACCCACAACTTTTAATAGATTGTGGTATGGGGAGCACACGGCCCACTCTACAGGTGTGGTACAGCAGAAAAGGAAAAGTTGTTTTAAAGCAAAACAATGTTTATTCTATGAAGTCAAGTTAACCTTTTTAAAACATACAGTGAACATCTTAGCAACCATTAATTCAAATACAACCCCCAAAGAATACAACACTAAGTAATCCTTTAAGCTTTCTTTTTAACATCCATGAGACTTAAAACACCTTTACCAGAAGCACATCAGGTTAAAGTCACTAGTGTTATTAGTTTTAAATCACCAGGATCGATTTACAGTCTTTAGATTACAGAGAGAGATTCGTAGACCTTCCGGCTGTGACTGCAGCTATCCAGCTCTGAAAACGAAACTAAAACACACCCGGCAGCAAATAGCCTAAAACGAAAGTAAAAAGCTGACAGAGAGCCCAGCTCCACCCATTCTCTGACATCACTGCAGTAATAATCACCCATTTCTTAAAGTACTCTCACTGCAGATATTTATATACACACCCGTTTATAAACACCCATTTCTTAAAGGTACTCTCACATGACAGTATCCAGCTTGCCAGCTCACCCCTGATCCCGTGTGACTTCACCTTTTGTACCAGTGTGCTATGAGGGACCTTGTCAAAGGCCTGACTGAAGTCCATATAGACAACATCCACTGCCTACCTGCATCAATCATCTTTGTGACCTCCTCGAAAAACTCTAGCAAGTTAGTGAGACACAACCTCCCCTTCACAAAACTGTGCTGCCTCTCACTAATACATCCATTTGCTTCCAAATGGGAGTAGATCCTGTCTCGAAGAATCCTATCCAGTAATTTCCCGACCACTGACGTAAGGCTCACCGACCGGCCTGTAGTTCCCTGGATTATTCTTGCTACCCTTCTTAAACAAAGGAACAACATTGGCTATTCTCCAGTCCTCCGGGACATCACCTGAAGACAGTGAGGATTCAAAGATTTCTGTCAAGGCCTCAGCAATTTCCTCTCTATCCTCCTTCATTTTCTGAGGTAGATCCCATCAGGGCCTGGGGACTTATCCACCTTACTATTTTTCAAGACCCCCAACACCTCGTCTTTTTTGATCTCAATGTGATCCAGGCTATCTATATGCCCTTCTCCAGACTCAACATCCACCAATTCCTTCCCTTTGGTGAATACTGATACAAAGTATTCATTTAGTACCTCGCCCATTTCCTCTGGCTCCACATATAGATTCCCTCGCCTGTCCTTCAGTGGGCCAACCCTTTCCCGGCAACCCTCTTGCTTTTGATGTACGTGAAACAAAAGGAAACAAATTTGACTCAGCAATCATAAATGAGTCAAAAAAAATTCAAAAGAAACCGGTGGGATTCTCCCGCAACTGGCCGGATAGCCTGATGCCGGCGCCAAGAGCGGCGCGAACCACTCTGGCGTTGCGCCGCCCGGAAGTTGCGGAATCCTCCGCACTTCCGGGGGCTAGGCAGGCACCGGAGGGTTTGGCGCCTTGCCAACCAGCGCTGAAGTGGCCGCCGTGGGCGGCGCGAGTTTGTGTATGTGCAGAACCGCCGCCGTGTTCTGGCGCATGTACAGAACCGCTGGCGTGTTTCCAGCGCATGCGCAGGGGGTTTCTTCTCCGTGCCGGCCATGGCGGAGCCTTACAGAGGCCAGGCCACCGTGGGGACCCCCACACACCCCTCCGAGGACTCCGCTAGCCGCCCTCCAAGCCAGGTCCCGCCGGGATGGACCATGTCCATTTCACGCCGGCGGGACTGGCCAGGAAACGATGGCCGCTCGGCCCATCGGGGCCCGGAGAATTGCCGGGGTGGCCGCTGCCAATGGTGCCCGACCGGCGCGGCGTGATCCTCATCCCCGCCCGAAAACTGGCGCCGTAGAATTTGGCAGCCGGCGCCGGAGCGGGATTTACGCAGCGCCCCGGCGATTCTCCGAACAAGCAGGTGTTGGAAAATCCCGCCCACCATCTTTAAAAACATAATTATCTTCTCAACTGCAGATATCTGCTTAATTTTGAACTTTAGGAAAATAAAAGGACACTCTGCCATTCAATTAGGACATGGCTGATTGCATCCCAATTCAATTTGCATGTTTTTGCTCTGTATCCTTTGGAACACTGACCAACGTAAAAAATTATCCACATTGGTCTATCTGAATTCAAAGTGGTTGACCTCACTTCGCCCACATTGAGCTATATTTATCACAATGTCATGTCTCTGATGCTTTGCAAATTTCTACCCTCACCTGCGCTGCTTACTGTGTCTCCTAAATTAGTGTAACCTGTAACACAGACATGTGGGCCGCGATTCTCCCTTCGGGGGACTAAGTCCCCATGCCGCGGGAGAACCGGCGCCAACAGCCCCCGAAAGTGCAGAATTCTCCGCGTTTTCGGGGGCTAGGTGGATGCCGGAGGGGTTGGCGTCACACCAGCCGGCGGCGAAGGGCCGGCGCAAGTTCGCGCATGCCCGAAGGGCCGGAGTGATTCCGCGCATGCTCAGACTGGCTGGCGTATTTTGGCGCTTGCGCGGGTGTTCTCTTCTCCGCGACGGCCTTGGCGGAGCCCTACAGAGGCCGGCGCGGAAGGAGTAAGTGCCCCCATGGAACAAGCCTGCCCGCAGATCGGTGGGCCCCAATTGCGGGCCAGCCCACCATGGGAGCCCCCCCCCCCCCCCCCCCCCCCGAGGACTGCCCACGCATACTCACCTGCCCGGTCCCGTCGGTGCGTGAGTTGAGTGATTCTCGCCAGTGGGACTGGCCAAAAATGGACCACCGCTCGGCCCATCGGGGCCCGAAGAATCGCCGGGGGGCGGGGCAGCTGCCAATGGCCCCCGACCGCCGTGGCAGGAATCCCGACCCCGCCCGAAAACGGCCCCCGGAGATTACGGCAACTGGCATCGGGGCGGCGGGGCGGGTTTCCCGCCGCCCCCCGGGGCTTCTCCGACCCGGCGAGAGGTCGGAGAATCCCACCCAAAGTCTCTATTCCTTCATCCGAGTATTTAATTTAACAAAGTACATCAAAAATGTTGATGCCTCAGAACAGATCCCTGGGGAACCTCACTTGTCACATCCCACCAATTAAGGTACAAGACCACCATTTTTATTGGGAGGGTGCAGGGGAAACCAAAGACAATTGGAGATCCTCATGTACAATTTTTAGTCGCATTTCACCCCCCCTCCCCAACAATCAGCCAAATGGAGAACTTTGTCAGCAGCTAGCAGGGACCACCATCAGCAAGAGATCGCAATGGGGATTCTTAAGGACAGGCCCAGCAATCAAAAGGAGGGGGGGGGGAGACTTGCTGCCCTCAGGAGAGGGAGAGAGGCTGTTATCGAGAGTATGGGTGATGGAGAGGAGGTAGAGGACGTAGTCAGAAGAGGAAAGAGAGAGGCCCCCATCAACGGGAGGGGATGGAAGCCTCGATCAGGAGAGGTAGACAGGGTACCTTCGAGAGAGGAGAGAGAGAGTGGAAATCAGAAAGTTTGGAGAATGGTGAAGAGTGGCGATTGGGGCCTGAGGAGAGCACATCTGCTCCCCCTAAATTGCACTGAAAAAGGCAGTGTGGAGTTAGTAGCTTCTAGCCCCCTTTTACTGCTGAGCTTCTTGCTTCCTGTGGGACATATACAGTAACAGTCAATTTTAAAGTCAATTTTAAATCAGGCTCCCAATTGCAGTGTGGTAACTTGATTTAAATATATTTACTTTTCCATAACTCCAGCCTGATCCATTCAAACACCCCGATTTTCACTGCGTTAATGGACCAGCAGATCTACTTATGCAGTGTTTTGGAGATGCATTCTCTGTATTTAAATTGTTAAATTGCCCTCACCCATTGCCCTGACCCTCTCCTATCTAACATTGGTTCAGAGGCCAGAATTGATCTTCACTCTATGTCTGCTACCCTGTAACTGGTCTGCAAGTTAAGTCAAATGGCTACCTCTAATTCCATGGGCTGCATTTCACACCCCACTGTGAGGTTTTCTTTTGGGAGGGGCGAAGGGGTGGGCCACACAAAGTATGTTGGTTGCCAGGCACCTTCCTGCCCCCCCCCCCCCCCCCCCCCCCACCTGTTCCCCATAATATGGGGAAGGGTGGCGGGGTGTGGTTAATGTTCTCACAAGGCCAATTGAGGCTCTTAACTGCCCAATTAAGTGGTACTTAACATTGTACAGTGGCAGGCAGGTCAGAAAGCAATGGTCATTTTCAAACCAGCATTTTTGAAAAGCAAAAGACTCATCTTTAATCAAGCGTGCCCAGGGGGCACTCCCACCACCCCAAGATGTCACACCCCCTCTTTGTTCCTCCCCCGCCTGCCCTCCGAAACCCTGTTCCCCACCTCCCAGTCGCCCCACCCTAGGCTCTCTGATCCCCCTCTGCCCTAAAAGCCCAGGATTTACTTCACTCCAGTCACCATTGTTCTTCCTGGAGATGTTTGCCACCCTGGCAGCACCACAACTGAATTTGGGCATTGCCAGGACTGCAAAACTGGTGAACAGCTCTCTCGGGTGCGACTTCCTGTTCACCGAGGGGCGGAAGTCCAACCTTCAGGTCACCTGCTGGTAGTGTGTTTTCGTGCACGGCAGGCTTTTAAAAGTGGATCCATTCGGGATTACTTCTACTTCCAGTGAGATACAAGCAGTTTACCGTAGCTTCCCCCTCTCCCCCTCTCGTGAAATCCAGTCCCAGCCTCATGTCCTAATGAAAGCTCCCTGTTCTCTGTACTAATCATACGCAGTATCCCCCAAACCTCCCCAAGGGTGGCACAGTGGTCAGCACTGTTGCTTCACAGCGTCAGGGGCACAGGTTTGATTCCCGCTTGGGTCACTGTCTGTGCGGAGTCTGCACATTCTTCCTGTGTCTGTGTGGGTTTGCTCCGCAGTCCAAAGATGAGCAGATTAGGTGGATTGGTTACACAAAAACTGCCCCATAGTGTGCAAAAAACATTAGGTGAGGTTGCTGGGTTATGGGGATAGGTTGGAGGTGGGCTTAGGTAGGGTGCTCTTTCAGGCGCTGGTATAGACCCGATGGGCTGAATGACCTCCTTCTGCACTGTAAATTCTATGATTCTATGATTCTCAGGAAGGTTGTCCCGACAGCACTCGTGCTAATATCCACGCCTGCACGCTATTTATTCCTCAAATGAATGTTCCAGTTTTGTGACATAAAGTGACAATTTTGCGATGTGGGCCTCTGTCTACTATAGCAAACTTTGGTGAAACCACCAAACTGATTGCATGTATTCCCATTTATTCATCAAAAATTATGGAATAATGCATTCATATTATTTTGAAATTCTAATTTAAACTTAATGGTGCAATATAAAATAAATAGTATACTTTTGAAATAGCTGCAGAGAGACCTGAGAGGGCCAAATTCTTGAAGGCGGGCAAGACAAATTGATCAAGCTGTTAATAACACAGGCTTTCGAAACAGAGGTATAAAGTACAAAAACAAGGAAGTCTTGGTAAACATTTCTAAATCACTGTTTGTCCTCAGATCGAGGATTGTGTCCAATTTGGGGTTCTACACTTCAGGAAGGATCAGATGGGATAAGAATAGTAGCAGGTGTGAGGGAATTCAGTTCTGTGACGAGATGAGAGAAACTGGATTTGGTCTCCTTAGAGAACCGAAGGTGAAGGGAGACTGAGCAAAGGATTTAAAACTATGACCCATTTTGATACAGCAGCCAGAGAGAAATTGTTTCCACTGGCAGAAGGTTTGGTAAATGGAGGACACACACCAGAGGTAACAGCAAAATATCCAGGGGAGAGGCGAGAGATTTTTTTTTAAATACAGAGAGGTGCCATGATGTGGTAATTTGCAAGAAAGGGAATCACCAGGAACTTTGAAAAGGAAATTCGATCATCAACTTGTAAAGAAGAAATTTGCAGAACTGCAGGGAAAGAGCAGGGGAGTGGGCCTAATTGGAGAGCTTTGCTGCCACAGATGCCGTGGACTGCCATGACCTCCTTCCATGCTCCTGGTGTTTTTTATGAATGAGCTGTAATTGAGTGCTGCCCCCCCCCCCCCCCCGCCCACTAAACTAAATCCAACAGGGGGGTTTGAAACTCCAAAGTTCAGATTTAAATCTGAAGTTCCAATTGAATGAAGCCAAAAATAAAAACTGTAGATTTCTCAAACCCCTTTTTAATGTGTGGCATTGTGCAAAGATGTGCATATGTTTCAGTGCCACAACTATGAGTGGTGAGTGCAGTCTAAATAATATGTGTCCTTCTCAAACACCTCCACATCATGTTGATATTGTGGCTAGATAGGAATGATTGCACACAGCACTGCTGTACTCGGGGATGTTCTGACACCTCTAAATACACACTCCACCCCTCCCGCTCCACCCTCATTGTCCTCTTATCTTTATATACACTTCAGCCACTGGAAGTTAAGTGCACACATCATATCTTTTGAAGTAAGTTACAACATGTTGGGGAAATTATTTTGTCACAGTGCAGTGTCCTCCAATCGATGCTGGACATTTTTTGCACTGAGTGAGTGCAGTATGATTTGTTGCTCCAGTATTGTGTGTTGAAAATATCAATTTATGAGCAGAGCTGAATGATCAAATGCTGAAATCACATACTAATGGTAACTTTCAGTGTATTGGCACACTCTTATCAAACTCACTGGCAGCCAAGTGAACAGCACTGCCTGCTGCTGCCTGTTTTAGTTATGGCCCCAGATCCATGGGCAAGCACAAATGTTGAGGTGTTGGTGGCTTAAAGCTTTACACTAAATAAGCGATTATTTTGTTCCCCATGCCAATGTGCCCTCTCCAACAAACCCCAGTACTGCTGTGCGGCCACACTGCTTCACATAAGTCCTGTCAAAATACTTCTCAGAGATAGCATAATCAGCAAGTACTGCATCAGTGCTAAATATAAATCAGGTAATCTGTGGAAAGGAGTATGAATGCTGTCATACTGCTGTAAAAGTCCTACTGATTCACTTATGTCCTTCAGAGAGGGATGCCTGCAATCCCAATGTGGTTTGCCCTCCATTTCATTCCAGACCCACACTATGTGCTTATATTCCTCATGTTCTCAGGGCATCCAGGCATCAGCAATAGATATTGGTTTGTCAGTGTTATCCAGTAACCAACACAATGATGGGACAAGTTGTACACCACAGCAAGTTATGATTGTAGAAGCACTCCCATCTGAAGAACATGCAGTTCCTTTGCCAACTCTCAAAACAGTGAGGTGTGGAGGTAGATGCAATGGAGAGAATATTAGTGCATAAGAACAGGGATGGAGCGGCGCCGAGGTCCCAAGTTCGATCCTGGCTCTGGTTCACTGTCCGTGTGGAGTTTGCACATTCTCCCCGTGTTGCGTGGGTTTTGCCCCCACAACCCAAAGATGTGCAGGGTAGGTGGATTGGCCACGCTAAACTGCCCCTTAATTGGAAAAAATGAATTGGGTACGCTAAATTAAAAAAAAAAAGAACAGGGATGGAGAGGCTATGAAACCTTTGTTGTCCCTTACCCTTTCACTGCTGGGTGTCTTCCAGTACTATTAAAATTTATAGCCTCGAAATTTATCCACTCCAAGCAGCCTTTCCAGCCTCCAAATAGCAAGAAGGAAACACTGTCCACATTTTTGAGGCAGGCAAAAAAAATGTTGGCCTCTGCTTCAAACAGACAGGATTTCTAACCATCCCATGATTGTCCTAAGGTCTCCAAAGATGAAAGATTAATCACCAGGATACTACTGCAAGTAACCAAGGAGAAAAATCAAAGGACATCAATTTGGACACTTAAGTTTTAAAAATATCGTCTCCCGGTGACGGCCATGGAGTGAGTAATCGCTTATTTGGTAGCTCCCGCTCGTGGTTGACATTTGCTCCCTTTTTCCCGACTTATGGGGGATTTGATCGGCAAAATAGGAGATTGGTGCGGTAGAGGAGACTAATTCCCCACCAGTGTATTGATTCGTGGACCAGAAGTGGTCTGCAAAGGAGAGATTGTTGGGCAAAGAAGGGAATGGAGTCTGCAGGACAGGAAAACATGGCGGAGGCTCAGGGACTGGGATTGCCGGCCCAGTGGTCAACGGAGCAGCTGGTGGAATTCCTCCAGCAGAGCTTTGCTAAGCAAAGACAAGAGTACCTGGACTCGATTAAGACGGGGATTGATCGGGTGGTGCAAAGATTGGAAGCCCAGGGCTAGGCGATCCCGAAGGTGGAAGAGGTGGTGGCTGAGCACGAGGAACAGCCAACTGCGATGGCGGCAAAGATGGAGATGATGAAGGATCACCAGAAAAGGCTGCAAGAGAAGGTGGAGGATCTGGAGAACAGGTCACACAGGCAGAACCTGAGTATCGTGGGCCTCCCGGAGGGCAGTGAAGGATCGGACGCAGGGGCATATGTGGCGCGTATGTTCGAGAAGTTGTTGGGGGAAGGTGCGTTTACTCGGCCCTTGGAGGTGGACAGGGCGCACAGAGCGCTTATGAAGAAGCCGCGGATGAATGAGCCGCCGAGGGCGATGGTGGTGCGAATGCAGCGGTTCCTGGACAAGGAACAGATCTTGAGGTGGGCCAGGCAGACGACGAGCTGCAAATGGAAAGATAACGAGTTGCTCATTTATCAGGACTTGGTGCGGAACTGGCCAAAAGAAGGGCGAACTTCAATAAAGTTAAATCGGCCCTCTTCAAGAAGGGGGTAAAGTTCGGCACGTTGTACCCAGCTCATTTGTGGGTCACTTACGAGGGCCAAAAACTTTATTTTGGTTCGCCAGATGAAGCGATTAACTTTGTTAAAGACAGGGTACTGGCAGGTGATGGAGAACGTTGAACTTGGGGGCGAGTAATTCTGTACCTATGCTGCTAAAGTTCTTTTCTCTTTGGCTTCTGTGTGTATTGTTTTTGTACCAATTTTTGGGCTGTTGCTCAATTTTGTATGCGGGTTAACTTTGCTCTTAATGGGGGATGGTGAGCGCAATTTTCTTCTTTGTGTTTGTTGGGGATTGTTACATTTTGCGTATGTATGTTCGAGCGGGGGGGGGATCAGTGGGGGGTTGATGGGGTGGTTGGATGCTTGCCGCCATGGGTGGGGGCTACCAGGCTAGCTGGGTGGGCTAGCTCATGGAGGCGCAGTGGGGGGTGAGCAGTTGATGAATTTGTTGTGGGGGGCTGGGATTGCTATTTGGTTATGGGGGAGGGGGAGGGGAGTAATTGTTCTGCTGACAGAGGAGGGACTGGTGCTTGGAGACAAATTGGAGGTTGATGACGGTGGGCGCCCGAGGCCTGAGGAGACCTGGGACGCGGGCTGGAGGCTGGCCTAAGAAGGGTGATGGCTGATCGGCGGGGGGGGGGGGGCTTCCACCCAACCAGGCTGATCACATGGAACGTGAGAGGGCTGAATGGGTCGGTCAAGAAGGCTTGCGTGTTCGCGCATTTGAAGAGCTTGAAGACGGACGTGGCAGTGCTACAGGAGACACACCTGAGGGTGGTGGATCAGACTAGGCTTAGGAAGGGGTGAGTTGGGCAGGTATTTCATTCGGGGCTAGGTTCTCAAACTAGGGTGGTAGCGATCTTGATCGATAAGCGGGTGTAATTTGAGAAAGGGGACATAGTGGCGGATTCGGGGCGTAGATCTGTTAAGGTGAGTTGGAAGCTAGAGGGGATGCCGGTGGTATTAGTGAATATTTACGCTCCAAACTGGGACGACGCAGAGTTTATGAGGCGGATGTTAGGAAAGATTCCGGACCTGGACTTGCATAGGTTGATCATGGGGGGACTTTAATACGGTCATTGATCCGAGGTTGGATCTGTCGAGTTCAAAGACAGGGAGGGTGCCAGTCGCGCGAAGGAACTAAAAGGATTTATGGAGCAGATGGTCTCATGATATACACCAGTATATCATGGTGCAGATACACACACACTGATGGACACACAGCAAGACCAATCAACACAAAACACGCAGTGAATCACCAGTTAGAGCACAGTCACTATAAAGACAGGGGGCATCAGAGTTCCTGCTCATTCGGGATGCGGCCTCCTACAAGGGCAGAGCTTACAGCTTACAGCATAGGTCGTCACCATGTGCTGAGTGCATAGACTGGTTCGGACAGGCATAGGTCTTTAGTTTAATCTAACATCGTGTTAACCCACAGTGAAAGTATGTTCAACAGTTTCTAACTTAATAAAATAGTGTTGCACTATTTTAAGTGTTGGTGGCCTGTCTGTGTTCCACGGATCCAGAACACCCAAAACATCATGATACCAGGAGTTGAGGGATATTAGAACTTCTTAGACCTACCTGCAAGTGATCTGCCTTCCATCAGCATACAGTCAAGCTGCAAAATGGACAGCGTCCGCCGACGGCGCCGCTCCGCATCACCGGTAACCTGGGGACCAAATGGAAGATATTCAAACAACGCTTCCAGCTCTACCTGGAAGCCACAGACCGGGAAGAGGCCTCAGACACCAAGAAGATCGGTCTCTTCCTATCCACGGCCGGGGAACATGCCATCCACCTTTTCAATTCTCTCACCTTTGCTGATGATGAAGATAAATCAAAATTCAAGACGGTCCTCCTCAAGTTTGACACTCACTGCAACATAGAGGTGAATGAAAGTTTTGAGCACTATGTATTCCAACAGCATTTATAGGGTAAGGATGAACCTTTCCAGTCCTTTCTCACCCACCTCTGCATCCTTGCGCAGTCCTGAAATTACGGGCCCACCTCCGACTCCATGATACTCGACCAGATTGTTTTCGGTGTTCAGTCGGACCCCCTCCCCCTACGCCAGCAGCTCCTCAAGGTACAGCAGCTCACCCTAGCGACCGCCATCGAGACCTGCGTGCTACACGAACATGCCACTAGTCGGTATTCCCAAATCCAAGCGACTGAAACGACGTGGCAAAGTCCCCACATGGCAGAAAGGGTCCAAGCAATCGAGCAACTCCAGGGCCTCAGCCTGGATGAGGGTGGCCATTTTGCGCGCTTTTCGCGGCCGTGCGCACCGAACGATGGGACGGCGACGTCGACGAACGTCGCGCACCATGTACGGCCGCACCGCGCATGCGCGGTGGCGCAGTGAACGTACCGGCGCTACAACGTGCGGCAACTGTGGCTCCGCCCACTTAAAGCGGCAATGCCCTGCCAAATCCCGACAATGCCCGAGATGTGGCAAACTTGGACACTATGCTGCTTTATGCAGATCAGCTCGACCTGCCAATTCGTATCGCTCCGGCCAGACCCGCAGGAATGTCCGGGCCATTCAACCCACGGTCACCGAGTCCGATGCGGCCTACTACCCAATATTGACACCGAGGACACCTTTTCGAATCGGTATTGTTACAAAAAACAAGGTGTCCCCGAAGCAAAGAATCCAGCCTCTATCGGTATACAGCATCGATCCAGACGATGAGTGGTGTGCCATTCTTACGGTCAACCAGAATTCGTCGCCCACCTCAGAGACTTAATTTATGAACTTTGCGGACTTATAGACTCTCTGAATTGTTTTGTTGCTTTGTTTGATCGTTTCCCTGGTTTGTATATAGTGTTGATCTTGTTATTCTTGTTGCATACTGCTTCTCTGCACCAGGCACCTTCCCATGTAAATAGCTTAGTTTTCATGTACGTAGTCCTGTAAATATGTCTTTGCACCCCACACGTAGTTAGGAACATTCTCACCAAACATTATTTATTGCCACACACATACATTCTTTTATAAAAGGGGGGATGTCATGATATACACCAGTATATCATGGTGCAGATACACACACACTGATGGACACACAGCAAGACCAATCAACATACACAGCACCGCAGCCAATCACCAGTTAGAGCACACTCACTATAAAGACAGGGGGCATCAAAGTTCCCGCTCATTCGGGATGCAGCCTCCTACAAGGACAGAGCTTACAGCTTACAGCACAGGTCCTCACCATGTGCTGAGTGCATAGACTGGTTCGGACAGGCATAGGTCTTCAGTTTAATCTAACATCGTGTTAACCCACAGTGAAAGTATGTTCAACAGTTTCTAACTTAATAAAATAGTGTTGCACTATTTTAAGTGTTGGTGGCCTGTATGTGTTCCACGGATCCAGAGCACCCAACACATCAGATGGGAGGGGTAGATCCGTGGAGGTTCGGACAGCCAAGAGCGAAGGAATTTTCTTTTTTCTCCCATGTTCACAAAGTGTACTCCCGGATTTTGTTTATGAACAGGGCTTTGTTGGCGGGGGTGGTAGATGCCGAATATTCGGTGATTGTTGTGTCGGACCATGCCCCACACTGGGTGGATTTACGGGTGAGCAAGGAGGGGTTCAGCACCCGCAATGGAGATTGGATGTAGAACTGTTAGCGGATGAGGGGGTGTGAGGGCGGGTGAGGGAGGCCATCCAGAATTATTTGGAGATATGTTACACTGGGGAGGTTTCGGCAGCAACGGTATGGGAGGCACTGAAGGTAGTAGTTAGGGGGAAGCTGATTTTGTTTTGATACGGGCTCATAGGGAGAAGGTGGAGCGGGCAGAAGCTGGAGATGAATCGGCTGGTTAAGGAGATACTTCAGGTTGACAGAAGGTATTCGGAAGTCCCAGAGGCGGGGTTGTTGAAGGAGCGGCAGAAGCTGCAGATGGAGTTTGGTTTGATATCTACAGGGAAGCCGGTGGGGCAGTTGAGGAAGGCGAGAGGGGCGATATATGAATATTGTGAGAAGGCCAGTAGGATGCTAGCACACCAGCTCAGGAAAAGGGAGGCAGCCAGGGAGATAGGAAGAGTGAAGGACAGAGCGGGAAACACAATCTTGCACCCAGCGGGGTTGAACGGGGCGTTCACGGAGTTTTACAGTCGGCTGTATGAGTCGGAGCCCCCAGCTAGGTTGGAGGGGATGAGGACGTTTTTGCAGGGTTAGAGTTTCCGAAGGTGGAGGAAGGGTTGTTGGAGGGGTTGGGAGCCCCGATCAGGATTGTAGAAGTAATAGAGGGATTGGAGGCCATGCAGTCAGGCAAGGCCCCAGGACCGGACAGCTACCCAATGGAATTTTACAAGAGGTTTTCTGGGATGTTGGGCCTGCTGCTGGTGAGGGCATTTAATGAGGCAGGGGAGCAGGATGTTCTTCCCCATCAATGTCACAGGCTTTGATTTCTTTGATCCTGAAGCGGGAGAAGGACCCAGAGCAATCCGGGTCATTTCATAGAATTGGAATTGACAGTGCAGACCAGACCAATCATGCCAGACCAATCTCCCTACTGAATGTTGACGCCAAATTGCTGGCCAAAATTCTGGCCTCAAGGATAGAGGACTGTTTTCCGGGGGTGGTAGGGGAAGACCAGATGGGATTTGTCAAAGACAGGCAGCTAACGGCCAATGTTAGAAGGCTCTTGAATGCAGTCATGATGCCCTCTGAGGGGAGGGAGGCGTAGGTGGTGGTCGCTATGGACGCAGAGAAGGCCTTCGACTGGGTGGAATGGCAGTACCCGTGGGAGGTCCTGGGAGTTTGGGTTGGGGCAGGGCTTTATTGACTGGGTTTGGTTGCTGTACCAGGCATCAGTGGCAAGTGTGCGAACGAACCGGGTGACTTCACTCTATTGTAGACTGCACCGGGGGACAAGGCAGGGATGTCCCCTCTCCCCACTGTTGTTTTCCTTGGCTATAGAGCCATTGGCGATAGCGCTGAGTGTCAAAGGACTGGAAGGGGCTAGTCCGGGAGGGGGTGTGGAACACGGTCTCGTTATATGCAGACGACCTACTCTTGAATATTTCTGACCCATTAGGGGGAATGGGAGAGAATATGCGGATCTTAGGGGAATTTGGCTGGTTCTCGGGGTACAAATTGAATATGGGTAAGAGCGAGGTTTTCGTGATCCAGGAGAGGGGGCAGGAGAGGAGACTGGGGAGTTGCCGTTTAAAGTGGTGGGAGGGAGTTTTCATTACCTGGGTATTCAGGTGCCACGGGGATGGGAGCAGTTACATAAATTAAATTTGGCCCGGTTAGTTGAGCAAATGAAGGAAGGCTTCCGGAGGTGGGACATGCTCCCGTTGCCACTGGCGTGGGAGGGTACAAACAGTAAAAATGACAGTTGTTCCAAGATTTTTGTTTGTTTTCCAATGCCTCCCTATGTTTATACCAAAGGCCTTTTTTAAGCAGGTGAATACGGTGATCTCTGTGTTTGTGTGGGCGGGTCCGGGTAAAACCCTGCGAGTAAGGAAAGTACTGCTGGAGCAAAGCCAAAGGGGGAGGGTTGGCACTGCCGAACTTTTGGAACTACTACTAGGCGGCAAATATAGCCATGATCAGGAAGTGGGTAGTGGGGGAGTGGCTGGTAGAGACGGCATCATGTAGGGGCACAAGTTTAGGAACACTGGCAACTGCATCGCTGCCGTACCCGCCGGCCCGGTACTCCACAAGCCCAGTGGTAGTGGCGGCCCTGAGAGTTTGGGGGCAGTGGAGGAAGCATATGGGAGTGGAGTGAGCATCGGTGTGGGTTCCAATTTGTGGTAATCACCGGTTTGTTCCAGGGAGGATGGATAGGGGGTTTCAGCAGTGGCAGACAGCAGGGATTGAGAGGCTGGGAGATCTGTTTATTGATAAGAGCTTTCCCTGTTTGGAGGATCTGGAAGAGGAGTTTGAATTGCCGGGGGGGACATGGATTTGGTTATCTATAGGTGAGAGATTTTGTGCGAAGGCTGGTGTCAACCTTTCCGCTTCTACTGCCACAAGGGATTTAGGACAAGGTAGTCTCTAGAGTGGGAGTGGGAGGAAACCCAGACAGGGGAGGTAAAATGTAAATGGGAAGGTGAGTTGGGAAAGGAGTTAGAGGCGGGTCTGTGGGTGGATGCTCTGAGCAGAGTCAAAGCGTCCTCATCATGTGCCAGGCTCAGCCTGATACAATTCAAGGTGGTTCACCAGGCACACATGACGGTGGCCCAGATGAGCAGGTTTTTTGGGGTGGAAGATAGGTGTGTGAGGTGTGCAGGAGGGCCCGCAAATCATGTCCACATGTTTCGGGCATGTCCGAAGCTCAGGTGATTCTGGCAGGGATGTCATGTCCATGGTACTAAAAACAAGGGTGGCGCCAAGTCCTGAGGTGCCGATTTTTGGAGTGTCTGAAAACCCGGGAGTCCAGGGGGCGAGAGAAGCCAACATTTTGGGCCTTTGTCTCCTTGGTAGCCCAGAGACGGATCTTATTACCATGGAGGGACTCGAAGGCCCCAAAACCAGGGGTATGGGTTAGCGACATGGCTGGGTCTCCCAGACTTGAGAAAATTCAGTTCATCCTGAGGGGATCAATGTTAGGCTTCGTTCAGAGGAAAACTAAACTGTTAGCAGATTCAATTGGGGGGGGGGTTTGGGAGTAAGTGAGAGGCAGGGGAAGTTAGCTTATTTTTGTTTGGCTTAGGCGGGAACAGTGAGAGATGGAGGGGGGTGTTACGCACTGAATTACTCTGTTTTACCTGACTGAATGATATTTGACAGAAGCCAAATTTCCTTTTTATCTATTGCTGATATTTTTTTAACGTTTTTTTTTAAACAATTTGTATTTGTATCTTTTGTTGTTATAAAACCATAAATGCCTGAATAAAATGTTTGTTTGTAAAAAAAAGTTTTAAAAATATCAGCAATAACTAAAAAGGAAATTTGGCTTCTGTCAAATATTATTCAGTCAGGTAAAAAAGAGTCCATCAGTTTCCAGTTAGCATGAGAAGACAATGAACTGTGAGGATGTCAGATGTTAAATGGGGCCCAGGGACAGGGTGGTTGGAGAATAGATCATGTGATGAGGCATCCAGAAATACACCAATCAGAGCAAGCAAGCCAAAACAGACTTTAAACCCTTTGCATAGATATGGAACTATCAGCTTTGAAGCCCTGGCTGCAGCCTTGGTTTTGGTGAGGCAGCTGATGTTGACTGCATTCAGCCTCCATGCAGCTGAACAGGAGAGAGGCATAGACTCACTGTTCTGCGCACAATCAACAAACAGAGCATAAATTGCATTCAGAGTTATTTCTACTCAAGTCCAGTTGGATTTTGGCCAGCATAAAATCTTTAATAAACCAGAACAACTGGTAGGCCTTTTACAATGTAATTTATATACTGTTTGATCTGCACCCCATCAGCAAACTTAGATATTCACTCTTTCCACCACCGATGCATAATGGTGCATAGTGGCAGCATCAAAAGATGCATTTCAGGCACTCGCCAAACCTCTTTTGACAGCACTTTCCTAACCTGTGACCACTACCACCTAGAGGCATTTACATTGGAAGCATGTGCATGGAAACATCTCCACCTGCAAGTTCCCGTCCAAGCCACTCGTCATCCTGACCTCAAAATATATTGGTGTTCCTTCACAGTCACTAAGTCAAAATCCTGGAACTCCATCCCTAACAACACTTTGAGTGTACCTACAACACAGGGACTACAGCAGTTCAAGACGGTGGCCCACCACATTCTCAAGTGCAATTACAGAGGGGCAACAAATACTGACCTTGCCATCAATGCTCATACCTCATGAATGAGCAGAGAAAAATTGATCAAACAAGGGACATTCTTCATCTGAATGGTGTAGTTCCACTGCAGACAAAGAGGTGTTTCTGATGGGACACCATCTCGTCCCATACTTCACTCACAAATAACTTATCAAATAAATACTTCATATAGGTGTTATCTGATGACTCTAACAATCAGAAGTGAAATACATAATGTACAGGTTAGTTACAATACTTCCCCAATTGCCTTACTGAATAATGCACAACTTCTATGATTTATCTGCCTGCTGGACACATTTATTGACCAGAAATAATGGCCCCGATATTAATGTGGTGAAGCAAGGGAAAATCGGGCAAGTCCCTGGAGACCCTGCGATTTTATCAGCAGGGCCTCATATAAATAAAAGAAGGTGGTCTCTCACCCGGTAACATACCAGATTGACAGCCAGGCCGGCGGGCAAGAACAGGGCATTTGAGGCAGGAGGTTGCCGTGGGGATCCTGATTCAGCAGTTATTGGAGGCTCTGAACAGAGTTGCCAGGTGGGGAAGGTAAAATCATACCCAATAACTTTGCTGCGCTGAAGACTCAGCAAGTGCAGACAGTAGATGGCCAAACCCTTCAGACTAGGTCAGTCCCATGTTTGAAGTATGGTCTATGCTGATTTAGCTGATGTTGTTTAAGTTGCAAGTAGAGGCATTGCAGTTGGTTTCCTTGTCCTGGAGTTGGGGGAACGTAGGCCGGGGGCCCTTCTCTGAACAGGTGTTCTGCTGGAAATGTGGATTTCTGAACACAGCCTGAGAACAGGATTGGCCGAGTTGCGAGATTCCCTTGCTGGAATATCCTGCCGTTCCTCACTGTCAAGATTCATCTCTGAGTAGCATTCACTCAGGTGAGGGGCCAGATGGTATCCACTATCCATGGAACTAGCCTCCAGCAGACGAGCAAAAAAATTAATAGGGGGAAAAGCTTTTAAGGCTTAGAAAAGAGAATAATATGAGAGAGAATTAGTGAGGATTCAGGTAATATGTGCAATGAAATCACAATGTCACAGAAGATGTCTCATTGCTTCAATGTAGTAAAAAGATTATTGGTTCCATAGCTGTAAAGTTATGAATACAGGGAATCATTGGATAGTAAAGGATATTTGATTGGTGGCAGGGTGATTGCCGAGGAAACGTGTTCTTTTTTAATGCTTCATTTTATGCAGTTCCTGGATTTACAGTTATTATACCTAATGGGATCCGCCAATCTAAATTGTGGGTGAAAGCAATTTTTTTAATGGTACGAAAGCTGCCTGTGTATGTAACAGACAGTTGCAGAATAACAATGTAAAATAAGCCCGGCATCACTTCCTTTGTAATATTGTTTTTGCTGCAATATATATTTTTAACTACACACTGAGCAATATATCTGCGCAGTAGCAAACACTTCTCTTCACTGGTCTGAGCATGGCCATACAGCAATGGATGAACCACATACCAGTCGTCTGACTCTCAAGTAACCAGTTAATTTATGAGAGAAATACATTAGAGTATGGCAGGAAATGGAAAACTTCAAAACTCAATGGCATCTGAGCCTATGAACAGTACATGATGACAGGACGTAACGACCTGGTGTATTTTTACAATGTTCATAGCTGGAGACACCTGTTTTATATTGGGTGAGTTCCCGTCCGTAGCTAGACCACCTAGAAAAGCAATCATGTTTTATCGCTGACAGAAAGATAAAGCAGCAAGAGGTGTTGAGTGGCTTGCCTCCCTTGTCGAAGCCATAAAGAGATTTTAGGATCACAGACCACATTCCCTGCCCCCTTGATAAAGCAGTGGTGTATGGTCATCGGTGCCAGGATGGGCAATGCGGGAAAATAAAAATCACTTCCACAAATATAATAGGCGGGATTCTCCAGACCCCCGCCCGGTCGGAGAAACCCTGGGGGGCGGCGCGAATCCTGCCCCGCTGCCCTGACGCTGACTGCCATATTCTCCGACGCCGTTTTTCGGGCGGGGTTCACGACACGCCGGTCGGGGGCCGTTGCCAACGGCCCCCCCGGCAATTCTCCGGGCCCGCTTTTGGCCAGTCCCGCCGGTGTGGGTTACGCATGGTCCCACACGGCGGGCCCTGGTATGTAAGTCGGTTAGGGCGGTCCTCGAGGGGGGGGGGCCCGGTGGCCTGGCCCGCGATCGGGGCTCACCGATCTGCGGGCGGGCCTGTGCCGTGGGGGCACTCCTTCATTCGCACAGGCCCCTGTAGGGCTCTGCCATGGTCGGCGCTGCGACGAGAACCCTCCGCGCATGCACCAAAACACGCCGGCGGTTCCATGTATGAATGGGATCACACCGGCCCATTGGCGTAAGCGCGAACTCGCGCATTCCCTTCGGCACGGCTGGAACGTCGCCAATCCCTCCGGCCCTCTAGACAGGTGAGAATGCCTCACCTTGGGGGCCCATTGACACCGGAGTCGTTGGCGCCAGTTTTCCCGCCGGTGTGGGGACTTAGTCCCCAGAAAGGAGAATCCCATCTCATATTTGCATCATTAAACCATTAAGTCTTTGTTTCACATTTAATGGACAGAAAATCACAGAGGCATGTGCCTAAACTTATGGTGGCTAATTGAAAAGCACCATGAGAATAAATCGCCCCCAGCCCCTTCATGTGTGACATGTCTTTTTTTTTTAAACAATGTGCTTTGGAAAATGGCAGTCACCTTCAGATAAAATGTTGCCACAAAGACAATCAGTCATCTTTTATTCCTTCTCTTCAAGTATTACAAAAACTGTAAATTGATATGGCTCCTTCTAAGATACAGAAAGTTAGGACTGGATTTTGCCACAGGCCTTCGGACCCCGATGTTGGGATCAAATGAGGGTCCTGCGCCCAAACCAGCCAGCAACAAGAGCCGCTCAGCATCCCTCCAGAAGGCTGCCTCTGAATTGGCCACCTCTGTGTTCGCCACCCTATTAGGAATGGGGGACAGGCTCTCGGTGCTGCCTGTCCAATCAAAGGAGCCACGCTTCTTGAGCCTACCAAGAGAATGGGTGCTGCTGAGACAGGTTAGGGCCTTGAGGGCACCTCAATGTGAAGCCACCCTCACTGGGTTGCACATCCGCATGAAAACAAACAAAATCTAGTCCAGTAGCTCTATCAGCGCGGAGGATAAACCAGTCCACTGGATCGAGATTGGCTACGATTTCAGCCTTTCATATTTGCGGCCTCCATCAAGATGACCATCCAGTTTTGGGCAGGGAAACTGTCTCCAAGGTGCCGGTGGTTCCACAAGCAACAGAGGCCCATTCTTTAGAGATAAAACATCCGAAGGTTGGCCGTAATATCACCTCTTTTTTTAATATAAATTTAGAGTACCCAATTTTTTTTTTTCCAATTATGGGGCAATTTAGCATGGCCAATCCATCTACCTGCACATCTTTCGGTAGTGGGGGTGAAACCCACGCAGACACGGGAAGAATGTGCAAACTCCACACAGACAGTGACCCAGGGCCGGGATTCGAACCCGGGTCCTCAGTGCTGTAGTCCCAGTGCTAACCACTGCACCACGTGCCGCCCTGGCAACATCACCTCTAATTCAGGTCTTCACTAGCCTAACTGGCTGCACACCTCTGTGCAGGGGCAGCTGATCTGATTCCAAGCCTATCCCTTGGAATACTCAGGCAGCTGCAGTGCACCAGTGAGCGATCTGAACACTAATTCCCCCTTATTTTCCCAATCCCAAGCCTCCGAGCCAAATAGTCAGGGGCGTTTGGAAAATTTAGCGCTTCATAATGTTGCTGTTATCACAGCAAAATGAGCAAACTTCAGAAAAACTACCATCATAAAAAAAATCATTCATATTTTACCAGTCACTGTTTTATTATAAGGTAGCATTTAATATTCAGATTTTATAGCTCCCCAGTATTCTGCACCATTACACATGGCAATTTCAGGAGTTTACTTGTTCAGTAATTCAGGAAGTTTTAGTGTTTTCAATCTGCCCTTGCTTTCGATTAACAGGTTAGAGGTGAAGTTAAATTACTTATGTATAGTAATAATAAACTGGAATTTGGTTTCACTAGCTCTGCTTAAACTTGGGTTGTCAACTCTGGATGTATCCTTGGAGTTTTCAGAGCTGACTTCCGACTGCTCCCCTCTCTTCACCCATAGGCTCCTGCCATTGGCCCACCAACATGCCTATTTTTTTTACCGCACACCACCTCTCCATGCCTGATTGGATGAGGTTTTTTTCTCCCCCTCCAATACTTTGCAAATAATGACGAAAGATGTAAAGGAAAATTATTTCTTGGTGCCCTTCTTATATTTTTCCCAGGTTTCTTGTGGCAGCATTCTGATAATGAATCTTTCCTTCCTGGAGACTCTTGAGGTAAACCTGGAGAGTTGGCAATCCGAAGAGGTGCAGAGTTTCACTAAGCAATAGAAAGTACCCTGTTCTCTGTGGCATGGATGCCCATTTTCAAAAGAAGGACCCATTTAGACATACAGAACCTGTCAGATGGACAGCAAGCTCAATGTATTATTATGTGAGATGGTAGGATGTAGATTTGAAACCATGATTTCCCCACGGAGTTGCCATTCTAAGTCATTCGGTCAGGCAAAAGTGCGAAGCGGAGTCCAAATTGCCTCAAACTTCCCTGCCCTCTTCCTGATGGCTAATTGAAAAGCGCCATTGGTGAAAACCTAGGCACAGTGCAGGTTGAAGTTGCTTCCTAGCAGGGAGACAGATAACGCATCCTTTGTGTCTTTTATCAAGAGTTCTTCTGGGAGAATACTCAAAATGCTTCCCACTGGCTTTCATTCTCTTTTCAGAGTGCAGTTTTGGACTCCACTCACAAAAAAATACAACTCATAAAAGTATTTGTAACCAGCTTCCCTGGGCTTTCAAACTCTAATCTGGGTGGAAAACACCTCATTATGCACTGCCTGCTTCAGACCAGCCAAAGTGGCTGGTATTGGATCTAAGTCCCTTACCTGTCCTATTAATATCTTGCATCGTATGCACTTCAAGAAGTTCAAAAGAAGGGGAACTGAAATGTCTGTGGAAGTATTTCACAAATAAAATATTGGTTGTCTTGCTAGATGGTGCTGTGTAAGTTAATATATTCATCATTATTTGTCAAAAATCATCAGCTACCTCATTAGGAGTGCCTGATGATTTTTGACACTTTTGCGAGTGATCACAGTTTTTATGTGGGTGTGCAGAAGACGATACTAGAGTCAAATGCAACAAGGATCAGCTGTTCTTTGCAGATTGTAAATAGAAAACAACGTATCTTCAAATACATTTGAATCTGTGATAGGCAGAAGGTTTGGGACAAAAAATATGTACTGCATGGCAGAGAGGGATTCAACTGAACAGCACTCACCAGCAATGTTAATGAGCTTTCTAATCTCCATTTGTTTTGTTTCCTCTTGGTTGGTTAATTTGGCTTTCCCAGATGCATCATGTGCAAGTTATGTTCTTCAGTGAGTACCTCCATTAAGCCCACCTTTCCTGCAATGTGAGACTCAAATGATCATTGTGTCAGTGGCTTTTAATTGCTTCCAGTTGCCCGGTTGATGATTGACGGTCCCATGTGCGTTCTGCTCTGCTTTACACTGAGATAAGGTGATGGAAAAAAAATCACTTTTCATTATAATCAGAGTGAAAATAAAACTAAAATATGCCATAGAATCTTAAACACAGGTTTAGCACCATGTTATGCTGGACTGAAGCTTTGTGTTTCAGCTAACAATTTTGATATTGCCCTAATCATTTCTGTGAATGATCAGTAATCACACTCCAGTCTTCCTTTCCCACTTTTGCTAACCAGTAATAACTCATTGTGTGCGCATGATTTATCAAGTATGCTGCACGAGTGTGCATTACCTTACATTTATCTACACAGAAAAGAAGATTGAGTGGGAACATGATGGGGGTCTCTAAAATGCTTAGAGGGATGGATAATGTAGGAGTAAGCAGGTTATTTAATTCTGACTGTGATTGCAGAAGTATGAAACATTAGTACTGCAAATGCTGTTTAATCAGACATCTCAGTGGAAACTAATTCATCCTGATTCACCAATCATCCTGTATAAATAGGAACTCCTGTTTTCAGCCTTCTCACACTCTTGACTTTTCAGCCAGTTGCGAGAGTCAGCTTTTTGCATGCTGGTAAAACAGTTGGTCTTGGACTCAATAGCAGTCATCCCACCTAACTCAATGGGCTAGTCAGTGCAGTAGAGAATTTTTGACGGCAATCATGCAGTTCCCAGCAGAATGTCCCCATAAAGCTGATGTCTCGCCTATCTTGGCCCCAGTCAAATATCTTCAAACATAGATTAATTGAAGATTGGAAGGTTTTATTCCACGCATCCCTCTTCCCCCACTACATAATGTAGAATCTCACTTCCAGAAAAAAAGTTACAGTACCTGGATTAATTTTGTAAAATGAGCTGGTTAAATGACTAGTTACAAATAAGATTGAAGGTGATACATACAGTCATAGATGATCAAAAAATAAATAGTTTCAGTGTTGCTCAGTCATCGACAGGTGATTGTGGAATGCAATTGGTCAGGATTAAACATTTGGCTGATATTTTGTAATTTCCCTTCATTTTCTTGGGAGATTGGAAGGAACTTTCATATTACTTCAGCTTGAAAGTTTATCTCTGGTTATCTACCTCTCTCAGAGACCCTGATAATGCCCACTGTATCTGGCTTTTAGAAAAAACAGGTTTGGTGAGCTTTATTTTGTATTTCCTGATGAAACAAAGGGTGCAAAATTGAGCGCAGTAAGACCCACTGTTTGGGTGCTCTTGATGCCATTCGGAGACCAAATTGGGATCTGCCCCATCTTGGAGAAGGCACATGCACAGCTAATGTCTGCCAAAGGTATGCAGAGCCAGCAGACTACAATGTCAGTCAACAAACAACACTGATTTAATGCCAGCGCTTCAGTTCGGTGGTCCATGCTCCAGCCACTTTCTCATAATCTCTTACAACTAACCATGTGTTAAGCAGCAGGAAGTAACCCACACAGCTCTATTTAAAGGGATCAAAATTGGTTGGTGGTCGATATCCATTGGCTGTTGCTACAATTCTGCTTGTATTAGGCGCTATCCTTAGATAATTCAAATTATAAAACAGTCATTGTTGTGGCAGGTGCTGAAGGACATTTCACTGGCTTTGAGGCTTCTGAACAAAACAGTTGGTTCTAGACATGGGTGCATTAGAAGCAGAGGGATGAGAAAGAAGGGTGGAAGGTTCTTCAGCAGGAAGGCAGGTATGTCCAGGGTGTTCAGGGTACAATTCACCTCCCTAAACTTCAGCAGGGAACAATCTGCAATATTTTTATGCTTAAATAGGGACAACCTCAAATAAATCTGTCACATGCTGGAGCTACAACTTCAGTCACAAAGCATAGTAAGGACTAGATTGCCAGTGGCTGTTTAAGTGACCATGGCAATAATATTTTATGTGCGTGGGTTCCTTCTCAGCTGTATGGAGGTGCTGCAACATTTCTCAGTTTGCTGTCCACAATTGTGCAAGGGACATCACTGGCACTCTCTATTCAAACAGAGCTAATCACATTTTATTATGCCTTGTCAGAGACAGGCAGTCGGATGAGCATAGAAATTTACTATGATTGCAGGCTTCCCCATGGTGTAGAGTGCCATTGATTGCACATCAGTTTCTGGACACAGCATGTCAGCTCTGTCGTGCACCGGAACCATAAAGGATTCTGCTCCTTCACCATCCAGTGCATTATGCAGCTGAATCCATAGCATCCTGGCAGCAGTCATGATGTCTTCAATTTTCAGCAGTCGATGTGCCAGCTGCATTTCATTGACCAAGGCAAACGCTTCTGTGCAACAAGGACTATCTATTGATCACATGATTTATGTAACATGTTCACAGCACACACACACATACACACACATATACACAATGCTTAAATGAGGGCCATACTGCCTCAAGAAATGTGATACAGCAGAACATTGGCATGCTGAAACAACAATTCCGCTACCTAGACTGCTCTGTAGGAACCCTGTAGTATTGGACTGAGTGCGTTTCAGGATCTGAGGCGGTGAGCTGCATGCAGCACATTCTCCCCATCATGAGGGGACATCCACTGCCACCAAATGTTCTGCTAGAATCTAAGGATCAGGAGTATGAAGACACGGTACAGGGGAGGACAAGGAAGGAAGGTGGCACCCTTTTCTCTCTGACCTATGAGGCTTCACTCTCTGCCATCATGCCTCTCACCTGACATTCAGCCTCGCACCTTGAACACTGTGCAAGCTTCACATACACATATCACAGTTTACACATGCTACCAACTGTTCAACCATGACACAATCAGATGATATGCCATATTGAAGTCTTCATCCGAGTCCTGTGCAGCAGAATTACCTGTGTGAAGTCACCTTCCGGTGAACTGGTATCCGCATTATTTTTCCTCCCTATATTGGCTGCAGGCCAGCCCGGTGTCTCGTCACATGAAGATCACACCTCTAATCTGTCCGCTTCAGTGTCAGTCTCTCAGTTGTTAGCTGTTGGCGTGAGATCAGGTGAAGTTGCATCTTCATCATCACTCCTTGTTCATGTTCCCCCACTGCTCACTTAAATAAAGTTTAATGTCATTAATGGGCTTGAAGCCTGAGTCTCCAATCCTCCATTATGCTCCGACCCCCACAGTGGGAAATCCACCAGGCAGGCTTTAGTACAAGTCTGCCCAAGTGTGACCCTGACACAGTGGACTGCGAGGTGGGTTGAGGGGGTCATGGAATAACTGAGGTGCCCCAAATTCCATTGGAAGGCCCCCCTCCCCCTGACAATGCAAATCCTGCCCCATTCCTGTTGACAAGCAGAGGCACCTCCCCCCCCCCCCTCCCCCCACCACGGGAATAATGGGTCACCTCCCACAGCACACATGCATGAGAGTGACCCGGCCGACCCAACCCTCCCCACCGACACTCCAGCCCGCCCAACAAGCCCCCATCAAATCCCCCATCAAGCCCCCATCTGACCCTCCTATCAGACCATCCATTAGTCACCCCAATCAGCCCCCCCTCCACATCAGAGACCCCCATCAGTCACCCCCATAAGATCCCCCATCAGAAACCCAGATCAGAGACTCCCATTCAGCCTGAAAGCAGAAGAGCAGTCCAGGGAGTAGAGTGAAAAATGATTGTAATTTCACTTATCCTTCCCTAACATCTGCTGTCTCAGACAAAAGTTTTCAAAGCAGCAGTTGTTACAAGTGTCAGAGGCTTCCTCGAAAGCCAAGTACACTTCAAAGGGCTTCAAATTCCTTGACAGCCTTTGAAATGTAAAACTCCCATTCAATTTCACACGGCAATACATTGCACTAAGCAATGATTGACAGTGTAATTAGTCCAGATACAGCTGCTTAGGAGAATTGTTTATTTATCTTTCCCTTCACGCTTGGATGCATCTCAATTACTCTGCTTTGATGCCAACCACTATGTTCTTGAACACTTTTGTTATCATTGGCAGCCATGCACCACATCAAAACGAGCAAAGTGCTTTCTGCCGAGAAAAAGAGGGAGTGAAAGAGGTCTGATGTGTGGGCCTGATGGGGGTGTCTGATGGGGCTGGGCTAGGAGGGTCAGTTGGGGGGGGGTTGCGGGTCACCCTCATGTTTGCGTGCTGTGGGGGTGAAGTGACACATTATTCCCATGGTGGGGGGAGGATGCCCATACTTGTCAGCGGGGGGATGGAGGGATAGGGAGGATTTGCATTGTGCGGGAGAGGGGAGAATGCTACCGGACCTTGGGATCAGGCCACCCTCTCACAATGGCAGCCAAATACTGGGATTCTGATTAAGTCCAGTGAGCTCTACCCCATGCAGTTAGTACCGGCTTTTCACAGAAATGATATAAATTGAGCAGGCAGCGTGAAGATGATGTGCTGCTTGCATTACATCAAATTTGTGATGCCCAACTCTGTTTTAGGGATTATTCAATTCACCCCTCAAAGACTCTAATTTATTATAATAAGGAGTGCCAATCCTGCCGACGACTGGAAATGATCTTCTGGTAAATACTGAATAACTGACTTGAAGTATTGGTACAAGCGTTCCTTCATAAGTATGGAAAGAAGTAAGATATAATGGCCCAAGAATAATATGATTCCATTTTTTAAATGTGTTTTGGCTTTGTGTAAAGTGAACCATTATATGATAAATTACTAGGGTAAAACATTGTCAGTGTTGCAATAAGTTAACCCTCAATATCAGTAACTCTCATAATGAAAAATAATAGTTTACTGGCAGAATTCAAATAGCATTATAAACCAAGGGAAAGAAGCACAAGTCCTGCATTTTATCTCGGGGTGGCAGTTGTGCAGCAGAAAGCCAACAGCGATAATAAACTGGCCAGTGGATGGGAGCAGGATGTTGGTCAATAGAAGGCCACCTTTTGCAATAAATAGCTGAAAAGGGCTCATGATTGAGGAGTGCGAGGTTGTTGGAGTTGTGGAAGATTGACAGGTTGAGCTGCTCGACAGTAAGCAGCGTAGTGGCCCACCTTGCCACAGCGTAGGCATTGTCGGGTTCTGCGGGACATTGCCGCTTTAAATGTGCAGCTCCACAGTTGCCGCACGTCGTGACGTCATGACGTTCGTTGCACCACTGCGCATGCGCAGTTCGGTCTTGCGTCGGGCGCGCCTGCGCATCACGTCCCTCAGTGTTGCCGTAGGTTTTGGCGCGCACAAGCACGGGAGGCCCCGAAAAGCGCGCGAAATGGCCGACGTCGTCCGGGCCGCGGGCCGGGAGGAACTCGATCGCCTGGACCCGTTCGGCCTCGTGGGGCACCTGGCTCGCCGATCCGGCCGTGTAGGACCCCCGCCGCGTCGATTCGGTCACCTGAAATTGTGCATAGCGGCTAGTTGCGTTTTCGTGCAGGACACAGGCTTTGATTGCGGAGGGTAAGGTGAGGCCTTTTATTTTTAAAAGCTGCTGGCGTCGGGTGCCCGAGGCGACCCCAAAAACGATCTGGTCCCGAATCATGGAGTCCGAGGTGGTGTCGTAACTGCAGGACTGCGCGAGGATGCAGAGATGGGTAATGAATGACTGAAAGAGCTCATCCTTATCTCTCGAAGCTTTCGTTGACCCCGACGTTGAAGTGTTGGTCGAGCTTGAGAAGGACCGTCTCATATTTGGATTTGTCCTCGTCTTCCGTGAACACCAGGGAGTTGTAGATATGGATGGCGTGCTGCCCTGCGGTGGTGAGGAGGATGGCGATCTTTCTGGTGTCCGAGGCGCTCCCTCTTTCGTTGGCTTCCAGAAAGAGCTGGAAGCGCTGCGGTGCGTTGACGGTGTCCATGGCGCAGGATGGCAGATTTGTGGGTAGGTGTCAAATCACTCCTGGTATCATGAAGTGTTGGGTACTCTGATACACAGACGAACCAACACGGTTGCGAATGGTACAACGCAGTTTTATTTCAATGAACTATTAACATATTAAACTCTGGTATTCAGCACATGGTGAACCTCTGAGTGGCTGACAATGAGGTCTGTGCCCTGAGCCCTCTCCTGCTCGAGTGCCCAGGAAGTGTCGTGTTCCCTGCTTTGTACTGTGTATGCTCTTGTCCGTGATTGGCTGTCGTGTTTTGTGTGTTGATTGGTCCGTTGATCTGTCCATCATTATGTGTGTATGTATGTGCTGTGATGTTCATCTGAATATCATGACAGGGGCGAAATTCAGTGGCAGAGAAGGCCTGAACTTTCCTTGTATCACACGCAGGAACACTCCTAACCACCTGGCTCCACAAAGATATTAAAATCTGGTTATCTTTTTTGGTGTTTGCTGGCCTCTAGATCCTCTTCATGTTGAGTTGACCTGGCAGGAAAGCCACAATTTTTAAAATTGCAGCTGTACTCAGTGACATTATCGGAGCCTAATGGGCACTTTTAATTGTTCGCTCGCAGCATCTATATACAGCAGACATGGTTTTGTGTTTGGACTCTTCATCGGAACCCTAAGCTTGTGTTTATGTCCTGAACATTGCAAACCTTTTTAAAAAAAATACCATACATGTGATTTTTTAAAAATAAAACAGGTTCAGTTACGTGTGCATCAAAACTGTGAGCAATACACTAGAATTATTATAATATTTTTTTTCCAATTAAGGAGCAATTTAGCGTGGCCAATCCACCTAACCTGCACATCTTTGGGTTGTGGGGGTGAAACCCACGCAGACATGGGAGAATGTGCAAACTCCACACGGACAGTGACCCAGGGCTGGGATTCCAACCTGGGTCCTCAGCGTCACAGTCCCAAGTGCTAACCACTGCGCCACATGCCACCCACTAGAATTATTTATGACATAAGTAAATAATTATGCTGATGGGCACAGCAGCCGGGATTGACACATTCTCCATTCACATCCGGAACCTTCATTTGAATACGATTCAGACTGGTGGTGTGAAAGTCAATTTTCAAGAAGGCTGCAAAGCCATCATTTCCTTAACTCACGCTCTTGCTAGAGCTTTAACTATTGAGAATGCATTTCGGTATGTTCTCCCCACTCTGCCATTGGATGGGAAGTCAGGGTGCAGCAGCCACCAGTGGCTGAAGTTCAATTCCAAAGTTTCAAATAAACCCAATTTGAAGAATTTATGCACAAAATAAATTTTGGGTGGTTCATTGCAGTTTCTCGTGGTCGCCCATCCAGTGTATGAATCAGCTTTGAGTTTGCCGCTCAATTGTCTCCTTTGTACTACTTAAAGAATAGCTTGAGCAGGAAGTGGAAAAATCCACATGCGTTATAATCCAGACATCCTTCTGAGGTTTGGGATGAAGCCATGTTCGGGCAGAGTGAAGTGAACGTTTGATTTGTGTTGTCCTTAACTGGGTCTGTTTGACACTGTTGCTGGATGCCAAAAGTGGAATCATGTTTAAGTGATTGGAGATCTGCCCTATTTCAAATCATGAAAGACTCTATTCTTGATATTTCATCTGGAATCTTTGCGGGAGGAGGGGGAGATTGGGGGGGCAGGTGGCCACTTTAATTCTAGTACTTCTTTCTACAAACAGATTGTCACTGTGCACCTGAAATTCACATTGGGCTGGATTATAAGCTCCCTCTACCGGTAGGTTTGAAGGCAAGGGAGCACAAAATATCTTCGATTCATTTGAGCATAAAAGTAGGCGATTTTAAAGTGCTGCCTTTGTCTGCACATTTGTGCACCCTTTGGGCTCTGGTAGAGTGCGAAAGTCGGAGTTTGGTCACTGAGGGAGTTGCTGAGGAGGGAGGAAAGTGACCCTTTCCTTTACTAACTTTCCTCAGAAAAAAAGTGGCAGGATCGTTAAGTAGGACTTGGTGAGTGTTTTTACTGCCTTTAATATATCTTAAAGTAAAAGTAAGAGTAAGTCATGGCAGGGCAGTTCGGCCATGTGGAATGCTCGTTTTGCGTGATGTGGGAAGCCGGGGCACTTCCCATGTCCAGGGTAGCCATGTGAGCAAGAGGTGTCTCCAGCTGCAGCTACTCAAAATATGTTTTCCGGAGCTGGAGCTGTGACTGGAGTAACTGTGGAACATCAACAAGGCTGAGATCTTCATGGATAACATGTGCAAGAAGTCACACCGCAGGCAAAGAATTCACCGGCTGAAAGGAAATGGGTGACTGCCAGACAAAGAAAAAGCACTCGTCAGGTAGGGCAGGATTTCCCTGATTCCTATTTCCTCTCTAACAGATTATCTGTTTTGGATACTGTTGGGGGAGGTGGTTTCTCGGGGGAATGCAGCAAGAACCAGGTCAGTGGCACCACGACGGGGGTGGGGTGGGGGGGGTGCAAATGAGTGGGAGAGCAATAGTGAAAGGGGATTCCATCATAAAGGGAACTGATGGGCATTCCAGCTGCCGCAGACGTGATACCATGATAGTATGTTGCCTCCCTGGTGCCAGGATCTGGGATGTCGCTGAGCGACTGCAGGTCATTCTGAAGGATGAGGGTGAACAGCCAGAGGTTGTGGTTCATATTGGCACCAACAACATAGGTATGAAGGGGGATGAGGTCCTGAAAGCAGAATATAGGGAGGTAGGAATAGGTTAGAAAGCAGGACCTCAAAGGTAATAATCTCATTATTACTCCCAGGGCCATGTGCTAGCAAGAGCAGGAATAGGACAATAGGCCAGATGAACATGTGCCTGGAGAGTTGGTGCAGGAAGGAGTGATTTCTTCTGGGGAAGATCGGAGAAGATGTACAAGTTTGACAGGTTGCACCCCAGCAGGACCAGGACCTATATCCTCGCAGGGGTATGTATTTGCTGGACTGGTTGGGGAAGGTTTAAACAAGAGTGGGAACCTGATCAGGGAGACACACGAGAGGGAAGAAAGATAGAAATGGAAGACAGAAAAGTAGAAAGCAAAAATGGAAGGTAGGGGAAACATGCAGCAAATAGGGCCAGAGTACAAAAAGAAATGGTAAAATGTTAAAAAGATAAGTCTAAAGGCACAGTATCTGAATGCATGGAGCATTCACAATAAAGCCGACAAATTAACAGTAAGTATAGGCGAATGCGAGCTAATTGTGATTACAGAGACACCGCTGTAGGATGGTAACTGAATATCCAAGGACATTCGATATTTAGGAAGGTCAGGTAAAAATGAAAAGGAGATGGGGTGGCATTGTAAGTTAAGGATAAAATCAGTGCATTAGTGAGAGAGGATATTGGCTCAGAAAATCTAGATGTAGTCTGGGTGGAGCTAACAAACAACAGGGGCCGAAAATATTAACAGGAGTTGCCTATAGACCTCCGAACAGTGGTGGCAAGTTAGGGGGTGGTATTAAACATGAAATTAGAAATGCACATAACAAGGGTGCTACAGTGCTGCAGTAATCATGAATGACGCTAATCTACATATCGATGGGGCAAACCAAATTAGCAACAATACTGTGGCGATAAATTCCTGGAGTGTCTCCGAGGTGGTTATTTAGAACAGTATGTCAAGGAACCAAACTAGTGAACATGTAATCCTAGATTTGACATTATGTAATGAGAAGGAGTTAATAATCTTGTTGTGCGGGGTCCTTTCGGGATCAGTGACTGTAACGTGATAGAATGCTTCATTTGGAGGAAAAGTAAAGAAGTTCCAACTGAAACTAGGGTCCTAAATCTAAATGCTTTTCGGCATGAGTTGACTGAGGTAGATTGGGAACTTTAAGGGATGAATGTATGAACTGCAGTGTTATACATTCCTTTCTGGCCAAAACATAACAAAAAAAGCGGCTCAACCATGCCTTACAAAATAAATTAAGATAGTATTAGGTCCAAAGAGCAGACACATAAGTTGGTAGAAAATGTAGCAAGCCTGAGGATTGGGAGCAGTTCAGAATTTAGCAAAGGAGGACCAAGATATTGATCAAGAGGGGAAGAATAAAGTATGAGAGTGAACTTGCAAGAAACATAAAGGCAGACTGTAAAAGTTTATATAAGTATGTAAAAATAAAAAGATTAGTGAAGATAAATGTGGGTCCCTTACAGTTCGAAGCAGCAGAATTTATAATGGAGAAGAAGGAAATGGCAGAACAATTAAACTACTTTAGTACAGATTTCAGGGAGGAAAACACAAATAACTTCGCAGAAATGCTACGGAACCAAGGGTCTAGTGAGAAGGAAGAATTGAAGGAAATTAGTAATACTAAAAAAATAGTCCTGGAGAAATTGATCAGACTGAAAGCTGATAAATCCCCAGGGCCTGATAATCTAAAGGGTACTAAAGAGGTGGCTATGGAAATAGTGGATGCAAAGTTCACCATCTTCCAAAATTCTGTAGATTCTGGAGCAGTCCCGGCACATTGGAAGGGAGCAAACATAACCCCACTATTTAAAAAAGGAGGGAGGGGGGAAACCCGGACATCAATAGTAGGGAAATGTCCAATAACAGGACACTTAGAAAATATCAATGGAATTAGAGAAAGGCAACATGAATTTATGAAAGGGGAATCATGTTTGACAAACCTACTGGAGTTTTCTGAGCACTTAACTAGTAGAATAGATAAGAGAGACCCAGTGGATTTGGTGGATTTGAATTTTCTGAAAACTTATGATAAAGTCCCGCATAAGAGGTTAGTGAACAAATCAAAAGCACTTGGGATTGGGGGTAATATGTTGGTATGGATTAAGAATTGATTATCAGACAAGAATCAGAGAGCAGGAATAAATAGCAGGTGCTGAATAGTGGGGCCCCACAGGGATTGGTGCTTGGACCCCAGCTATTCACAACATTCATCAATGATTTGGGTGAGGAAACCAAATGTAATATTTCCAAATTTGCTGACAACACAAAGCTTGGTGGGAATGTGAGTAATGAGGAGGATGTAAAAAAGGCTTCAAGGCAATTTAGACAAGTTGAGTGAGTGGGCAAACACATGGCAAATACAGTACAATGTCGATAAAGTGAAGTTACTCACTTCAGTAGGAAAATCAGAATTACAGAGTATTATTTCAGTGTTGATAGATTGGGAAATGCTGATGTACAAAGGGACCTGGATGTCGTTGTACTCCAGTCACTAAATGCAAGCATGCAGGGGCAGCAAGCAGTTAGGAAGGCAAATGGTATGTTGGCCTTCAATGCAAGACAACTTGAGTACAGGAGCAAGTTCAGGGCCTTGTTGAGACCACAACTGGAGTACTGACTCCAGTTTAGGTCTCTTTATCTAAAAAAGCAGATACTTGCCTGAGAGGAAGTTCAGCAAAGGTACACCAGACTGATTCGTGAAATGGCAGGATTGTAATGTGGGAAGAGATTGGGTCCTGTTGCTAACTTTTGGTTGGTTTGCTCGTTGTGTCTTTACTTAATTTGCTCTGTTTCTATAACCTTTGCTCTAGAATCGCCAGGTATCTTTATGATACCACCACGAGGTTCAAGTTCAAGTACTGATCAATAACTCAATACACCAGTTAGTAAGTTTCAAATCAAAACACATTTATTATACACAGTCAATCACTACTCATGCATAAAACTCTTCTTACTAGACTATCTCTAACACTATAGGCCTATACCTAGCTTTGGAACTGGCCCACCAGGTCAGGGGAACAAACGGCCTTTTGTTCGATTCTGAGTCTGCAGGATTCAAAGTTGGCATGGACTGGTAGCTAGGAGCACCTATTTCGTAGCGTGCGTTGACTGGAGACTTACTTGGTTGATGCAGTGGCTAGGCAGGTCACTGTCAAGGGTTGTTTTGAGCTGCTGAGTGACCCTGCCAAGAAGGACGAATTGAACTTGGGGACTCTACTTTATAGTCCCCAGGGGCTTTGCGCCATTTGGGGCGGACCCCGTATCTGGTTCCAAGAGATTGGACTACGTTCAGATCACTTGGATCGATTTCTCCAATACTGGAGCTGTTCCCTGATCGCTGGGTGGTTCCTGAGTGTCCGTTGGCCTTCCATTGTCTTGGCTCCTGCTGGCACCGAGGAGTCTGGCTTGGCCTTATTTACCTTAAATGTTTCAATTGTTCCCAGGGATCGCTCATTAATATGCGGATGGTTGCTAGTTTCAGTGCTGTCTGGGTTTCTGCAAGTTCTAATACACAGGAAACTTTGCATCTGCTAGTTTTTCCTGGCTTGACTGAATTTCCCTGCATTCTTTGCGGATCTCCATTTTAAGTCGGGAAGTGGGCAACCCAGGTGGGTGGCTACACCCCCTCCTTGTGATCCCTAACGCGAAGCGTGAAGGATCACAGAACTGCATCGTCTTCACTTCCTGACCCAGCGAGCACTCTTCCATGGCCTCTATACTGACCATAACTATGTAAGAAAGTTTTAACTGACAGTTCTAAGTGGCGCTATGTTACAACAGGGACATGCAGTACAACATATTTTTTAAAAACGGTACCTCTAACTATCTTCCATAAACTACACTCACTTAAACATCCAATCATACTAACTTCCTAACAATACAAAAATAATAGCAGCATTCACATTTTCCTCTGGCTTGAGTACAACACAGAGTTGTACAATCTTTTAGTTGCAAATGAGACATAGTTCTTTATTCACAAATGACGCCGAACGAATGTCCTTTATTGTAGATCAAGGGGTTCGGGGGCCTGGTGAAAACCGAAAATAGGGGATCTTATCCTGTATACCGGGCTGCGAGAGCGGTGGGCTCCCCTTCGCCATTTTCTCATGCGGATAGTCTGCACGATGCTTCAGAATATCGCCAATACTAAGAGTGATTCTACACTGTACAATAGTGAATACCAGGTTAGAAACTTGTCACACCGGGTCGGTGTGTCGGTAACTATCTCGGGGTTAACTATTTCAGGGTGTAGTGTATGGTAGGGGTGGGAATCATTCACGGCCTGTGTGGTAGGGGTCAGGGGGGTAGCATCCGCGCGCCACTGAAGGGATCCCGCTAAGATCCAGGTGAACATGAAGGTTGTCTTCATCTTTCTGTCTTCTTCTTTTTTCTTCCTCTGGAGTTCCTGGAATTCTGTGGATCAAGCATAGTGTCTGTTACTATCTTGTTTAATATCTTGCACGTTAGCATGTCTGTCTTTTAGTGCCAATTTCCCTTTATAATTGGTCACCATGTGTGACTCCCTCATTTTTTTTTTTAAACCAGATATTTGGACTAGACATCTAAGAGAATACTGCCGTGCTGCGAGCCGTCTTGCAGCCTGTGTGATTTACCATCCCAGTGTTTGAGGATGTAAATAGCATAGGGATGCAATCCTAAGGGTTGCTAAACCAAACAAAAGAATTTTGAACGTAATCAAGCAAAAATGGGGTGCGTATGGGCCGTGGCAGGTAAGATTTGGATGGAATCCCCGGGTAGGACGGTGATCCATGCCGTATGTGCTCTACCTGAGCGTAGCTGACCAGAGGGGGGTCCTAAGGCAGGGCGGAGACCAATGCCGTTTCCCCACTGCCTGAGCAACTGGCAAGAACGGGTAAGAATGTGGTCGTCATGGAACCTGCGTCTCATGATTACCTTCGAATCAGGAGAGTAGTTATGATTGTTGTCTGCCGACAGACTAGTTCCTCTGAACTATTGTCTGGGACAAACTTGTACCTTTAACCATTTTCTGTCGACAGACTAGTTCCTCTGAACTATTGTCTGGGACAGACTTGTTCCATTAACAGCCGGGTGTCAACGGAGTGGTGGCGTGGGGCCGTGAAACTTCCGAGTTTACAAACAACACTTAACGATAACATTAACGAACAAACATTGAACAAACATGCTGCAGGTTCCATCAGAAAGGACACCGTTTCTCCCAAGCGGTTCCTTTAAAACATCATCTGGACACCTCAGTTATCAGTTTCGAACAGTGTCGCAAAGGGGTTCTCGTTTTGGGAGTCAGACTCAATGTCATCATCTTATCCCGGATGCCATACTCTTGAATGGGTGAAGGTTGCTAAAGCTGCATGGTATGACTTAGGGTCCATCTCGTCGTTTCGGACGAGGCTGTACGAATTGTCACGGTGCCAAATAGTGGTGTGTAATTCTGTGGGGTCGGGGTCGTCATCGTAGGGCGGTGGTCTTGGTGAGGTTTGTTAAGGAATGTGATCAGGAAGGGATCACTCGAATCGTGTTCAGATTCGCTGGGTGTGGGTCCTGTTGCATGGGGATAGTAGGGAGGCGTGCTGTGGCTGTTGCCTGTGTCACAGTCACTGTCGCTGCTGCTGCTGTCTGTGGGCGTTCCGGGGCGGAGTCTAGAGTTCGGGGGTGGAGTCGAGGTCGAGTCCATGGATAGGGTGGACGTGTTGGGGCAGGGTAGGGATACGTTGGCTGTGGGCGGGGTGTGGTCTGCTGCGGCGAGCATGACGTGGTGTGTGTGGTTAGACTGCGAGCCATATGCCTTGAGCTGGTTAATATGGAACCACGCGGTCTTCCCATTGGGGTACTTAATCTTGTAAACGGAGGGGCTTACTTTGTCCGCAATGGAGTACGGACCCGAATATTTAGGTGACAGGAACGTGCTGGGGTTGTAGATGGAGAGCATGACCTGCTGTCCTACATCAAACTCAGTCGCATGCACTGTCTTGTCGAACAGGCCTTGCTCTGTTTCTTCCTGTTGCCTAATTTTACTGCGGCTGCTAGCTGAGCCGTTTTTACATTTTCAACTATTTGTCTCACTGCGTTCTCGTGTGTGAGGGCCGTCACTTTGGGGCTGGTCAAGTCAAGGCCTAATAAAAATTCTGTGCCTTTCATGGGGCATCCGGTCATGAGAGTGTGTGGGGTGTATCCTGTGGATGTCAAAACATTGTTACGCAAAAACATTAGTGCAAAAGGGAGGACTGAATCCCAAGTGGTGCTGTTTTGTTGGACCATTTTCCTGAGGGTTGCCTTTAGGGTCTGATTCATTCGCTCCACGATACCACTTTACTGGGGGTGGTATGCGATGTGGAATTTTTGGGTAATGCCAAATATCGTGAGGACGTTCTTCATGACACGTCCCGTAAAATGGGAACCTTGGTTGGATTCAATGCTAGAGGGGAGTCCCCATCTCGTAAAGATGTGGTGGGTTAAAATCTTCGCTGTCGTCTTTGCCGTGTTTGTCCTAGATGGGAATGCTTCTACCCATTTTGTAAACGTGTCTATCACAACTAACACGTACTTGTGACAATTCCTGCTAGGGGGCAATGGTCCTATAAAATCAATCTGGAGGTTAGTCCAGGGGCCATTAACGGGGCATGTGTGGCTAAGCTGAGCTTTCTTCGCATATCTGTCCGGATTGTTTTGGGCACAGATAAGGCAATTTTCAACATAGTGCGTGACGTCTTCTTTTAAATTCGGCCACCAACAGAGCTGCCTGATGTGGGCTGTAGTGGGGTCAATTCCCTGATGCCCATGTCTATCATGGAACAAACAAATAAGCTGATTCCTGTCCTGTTCAGGAACCACATAAAGGGTGTCTTTTAGGATCACACCGTCATGTGTGGTCAGTGCATTTTTAAACCTATCGTATGGGGCTGGAAATTTTCCTTTTAAAACCTCCCTGAGATTACGATCTTGCTTCTGGGCCTGCACTAAATCTTCGATATTTATCTGTGAGACCTGAACTGCATTCACTGGGATGCTTTCGGGGGGCTTCCAAAAATATCCATGTCTGGAACCTGCTTTAGCCAGTGCGTCGGCTTTTACATTTCCAGGTGGGGAGGAACGGTGGTGACTTTGAACTTTAATGACACCAAATATGTTATTAAATATGTCACAAATATGTCCTGTGCTTTGTCCAAAATGTGCCGGAGCAATGGGGCTGAAGGGAGGGATTTTCTGTCCGCTGAAACAAATCCTCTTGCTTTCCACAGGGGTAGGAATTCTGTGAGGCTGTTACAGACATAGAGGCTGTCCGAGTATATGTCTGCTGGGCTGGGGAAGGAATCTGGGTGATCTATAATGTATGCAATGGCTGCTAGTTCTGCCGCCTGCGCGCCTAAGTGTCCTGGCAGTTTTAGCGAGATATCTTCTAGGGCACGTCCCTGAGCGTCCTCAACATAGATGCCGCATCCTGTAATGCGCGTCCCGTTTAATATCGTGGAAGAACCATCCACATATATTCTCAAGGGTGCGCACGTGTCTGTGTGCTGGGGGCTCTGGGGTGAACTACTTATCTTTTTGGGGGGTGTTTTCACGATAAAGGGGCCTGTGTTGTGGTGCGGTGAGATGATTTCACATTCGTGGGGGGTGCCTGGGTACTGAAGGCTGTCGGCTAGGAAAGTGTGGGTCTTGGTCCTTTTAACAGTGATGTCCCGTCCCTGCAAAAGAAAGGTCCATCTGGCTGCTCTGATCTGGCTTACTGTACTGTCCTTAAGTCGTCCGTCTAGTAAACGTTGGGTGGGGTTGTGTTCCGTGAGGATTGTGATGGGGTTTAGTCCAGTGATATATGAAAAGTATTGAACTGCCCAGAAAACTGCGAGCAGGTGCCTTTCACAGGCCGCAAATTCCTGCTCCACAGGATCTAAAACTCTGGAGGCGTAAGCCACGGGTCTTAACTGTTCATGCCGTTCCTGGAGGAGCACGGCCGAAAGGGTACGATCTGTGCTAGCTATCTCTATAGCAAAGGGGGAAAGCGGGTCTGGAACCTGTAGTGCGGGGGCTGCAATGCGTGCCCGCTTTAAAACATCTACGGCATCCATGTGCTGCGGAAGCCATTCCCAAGGGGCTCCTTTCTTTCGGAGTTCCGAGAGGGGTGCTGCTTTGGTGGCAAAACCGTCAATATGGTTTCGGCAGTAGCCAACCAGTTCTAAAAACGACCGGAGGGCTGAAACATTCTGGGGAAGGGGCAATTTGACAATCGAGTCAATTCTTTTATTCTCGATCTCGCGTTTACCACGCGTGATAATCATTCCCAAATATACCACCTTGTTTTCCAAAATTTGGGCCTTCTGGGGTTCACTTTACATCCAATTTGCTGTAGGAGTTCCAGGAGTTCGGACAGAAGCGTGATGTGCTCTGCCTTGGTGTCTGTCTGCAGTAATAGGTCGTCTACATACTGGAGTGACATTCGGGGCAAGAAAATTTTGATAAACCATTAGCCAGCTGTCAGGGGAAAATGGAGGGGGAGTTGTGGAATCCTTGTGGAAGGCATGTCCACGTGTACTGCTGACCTTTAAAAGTGAAGGCAAATTTGTACTGGCACGCTTTTGCCTTTGGAATGGACCAGAATCCATTACTCATGTCCAAAACCGTAAAAGGGTTTACGGTTTAAGGGCAGCACAGTAGCCTTGTGGATAGCACAATTGCTTCACAACTCCCAGGTTCGATTCCAGCTTGGGTCACTGTCTATGCGGAGTCTGCACATCCTCCCCGTGTGTGCGTGGGTTTCCTCCGGGTGCTCTGGTTTCCCCCCACAGTCCAAAGATGTGCAGGTTAGGTGGATTGGCCATGATAAATTGCCCTTAGTGTTCAAAATTGCCCTTAGTGTTGGGTGGGGTTACTGGGTTATGGGGATAGGGTGGAGGTGTTGACCTTGGGTATGGTGCTCTTTCCAAGAGCCGGTGCAAACTTGATGGGCCGAATGGCCTCCTTCTGCACTGTAAATTCTATGAAAAAAAAATATTGTGAGTTGAGTCCCTGTTTGAGCATGGTCTCGGGACTTGTGGCTACCGTGGGGGCTGCTGCGGGGGTGACTTTGTTGATTTCCCGGTAATCAATGCTCAGTCGCCATGATCCATCGGGCTTTCTCACTGGCCAAATCGGGGCATTATTATTAGAGGCTACTGATCTAAGTACGCCTTATAAGCTATCGATAACTTTTGAGATTTCTCCCTCTGCCTCTTGGGGAAATCCATATTGCTTCTGGGGTCTAGGGTCAGGTCCTGTTATTTGAACCGAACCAGCCATCCTGCCGCAGTCATGTTTATGACTTGCAAATGCAGTCCTGTTCTTCTGGAGAACTGCCCTAACCTGTTTGTCTGTGCTGATCGTGGTCCGGTCAAACCAAAAATCGCCGACTGCGCTGATCTTATTAGCATACTCACCTACTGTGAGCGTTGCAGGGGCTCTTGCTGACTTTGTCATTTTCCACACACATTGATTTACTGGCTCAAATGAAAGGTTGTGGGAGTTAATGAAATCAATGCCCAAAATGTGTTCTGCTGTGTGGTCCAGATCGACCAAAACTATGGGATGTTTTGTTGTGATGTTGCCAATTTGAATGGGTACAGAGGCTGTGATGTATCCCTGTTGTGAGTGGCCTGTGAAGCCGCTGAGGGTGATTGTGGCTGTAGTGGGCCACGTGTCTTTTTGGAACATGGTGGAGGAATTAATTGTGGTGCGGGACCCTCCTGTGTCCCAGAGAAATTCGATGGACTGTCCCCGTATTTTCGCTGCAACGACTGGTCGGCCGGACCTATCATAAGGGTGTCGCAGACCCAGGTGGGGGAACCGTCAGTTAGTTCCGTTCATGTCTGTCTGGTCTGAACGGGTGCTTACAGTATGTATGGGATTTGTCCTGTTTCTATTCAGAGTGCCTGCCTGCTGGGCTTTCTGTGGCTTTCGTGAGGCATTGCACTCTCGTGCAAAATGACCTAATTGTCCACAGTTGTAACACTCCTGTGGTTTCTGTGAGGGGCTGTTCATGCCTTTGTTCACCCATGCGGGGTTCTGGTGTGCTTTAACTGCTTGGATATCTGCCTCTGCCTGCTGTTCTTCGGGTTTCCTAATCGCGGGTTTGTTGTGGACAGATTGCTCCCAGGGGCGGGACAACCTTTTTAAAACCCACTTTTCGTTGTGCGCTTCTTCCGAGGCGTCATAATTAATAAAATCTTTTTGTCTTGCCTCTGTGGCATGCGAGATAAGGGTGCGGGTCCATTTGGCCATGTTGTCTGGGGACAAATGGGCGTGGTCTAAGTTTCCGAAAACGGCTGCAAAATGGATCCACAGGCGTCCAGCAAATACTGTGGGGTGTTCTGTTTTCTTCTGCCTGCACTTATTCAGGCCTTCTACTGGGTTACCTCTGTTATAACCGATCGTGTGTAGGATCGCCGTGTGCATCTCTGCAAGGATGCCTCCTCCTACATTCTATGGGTCAGGAAGGGCTGCTACAACAGAAGGGTCTAAGCTTAAAACTGTGAGCTTCACTTGCTCACGCTCATCCAGGCCGTACATGGTCGCCTGCTGCTTCACTCTAGCAAAGAAGTGGTGGGGGTCTGAGGTGGGGAGGAACGGTGTGATCTTTTCGCACGCGTCCCGTAATTGGGTCACGGTTAAGGGGGTGGTGTAATGGAATTCCACGTCTCCTTCCGATGTGACTGTGCGGTGGGTAGTTACTGGATTCATGGATGCCTGATCTATCTGCTCTGTGGGGGGTTGGGGTGCTTTTCTCCTTTGGGACTTGCCTTGCGCACATGTTTCCTGTACATATCTATGCGCGGTTTTGTTTAGTTCTTGCCAATCAGGGCCGTCTTCTTCATCTAATTGGGCTCCAAAGGTGCTTTGAAACCCATTTTGCACTGAAAGCAAAGACTGCAGTTCCGCAATCTGCTTCCGGCATTCTGCATGATCCACTGAGCTTTGTCTGTGCTCCGTGGTGGCAGCATGGAGTGCTCTTAACGCTGATTTTAGATGGCTGCACTGCCTTTGCAATGCCTCTACCTGTTTCTCTGTCTCTTCTCTTACCAGGACTGCACGTTGCGTGTCCTGATAGGCCTTATCGTATTGGGTTTGGAAGCTGCTCAGATGCGCTAGACAAGACTGGTGTGCCCACTTGGCATCATCCACCTCTCCGTCCTTTGCTGCTAACTTCCTTCTCAAATCTATATTCTCTCACTCGATCTCACTAACATCGACCTTGCTCATTCGATGTCTCTCTTCTATCTCTTTGCGGAACGTCCGAACGACCTCCTCTGTGCCTCGCAATTGTGCCAGACAGGACACGATTGCCATCGGCTTGCGAGCTTTCCCTAAGCTCTTCTTGTGGATCTCTGACAGGTTCTCCCACCAAGTATGTCCTATACTCCCGGGTCCTGTTTCCTCATTATCACAGAATTCACTCCAAAGGGGCCATCCTTTCCCTTTGAGATATTTTCTGATCTCTTCTTCCCAAATGGGGCACTGTCCTACTCTATTGTTGGTCACTGTGACCTCGAATTCCTGGGGGTTCATAAGGCGTTCCATTGCCTTCATTGCCATTTTTCTTATCTGAATGCTCTCTTTTAAAATTTGGAGCGAGGGGTACTAAGGCGGTGCTATAAATACGGGTATGGCGTGCGCTATTTTCCGGAATACAAACTCCCGACAGTTTTCGCAACAAAAATCTATCAGTTTTACCTTATAGCCCTGTTAGTTACGCATGCATTAACTCGCTTCCGAATTATGAGGTTTGATCAGAACTGCTTGAACACTTGTGGTTTTTTTGTTCACAATTGGATTCTAATTCAAATTTTGGGTTCTCCCGGAGTGGTTAGGCCACTTCTAAGTCGGGTGCCGTCAGAGTTCGCCAGTAAATGTTGCTAACTTTTGGTTGGTTTGCTCGTTGTGTCTTTACTTAATTTGCTCTGTTTCTATAACCTTTGCTCGAGAGTCGCCAGGTATCTTTATGATACCACCACGAGGTTCAAGTTCAAGTACTGATCAATAACTCAATACACCAGTTAGTAAGTTTCAAATCAAAACACATTTATTATATCAGTCAATCACTGCTCATGCAAAAAACTCTACTTACTAGACTATCTCTAACACTATAGGCCTATACTTAGCTTTGGAACTGGCCCACCAGGTCAGGGGAACAAATGGCCTTTCGTTCGATTCTGAGTCTGCAGGATTTAAAGCTGGTATAGACTGATAGCCAGGGACGCCTATCTCGTAGTGTGCGTTGACTGGAGACTTACTTGGTTGATGCAGCGGCTAGGCAGGTCACTGTCAAGGGTTGTTTTGAGCTGCTGAGTGACCCTGCCAAGAAGGACGAATTGAACTTGGGGACTCTACTTTATAGTCCCCAGGGGCTTTGCGCCATTTGGGGCGGACCCCGTATCTGGTTCCAAGAGGTTGGACTACGTTCGGATCACTTGGATCGATTTCTCCAATACTGGAGCTGTTCCCTGATCGCTGGACGGTTCCTGAGTGTCTGTTGGCTTTCCATTGTCTTGGCTCCTGCTGGCGCCGAGGAGTCTGGCTTGGCCTTATTTACCTTAAATGTTTCAATTATTCCCGGGGATCGCTCATTAATATGCGGATGGTTGCTAGTTTCAGTGCTGTCTGGGTTTCTGCAAGTTCTAATACTCAGGAAACTTTTCACCTGCTTGTTTTTCCTGACTTGACTGAATTTCCCTGCATTCTTTGCGGATCTCCATTTTAAGTCAGGAAGTGGCCAACCCAGGTGGCTACAGTCCATTATTGTATAATTGGAATTCAGAAGAATGGAATGAGATCTAGTTGAAAAGTATAAAATTCTGAGACGCTGGATAGACTGGATGTTTTTTTCCCTGGCTGGGGGTTCTAGAACAAGGGGCCACAGTCTCGGGATCCTGGGTGGGCCATTTAGGACTGAGATGAGGAGAAACGTCTTGACTCAGAGGGTTGTGAACCTGTGGAATTCCTTACTGCAGAAAGCTTTGTAGGCAAAGTCACAAAATATATTTAAGAAGGAAATAGATAGATTTCTAGACTCTGAAGTTGTCAAGGGGTATGGGGAGAGCATGGGAGTATGGCATTGAGTTAGAGGATCAGCCATATATTGAACTGTGGAACAGGCTTGACGAGTCGAATGGCCTACTCCTGCACCTTTATTCTGTGTTTCTAGAAATCCACCCACACAGCCATGCCTCCATCCCAATTAAACAAGGAAAGGGAAGCAATTTGGTAGCCAAACCATCCTGGACCTATTGAGGCATTTCTATTTTTGTTTATTCATTCATGGGATGGTGACATAACTGGCTAAGTGAGCATTCATTACACATCCCTAATTACCCTTGAGCCACCTTCCTGAACCTTTGCAGCTCATGTGGTGTAGGTACATGCATAGTGCTTTTGGGGAGGGAGTTCAAGGATTTAGTCCCAGCCACAATGAAGGAACGACGATATATTTCTGAGTCAGGTGGTGAGTGGCTTGGAGGGGAATCTCCAGGTGGTGGTGTTCCCTTGTGTCTACCGCCCTTGTCCTTCCAGATGGTAGTGGTTGTTCATTTGAAAAGTGCCCTCCAAGGAGCCTTGGTGAATTCTTGCTGAGCATCTTGTGGATGGGACACACGGCTGCTACTGTGCATCGGTGGTGGAGGGAGTGAATGTTTGTGAATGGGGTGTCAATCAAGTAGGCTGCTTTGTCCTGGATGGTGTCAGGCTTCTTGAGTATTATTAGAGCTGTACTCATCCAGACAAATGGCGACTATTCCATCACATTCCTGACCTGTGCCTTGTAGGTGGTGGGCAGGTTTTGGCAAGTCATAAGGTGAATTACTCGCCGCAGTATCCCTAGCCTCTGATCTGCTCTTATAGCCACAATATTTATATGGCTACTCCAGTTCAGTTTCTGGTAAATGGTAACCCACCGGATGTTGATAGTGGGGGATTGAACAGTGGTAATGTCATTAAATGTCATGGGGCAATGGTTCGATTCTCTCTTGCTGGAGATGGTCATTGCCTGGCACTTGTGTGGCAAGAATGTTACTTGCCTCTTGTCAACTCAGGCCTGGATATTGTCCAGGTCTTGCTGCATTTGGACAGGGACTGCTTCAGTGTCGAAGGAGTTGCAAATGGCACTGAACAGTGAGCATTCATCAGTGGAAATCCCTACATTTGACCTTATGGTGGAAGTCATGGATGAAACAACTGAAGATGGTTGGGCCAAGGACACTACCCTGAGGAGCCCCTGCAGTGATCTCCTGGGACTGAGATAATTGGCCTTATCTCCAGCGTATGACTCCAACCAATGGAGAGTTTGACCCCCGGTTCCTGTTGACTCCAGTTTTGCTAGGGTTCCTTGATGCCATACTTTGTCCAATGCTGCCTTGATGTCAAGCACAGTCACTCTTCACCTTACCTCAAGAGTTGAGTTCTTTTGTCTATCTTTGAACCAAGGCTATAATGAGAACAGGAGCTGAGTGACCCTGATGGAAACCAAACTGAGCATCAATGAACGGGTTATTGCTAAGTAAGTGCCACTTGAGAACACTGTGGATGACCCATTCCATCACTACTCAGATGATTGCAAGTAGATTGATGGGGCGGTAATTGGCCAGATTGTTTTGTGGACAGGACATGCCTGGATAATTTTCTACATACCGGGTAGATGCCAGTGTTGTAGCTGTACTGGAACAGCTTGGCTAGGACTGCTGCATGTTCTGGAGTATCAGTCTTCATTGCCAGAATGTTGTCAGGGCCCATAGCCTTTGCAGTATCTAATGCTTTCAGCCATTTATTGATAATGACATGGAATGATATTAATTTGCTGAACTGACCATCTATGTTGCTGGGGACCTCAGAAGGTGACCGAGATGGATCATCCACTTGGCACTTCAGGCTGAAGATTGTTGCAAATGCTTCAGCCTTATCTTTTGCACTGACGTGCTAGGCTTCTCCATCATTAAGGGTGGGGATATTTTTGCGGATTCCTCCAGTGGGTTGTTTAATTATCCACCGTCATTCACGGCTGAATGTGGCAGAAGTTCAGAGCTCAGATACGATTCATTGGTTGTGGGATCGTTTTGCTCTCTCTATCATTGGCTGCTTATGCTGTTCGGCATGCAAAAGTAGTCCTGTGTTGTAGATTCAACAGGTTGACACTTAATTTTTTAGATATGCCATGTTCTGCTCATGGCATCCCCTCCTGCACTCTTCATTGAACCAAGGTTGAAGGTCTGGCTTGGTGGTAATGGTAGAGTGGGAATATACGGGGCCATGAAGTTACAGATTGTAGTTGACTCCAATTTTGCTGCTGCTGATGGTCCACAGTGCCTCATGGTTGCCCAGTCTTAGGATCGTAGGTCTGTTCGAAATCTATTCCATTTTGCACGGTGGTCGTGCCACACAACACAATGGAAGGTGTCCTCAATGCGAAGATGAGAGTTTATCTTCGCAGGCACTGTGCAGTGGTCACTCCTACTGATACTGTCATGGACAGATGCAATTGTGGCTCCTGCTGAGGATGAGCTCAAGTATGTTTTTCCTTCTTATTGGTTCCCTCACCACTTGGGTCGCAGTCCCAGTCTAGCAGCTATGTCAAAGAATCACTACAGTGCACAAGGTGGCCATTCAGCCCATCAGGCCTGCACCGACCCTCCAAAAGAGTATCCCACCTAGGCCCTTGCCCTCGCCCTGTCCCCATTACCGAGAAACCCGCCCCCACCAATACAGAAGAATCGCTAGTGTTCCTCCTCCCCTGCACAATTATCAGGGGTTTACCTTCTCCCCCACTGCCAAAGTATCGCTAGCACCCCCATCCCATTGCCACTTCTCCCCTTGTGCCAAAAAGTGTCCCCCTCACTGCCCGCTGCTCTCCATGCCTGCAAGTCCCCCCCTTACTGCCCATTCACCCCCCCCACCATGCCTGCAATTTCCCCCCTCACTGCACGTGTCCGCCCCCCCCCCCCCCCCCGTGCCTGAAGTTCAGCCTCAATGCTCGCTCCTCCCTGCCCCGTGCTTGCAATGGCTTTGGAGCACCATGCCAACCTGTACCAAATGGCTGTGTTAGGGCACTGCCCAGCCATGTCTCTCTCTCCCCAGGAGTATACTTACCTTTGCACCCCCATGAGAATCCCCTCGACTGATTCACGTTTTCAAATAGCTGTTGTAAACCTCGCCGATGCGGCGCTACGTCGTCGACGTTTGATATTCAGTGAGGGAGGATCGTGTGGTGGCGGGGGGAGGGTGAGCTGGGTAATCATATTCAAATGCATTCATTCACATTAAAATCAGGGGCGAGATTCTCCGACCCCCCACGCCGGGCCGGAGAATCGCCGGGGGCTGGCGTGAATCCCGCCACCGCCGGTTGCCGAATTCTCCACCACCGGATATTCGGCGGGGGCGGGAATCGCGGCGCGCCAGTTGGCAGGCCACCCCCCGCGATTCTCCGGCCCGGCCTAGCCCCTTAAGGTTGGGGCTCGGCCCCCAAAGATGCGGAGCATTCCGCACCTTTGGGGCGGTGCGATGCCCGACTGATTTGCACCGTCTTGGGCGCCAGTCGGCGGACATCGCGCCGTTTCCGGAGAATTTCGCCCCAGGTTCTCGTCCTTTGTGGATGTGAACCCCATGACATCACCGGCGAGGTGCGTGGAAAATAAGAAAACACGGGGGTGAATTCTCTGCCTTCCCAGCCGCGTGTTCCTCGGTGGCACGCCCTCGCCGCCAGCGGGATTCTCCGTTCCCGCCACCAGCCAATGGGATTTCCCAGCATGGCCACCCCACGCGTGGGTGCACTGCCGGCGGAGTGGAGAATCCTGCCAGCAGAGAATTCACCCCAGGATCTCTCTGGAGTGAATCACTGTAGCACCGTCAATATGACGCGAGGCAGGTTGAGGTAATGTCAATTGAAGGCTTTATTAAGCAGAACTTTATCCCCAGCAGCGTGGTTACAGAATGCAGCTGCTGAGGGAAATGGAGGGAAAAACTGGGTTCTTATACCGGCATTTCTGGGTGGAGTCCAGTAGTTGGCAGATCCTATCAGGACCTGGCATCCCTCCACCAATAGCCTGTCGACACGTGGTGTACCGTATTACCCCTAATACATACCACCACATTCAACCCCTGTTGAAAAGAAACCCGGCGGGATGGTGGTTCGCATGGTGGTGGGGGTTTACAGAGTCGGTACTGTGCCGTAACTTTGAACAAAACACAAAATTATCGCTTCAACTGGGCCAACGGGCCAAACAGGGTCGGCATGATGCCATAACTATAACAAGACACAATAACTGAAAACGTTGAGAGTTAATGTGATTCGATGAGCCGGATGGGCGCCCTGGTCGTCCTTTCCGATTGTCTCGGGCGTGGTGGTGATGGCGCTGGCTCGAGTCCAGTCGACTCTGGGAGCCTGGCGCTGTCCCCTGTGTCCTTACTCCTGGGCGGGTCTGGGAGGAGAACCGAACCCCCCGGGAAGGGGGTGGCTGCGGGATGAACCGGCGGGAGTGAGGAGGTGGTGATTGGCGTTGGGGGGGTGTGGGTAGCTCCGGCGGGCGCCAGATCTCGCAGGGAGACCGTGTCCTGTCGGCCATCGGGGTACTCCACATAGGCGTATTGCGGGTTGGCGTGAAGGAGATGCACCCGCTCCACCAACGAATCTGACTTGTGCGCCCGCACATGTTTCCGGAGCAGAATGGGTCCCGGAGCTGCTAGCCAGGTTGGAAGTGGTGTTCCAGAGGAGGACTTCCTAGGAAAGAGGAGGAGGTGCTCATGGGACGTTTGATTCGTGGTGGTGCACAGCAGGAACCGCATAGAGTGAAGGGCATCCGGGAGGACTTCCTGCCAGCGGGAAATTGGGAGGCTCCTAGACCGGAGGGCCAGCAGGACGGCCTTCCAGACCGTTCCATTCTCCCGTTCTACCTGCCCGTTCCCCCGGGGGTTGTAACTGGTCGTCCTGCTCGAGGCTATGCCCCTGCTGAGCAGGAATTGACGCAGTTCGTCACTCATAAAGGAGGACCCCCTGTCGCTATGGATATAGTCGGGGAAACCGAACAGTGTAAAAATGGTACCGAGGACTTTAATGACCGTGGATGCTGTCATGTCGGGGCAGGGGATGGCGAAAGGGAAACGGGAGTATTCGTCAACGACGTTCAGGAAGTACGCGTTGCGATCGGTGGAGGGGCGGGGGCCTTTGAAATCCAAACTGAGGCGTTCAAAGGGTCGAGAGGCCTTAACCAGGTGCGCTCTATCTGGCCTGAAAAAGTGCGGTTTGCACTCAGCGCAGATCTGGCAGTTTCTGGTGACTGTTCGGACGTCCTCGACGGAGTACGGGAGGTTGCGGGCCTTAAGGAAGTGGTAGAAACGAGTGACCCCCGGGTGGCAGAGGTCCTCGTGGAGGGCTTGTAGATGGTCCACTTGTACATTGGCACATGTGCCGCGAGATAGGGCATCGGATGGCTCGTTCAGCTTTCCGGGACGATACAAGATCTCATAATTGAAGGTGGAGAGTTCGATCCTCCACCGCAAGATCTTGTCGTTCTTGATCTTGCCCCGCTGTGCATTATCGAACATGAAGGCAACCGACCGTTGGTCAGTGAGGAGAGTGAATCTCCTACCGGCCAGGTAATGCCTCCAGTGTCGCACAGCTTCCACTATTGCTTGTGCCTCCTTTTCCACTGAGGAGTGGCGGATTTCTGAAGCGTGGAGGGTTCGGGAGAAGAAGGCCACGGGTCTGCCTGCTTGGTTGAGGGTGGCCGCCAGAGCTACATCCGATGCTTCGCTCTCGACCTGGAAGGGGAGGGACTCGTCGATGGCGCGCATCGATATGGCCTTTGCGATATCCGCTTTGATGCAGCTAAAGGCCTGGCATGCCTCTGTCGTCAGGGGAAAAGTAGTGGACTGGAGTAGTGCACGGGCCTTGTCTGCGTACTGGGGGACCCACTGGGCGTAATAAGAAAAGAAGCCCAGGCAACGTTTCAGGGCTTTGGCACAGTGGGGAGAGGGAACTCCATGAGGGGGCGCATGCGTTCAGGTTCGGGGCCTATCACTCCATTACGCACTACGTAGCCCAGGATGGCTAGACGATCGGTGCGGAACACGCATTTTTCTTTGTTGTAAGTGAGGTTCAGGGCGTGAGCGGTCTGGAGGAATTTTTGGAGATTGGCGTCGTGGTCCTGCTGGTCGTGGCCGCAGATGGTGACGTTGTCGAGATACGGGAACGTGGTCCGTAAACCGTGCTGGTCAACCATTCGGTCCATCTCTCGTTGGAAGACCGAGACTCCGTTCATGACGCCGAATGGAACCCTTAAAAAGTGGTATAGCCGCCCGTCTGCTTCGAAGGCAGTATAGTTGTGTCACCGGGACGGATGGGGAGCTGGTGGTAGGTGGACTTGAGGTCCACGGTGGAAAAGACCTTGTACTGTGCAATCCGATTGACCATGTCAGATATGCGGGGGAGAGGGTACGCATCTAGCTTCTAGCTGAGTGTACCTGTTGATGGTCTGACTGTAGTCGATGACCATCCTCTGTTTCCCCCCGGTCTTAACAACTACCACCTGGGCTCTCCAGGGACTGTTGCTAGCCTGGATGATGCCTTCCTTCAGCAGCCTCTGGACTTCGGACCGAATAAATGCTCGGTCCTGGGCGCTGTACCGTCTGCTCCTTGTGGCGACGGGTTTGCAATCCGGGGTGAGGTTCGCAAACAAGGAAGGCGGTTCAACCTTGAGGGTCGCGAGGCCGCAGACAGTCAGTGGGGGTATATGGCCGCCAAATTTAAATGTTAAACTCTGGAGGTTGCATTGGAAGTCCAACCCTAGGAGTGTGGGCGCACAGAGATGGGGGAGGACATGCTGCCGGTAATTTCGGAACTCCCTCCCCTGCACCGTTAGATTAGCGATGCAGAACCCCGTGATCTGAACGGAGTGGGATCCCGCCGCCAGGAAAATTTTCTGGGTGCTTGGCCGAATTACGAGGGAACAGCGCCTTACCGTGTCCAGATGAATGAAGCTCTCCGTGCTCCCAGAGTCGATAAGACACGGCGTCTCGTAGCCATTCACTAGGACTGTAGTGGTTGCAGTCTGGCGCGTCCGGGATCGCGACTGGTCGAGGGTCGTCGAAGCCAGACGTGGTTGTTGAAGATGAGCATCGTAATCAGGCAGTATGTGGCCGTCTGTGTCGGGGTCCTTCAGCCAAGATGGCGGCGTCCACGGATCGAGCGCGGTCGGGGGTGGACAAAATGGCGGCGCCCATCTCTCCCTCGTGGCGTCCGGGGTCCAAAATGGCTGCGTCCGTTGGTCACACGTGGATCGCTGGGGGGGCTGAGTCTGTGGTCCCGTTTCTTCCTCGGAGATAGCGGCGACCCCGCGGGACTTGCACACCATCGCGTAGTGGCCCTTCTTCCCGCAGCTTTTGCAGGTAGCCGCGCGGGCCGGGCATCGCTGCCGAGGGTGTTTCGGCTGGCCGCAAAAATAGCAGCGAGGCCCCCCCGGATGGTCTGGTGTTTTGGCCGCGCAGGTTTGCGGGGGTGGGGGGGGTGTCGGAGAGTCGACCGCAGCGGGGGTCCACGGAGCCCAAGGGGCTGTAGTGCGGTCGGGGGCATAGGCGCGGGCCACATGTTACGCGAGGCCACATCGAGGGATGCCGCCAGGGCCCGAGCTTCTGTAAGTCCCAGAGATTCTTTCTCCAGAAGCCTCTGGCGGATCTGGGAAGAGGCCAAACCTGTCACATATGCATCGCGGACCAGGAGCTCTGTGTGTTCACTCGCTGTTACCGCCGGGCAGTTGCAGTTTCGACCTAGGATCTGCAGGGTGTTATAAAACTCGTCCAGCGATTCCCCCGGAAATTGCCGTCGTGTGGCGAGCTGGTAGCGAGCAAAAACCTGGTTGGCGGGCCGGATGTAGATATCCTTCAGTGCGGCGATGGCACCGGTGAAACCGTCCTCGTCCTCGATAAGGGAGTAGACGTCAGGACTCACCCCGGTCTCGAGGACCTGCATCTTTTGTTCGTCAGTCGGTGTGCCGGGGGCCGTTCGGAGGTAGCCCTCAAAGCATGCCATCCAGTGTTTGAAGATAGAGGCCGAGTTAGCTGCTTGGGGTGCGATGCGCAGGCACTCCGGGGTGATTCGGAGCGCCATGTTCCCACGTCGTTTTCTTCAATTTAAATTCTGCTTAATAAATTGTAGCACCGTCAATATGACGCGAGGCAGGTTGAGGTAATGTCAATTAAAGGCTTTATTAAGCAGCGTGGTTACAGAATGCAGCTGCTGAGGGAAATGGAGGGAAAAACTGGGTTCTTATATCGGCATTTCTGGGTGGAGTCCAGTAGGTGGCAGATCCTATCAGGACCTGGCATCCCTCCACCAATAGCCTGTCGACACGTGGTGTACCGTATTACCCCTAATACATACCACCACAATCACGTTTCCTGTTTCTCTCCAGATTTTCCGCCCACATCGCTGATCCTGCGGACCGCTAATGCGGGCCTAAAATAATGCCCCCTTCATTGCTAAAGAGGATTTTTGATGAAACGTGAACTGCAAATTAAGGACTAATGGTTAACAAGTTTTGTATTTTGTTAAGTGGAGGATTTGTCAATGATGAACTAAAATTGTGATGCATACTGTTACAGATGAATGCTTCTTTTGTGTATACTTACAATATAAATGAAATAAGAAAGGTTTTTGTGATATTAAACCAATATGAAACAGTCAGAGGATTAATGCAAACATAAGTGTCAATCTAAAAGAAACCTCCTTGAATTTTCTGTCGTTGTACTGCAATTGTTTTTCACTGGTATATATTAGTTACAACAGAACACTTTTACAAAGATTTTGAAACCTTTTGCCTTCCCTGGAAGAGAAAGCTTGTTAAAAAAAATGTATTAATGCATGCTTTTAAAAATATCTTCCATTGAAGGAAAGACATTAAAGAAGCACTGTTGTCATAAATTTTAGGCTAGCAAACCAGAAATCTCTGTACATCTGGAATGATGCACAGCTGTCAACATTGTCATCAGAAACATAGAGTGCTTTTTATATTTACAAGTTTCCTCGCTCTAAACTATTTCCTTTATTTTGTCTACTTTTATTTATTTTTCTCTTTTTCTCTCCTCCTTCGATGTACTTTACTAAATCATATTACTGTCATATTCTCTCCAATCTGCGTGGACTCTGCTCTTTTCATTTTTGCTCTTGTGTAGCTTGCATGAAGGAACTCTCTGTCACTGAGGGTAACAGTGTGGAGGGGGAGGGGTGTGTGGTGTCACTGATTCACAAAGTCATGATATTTAGTGGTTCCTGTAATTGTATCATCATGCAGCCACACAGGGTGATCCTGTGCTGTCAAGAGATACAAGCCTACTGAGATAAATCTGAGCTTCTTTCTCTTTTGCAGTGCTTTTTCAGGCATGTGTCATCTCTCTCTTTCTTGGGGGCTAGCAATGGGTTGAAATTGCACAGCATCAGATTTATTTCTGGCACATGAAATGATCTTGTAAAAAATTGAGTAAATATGTAGCTTGCCGAGTTCTATGCGGGAAGTGGCAGAACATTTTTTTTTATAATTCAAAAACAAGAATACTGTTGTCTTTTTAAAATTGTTAAACACATTGGATAACAGAGACCCTCTTCCAAACCTCAGATCAGTTGTTGGCCATCTTAGTCGAAGATAGTTCTGCAATGGCTTTATTCAAAGAGGAGATGATAACCCCCAGCTTGGGAGTAACTGATTCCCTTTGGCGGAGAGTTGCAACAACACAATTTGATAAACAAGTGTGCCGAACAGTCCATCAATACTGTGCGTTGGGTGCAGTGCTTGACTTATAACGAATGAAGATGACTTGATTGGAATATGTAAAAAAGAGGAAGGAATAGGTGTCATTAATTTCCACAATGTTGCACCATTTCTCTAGGTGTCCAACAATCATCCTCCAAAGTTACAATGAACAATCAGGAGGCCTGCTGCAGAAATGATACCTCATGTTGCATAAGGGGGTTGAAATCTGTTCATCTTCTTCTGCGTATACTGGATTGGCTGGCCATTGTGCAGCATATTAGAAAGCCAGTGCTCTTTTCTAATACACAATCCTTGGCGGTTTGTGTGTTAGGAGACTCTTTGGGCACAACTGGTCTTTAGCAGCAATACAAAATGGAATGATAGTGAATTGGAAGGTTGTTTTACATATTGCTTGATTTTCTTTCTTATCGACTTCTTGAGTGGAAAAGAAAATTGGCATGGTGCAAAACAGGCTGTCCGTTTGTTAGGAGTTCATTGTGCACTACTAGTGTAGCCCAATGTCATGATCAATTCATGTTTTCATTTTGAAATGGCAATTCATGTTCTTGGAGGAAGAAATGTCCATTTTATCATTGGAATCTTGCTGAATGAGAGACATCTTTGGGACATTATCATTCAGATGGGCTTCCCCTAATGAGTGTCTGGGAATGGGCTGGATCTCTTCCACTTAATGATTCAGTTGTGTGATAATAGTAATTTCCTTGTATGTCTCTTTCACTGTCATATCATTGATGATGTCAGAACTACCAATAGCTAACAAAAATATTTTGACCCATAGAAACAGGAGAATAAGGCCTGAAGTATTTTGATTATCGTTATTGACACGATGATGGGAATCTGTTCCCATTCCATTTCAAACTCTGGCATATTTCTAGCCAGCCAATTTACGCCAATTTAGTTTGTACGCACGAATTGCAAACCATTCATGTTTTGTTATTGTACCACATGGAACTGGGGACTGAAAAACATTTATTAAGTATGAAACAAACCACATTTTAATTGGGTACTGATGCTATACATGTGCATGACATCATGAAATTCCCAATTTTGGCCTACAGCTTTAACGTTTCCCTGTTCTCACAGTCTCACGAAAGACCATACCTGGCCCTTCAGTTGCTATCCAGAGCACTCTAAAATGGCAGAATCCCAGAGAATGAGGGAGAGTGAACACAAGAGTTATCAAAGGCAAGCCTGTGAAGGATAAAGATAGAGAAATCCCTTTCAGTCTCAAATCTTTTGAAGAGTCAGAATTAGAGGAATGATTAACCAGTGCGTGCTTTCTTTGCCAAATAGAGCAACTCAAAGCAATGACCATGTAAGCAGCAGCCAAACCAGTCACAGAGTGACTTGTCACTGATCGAAAGCAGAAAGAACTTTTGACTTGTAACCTGCAGCTATTTGAATTAGAATAAATAGCTTAAAGCCAGAGTGCCACAAATTTAATGTCGGAAGGACATGACAAAAGCATTATAACCAGAATTTTCACTAAACCGTGAATGCTTTGAGTTCAAATGCAGCCCCTGCTTGTATAGTGTCATTTCCAATACTTGGCTGCATGAATTCACATTTTTATTTTACTGTAGATAATTAAGAACATGTTGCTGACGATGGTCTCCCATAAGCATCTACTTAAGACATCAACTTTCCCAAGCCTGTCGAGTACAAAAAAGTCTGAATCAAAGCCTCTGGTTTTGGCAATGTGCCTAAATAAATCATCTGAGTCTTTATCACTCCACACAAACACATGCCTTTGTTCATAGATTCTTCTTTCCCAGAATGTCTGCAGCTTAATTAATCCACTGCAAACATCGGAGTCAACTACATTACAGTTGATTGCTGTTACATTTTTTTAAATCCTTACCATAAAATGTTATTCATTGAGCTGGACTATTGAAGAAAAGCTGTGTTCTTTAAAAATGTTGGCAGCCTGTTTGGAGAAATGATGGAAGGGCTTCTGAAGAATGGAAACTATTTAACTTCCATACTGGGCTAAAACATTGAACCTACAGAATTTAATGGATTGGTATTATTTATGGAACTGTTCAGAATGGTAGGGCTGTAATGTAAAGGAATTTCATCTCCATACTCTGATTTAGGAATCTGCAAACTACTACTATGTCAGAGATCTAATTATATCATTGCCTTCTTACAGTTTAATGGAATATCCTTATAAAATGATGATGAAGGCATTTACAAATGTTACACAGAAATGCTAAAATACAAAACACTTTACATAAGTAAGTGTTGTCACAGACATAATACATATGCTTTATTTTGCCTGTGATCAGTGTGCGTTGTATGTGAGGCATGTGTGTTTTCTTAAACTCAGATTGATTGTCCCAATATAAATAATTCCAGAAGCAAACTTTTCATGAATTTAAAATAAGGATGGTTATTTATTATCATACATTTGCCCAGGAATTTAAAACATGACTTTTTTCATAGAATTTACAGTGCAGAAGGAGGCCATTCGGCCCATCGAGTCTGCACCGGCTCTTGGAAAGAGCACCCTACCCAAGCCCACACCTCCACCCTATCCCCATAACCCAGTAACCCCACCCAACACTAAGGGCAATTTTGGATACTAATGACAATTTAACATGGCCAATCCACCTAACCTGCACATCTTTGGACTGTGGGAGGAAACCGGAGCACCCGGAGGAAACCCACGCACACACGGGGAGGACGTGCAGACTCCGCACAGACAGTGACCCAAGCCGGGTATCGAACCTGGGACCCTGGAGCTGTGAAGCAATTGTGCTATCCACTATGCTACCGTGCTGCCCCTTCTCACTCATTCAACTCACCCAAATTGTCAGTCACACAAAGATTAGATACAAGTAAGGGTAACACAATGCAATTACAATGTGTGATTATCTCAGTCTGTCTTTAGTGGCAGGCTTGTTGTTTCTTAGATGAGTTGCAGATTTAATTGAAGTGAAGCCGTCATACAACAGAGGGTTTCAGTAAGTTGTGAATCCTCTTTGGATTTTGGATTTTGTTTATTGTCACGTGTACCGAGGTATAGTGAAAAGTATTTTTCTGCGAGCAGCTCAACTAATCATTAAGTACATGAGAAGAAAATAAAATAAAATACATAATAGGGCAACACAAGGTACACAGTGTAACTACATAACACTGACATCGAGTGAAGCCTACAGGGGTGTAGTGTTAATCTGGTCAGTCGATAAGAGGGTCATTTAGGAGTCCGGTAACAACGGGAAAGAAGCTGTTTTTGAGCTTGTTCGTGTGTGTTCTCAGACTTTTGTATCTCCTACCCGATGGAAGAAGTTGGAAGAGTGAGTAAGTCGGGTGGGAGGGGTCTTTGATTATGCTGCCCGCTTTCCCCAGGCAGCGGGAGGTGTAGATGAGTCAATGGATGGGAGGCAGGTTTGTGTGATGGACTGGTCCGTGTTCACGACTCTCTGAAGTTTCTTGCAGTCTTGGGCCGAGCAGTTGCCATACCAGGCTGTGTGCAGCCTGATAGGATGCTTTCTATGGTGCATCATAGTTGACTTTTCACGAGATTGGTCCTCAGGTGAACTTGAAGTTGGAACAAGTTGAGGAGAGTCCTTCTCCCACCTTCACAATTTGATTGTTTATTACCGTGGCTGCCTCCTTTACATGCAGTTGGTTTGCTGGCTGCCGGATGGATTTCTCTCTGCATAACAGCTTCTGGCAATTTTTAAAGCAGGCAACAAAATGGCTGTTTCATAGAATTTACAGTGCAGAAGGAGGCCATTCGGCCCATCGATTCTGCACCAGCTCTTAGAACGAGCACCCTACCCAAGGTCAACACCTCCACCCTATCCCCATAACCCAGGAACCCCACCCGACACCAAGGGCAATTTTGGACACTAAGGGCAATTTATCATGGCCAATCCCCCTAACCTGCACATCTTTGGACTGTGGGAGGAAACCGGAGCACCCGGAGGAAACCCACGCACACACGTGGAGGATGTGCAGACTCCGCACAGGCAGTGACCCAAGCCGGAATCGAACCTGGGACCCTGGAGCTGTGAAACAATTGTGCTATCCACAATGCTACCGTGCTGCCCTTGGGATCTGTTACAAATCCAAAGTCCTTTTCCACACAAAGTTAGTGGCCAGGTCGATTGTACACCCTGTCTGGCAACTTTCACGTCTTGAGAGTTGTATCTGAGGGGTCCAGTCTATTTGAAATTACCCTTTTGAATTAGTTTCAAGAAAAGGAGGGAGTCAATATCAATCTGGAAAGTTCACTTTGCTCCCTCTTGAAACATGAGAGTGTTTGGGCGGGATTCTGCCCTACCTGGCGGGGCGGGGGGTCCCGGCTGGATGGAGTGGCGGGAACCATTCCGACATCTGTCCACCCTTTCTCCGCACCTTTAGGGGCCAAGCCCTCACCTTGAGGGTCTAGGCCCGCGCCGGAGTGGTTGGCACTCCGCCGGCCGGCAGGAAAGGCCTTTGGCACCATGCCAAAGGTCTTGGCTGGCCGGCGGAAGTCCGCGCATGCGCGGGAGCGTCAGCGGCTGCTGACGTCATCCCTGCGCATGGGCAGGGTGGGTGTCCCTTCCACATTGGCCATGGTGAAAACTGTGGCCGAGGAGGAGGGAAAAGAGTGCCCCCACGGCACAGGCCTGCCCGCCGATCGGTGGGCCCTGAGCGCGTGCCAGGCCACCATGGGGGCATGCCCCGGGGCCAGATTGCCCCGCGCCCCCCGCAGGACCCCGGAGCCCGCTCCCGCTGCCTTGTCCCGCCGGTAAGAAAGGTGGTTTATTCCACGCCGGCGGGACAGGCATTCTCGCAGCGGGACTTTGGCCCATCGCGGGCCAGAGAATCGCCACGGGGGGGCCTGCCGACTGGCGCGGCGCGATTCCCGCCCCCGCCAAATATCCGATGCCGGAGAATTCTGCAACCGGCAGGGGCGGGGTTCACGCCAGCCCCCGGCAATTCTCCGGCCCGGCGGGGGGTCGGAGAATCCCGTCCTTTAAGTTCACAAAATAAGTCAGGTGATCCTTGGGCAGCTATCTTTTTGTAGGTTTTTGTTGTTTTTATAGAATATTTATGTTGTGACTGATAGTTCATAATGTACAGGGACATGACTATAAAAGGATGAATATAGGTAAACGTTTGTAATTGAAATTGTCAACAAAATGTGAAATTAAATATTCGAGCTCAGAAACCAGTGTTTAAATATGAGGGAAAGGGGCTCAGAGGACATCAAGTTTATCACAAGGCTTTTATCACATGGGCCGCACGGCGGTGTAGTGGTTAGCAGTCCTGCCTCACAGCGCCAGGAACCAAGGTCCAATTCCAGCCTTGGGTAACTGTGTGGAGTTTGCATTTTCTTCCCGTATCTGCGTGGGTTTCTTCCGGGTGCTCCGGTTTCCTCACACAGCCTAAAGATGTGCAGGGTTGGTGGATTTGCCATGCTAAAATTGTCTTTTAGTGTCAGAAGATGTGCTACAGAGATAGGGTTGGGGAAGTGGGCATAAGGTGGGGTTCTCTTTACGAGGTCTGGTACAACATCGATGGGCCGAATGGCCGTCTTCTGTACTGTAGGAATTCTAAGGCTAGTATAAATGACCTAGGTTTCACAGTAAAATGATGGGGTCGAATTTCTGGGGGAATGCTCCTAATTATCCACCCTAATGTCAATGGATAACCTGAGGAAAGCAGGGGGGAATTAAGCGATAACTGGCCATGGAAGACCGTACGAGTGCAATTTTGGAAACTTACTGCTAAGACCATGAGACCATAAAAGAGAGCAGCAGAATTAGGCCATTTAGCCCATCGAGTCTGCTCTGCCACTCGACCATAGCTGAAATTTTCCTGCCCTCTCCCTATGACCCCTGATCTCCTTATTAATTAAGAACACCAGATTTGTTGCATGAGCTGTCGTCATCTACAGGCTATTATTATATTATCAGAATAATTCTTTCTTAGGCCATAAGAACTTGGGTCAGGAGTAGGCAATTTAGCCTCTTAAACCTGCTCCACCATTCAATACGATCATGGCTGCTTTAATCATGGCCTCAACTCCACCACACTGCCCGTTCTCCGTAACCCTTCAACCCATTACTTATTAAAAATCTGTCTAACTCCTCCTTAAATTCACTCATTGTCCCAGCATCCACCGCACTCTGGGGTAGCAAATTCCACAGATTCACAACCCTTTGGGAGAAGTAAATCAGTAAATAAGCAAAGTCCAAAATCTCTCTCCCAAAGATAACGTCATTTATGTACTCACTGATCTTGCAGAATTATGCATTTTCCCAGCTAAACAATGGCCGCAAAATGTAGTTGCATAGCACATATGTGTATGGCATTCTGGGTCCAAAATGGCATCCATATCATGCAAGCACTTCTGTGGAAGGCCCTGCTCGATGCCATTTTGGTAAAGGTATGAACACAGGTGCAGGGATTGTGCACTATGCAGAGTGGGCAGATTGTAACTTCAGTCAATATGTAACATGCATTTGATTATCGTGTACTTTTGACCTGAATGCTCCAGCTAACAGCTTTAACCTTGTGCATCTGAACATGCGTTCAAAAGTAGAAAGAACCCGACACCAACACTATTGAAAGACATCATTAAGCACTTTCAGGTTAGTTGCTCATTGATTTCTCTGGTTGCTGCTGAGTTAGCGGAGGTGTTTTGAGGTTTGTATTGTTATTTAAAACTGATGACGTCTACAGGGAATTGTGTGGCATGTAGCGAAGACTTTGACTGGGATTCCCCATTCCCCGTCGCTGCAATCAGGAATCCTGATCAAGCGGAAAATGGAGCGTCCCGTGAAAAATGATGCCGGACAAAAGACCCTTTGCCATTCTCGGCTGCCCAGCCACAGGTGGCAGTGTGTTGCCCACCCCGCACTGGCAGGAAAATGCAAATACTTGTTAAGCATGCATTTAACTGGCTGGAAGCCCGACTCTCCTCCAATGTGATGCTCCAACTCCTATTTTAGGAAATCCTCCTGCCAGGTTTTTGGGTGAGGTTGGCCAAGCGGTGGCCTGGCGCGATGCAGCCCGAGCGGGGTTAGGGCACTGATAGATTGCCTCTGTGCCGCTGCCAGGCTGTGGGGAGGAGTGCAGGGGCAGGTCCCAAGGGTTCTGGAGGTTGGGTGGGCTCAGGCTATGGGTGAGGTGTTGATCCCAGGACCTCCTTCCCCCACCCCACCTGAGATGAGGGTCCCTTGTCTGGTCTGCCCCTTCCAGCCCTGGGCAACCTGAGGATCACCCTTGGTATGGTGATCACAGGCAGCCCTCTGCTGAACAGCATCCTCCTGGACTGAGTTTTTCAAATCTAAGTTGGCCATCTTAGCCTGAGCTACTCTGCCTGATAGCTGATGAGCAGTCCAGGCAGTCCAGTGAGGAATCATAGCAGGGGGGAGCGGACATTGAGGGGGGACCTTGCAGTGTCAGAGGGGATGAAGGGGGGGACCTTGCAGTGTCAGAGAGGACAAGCGGGTATGAAGGGGGGGACCTTGCAGTGATGGGGGTGAGTGGACATTAAGGAGAGATGGGAGCGGTGGTGATACTGCCGTGGTTATTGTGGGGAGGGTGCAGAGCCCCAATAATTGTGTGGTGAGAAGGGGGAGAACCTCCAATAATTCTGACATTGTGGGGAGAGCCCCCAATATCTTTGTGGTGAGTGGAGGGTGCTTGGGAAGTTTACGGTCAGCTCTGATCGGGGCACTCTTTAAAGATGGCGCCCCAATATCTGTGGAGCCGGCCTTGCCAGCTATATTCGGCCCTGCACTACCAGATAAATGGCATAAACTATGCCCCCTGAATTTGTTGTCAGATCATCAGAAAATCCCGGGCGGGATTCTGTGATTCAGAGGCTAGGTGTTGACGCCATCGGAAACGCCGTCGCGTTTCTCGTCGGCGTCAACAAGGCCTCAGGATCAGCAATTCTGGCCCCTACAGGGGGCCAGCACGGCACTGCAGCAGTCCACATTGCTCCAGCTGCTGATCCAGGCGTCAACTGGGCGCCGCAGGGTCTGCGCGTGTGCAGTGGCACCGGCGCGAACACAGCGTAGGACTACAGGAGCCGGCGCAGAGGAAAGGAGAGGCCAGAGAGGACAGCCCACCGATCGGTGGGCTCCGATCATGGGCCAGGCCACATCGGAGGGGCCCCCCCCCCCGGGGTCGGACCCCCCATCCCACCCCACAGGCCGCCCCCGGATCCTTCAACGCTGCGGTCCCGCCGGCTGAAAGCAGGTGTGGACGGCGCCGGCGGGACTCACCGTTTTTACGACGGCCATCCCGGGCCGAGAATCGGCGGGCCGGCCGTGTAGAGCGGCCTCTGACCAGCGCCGCGCCATCTATGCCGGTGCCAATTCTCTGCTCTGCGGAGAATCGCGTGCCGGTGTCGGGGCGGCATGGCGTGATTCGCGCCGGTCACGGGGATTCTCCGGCCCGGCCCTGGGCTGAGAGAATCCCGCTTAAAACTTGCCAGTGCATCTGGAAAGATACATTCCGGTTTCAGTCAGAGCTGAGAGTCTAACAAATGATGGGAAAATTCTGTCCACTGTTTCCAAATCTCCCAGTTTGCCATCTGCTGTCATCGAAAAAGATCACTGAAGCTCTGTATACAAAGAATGGGAAATACATTACATTCTCTCTTTCCATTGAGAAGCAAGATGGGGAACGTTTGGCTTTTCCAGGATAGCAGGCTTCCTCATGGTGTAGGCTTCCATTGATTGCATGCTGATTGCTTTGCCAGCACTACACTTAACATCAAAGCTATGCCACTGCCAAAAAGAGTTCCGCTCCTTCAATGTCCAGCTGACGTGTGACTGAACTCAGTGCATCAGAATGGCTGACAGTCATTCTTCATCATCAGTCTCCTCTTCCTCTCCAACTTTTTGCTCGTTCATGATCGTTCACCACTGCCTGGTGAGGTCACGGTTCATGGGCATCTGAAAGGAGAAAGGCATAAAAATACGTTTGCCATTCGGGGAAGGGGAAAAGCATGGTTGCACCATCTGCAGCTTGTAAATCAGAAGAAATTATGTGACGAGGGGGAGGTGGGGTGTGACAAAGAGTGTAAGTATGCCATCATCTATGATGCTGTCAGCACCGCCATTGATCACGGCCTCAACCATGGCTGCTGAAGTAATAGCCAGTGTTGTCTCCTCCATGGGTCTGAGAGTTTGCAACCATGTCTGTCCCTGCCCTGGTACTGCTGGCTGCAGTTATGCGCCCCCCTTATACTGCATGAGAGAGATTTGTGTCCACGAGTTAGGTGCACCATGTTTGGATGATGTGCCCGTCATAGTTATATAGCTGCCAGTATGTGCAATCTGAAAGATGTAGTTGTGAAGTTTTCAGCAGTGATAAATGTGTGATTGTAAGGTACAGCTGTGGTTGATAGAGATTGTTAGGACAGGGCAGACGGTTAAGGAAGTTGCAGGGAGGCAAACCTGGTCGGGGGGGGGGGGGGAGCATCAAAATGGGGGCTGATTGGCAGAGGGGAAATGGAAAGTAGGAAATCCCTCCCCCTTCTTAGGTTATACCTACTGGGCTACATGCTGAGTACAGGCCTCTCCTGCCACCTCTTGTGTTGGAGCAGCATCTGTATGAGGCCCTTAACTGGGCATTAATCATCCACTTAAGGACCTCAATTGGGCCACAGGTGAGTGGCCCACCCGACGTCTCCCTTGTCGCCCATAAAGTTGTGGCAGGGGTGGGCAGGCTGGTAATGGGCATGCTGCCAATGACACGGTGCCCTAATTTACGGGCCCACCCACCTGTTTTCCCAGTGACAGGTGAACTGTAAAATTCAGTTCAGTGTTTCAGGGCGATGACCTTTCACCATTTCCGATGAAAGGCCTGACCTGCTAAGTATTTTCAGCATTTACTGCTTTTATATTAGATTGCCAGCATCTGCAGTATTTTACTAACGTGGAAGCAATAGGCACTGGTTTATCGCACACCATAATCCCTGAATCCACTTGAAAGCCTTGGCAAATGTCACAGCCATAGATTTTTATGTTTGAGTGCAATGGTTCGAGTGGTCTGAGTCTGTCAATATTTTTGCAATAACGTTTCATTTTCTTTCTTCAGCAATGTTTTCTAACTCTATCTTAATGTCAGCCATGGCTGATTTGCTGGCACTTTCCCCTCAGAGTCAGAATCTTGTAGGCTCAAGCTCACTTCAGGACTTGAGCACAAAAGCCAAGGCTGACACCCCAGTGCAGTACTCGGAGTGCTGCACTGCCGAAGGTTCCATTTTTGGATGCGATATTAAACTGAGTACCCATGGCACTACTTCGAAGAGCAGGGAAGTTACCCCTGGTGTCTTGGCCAATATGTATTCGTTGATACCACAGAATTAACCACATTAACAACAGAGAAATAAATTTACAGTTAACAGTTACAACAGTTCATAAGCAAAAGGAGAAACTTTAACTTACTTCCTAACACTGCCTCTGTATTCCAATTAAGCAAACCAATATCGTCCCAATGCCACTCATGAATAAAGTTGACAACCAACTTTCTACTTGCTTTTCTCTGTGCAGAATCTTTGGAGAGAGAACCTGTCAGGACCGAAACTGAAACACCTCAGTTCAGGTGAATAATCTAGGGAGAACTAATTTTTCAGACAGACCTGGCTCTTCCCCTTAATTACACCATCTGCACCCAAAGCATAAGGTGTTCCTCTGTCTCCTCCCACCAGATGTCCCATGATCTGTTTAGCCAGGACCAAATAAATTATCAACACCCTAGTTGTCCTTTAAAAGTAAACAGTATTCCATTAACAGAACACTTCAACTGTAAAATCAATGATTACCTTACCTTTATGACCTCTTAATCACAGCTTTAGCAGACATACTGGGATGGATTCTCCGATTCTGCGGCTATGTCCGAAGGATGCGTCTGGTCTTACAACCAAAATGTCGGCTGCGCCCCCGCACTGATGCTCCATCCGGCTAGCAGCTGTGCCATGTAAATCCCCCGGATTTACCTGCAGAATGGCCGGGTCCGTGGCTGCGCATGCGCATGGTGGCGGCCTGCAGCGGCCGCGCCGTACAACATGCTGCTGTCCGCGCACGGACCCAGCCTGCCAAAAACTGTCCTCCCAGCCCTCGCCGAAGCCCACCCTGCCAGCAGAATGGCTCCTCCTCCCCCCCCCCCCCACCCTCTGCCATGACTGTGGCGGTGCAGGACATAGTCCACAGCCACCACGCCAGGTCTACCAAAATTGAGAGAACACACAACCGACACCGTCAGGAATTCAGCCCATTAGGGGCGGAGCATCGAGGAGGGCCTCAGTTGATGTCCTGAGGCCGTCCCAATGACGTGCGGCGTACTCCTCAAGTACGCCTTTTTTGAAGGGGTGGAGCATCGGAAAAACAGCGCCGCCCCCGATTTCAGTGTTAAAAGGGATTCTCCGGCCGAATGAGATTTTGGCATCGGCAATCGGAGAATCCTGCCACTGTCTGTATCAATCTTAACATATGAAATGAAAATCGCTTATTGTCACGAGTAGGCTTCAATGAAGTTACTGTGAAAAGCCCCTAGTCGCCACATTCCGGCGCCTGTTCGGGGAGGCTGTTACGGGAATCGAACCGTGCTGCTGGCCTGCCTTGGTCTGCTTTCAAAGCCAGCGATTTAGCCCTGTGCTAAACAGCCCCTGTTTTAATAGCATTACTACAAAAAAAAAGACAATTTCTCCCATTCATCACAACATTACAACAGTAACTGCACTTCAGAAGTATTTCATTGGCTGTAAAACACTTTGGAAAGTCCTGAAGTGATGAAAGGGGCTATATAAATGCAAGACTTTCCTTTTTATCCAAATAATAATGCTGACTCGGTATTGCAGTTTACTTCCATGGGGAAATCAGATGCTATCCAGTACTTCAAAAGTGTGGCTAATGTTGTGTGAACTTTGAAATTTAACGGCAGTGTCAACTGGAAGAGCATCAGAATTAAGCCCTATCCTGTCCCTAACCAACATCCATCCACAAGTCATCAGAAACGGTAATTTGCCTGGCTTTACCCTGAATAACATGGGGCACTGAGCCACGTATTGCTACAGGAGCTGAGATTAATTAACTCAATGCGGGATTTTTCTTCTCCAGAGGGATTGATCTGCACACTGGTCAAATTCAGCTATCAGGAAAATGTTGTTCTTGATAAAGTCAGCAGTCATATTCTATGACAGACACCTGAATTGGATACAAAGGATAATTCTTCAGCCCCACACACTCACCACAAGTCGTGTCTGCAAAGCATGCTGATTGGATTGGATTTGTTTATTGTCACGTGCACCGAGGTACAGTGAAAAGTATTTTTCTGCGAGCAGCTAAAACAGATTATTTATTATATGAAAAGAAAATACATAATAGGGCAATACAAGGTACACAATGTAAATACATAGACACCGGCATCAGGTGAAGCATACAGGAGTGCAGTATTCATCAGGTCAGCCCATAAGAGAGTCGTTTAGGAATCTGGTAACAGCGAGGAAGAAGCTGTTTTTGAATCTGTTCTTGCGTGTTCACAGACTTTTGTATCTCCTGCCCGCTGGAAGAGGTTGGAAGAGTGAGTAAGCCGGATGGGAGGGATCTTTGATTATGCTGCCCGCTTTCCCCAGGCAGTGGCAGGTGTAGATAGAGTCAATGGATAGGTTTGTGTGATGGAATGGGCTGTGTTCACGACTCTCTGAAGTTTCTTGTGGTCTTGGGCCAATCAATTGCCATACCAAGCTGTGATGCAGCCAGATAGGATGCTTTCTATGGTGCATCTGTAAAAGTTGGTAAGAGTCAGTGTGGACATGCTGAATTTCCTTAGTTTCCTGAGGAAGAATAGGCGCTGTTGTGCCTTCTTGGTGGTATCGTCGACGTGGGTGGACCAGGACAGATTGTTGGTGATGTGCACCAATGGGTATAGAGCTGCAACTTGTAGTCCTAATTCTTCAAAGCGTCCTCCCTGACAGCAGGTCTTCCTGTGGGGAGTTCCTGATGGTGAAATTACCTCTATGCTTTATTTGTATTTCAAAAATACTTTCAGTTCATAGAGAGATGTGAATTTCAGGTATCCTTTCACAGCATTGACATAAGTGCTGGACATAAAACTTGAGGATCAGTGGAGATCATGGGCGAAATTCTCCGTAATCGGCGCGATGTCTGCCGACCAGCGCCAAAAACGGCGCAAATCAGTCCGGCATCGCGCCGCCCAAAAGGTGCGGAATCCTCCGCATCTTGATCGGCCGAGCCCTAACCTTGAGGGGCTAGGCCCGCACCGGACTGATTTCTGCCCCGCCAGCTGGCGGGAAAGGCTTTTGGTGCCCCGCCTGCTATCACGGAAATGACATTGCCGGGCGGCGCATGCGCGGGAGCGTCAGCGGCCGCTCACGGCATCCCCGCGCATGCGCTGTGGAGACCGTGGCGAAGGCGGAAGGAAAAGAGTGCCCCCATGGCACAGGCCCGCCCGTGGATCGGTGGGCCCCGATCGCGGGCCAGGTCACCGTAGGGGCACCCCCCGGGGCCAGATCGCCCCGCGCCCCCCCCCCCCCCCCCCCCCAGGACCCCGGAGCCCACCCGCGCCCCGCCTTGTCCTGCCGGTAAGAGAGGTGGTTTAATCCACGCCGGAGGGACAGGCATTCTAGCAGCGGGACTTTGGCCCATCCGGGCCGGAGAATCGCGGGGGGGGGGGGGGGGGGGGGGGCGCCAACCGGCGCGGCGCGATTCCCGCCCCCGCCGAGTCTCCGGTGCCGGAGAATTCGACAACCGGTGGGGGCGGGATTCACGCCAGCCCCCGGCGATTCTCCGACCCGGCGGGGGGTCGGAGAATCTCGCCCCAGATCACTTTGCGACAAGACTCACAAGTTACATAACTACTGCTTGTTGATGTCAGATGACTGAGGAAAATAGACTACTCGCGCCACGCATATGTGGGTAAAAAAAGCTGATAGATTGATTTAATAATTGGTAGTTACCCTTCGTTGCGACACATTTGGAGGAATGGACTGCTATTGTCAATGTTACAGGGATGATCCATGAAGGAAAAAGATAGTATTTCAAATGCACTGGAAGTATGGACCAAAAATATCTTTAAAGAATAAATAGTTTCCCATTTCAGAGAAGCCACTATTTTTTTTCTCATTCCTCATTGTGAAGTGGATGACTTGTTTACAAAATGCACTCGGCGACACAAGAGCAGAGCATGAGTGCAACGTCCGTTGCAACCAACTCACACTGCTGTATAGCTTAGAGGTGCAGAATTTGAACACAATTTCACACTGTATTTTTTTAATGGGATAAGGTGTTGATCTTGTCTGAGAGTAGCATATATATCTTTTTTTTAAAAAGCGATTTGAGGTGTAAAATGAAGGGGACGGTGAGATGTTGCATTTTCCCTCATGAATAGCAAACGGAAGGTATAAGCATCTCTGCTGGCCTCTTGTGCTCTTGTTGCATGTCAGTGGGAGTGCCCACAGGATTGTGTTTTAACATTGGACATGTCTCTACTCACTGTGCACTCCGAAGGAGTCAAACATGATTTCTGACTGTGATGCAGGACTGAAATATAACTGCAATCCTTAAGGATATTGAAATCCAGTGAGTCTTCAACTAGTTTTTTTAAAATATTGTTTGACATGATTAAACAATAAGGCATGAAACATTCAGAAATCGGGACGGTAGTGTAGATCCTCTATATTTTAAGATTTCCAAAGCAACTCACAGGGAGTATTTATTAAAGAAAGAATTTATTAAATTATATTCATACAAAAAATCCGAGTTACCAAGGTCTTATTAGTTTATAGTATCACATTCATTTGGAGGTAACATAATTTAGAAGCTAAAACATCACAAGATCCTAATGTAGACAATGTAGACGTGTTAAAATGGCATCTGGCAACTTTTGACGATCCACTCATAATCTAAAATTACTTCAGAATTGATTTCTGCATGTTCACTAACACTGGTGTGCATATACACATATGGAATGAAGATCCAAGATGTAAGGAGGAAATGTTCAGTGACTTGACATTATGAGAATGAATTAAATGTACTTTTAAAGATTCCTAATTCAATAAGTTGAGCTCTTAATTCTGTTGTATATTAATTATACAGTCTCCAACTATGTGTGGAGAATCACGACACCTTTAACAGGAAAGTTGGTTTCATTAGTTGTTAAAGCTGAGTTTTTGTTTATTTTACTTCTTTTCACATCTGCAAAGCTCTGAAGAAATTTATGAAGCTCTGACTGTGTCTTTTATGTGTGGTGGTCTGGAGACAGTGACTTGACTGGCTTCTGTTGAAAGGGAATCAGTGAAATTGTCAGTTGATTACTTTGCCTTGATTAGCATTTATAAGAGTCCTAGGCTACATATTTGCATTCCTATTTAGCTGAGATTTTGTAGGGCACAAATGATTAAACTTGTCACCCAGGCTGATTGACAGGGTCAGATCTTTGCTTTATATTCTTTTGAAATTAAAAACAAATGTGTCAGCTTCTTCATGCGCCTGAGTGCTGAGAAGCTTGGCTGCCTTGTCATCAGAGATAGGTCAGGAATGTTTTAATTTTAGGGATAGATTCTAGTTGTCAAGTGAGTCTGATGGCGTGTAGTTCTGAAGACAAGATGTGAAGGGTGTATGGAAGAAGGGGGAACAACAGACAAAGACAAACACCCTCACATCATTACCAGAACCATTTGGATTCTTCTTTGACAGATTTAATCACTCTGAATGACTACAAAACTCAATCAAGCAACTAGATAGTGATCTTGCTGGTCAATTTAACCCCTTGAGGACAGAATCAGATAGTATCGGATAGCCTGCTGCATTATCTTATTCACTGCGCAATGTCATTGAGATGTCTCTTGCTGTCTAATTCTATTCTTTTCACTGGCAGTTGGGCATATTTGCAGGGACAAGAACTTAACTAGGAATTATGCCAAATAGGAACTTAAGTAACAAATTATTTAACTCCTTTGTTGACACATTTATTTTTGGCTATGGTTGAAATTGAGTGAACCAGGAAGAATGATTCTATTTGATTTGATCCAAACTGTAGAAAGTCTGTCAAACCCAAGCCCACTATGAGCAAATAAAAGTGCCATATTCTATCTAATGCTTTGGAATCGTGTGAGAGAAAGGCGTAGGGCTGCAAACATCATGTTCCACATTATACTGGAAGGGGCAATCTGAAACTACTGAAAAAGTATAAGAAATTGAGATTGAGAATTTGCTTCCTTTATTCTTTTTGATAGGGTACAGAGTTGAGATGATAACAGCATTGTGGTCAGGGTCAGAATTCTCCTATTGGGAGGCTAAGGGCAAAATCTAATAGCCGCACCCTACTCGGGACATGACACGGCCGATTTACCTGGCTCATTAGGCATTGCGAGATCTAACGGGATCTCGCGAAATGTTGTGATTTGGATCCCGCCCACAATGAGAGGAATCTAAATTTGCATAAATGTGTGCAGTTCGGCACACTTGAATATGCACTCGCTGTATCGAACCAGCGCCCGGGATCGAATCTCCTCACCTGAGGAGACCCCAGCTGGGCACCATTCAGCACTGATCTCAACAAATGGGGACCAGGGGGAATGCATTTGGAGACGTCCCCTAGGTGATCAGAGGCCCCAGGGTGGTCAGCCTCTGGAAAGGGTGGCACCCTAGCATTGCTGAATCCATCCAGGTACCTAGGCAGTGCCATCTGGCACTCTGGCTGTGCCACATGGGTGCCAACCTTGCACTACCAGGGTGCCCAGGTGACACTGCCAGGTGCCAGGCTGGCAATGCCATGGTAGATTTCAGGCCTGGGGGTGCCCTGTCCTCATGATGTGGGGTGAGGGGGGGGCTTGAGGACCCCCCACAGGTAGGTTGGAGCATTGAGGGAGTCTGGGGGTTGCGTTGGGGGAATGGTGCCGCAATCTCTTTCTACGCTAGCAAGCGGAGATCCCCAATGCAGGAAAAGGTAAGTGCAGCCTCGGCGACGCCTGAGGCTAAACCCGCCCACAATGGGACTTCTTTTTTTTGTTAAATCGCATCCTGAGTATTCCCACTGGAACTGAACAGCATGTGCTTCGAAAGTCCATTGGGGGAGCTAATCGGTAAGTGATTCAGGACATATAAATGATCCAGCACTCTGCCGCCGCGAATTGAGAGCAATTCCCAGCCCAACAGAAGTTCTAACTGCTGGGGCCAAAGTTAACACCAAAGAGGCAGAAAGCTGGAGCTGTTTTTAAGCACTCCTCTCATCACACACTCATTGCAGCTATGAGAATGGCTCTCAGAAGACCTGCCTCCCAAGTTCGTGAGTCCAAGATGGACTCACAGCTGAATGCCACTGAGGAGAGGCGGGACACCCTCTTCCCCAGGATGTGCCACAGAATCAAGCCTCCTGAATGGTGCCTGGGAGGTGCGGGAAGAGGCTGTCAGCACTGCCAGCTTCACCAGGAGGAGACCGCTGGTGATCCGGAAGTGTGTGGGACACTGGTGAGGTCTTTGCCCTGAGAGGGGCAGAGAGCCAGGGAGTGTTCCAAATTCCACGCTACAGGTGTCCTCTGGTTGGGGTGAGGCTCTGCTGATCCCCTGCTTCCTCTGCAGTGGGCAGTGCTTCTGAGGAGTGCCAACATCTGATTGAGCTTGGCATTCAAAGGAGTTAGGCAGCAATCAGCAGTGTGAGCAGCCAGGAACCTGTAAATAGCACCAGAGAGGTGCATTTAAAACACAAACTGCAACAGTGGTGGTCTGAGCCTGGCCACCTCGATTCTGAAGGGGACACGCAAGTCCATGGACATGGCACCAAACTGTTCCCCACTATGCCCCCGGCCCGAGCAGCCACCTCCAGCAATCCCGACAATATTTGAGGCATTTTCAAGGTTCTTTTAGTTTCCCGCTACCCCTCCTCAGCCATGGCGCCCAGGCCCCGCTTGCAAATACGTACACTAATTTGCGCCGCGAAACCTCCACCTAAGAGAGACGGCGCACTGCGGAGGAGTGGAGCATGAAGTGTCCAAACTGTTAACAATATTAAAATCCATGCAAATCACGGGTTTGCATGGATCCACCAGCAAACCTTGATTTCATCACCAGCGAGGTACTGGAGCATGGAATCGGAATTGGCACCAGGTGCAAACCGATTTTTTCAATTTCGCACAATTCTCTGTCCAATTACAATTCTCGCTTCCAGTGTCGCAAAGCGGAGAATCCAGCCCTTTGCTATTTACACTTCATAACCTGCCTTTTTCATATAGTTCTTGAATTTGATGTTGGTTAGAGTGTGATACAAATTTCCAATCATTTGATATGATTATCATAGAATTTACAGTGCAAAAGGAGGCCATTCGGCCCATCGAGTCTGCACCGGCTCTTGGAAAGAGCACCCTACCCAAGGTCAACACCTCCACCCTATCCCCGTAACCCAGTAACCCCACCCAACACTAAGAGCAAGTTTGGACTTTCAAGTCCAATTTATCATGGCCAATCCACCTAACCTGCACATCTTTGGACTGTGGGAGGAAACCGGAGCACCCGGAGGAAACCCACGCACACACGGGGATGATGTGCAGACTCCGCACAGACAGTGACCCAAGCCGGAATCGAACCTGGGACCCTGGAGCTGTGAAGCAATTGTGCTATCCACAATGCTACCGTACAACATAGATAGGCATTTACACTTTTTCTACCTGTTTGAGGTTGCACGTTCTATTTGCTAAGCACCTGGCACGCGAGACAATTCGACGACCTGCTTCATGTGGTGTTCAGTGCAAGATATGCAACCATCAATGTTTATCTTCAATTGGCCCTTGCTTCTATCAGCATGTCCCCAACAGTTGAGACTGATCCATCAATGTGACTGATGACTCCAATCATATAGAGCCTATCCAGATTCAGTATTAGAATTCATCATAAAAAGCCTTGTGGATAGTAGGTTAGAAAATTATGCAAGATCCAAATCGTTAATATTATGTAGGTAATGTTCAAAAGGATTTGTGACAAGGATATGGTCCATCGTTTCTGTTGATACACATCTCTGTTCTGTGCCAACATCTGGCATTTTCCACTAGTTTGATTAATTTGTCTTCCATAATAATGTATTAGATTTTAAGAAGAAATTGTTGGCTTAAGTTCAAAGTCTTCAAAGATCAAATTTGCAGGTGGGTGTGGAATCTGCATGAGGGTACAATTTAACTTTGAGCATTTTGTAGTTTCTCTAAATTAAAACACGATCTGGTAGAGACAGGTTGCTGTCCAATCAAGATGACCAGAATCGCCTCCTGAGGCGGCACGGTAGTGCAATGGTTAGCACCACTGCCTCACGGCGCCGAGGATCTGGGTTTGATCCCGGCCCCAGGTCACTGTCCATGTAGAGTTTGCACATTCCCCCCGTGTCTACGTGGGTCTCATCTCCACAACCCAAATATGTGCAGGGTAGGTGGATTGGTCAAGCTAAACTGCCCCTTAATTGGAAAAAAAAGAATTTCTTCCTGCATTTCTATGGCATCCAGCATTTCCTGCCAAGGGCAAGATGTACTCTTCAACATTGGTATGCATGCAGAGGAGATGTAGGACAAAGCGCCACAAATGAGCAATTGGGCCAAGCTTGGTACACCGGCCAGGAGGAAAGACTATGGGTTGGATTTTCAAAGTGGGGTAAAAAAGTTCACACTAAGGTGAGTTTGGGGTCTCAACCTTGCACCTGAATATAAATGGGGTAAGAGACAAGCTTGGTCCCCAGTTAGAAGTACCAAGTGTATCCAGGTGGCAGGAACAGAGGTAGATGGCAGCCCATGCTGAAAGGATCAGGAAGATTAATATAGTGCCAATTAGCCATGGATACCAAGCCGAGATACAACACTCGACCTGCTGCTCGTTGACCCCTCAAACTTAATTTTTTTTAAAGATGGAAATTACCTTTCTTTTGCGTGTGGTGACCTGCCAGCTGTGCATTAATCTGCCACAGATTTCGGCTTCATCCGGAAAAAAGTTTGAAAATCCCGTTTTGTTCCAGACAGGCCCCATAACAAGCTCCTTAAGAGTAAGGAATTGTTAATCAGTGATGAGCAGGTTTCCCATTCTCTCCCCCTCCGCTAGCCTTTTGAAAATTGCAAACCATCCCGGAGGCTGCTGGATTCTGCCCTCGGGGATCACAATTTTCAAGTCACGCCTGCACCCATTCCCGCTTTATATTCCTATCATGCCTTTACGTGCCTATGAAAGTACTTGGAATTATAAATAGGTGAAGGTTCTACAATGGAAAGTAAAGTACTTTATTCATTGAGAACAGAGAATTGCTTGGTGCCCATAAAGGGTGTGAAACACAACATTTTGAATGACTGCAGCTCCCAAGGTTATAGCTAATACAAAAGAAATATGAAGAATATTTCAAGAAATCTAACACCCGAGAACTCTACAAGAGAATTGAAGTGCAGGAAGGAATCAAGGATCATTGGCACTCAGTGTTGACTTAGCAGCACCTTTGTTTGGTTGTGGGAAAGTTCAAAATATTCGTAACTTCACCTACATTTTGCAGAAGAATGGCTAACGATGTTTCCGAGATAGTCTCTTTAACATTCTGTTGTTTGTTGTTATAGTGAAACTTCCATTTAGCCAAAGCATGTTCCTTCATTGTGTCATGTGAAGAGACTGAAGAACAAAAAACAATGTTGATATAACTTTGAATATATTAATGCTGATACAGATCTCTTATTTCTTCCCCACCAAAAAAGGGAAAATCAAGGAAGAATGCCAATATTTGAATTTAACTCCTATTATAGTGCTTTTGTACTTCGAGAAATACATGCACGTATGTCGTGTGATCTTAATTTTCAATCAGTTCTGTTTGAAGCATGCTTTCTACTGGCCTACGAGGGAGAATTCCATGCAGTTGCACCAAAGATTTCCAAAAGGTTAAAATTGCAATGGAGCACCGGCTCCATGCCAATAAAAATATGGCTTCGGTCCAACGAAAATAGGTGGTGGACCATGTGCCATCGGGAAGTTAGAGTTGGCCTTTTTTACCAGTTGTACCTTAACAGTAGAAGCTGTGTTAATGTTGATTCGTATAAGTTGGCTACTTGTCCTTAAATGCCAAGGTTTCCGTGCTAATGATTTTTCTGTCTGGATGTATAAAATTGCAACCTGAATGAAGTAGGCCCCTGTGGGTACAGTGGGTGACCATTGCCATGGCAGTCACATGTGTGGCATTTGGAAAGAGGATTCTGTTAGGTGCCCACAGTCAAAGCTAGGTTTGCTGTTGAATTTCTCCACTGATCAGAAAACAAGCCTCAAGTTGTTTTCATTTCATTATCAAGTCTGCAGTCATCCCCAAGAATGCTTATTGAGCAATTGGCTGGAAAATGTGCCTCAATATGTGCAATGCCGAATAGCATTCTGCTATTGATTTTAGCAGCTCAAATTGATTTCTAACGTAGCTAAAATAAAGAGCAAAGATTAAGATCTGTACATACCAGAACAGTAATAGCAATGGGAGCACAATAGCAGCAATTATATGCACTCCTTGTATTGCTGCTGAGCAAAGCCAAAGCCAAGAGGTGTCAGGATAAAGCTGTGGAAACAAAACACAATCAAGACACTAGGGAACAAAGTGAAATTAGCTGAGTAAAGAATGGCGGTGATAAAACAAGAAGGAATTTGTGCAATAAAACCAAAAACAAAAATAGAGAAGAAGTGCAAGATGAAGGAAAGAAAATACGGAGCATTATATTTGGAAATAAAACATGGAAGTAACTTAGGGAAATAGAAAGGATGATCTTCATTATGAAAAAAGACAGGCAGACACAAAGAGGAAATGAGACCCACTAAGACAGTCCTCAGGAATGGCACTGTTCCAGGTTATTTAACTCTCTGGTGCTAATGATAGCCAAGTAAAACTATGGAGACCATACTTGCAGTATCAAATTCCAAAGTTAAAGTTGCACATCTGATTAAAGAATGCATTATCTAAAAAAATGCACAAATATCTGGAATGAAGTTTCAAACAACTGGAAGTTTATTGAAGGAACCCCAGTGCATTAAACATTAATAAGACTTCGCCTCAGATATTATTTTTTTAATCGCTTATTGTCACAAGTAGGCTTCAATGAAGTTACTGTGAAAAGCCCCTAGTCGCCACATTCCAATGCCTGTTCAGGGAGGCCGGTACGGGAATTGAACCCGCGCTGCTGCCTTGTTCTGCATTACAGGCCAGCTGTTTAGCCCACTGTGCTAAACCAGCCTCAGATAATCTGCCTCTTCACATGTATCACCCTAATCTTTGACCACTGACCAATTCCAATTCTATCTTCATGTATTTTGCTCCCCCTTGCTTCAAAATTTTGGATCCTATTGAAGTGCGACATGATTGAGACCTGCTAGTTGAAACGAATCCAATACTGTCTGAGCTGGTCAAGTGTTGTAGTTAACTATTTAAATTGTAATTGGAGGTATTCAACCATCTTCCTTAACTCATTAGTGAATATTCTATACAGCTGAGAAGAGACACATATTGCCGAAGCTTTTCATCTTGCACACACCGGGACAAACACAAGAATGCCAAATTTCAAACAATGACAACAATTTATACTACGGGGGTGCTGATTGGTTGGCAAGTAGACTCTGAATGAGACATTGCTTTGGAGAAAGCAATGGGAAACAATCGCAAATATTATTATGGTAAGCAATGCAGTAAAATATGGGTTGATTTTTTTTGTAAAATTTGAACAACTTATATCCTGCTCATCTAAAGGTGGAATTTTTCCTAAATTTGGCAAAGGCTGATAGCGAGCGGGAAAAGCTCTCCGCCTCATCAGTCAGGACATAGAAAAAAATCAGCAAGGAGCAGATCTCACAACATCCCGCTGGTGGGGTGGGCGCTGATTGAGTCCACCCCACCAGCAACTTTGTTTTTTGATGATCCCGTGCCATTTTTAAAGGCTGCCCCCACACACAATAGTTCACTTGGAACCCCATACCCCCGCCCCCCCCCCTCCCACCCAAGAATCCCCCACCACTGCTTGCGCCACTGTTGAGTAATGCCCGGCATGACTCTCTCATACCTACGCGACACACTCACTGAGCTCCTCTGGGAGGTTTGCACACCAGGTCCACATCTTGGGAGACCAGTTGGGCTTCAGGCGTGTCTGCACTCACGCTGACATGAATGGACTTTCCCACAGGCGTTGAGGGATGATTCAGGCGTAGAGGCCTGATAATTATGTGCTAATATATGGAAATCATGGGCGGGATTCTCTCAGCCCGGGGCCGGGCTGGAGAATCCCCGCGACCAGCGCAAATCACGCCACGCATTCAGAGAATCGGCGCCATTGGTGCCAGTGTGGTCGGCACGGCGCCAGTCGGGGGCCGCTCTACTCAGGGGCCCCCCACCGATGCTCGGCCCGGGAAGGGAAAAGCCCGAATCCCGGGGGGGCCTCTGTGTGGCCTGGCCTGCGATCGGGGCCCACCGATCGGTGGGCTGGCCTCTCGGGCTGGGGGCCTCCTTTCTTCCGTGTCGGCCCCTTTAGCCCTACGTCATGTTGGGTCGGGGCCGGCGCGGAGAAGGGAGCCACTGCGCATGCATGCGTTGGCGCCGGTGCCACTGCGCATGCGCGAACCCCGCGGCGCCCAGTTGATACCGGTATCAGCAGCTGGAGCTGCGTGGGCCGCTCCAGTGCTGTGCTGGCCCCCTGTAGGGGCCAGAATTGCTGATCCTAAGGCCATGTTGACACCGTTGAGAAACGCGACAGCGTTTCCGATGGCATCAACACTTAGCCTCAGGATCAGAGAATCCCGCCCCATGTTCCCGCTGTTGGACGTCAGAAAGGGGGAAATCGCACCATGCTTTTAAGCTGGCATGAAGCATGATTTGGACATCTTGTGAGATTTTCTGCTCTCGTCGTCAATTCCACCTGACAAAAACAGGAGCAGAAAACCCTGGTCTTAATCTTGTTACTTAGAATATTTTGGTCTTGAGTATTGCCGAAAAATGAGACATGTTATCAAAGCTTTTCATTTGGCACTCGTTAGAACACCTCGGAAGAAATGACCAACAATAAAGGGGAACAATCACGTTCACTGAATAATAAGGGAGTGCTGATTTGTTGGCAAGTGGATTCTGATTGGTGGAGGCATTGCCAAGAAGAATGCAGCATGGAACAGTTAACTGTCCAACTTTGTTCAAATTCAAACTAGGCAAGTTGACTCTGATTAGTCAAGACATTGTCCTGGGGAATGTGCCAGGGGATGGCTGCTCCCCAAGCTTTTATTTAGTTGAAAAAGGTGCGCAATGTGTGAACATGTTAAAGGCATATTTAAATTGGAATTAACAAAGCATAAGAAAATTAGGACCAATTAACAAATACTATACCCTCAGTAATTATTCCAAAACATTATTACAGGAACAATGACTTATTACCATTGTTAGTGCATGGCAGGTATTGGGGTGCTGGAATGAAGTTTCACATAGCTGGTTTACTGCTACATTTTCAAACAGTCCCCAGCTTCCCTGTCAGGTAAAGGCAACATTTTCATTAAGCCATACAGACCAATGGAGATCCAAGTTTAAATTCTTGGTCTCAGCTGAGGAATCCGAGTCTCTGAAAGAATACCTATTAATAGCAGCAACTGACCTCAGCTATAGAGGGGAATAAATCTGCCACGACTCCTGATGATAAGGCAATCGCTTATGCTAAAAAGGTTTGGAAATCGGAACAGGATTAGGATTGGCTGTGAGGTGCTCCAGTATTGACGATCAAGTCAACTGTCATTGTCTGGGCTCACATGCAAATAGGGCCCCTGGGAGGTTGGGGGGGAGATGACGGCTGGAGGTGCTGGAGGGTGGTCTGTAAGGGGTGGGGGGGGGGGGTGACCAGAAACCACCGAGCAGGGTGTCCTTACTTGGAGGGGTGTGAGTAGTACCCATGTGTGTGGGGGGGTGACATTACCCATGGGTGAGGGGGACCCACATGCTCACTTAGAGATCGGGGCACCCTTTCAAAATGGTGGCCCAATCTCGGCGTTCAGCTCCCCAGAAACAAATTCTAAAGCCGCGATTTAATGGTCACGCTGCACCCGAAAAACAGTTCGTCACGGCGCAGCATGACCAATAAAAGCCATGAGACTCCAGGCAGCATGGTGGCGCAGTGGGTTAGCCCTACAGCCTCACGGCGCCAAGGTCCCAGGTTCGATCCCGGCTCTGGGTCACTGTCCGTGTGGAGTTTGCACATTCTCCCCGTGTTTGCGTGAGTTTCGCTCCCACAACCCAACGATGTGCAGGATAGGTGGATTGGCCAAGCTAAATTGCCCCATAATTGGAAAAAATTAATTGGGTACACTAAATTTATTTTTTAAAAAGCCATGAGACTCCGTTCCCGGGATCTACCCGGCTCGCAACACCTATCGACATGCAGTGTGAATCACACCCATTATGGGCTGATTCACTTTTTGGCAAATCTGCATATTAGAGAGAGATAGGTAGTCTCACTTTAATGTGCAGATTTGTGAGTTACCTGAGGTGTGGGATCAATCTCCATTGCCTTGGAGACCTCGGGTGAGTGCTGTTCTGTACTGGTCTCCACAAACAGGGACCAGATGGAAGGTCACTTACGGGGGTCTCCCAACGGATCAGAGGCCCCCAGGTGCATGAACTTTGGGCAGGGTGGTGCACTGGCATGGCTGTTGCCACCCAGATGCCCTGGCACTACCGGCCTGGCACTGTGGTCTCAAGAAGAGTGTGGCAAGTTCTCCATGACACACTCATCCCATCACCCCTCGCACTGGTCTTCATGAAATTTATGGGCAACCAAAATGCAGGTGGAACATTGGCAAGCAAGAGGTCTCCATCACGTTTTCCAGTCTCCCACTTCCATTTTCACCTGATTCAGGACATGAAAATCCAACTCCAAATCCTCCAGCCCTGAAGTGAATTTTCGGCAATCGAGGAAACTAAGTCAATGAAGGTTCAGAAAGTTCTGGACAGGTATAGAACCAGTAAACATCTATTAATAACCAGCTGTCATACTGATTTTGTAATTCATGGCTCACTGGTAGCTTAAACGTTACAAGGTGATAAATAGATTTTGAATGTTGGGCTATGGCCTTTGTGGTAAATGTCATTGATGGAAATGTGCTCTATAATTTAGTTGCTCCCTGACCTAAAGACGTTAAGCCATATTTATATTAACCTAATACATGCAGTGTCATTAGGACATAAATGTAGAAATTTTTAAAGGGTCTTGGCAAAACTATTTTACAGTTTTGACTGACGTAGCACAAGAATTTGACAGAGTGCAAGATCATTTTCCTGGTTCCTATAGCACAATAAATTATTCTGGTGAAAGACCATTAAATGAGAAAAAAACCTTGATTCAAATGTCTGTGTTTCCACCCATGTGGTAGGAATAGATTAAATAAATAAATTTGATACCAAAGTTTTAGTGGGCCCATGGGAATATTTTGTTCACAGATGGGTACCTTATACATATTATCCATTGCGGGTTGAGGGGGGGGGGGAGGAGGATGGTGGCTGTGTGTATGTGTGTGTGTGAGAGAGAGAAAGAGGGAGCCAACTGTAAAGAAACCCCAATCCCTACTGTGAACCAAAACCCTGAACAATTAAATGTGGAGTCAGCAAGAAATCGTGCTCCTAGTATAGGTGAAGCTGAGCTATCCTGTCAAAGTGAAGGCATTTCATCCTCTCACTAAGGCAGCAAAGACATACAAACACACATACATTAGCTTACATTGCCTTTCCAGGCGCATATGAGACAATAAGAGAGAGAGGGAGAGACTCATAATATACTGCAGGGTTAATGACAGTCTCCAGACTTTCCCATAATGACAGGTTGTCGACAGGTTATTTACTCATTTTCCCCATAATACGTTGTTAGAATTTCACTTTCACTGAATCTGACTGTGAAACCGTGCTGTTCTCTGAAGTAACATTTTTCAACAGATGGAGCTAAGACACGCTACTTAAATACATAATACTGCCAAACTTACAAGGTTCACAATCACGTAATTAGCTGTAATTAAGGAACAGTAAGTGAAAAATAATTTACAGTTTAGTTTATTTATCACATTAGCTAGTGTCAACTTTTACTCACACAGAACAGCGTGAATTCAATTATTTTTTTTCTTTCTACTGTGTTAATTTGAAATGTAAGAGATGCAATAAAGTGAGAGCTACAGTTAGAGTTTTGTTTTTTATGTAGAAAATGCATAATTAGTATTTTGGTTGAGATTATTTGATATTGTTTCAGTGTACATCCACAGTGTTACTATTTAAATTATCAAATTTACTGCCTCTTTGGGGGAGGGATTAATTCCATTTTAAGATGGTGGGACAGGGCTTTTAATTTTTTTATTTGTGCCAAAATAGTGTCTACATTTAGCTTTTATTTATTTAGTGATTTATTTTCTTGTATATTTGCACATGTCAAGGTGGGGGATATCAGTGGAATGGAACATGTTTCTGCTTTTGGCATTTTGCTTTAGCATCAAGGCCTGCCAGGTCTGGTCTAGCTCATATAGCTGTACAGCAAGACGCCCTCCAAGCTCCTGCCACAGTATGCGTTAAATCAAGAGAAGCAAACCCTGTGGAACCAATGCAGATTTTTCCAATTTTCATATTTTAAAGCCATATGTTTCCCCCAAAAATTATGTTACAAAAATTCTGTTTGATTTACCAGAATCACAGAAAAATACAGTGCAGAAAAGGCCCTTCGGCCCATTGAGTCTGCACCGCATGAAAGACGCCTGGGGTGGGATTCTCCGCAATCGGCGCGATGTCCGCCGACCGGCGCGAATCAGTCCGGCATCGCGCCGCCCCAAAGGTGCGGAATTCTCCGCATCTTGAGCGGCCGAGCCCTCACATTGAGGGGCCAGGCCCGCGCCGGACTGATTTCCGCCCCACAAGCTGGCGGGAAAGGCCTTTGGTGCCCGGCGCATGCGCGGGAGCGTCAGCGGCCACTCACGGCATCCCCGCGCATGCACAGTGGAGGGGGTCTCTTCCGCCTCCGCCATGGTGGAGACCACGGCGAAGGCGGAAGGAAAAGAGTGCCCCCACGGCACAGGCCCGCCCGCGGATCGGTGGGCCCCGATCGCGGGTCAGGCCACCGTGGGGGCACCCCCCGGCGCCAGATCGCCCCTCGCCCCCCCCCCCCCCCCCCCCCCCCCCCCCAGGACCCCGGAGCCCGCCCGCGCCGCCTTGTCCCACTGGTAAGAGAGGTGGTTTGATTCTCGCCGGCGGGCCAGGCATTCCAGCAGCGGGACTTCGGCCCATCGTGGGCCGGAGAATCGCCGCGGGGGGCCCGCCAACCGGCGCGGCGCGATTCCCACCCCCGCCGAATATCCAGGCCGGGGAATTCAGCAACCGGCGGGGGCGGGATTCACGCCAGCCCCCGGCGATTCTCCGACCCGGCGGGGGGTCGGAGAATCCTGCCCCTGATCTGCCAATCCTAATCCCATTTGCCAGCACTTGGCCCATAGCCTCGAATATTAAGACATGCCAAGTGCTCATCCAGGTACCTTTCGAAGGATGTGAGGCAACCCGCCTCTAACACCCTCCCAGGCAGTGTGTTCAAGACTGTCACCAAATTCACCCTGAACCTCCGGGTCCTCACCTTGAGCTTGTGTCCCCTCGTAACCAACCCTTCAACTGAGGGAAACAGCTGTTCCCTCTCCATCCTATCCATGCCACTCATAAGCTTGTACACCTCGATCAGATCACCCCTCCTTGCTTATTCCTTGCAGGAGAGCGCAGTTTTCAAATGAGAGCTGCCAATGAATGTCGTTTGTATCAAAACAAATTGCTTGCATGTTTAACACTGCTGTAATAATGATTAATTATTCTCAAGGGATGTAAGCATCACTGGCCAGGCCAGCATTTGCTGCCCATCCCTAATTGTACTTGAACTGAGTGGCTTACCAGTCAACTACATTGCTGTGGCCAGACCGAGAAAGGGAAACAGATTTCTTCCTCTGGAAGACGTTAGTGAACCACATGGGTTTTCACGACATTCAATGATGGTTTTATCGTCACCATTATTCAGGCAGCACGGTGGCACAGTGATCAGCACTGCTGCCTCACAGCTCCCGGGACCTGGATTCAATTCCGGCCTTGGGTAACTGTCTGTGGGGAATTTGCACTTTCTCCCTGTGTCTGCATGAGCTTCCTCCGTCCGGGTGCTCCGATTTCCTCCCCCAGTCCAAAGATGTGCAGGTTAGGTGGATTGGCCATGCTAAATTTCCCCTCAGCATCCAAAAGGGGAGGTGGGGTTATTGGGTTATGGGGAAAAAGCGGGGAAATGGAGTAACATAGGGCCTCCTTCTACACTGTAGGGATTCTATGTTTGTGGAGAAGATCTTTCAATTCCAGATATCTTATTAATTAATTTTAAATTCCATACCTGCCATGGTGCAATTTGAACGCACGTCCGCTGAATCTTTGGATTACTAGCTCAGCGACAGTAATGCTGCAATGGCCAGGATTTTACAGCCTCCTATCCAGCGGGGTATTATCGTCCCGCCGAAGTAAACTGCAGTTTAATTGGCCGGCTGCATCCACCAGGATTTGGGGACACACACCGTGGCAGGGCCATAAAATCCTGGCCAATGAGTACTTTTACCTGGTATAACTCCTGAAAGTGATATTAATGCACAGTGCAGGATATGTGGGAAAAAGCTCAACCATGATTCATTAAAGTGTGATTTAGCAACCTAAAAATATGCTCCCAGAGTAATTGTAATGGATTCTCATTGTAACAATTTTTGCTGATGGGATGCAGACATCCAATATGTTAAGGAGGCACCAAATGTGGTCATTTATCATTGAAATGGTGAATGGGATTGCCGTGATTCAGAGGACTTGGTCAAGACCTGAAAGAAACCTTGTCACGTAAGGGAGAGCGCTTTAAAGTTTCAGAACAAAAAATTATGGGTTTTGCCACAGTTTCTTTGAAAGGAAGCACCAATACCAATAACAATTCAAATAAATTAAATGAATCCTTTGCTCTGTAGGACGTATATGTTTGCCCTTGAGATTTGGGGAAAAGCTTCTAGCCAGGAAACAGAGCAAGAACCTAACATTGCAACTATAATGTTGACAGGCATCTTAAATCAATAACCTGACACTCAAGATTACCCCTGTTGAGGCACTGTGTTTGAGAATAAGGCAAAAATCAAATTGGTTACTGACATTGATGTCTTTTTGCAGTAAATGCAAGCATTGGTTTAGAAATTGGACTTTGTTGCATCCGTTTAACAAGCAAAAAATATGCACAACAAGGGTGCATGAGAAATGGATAACCCAAAATTGGAAAAGGCCATTCTTCAAGTGTATATGGCAGCCCCTTAAAATGGAAGTTAGGACCCAAAGAATATTATGAGAGGCTTGATATCTGACTGAGATCCCCTCGATGAAACTCAATTGCAAGTAAGCATTGGCCTTGAACTGAAGATCTGACTTAAAATAAACCCTTCTGTGGAAACATTAAGACGTAAGAGTACTTTCACAGCTCCAAAGCCCTCTTGTTGCACACCCCTATCGGGACCTTGTTGTGATGTCATTGAGACAAACAGCCTGGCATTCGAGCTATCAAAGGCCTGAGCAGACTGCCAGACGAGGCACCATAAGCAATTCGCGCATAAAGTGCTAACAAGGCCAAAAGAGCAGCTTCAGGCTGGCATAGAGCCCCTATGTTGGAGAATGCTCAAACTATGGAGCACCAAGGCAGGTTCTGAAAATGGGTTCCGCCAAATTTCTCCCCCATTGTAATTAAAGTCACATGGTCTCTTGATTTTAGCACATTTCTGGAATTGTGATACGCGTTTAATTACATATTGTATAAAATTGTTCACAAACATAAGTGCTACAAATAGTGACACTTATACCAATCCAATTTGCAAAAAACTCAAGACAATGATACCAAGCCGTGCAAAATTAATCATTGCGGACCAGGCATCCAACCGAGTGCTAAGTTTCAACTGGACTTGCATTTGTCGACTTATCGTTTAAATTCATTGAAGCTGAAGGCTTTGGAAAGGTTGGTTTTAATGTTGCTGCCTTATTGGTAAATAAATCCTAAGGCAAAGTGCCAAGATCTGTTCTTATCAGCAAACTGAAGTATGCGCAAATTAATGGAAACATGAGTTTAAACTTTGTGTGGTCCTGTTGCTCCAAGGTATGAATCTACTCAGCCCATGAAGACAAAAAAAAAACTGTCATAATACATCCAAGGTAGTGAAAGATAGAACCTATGAACTGGTATTTAATTTATGGAATTTAGTCTGTCTCTCCATTTTGTGAGCTAAATTGCCTTGTACGCGAGTTGTTGTATATGAAAAAATATTCTAATGAGTGGTGGAATTTACCTCAGCGAGTGTTTTTGCACGCTTTTCTTTTTGATTGTCCAAATGATTTTTCAATTACAACTATCAGAAATAGGCTAGTTTTTAGCTGATTGCCTGACTGTAAAACCAGCGTTGCAACTCAGTCATCCATCCTGGTAACCATCTGAAATCTATGAAAATGAAAATAAAGTGTTTTCTGTAACAGGCACCTGGTCTGGTTTTCCACCTGGCCGGTGAGTTGAAAATCGACATAATATTTTCCGATTTAAATTAAATCATGCTATGTTTGTCCTTCTTTGCTTTAGCTTACTGAGAATCCTGAGCCTGACCCTGAATTTATGCAAGTTACAATTTTAAGGGTTTGGCACAGCTCCTTTGTGAGCAAATACAAAATGTAATGATGTAAATAGTACTGAAATGTTTTGTTTGGATCACCTGCTTATCATCTTTGGGTGAAAATAACACGGTGCAATTGGCTCTCCTTCCCAAACATTTTTAATAATGCTGCATCCTGTCTGAAAACATTTGTTGTAAGTGAATTATAATCAACCACAACTATTGTACTGCAGTCATTTCACACAAAATTAGATCAGAAAATGAGCATCCGAGAGTCTGGTGTTCCATTTTAGAAATACACAGATGATTTATTTTCACTGCAATTCTGCTCTCCTTTGTATGTTTTGTGCACATTTTGATGTTTTGTTCTGCTATAGCCTGTCATCATCCAAACCTGCAATTAGGACATCAGGCTCCTTTTGTCAGTCTTTATAAGCTTAAGAGTCATACTCGATGAACTGCCATTGAAGACATGAGTGCCCAGACAGTCCCAGTTTCTGAAATGTGTTCTTCTTTGCTAATAACACAGTTCTTGTTAGTTTTGCCTCGGGAAGGTCGGTGGTACCCAAGGGATTCAATGTTCCTTCCAACACTTAGTCAAACTCTTTACCCTGTGGCAAGAAGTTGATGTCATGATGGATCACATCTCCTTGGGATGCTTCATAACAGAACAAGCCACAAACAGGTCGAGAAATGGCTCCTCTGCATTTAATTAACTAAATCCCTCTCTATCTACTGCCCCTCGTTGAAACCTATTTCCGTTTATTCCCTTTTGTTTTGGAAAATGTTGTTTGCAGATGAAAAAGAATAATTTCAAAACCATGCCTGAATTTTCTTTCTGTTTGATAGTTATCCGCAGTCACTTGTTTTATTACACCCTTTTAACTCTCTGAGACCCAGTTGCAGTGTTTGCGTCAATTGGTGCAGCTTGCTATCACACTGCTCCAATCAAATGAATGTGATGTCACAGCAAGTGTCATTGCCACACTGGCATTTGCATGGAAGGTCATTAAAGATCTTTACAATTCCCTACGGCCAGGATTCTCCACTCCAGAGTGCTCCTGCCAACGGAGAATCGGGACTGTGTGCCGCTGGCGCGAGGACTGTTGCCGGAGTGGGATTCTCATGGCTTGACTGTACAAAAATATGCATGGCGCCGAACACACCAGTTTCCCTGCAGTTACTGGAGTTGTACCACCCATTTCGAACAGACTCCCCAATCCCAGTATCCAGGGACAGGCCCTCCTCCTCCTCCCCACAATGCAAATGTTGCCCCCCCACCAACTGACAAGGAGAGCACCTGCACCCCCTCATCAAGGAGGGGCATCCTCCCCCCACCATTGGAATAAAGGGTCACCCCCCCTCCACACCACATACACATGAGGGTGACCTGGCCCTCTCAGCCCTTCCCTCAGCACCCCCCCCCCTTAAGTTCCCCCCCTGCAGTACTCCCTGGATTCTCCCCTTCAGTTCCCACCACTGGCATTGCCTAGAGTTCACTGCCCACGGCAACCATGTCACTTATACCCTGGCAGTGACTCCCTAGCCTGATCCAATGGACTGTGAGTGGGGTCAACAGGGTCAGCTCATTCTTCATGTGCCACTCTGCTGCTGCCAGGCTACGGAAGAAGGGTCCCCCAAGGGTCCTGGGGATCGTGTGGTCTCGGACTCTGGGTAAGGGGTTGACCTCAGGACCCTGCCCTGGATGGGGGTCCCGTATCTAGACTGCCCTTTCCAGCCCTGGGCAATATGAAAATCTCTCTTGGCATGGTGATCTCAGGCAGACCTCTATTCACAGTTTTCATCCTGATCTGATCTATTTGATCTCTGAAGTGGTCTTCTCACTCTGAACTGCTGTGCCTGACAGGTGAAGAGCAGACCAGACAGTTAAGTGAAGAATGGAGGAGCCATGATCCTAAAGGCAATGGGCGTGGTTCTCCCAGTCCCCGCGCCAGGCCGGAGAATCGCCACAACCGCGCCCCGACGCCGGCGCGCGATTCTCCGAGGTACGGAGAATCAGCGCCGTTTGCGCCGGCACGTTTGGCACGGTGCCGGTTGCGGGCCGCAGTCCACGGCCGGGCTGTCGATTCTCCGGCCACGCGGAAACGGCAGAGACCCGCCGGCGCCGTTCACCCCTACTCGCAACCGGCGGGAACTCTGCGCGTAGGGTTGGGGGGTGGCCTGTGGGGTGAGGAAAAGTGCACCTTCACTGGGGGGGGGCCTCTGATGGGGTCTGGCCCGCGATCGGGTTGGCGCGGCGCCCATTTGGCGCCGGGAAGGGAGGCTGGAGCCAGTATCGGTAGTCTCTGCGCCCGTTTCGTGCTGTCGTGAAACACGACAGCGTTCACGACGGCGCGAACACTTAGTCTCCATTTCGGAGAATCATTTCCAATGTTTATACACATTCTTGTTAAGATTGACAGCTGCTGACCACTTCCACAATGCTAAGTACTTTCTATGATGAGAAATGAGGAAGTGAAACCACTTCGCTGCTTTGAAGTGGTCAATAGTTGTCAATCATAACAAGGATATTTATAAACATTGTGGTTCAATAGAGGGTACTTCAGGTGCATTCAAGCCTGAAGGGAAAGATAAATAAACAAAGCTCCAGGCAGCTGTGTTTAAACTATTGACGTATCTATCAAAGGCAACTTAAAGGTAAAGCACTTTGAATGAATTCTTCGCATTTCAAAGGATTTCTGAGGATTTCAAGCCTTTTGAATTGTTGTCGGCTTTCTAGGAAGGCTGAATTCAAAAAGTATAGTTTCAAAAGCATTAGGGCTGAGGGAGCAAATATGAGAAAATGGAAAGTGTTCCTTGCTTTAATCTTCATTGAACTACTCAGTTGTCAAGCAGAACATTTCAGAGTGAGAAGACCACTTCAGTGTTTAAACTGGCCAGACCAGCATGAAGATTTTGAACAAAGGGCCGCCTGAAATCACAATGCCAAGAATGATCTTCATGTTGCCCAGGGCTGGAAAGGGCACTCCAGACACAGGATCCCCATTCCAGTGGTGGGTCCTGGGATCAAAGGCTTACCCACAGCCCAAACCCACCTAACCCCCAGGAGCCTTGGGGGACTCTCTCTCTGCAATCTGACAGCGGCAGAGGGGCACGTGAGCAATGGCCAACCCACTGTCCCCCTCGGGGTCCATCGTGCCACTGCACCTGGCAATATTTACACCAATACTTGCCCAGTGGAGTTCCTGCTGTGACGGTTGGAGCACAATGGGGGAGGGCGGGAGGGATTCAGACTTCCGGCCCATTAATTGCATTCAAATCAATGCAAATCAGCTGTTTGCATGTTTATACCAGCATGGGACAGGAAGCCCACTCTGGCCCGCACGACGGGAGTGGAGACTGGGACAGATATGCCGCCCAGCGCTGATACCGATTTTGGCCTGACGCGGGATTCTCCGCTCGTTCGGGATTCCCGATCATACGTTCATAAGATGTAGGGGCAGAATTAGGCCATTTGGCCCATCGGTACTGCTCCTGGCCTTAACTCCACCGTCCTACCCATTCTCCATAATCCTTCAACCGATTAACAATTAAACATCTGTCAAATCCTCCCTAAATTACTCACTCCATCGCACTCTGGGGAACGAATTCCACAGTTCCACACCCCTTTGGGCGAAGTAGGGCTGGATTCTCCGCTCGCCGACGCCGAAATCCATATTCCCGACAGAATCGGGGGTGGCACTGCTTCTACGATGCTCCATGCCCTCCAAAGCGGCATACTCATGTGGGACACATGTGGTCTCACCTGTCAGGAACTCGGCGTGGCAGCTGCGGACTCAGTCCAGCGCCGCCACAGTTAGGGGAGGGCCAATCCACGGGCAAGGATGGACATATTCCGGGTGGGGAGCACCGTGGTGGGGCGGTCCGGGGCACGCAAGCCGGCCGAAGGGCGGGAATATTTCGCGAGCCAGGTTCGCGAGCGGCATCCGCTATGAAGCACGGCGCGGCCTCTGCAGGCCGCCGCCGTGTGTATGCGCAGCCGCGCACTTGGGAGTTCTCCAGGCCATCTCAGCAGCTAGAGTCAGGTGCTCGAGGCTGCATTCCTGCTAGCCCCCAGAACTCGGTGGTTGTTTTGCGCCAGTTTTCCGTTCCCGCGCCGTTGTGGGGACATAGTCTCCAAATCGGAGAATCCAGTTCGTAGTTTCTCCTCAACTATGTTTTAAATTTGCTACCTCTTCGGCGGGATTCTCCGACCCCTCGCCAGGTCGGAGAATCGCCGGGGGAAGTCGTGAATCCCGCCCCGCCACTCCGACGATGGCTGCCGAATTCTCCGGCGCAGGTTTTTCGGCGGGGGCGGGAATCGCGTCACACCGTTCGGGGGCCGTTGGCAGTGGCCCTCCCTGGCGGTTCTCTGCTCCGCGATGGGCCGAGCGGCCGCCCGTTTCCGGCCGGTCCCGCCAGCGTAAATCAAACCAGGTCCTTACCAGCGGGACCTGGCTCTGCGGGAAGCCTGCAGAGTCCTCGGGGGGATCTGGCCCTGGGGTGTGCCCCCACGGTGGCCTGCCCCTCGATCGGGGCCCACCAATCTGCGGGCGGGCCTGTGCCATGGGGGCACTCTTTCCCTCTGCGCCGGCTGCTGTCAACCTCCGCCATGGCCGACATGGAGAAGAATCCCTCTGTGCATGCGCTGGGAAGACGCCAGCACATGCTGGCGGTCCCGCGCATGCGCCAACTCGCGCAGGCCAGCGGAGGCCCTTCGCCGCCAGTTGGCGCGGTGCCAACCACTTCCGCGCCGGCCTAGCCCCTGAATGTGAGGACGATTCCGCACTTTCCGGGCGGCACGACACGGGAGTGGTTCACACCACTCATCGGCACCGGTACGACCCACCGCGCCGGGTGGAGGTATACCCCGCCCCAGATTCTTCGATTATCGGACGGAATTCTCTGAAAATGGGGCTATGTCCCCACGCCCATGAGAAAACAGGCACGAATCACTCTGGACTTTTTTCCAGAAAGTCCAGAGCGATTCTCCGTTTTGAAAGGGGCTTACAGGGCCCTGGAGTAGTCCTTGCAGCTCCGGCTGCTGATACGGGGCCCTGCACATCTGGCTGTGGGTCCGCGCAACATGGCGGTCCCACACAGCAAGCCGGCCCCAACAATATAGGCCTTCCCCCCCCCCCCCCCCCCCCCCCCCCCCCACCAGATCGCACCTGCCTGCTGATCGGTGGCCCGTGATCAAATCACTGGACGTCCTGGAGGCCCCCCCCCCCCCCCGGTGACGGATCCCCCGCCTCCCACCAGGGCGGCCGCAGACTGTGTCCGCAGCCGCCATTCCGAGTGCCCGCCGGGTGGAACCATGAGGGAACCACGCTGTCATGAACTCGGCCAGCTGCTGGCTGAGAATCGTTGCTGGGGCCGCTTTCAATGGCCCCCGACCGGCGCCACGTCGACTGCGCCCATGCGACTGACAGCGATTCTCCGGTCCGCGGAGAATCGCGGGCCGGCATCGAACTTGATCGCAGGTCTGACGCCCCATTTTCCGCCCCCATGCTGAGCGCTATTCCGGCGTGGACGCTCCGAGAATCCTGCCCATGACCTTTCGTTCTGGACCTTAGCGGCGGGGAATGGAGAATCACGCCTTATGATTCAGTTATTAAATTAACTAACCAGTAAGAAAGTGAAGTATATCAAGAGCTGTGGACTCAAATTTATACCTTGAAACACTGAAATAGCTAACCTAATTTCTACTAACTATGCAGTGACTAACTAGAGAATGCATGTTGTGAACAGGATCACACGAGTTTTTGTTTTTTGTCAACCTGATATACACAAGTGTCCATAAATGAATTCCCTCTAGTTAGAGTCACCGCATAATTTTTGTTGTATAAGCCATGGCTCGTTAGGTAGCACACTTGCCTTTGAGTAAGAAGGTTGTGGATTTAAGTCCTACTCCAGGACTTGAACACATAAATAAAAGCTGAAACAGCAGTGCAGCACTGAGGGAGTGCTGCACTGTTGGAATGCTACTCTGATGGAGTGCAGCACTGAGGGAGTGCTACTCTGATGGAGTGCTGCACTGATGGAGTGCTGCACTATTGGAGTGCTGCTCTGATGGAGTGCTACTCTGATGGCGTGCTACACTATTGGAGTGCTGCTCTGATGGAGTGCTACACTATTGGAGTGCTGCACTGAGGGAGTGCTGCACTGAGGGAGTGCTGCACTGAGGGAGTGCTGCACTGAGGGAGTGCTGCACTGAGGGAGTGTTGCACTGTTGGAGTGCTGCACTGTTGGAGTGCTGCACTGTTGGGGTGCTGCACTGTTGGGGTGCTGCTCTGATGGAGTGCTACTCTGATGGCGTGCTACACTATTGGAGTGCTGCTCTGATGGAGTGCTACACTATTGGAGTGCTGCACTGAGGGAGTGCTGCACTGAGGGAGTGCTGCACTGAGGGAGTGCTGCACTGAGGGAGTGCTGCACTGAGGGAGTGTTGCACTGTTGGAGTGCTGCACTGTTGGGGTGCTGCACTGTTGGGGTACTGCACTGTTGTAGTGCTGCACTGTTGGAATGCTACTCTGATGGAGTGCTGCACTGATGGAGTGCTGCACTGTTGCAGTGCTGCTCTGATGGAGTGCTGCACTGTTGTAGTGATGCACTGTTGTAGTGCTGCACTGTTGGAATGCTACTCTGATGGAGTGCTGCACTGAGGGAGTGTTTCACTGGAGCGTGCTGCCCTGAGGGAGTGCTGCACTGTTGGAGTGCTGCCCTGAGAGAGTGCTGTGCTGAGCGAATACAGCGCTGAGCAAGTGCTGCGCTGAGGGAGTGCTGCGCTGAGGGCATGCTGCCCTGAGGGAGTGCTGCACTGTTGGAGTGCTGTGCTGAGCGAATTCAGCGCTGAGCAAGTGCTGCGCTGAGGGAGTGCTGCGCTGAGGGCATGCTGCGCTGAGGACATGCTGCCCTGAGTGAGTGCTGCACTGTTGTAGTGCTGCACTGTTATAGTGCTGCACTGTTGTAGTGCTGCACTGTTGGAATGCTACTCTGATGGAGTGCTGCACTGTTGGAGTATTGCACCGTTGGAGTGTTGCACTGTTGGAGTGCTGCACTGTTGGAATGCTACTCAGATGGAGTGCTGCTCTGTTGGAGTGCTGCCCTGAGAGAGTACTGTGCTGAGCGAGTACAGCGCTGAGCGAGTGCTGCGCTGAGGGAGTGCTGCGCTGAAGGCATGCTGCGCTGAGGGAGTGCTGCCCTGAGGGAGTGCTGCACTGTTGGGAGTGCTGCACTGTTGGGAGTGCTGCACTGTTGGAGTGCTGCTCTGATAGATGATGTGTTGGGTGTTCTGGTCACCAACACTTGAAGTAGTGCAACACTATTTTATTAAAAGGTTAACTATTTAAATGTACTTGAGCTGTGGGTAAATACGATACTAGCTTTAACTAAAGACCTTTGCCTAGTCCTAAACAGTTGATGCACTCAGCACATGGTGAATGTCTGTGTTGCAGGCTGTGAGCTCTGTGCTCCTAGCTAGCTGCTACTCGAATGAGCGGGAACTCTGATGCCCCCTGTCTTTACAGTGCGTGTGCTCTCACTGGTGATTGGCTGCGGTGTTGTGTTTGTTGATTGGTGCCACTGTGTGTCCATCAGTGTGTGTCTGCACCATGATATACTGGTGTATATTATGACAATGGAGTGCAGCACTGTTGTAGTGCTGCACTGTTGGAGTGCTGCACTGTTGGAATGCTACTCTGATGGAGTGCTGCACTGTTGGAGTGTTGCACTGTTGGTGTGCTGCTCTGTTGGAGTGCTGCACTGTTGGAATGCTACTCTGATAGAGTGCTGCACTGTTGGAGTGCTGCCCTGAGAGAGTGTTGTGCTGAGCGAGTACAGCGCTGAGCAAGTGCTGCACTGAGCGAGTGCTGCACTGAGCGAGTGCTGCACTGAGCGAGTGCTGCACTGAGCGAGTGCTGCCCTGAGCGAGTGCTGCCCTGAGGGAGTGCTGCCCTGAGGGAGTGCTGCACTGAGCGAGTGCTGCACTGAGCGAGTGCTGCACTGAGCGAGTGCTGCACTGAGCGAGTGCTGCACTGAGCGAGTGCTGCTCTGAGCGAGTGCTGCTCTGATGGAGTGCTGCTCTGATGGAGTGCTGCTCTGATGGAGTGCTGCTCTGATGGAGTGCTGCTCTGATGGAGTGCTGCTCTGATGGAGTGCTGCTCTGCTGGAGTGCTGCTCTGCTGGAGTGCTGCACTGTTGGAGTCTTGCTCTGTTGGAGTGCTGCTCTGTTGGAGTGCTGCTCTGTTGGAGTGCTGCTCTGTTGGAGTGCTGCTCTGTTGGAGTGCTGCACTGTTGAAATGCTACTCTGATGGAGTGCTGCTCTGTTGGAGTGCTGCTCTGTTGGAGTGCTGCTCTGTTGGAGTGCTGCACTGTTGAAATGCTACTCTGATGGAGTGCTGCACTGTTGGAGTGCTGCACTTTTGGAGTGCTGCACTGTTGGAGTGCTGCACTGTTGGAGTGCTGCACTGTTGGAGTGCTGCACTGTTGGAATGCTACTCTGATGGAGTGCTGCACTGTTGGAGTCTTGCACTGTTGGAGTGCTGCTCTGTTGGAGTGCTGCTCTGATGGAGTACTACTCTGATGGAGTGCTGCACTGTTGGAGTGCTGCCCTGAGAGAGTGCTGTGCTGAGCGAGTACAGCGCTGAGCGAGTGCTGTGCGGAGGGAGTGCTGTGCTGAGGGCATGCTGCGCCGAGTGAGTGCTGCGCTGAGCGAGTGCTGCGCTGAGGGAGTGCTGTACTGTTTGAAGTGTCATCTTTCCCATGGGCTGCATGGGAGCACAGTGGTCAGCACTGTTGCTTCACAGCTCCTGGTTCCCAGGTTCGATTCCCGGCTTGGGTCACTGTCTGTGCTGAGTCTGTATGCTCTCCCCGTGTCTGTGTGGGGTTCCTACGGGTGCTCCCGTTTCCTCCCACAGTCCAAAGATGTGCAGGTTAGGTGGATTGGCCATGCTAAATTGCCCTAAGTATCCAAAAAGGTTAGGTGGGGTTGCTGGGTTGTGGTGATGGGGTGGAGGTGTGGGCTTAGGTAGGCTGCCCTTTCCAAGGACCGGTGCAGACTTGATGGGCTGAATGGCCTCCTTCTGCACTGTAAGTTCGATGATTCTATGAAACCGAGGCCCCTTCTCAGGTTGATTTAAAAGACCCCTTGGTGCTTTTCCAAAGAAGAACATGGGAGCTATCCTCTGTGTCCTAAACAATATCATTCAATAAATATCACAAAAAGAGATTATCTGATCCTTATTGCGGTGCTTTTGTCCAAAGCTTGCGATTAGGAAATTGGCTGCTGCATTTCCTACAACAGTGAATACACTTCAAATGGAAATCATCAGCTGTAAAGCACTTTGAGGCATCATAAAGTCATGAGAGGTTCTATATAAATGTAAGATTTTCTTTGCTTATCAGAAATGTGAATGGCTAATCAAAAACTCTGTGATCTGGTGTCTTAATCCTCACCAAGTTCCATCCATCATCCTTGTGCACGCTGACCTACATTGACTCCTGGTTAAGCAACGCCTCAGATTTAACATTCTCCTCCTTGTTTTCGAGTTGTCTACTCGAGCATCCCGATTTTAATCACTCCACCACTGGCAGCCGTGCCTTCAGCTGGCAAGGCTCTAAGTGCTGGGCTTTACTCGGGAAATCATCCACCCCACTCCCTACTTTTTCCCTTCTTAATCTTGGTGTCAATTTTTTTCATAATTCTGTAAAGCACCTTGAGACATTGCACTGTCTGCCTGTCTCTAATATATATTAAACAAGTTATTATTCTTGTTGCTAAAATCAATTTCCATGTTCAAGAGCAAATACAGGTTACAGGATACAGGGAACTGCAAAGATAAATTGCTCTTTATTTGATATGGAGTTCACACTTTCTTGATCGAGATACAGCCACTTACCTGTGTCCAGGGAGCTGATACACAGATTCGCAAAGCTAAAGGAGATGTGCTGAAGTTTAACCAACTCAAAGTTAATACTGTTCTTTGTCTTATCTTTGAATGCTCTACCACTGAGGCATTGGTTTGCAGTGAGAAAATAGGGCAGAATCCTAACTCTCAGTAGTTGGCCATTAACTAACAGTAACCAAAAGTAGAGTTTAGTTCAGGTACCAGATTACAGGGGGTGATTCTCCAAAATGGAGCCCAAGTGTTTGCGCCGTCGTGAACGCCGTCGCGTTTCACGACGGCTCAAAATGGGCACGGGGATGACCGACTCTGGCCCCCACAGGCCAGCACGGCGCTGGAATGGTTCACGCCGCTCCAGCGCCAACCTGCACATGCGCGGGGACTTCTTCAGCGCGACGGCCCCGACTCAACATGGCGTAGGTGTTCAGGGGGCCGGCTGCGCAAGAAAGTAGGCCGCGGGGGGGGGGGGGGGGTGGGGGGGGGGGGGGGGGGGGCCGGCCCGCCGATCAGTGGGCCCCGATCGCAGGCCAGACCCTATTGGAGGCCCCCCCCCCCCTTGTGAAGGATCGCTTTTCCCCGCCCCACAGGCCGCCCCCCCCGACCCTTCCCGCAGAGTTCCCGCCGGCAGCGACCAGGAGTGAACGGCGCCGACGGGACTCTGTCGTATCCGCGCGGCCGCTCGGCCCATTCGGGGAGGAGAATCGGCGGCCCTGCCGATTCCAGCGGCCGGCGCAAATGGCGCCGATTCTCCACACCTCGGAGAATCAAGCGGCGGCGGCGGGGCGTCGTGGTGCGTTTGTGGCGATTCTCCGGCCCAGCGCGGGGCTCGGAGAATCGCCCCCACAATGTCTGCCATAGTGACCTTCCAACACTGGACCTGGCACCTAGGAGCCATTTCAATCCCAGAGGATTTCCATTCTCTCTAACAAGGAGGCTACAGTAGATTCAGTGCAATCTCCCAATATTCCAGCAGGTGTAGACACTCACAATCCAGTTTTATTACAATGCTATGTTCTCTTGTGTGAGAGTTGGTGATAGCTGTGAAACTATGCCCCAGGACGATACAGTGCTTTTGGAAGAGGGTGGAGGAAAAAAGGTGAAATAGTTATTTTTTTAAAAAAATTTAGAGTACCCAATTCATTTTTTCCAATTAAGGGCCAATTTAGTATGGTCAGTCTACCTACGTGGGGCGAAACCCACACAAACATGGGGAGAACGTGTAAACTCCACACGGACAGTGACCCCAGACCGGGATCAAACCTGGGACCTCGGTGCCATGAGGCAGCAGTGCTAACCACTGTGCCACCCTGCTGCCTTGTTATTACATATTTTGTTCACCTTCCTCCCATTGTACGCCCACCTGCCCCCAAAATAACATGTAGACACATACAAAGGTCTGCTAAGGTTTTGCTTGCAATACTCCGATTAAAATATGTGGATGTAAACTGAGGAAATTTATCTAATCAATGCAAACAATTTGGAGTTACAGCAGACTTCTGACTCATAAGCACATATAAGAACATAAGAACTAGGAACAGGAGTAGGCCATCTGGCCCCTCGAGCCTGCTCCGCCATTCAATGAGATCATGGCTGATCTTTGAGGACTCAGCTCCACTCTCCGGCCCGTACACCATATCCCCGAATCCTTTTATTCTTTAGAAAGGTATCTATCTTTTTCTTAAAAACGTTTAAAGAAGGAGCTCAACTGCTTCACTGGGCAAGGAATTCCAGAGATTCACAACACTTTGGGTGAAGAAGTTCCTCCTAAACTCGGTCCTAAATCTACTTCCCCTTATTTTGAGGCTATGCCCCCTAGTTCTGCTTTCCCCAACCAGTGGAAACAACCTGCTCGCATCTACCCTATCTATTCCCTTCATAATTTTATATGTTTCAATAAGATCCTTCTAAACTCCAATGAGTACAGTCCCAGTCTACTCAACCTCTCGTCATAATCTAATCCCCTCAACTCTGGGATCAACCTACTGAATCTCCTCTGCACTCCCTCCAGTGCCAATATGTCCTTTCTCAGGTAAGGAGACCAAAACTGAACACAATACTCCAGATGTGGCCTCACCAACACCTTATTCAATTGCAGCATAACCTCCCTAGTCTTGAACTCCAACCCTCTAGCAATGAAAGACAAAACTCTATTAGCCTTCTTAATCACCTGTTGCACCTGCACACCAACTTTTTGCGACTCGTGCACCAGCACACCCAGGTCCCTCTGCACAGCAGCATGTTTTAACATCTTACCGTTTAAATAATAATCCATTCTGCTGTTATTCCTCCCAAAATTGATAGCCTCACACTTGGCAACATTGAATTCCATCTGCCAGACCCTAGCCCATTCACCTAACCTATCCAAATCGTTCTGCAGACTTCCGGTATCCTCTGCACTTTTTGCTTTACCACTCATCTTAGTGTCGTCTGCAAACTTTGCCACATTGCACTTGGTCCCCAACTCCAAATCATCTATGTAAATTGTGAACAACTGCGGGCCCAACACTGATCCTTGAGGGACCCCACTAGTTTCAGGTTGCCAACCAGAGAAACACTCATTTATCCCCACTCTCTGCTTTCTGTTAGTTAACCAACCCTCTACCCATGCTACAACTTTACCCTCAATGCCATGCATCTTTAGTTTATGCAGCAACCTTTTGTGTGGCACCTTGTCAAAAGCTTTCTGGAAATCCAGATATACCACATCCATTGGCTCCCCGTTATCTACTGCACTGGTAACGTCCTCAAAAAATTCTACCAAATTAGTCAGGCACGACCTACCCTTTATGAACCCATGCTGCGTCTGCCCAATGGGACAATTTCCCTCCAGGTGCCCCGCTATTTCCTCCTTAATGATAGATTCCAGCATTTTCCCTACAACCGAAGTTAAGCTTACCGGCGTATAATTACCCGCTTTCTGCCGACCTCCTTTTTTAAACAGTGGTGTCACGTTTGCTACTTTCCAATCCTCTGGGACCACTCCAGAGTCTAGTGAATTTTGATAAATTATCACTAGTGCGTTTACAATTTCCCTAGCCATCTCTTTTAACACTCTGGGATGCATCCCATCAGGGCCAGGAGACCTGTTTACCTTTAGCCCCATTAGCTTGTCCAATACTGCCTCCTTAGTGATTACAATTATCTCAAGGTCCTCACCTATCATATCTTTATTTCCATCAGTCACTGGCATGTTATTTGTGTCTTCCACTGTGAAGACTGACCCAAAAAACCTGTTCAGCTCCTCAGCCATTTCCCCGTCTCCTATTATTAAATCTCCCTTCTCATCTTCCAAAGGACCAATATTTACCTTAGCCACTCTTTTTTTGTCTCAGATATTTGTAGAAGTTTTTACTATCTGCTTTTATGTTCTGAGCAAGTTTACTTTCATAGTCTACCTTACTCTTCTTTATAGCTTTTTTAGTAGCTTTCTGTTGTCCCCTAAAGACTTCCCAGTCCCCTAGTCTCCCACTAATTTTTGCCACTTTGTATGTTTTTTCCTTCAATTTGATACTCTCCCTCACCTCCTTAGATATCCACGGTCGATTTTTCCCCTTTCTACCGTCTTTCTTTTTTGTCGGTATGAACCTTTCCTGAACACTGTGAAAGATCGCTCGGAAGGTTCTCCACTGTTCCTCAACTGCTTCACCATGAAGTCTTTGCTCCCAGTCTACCTTAGCTAGTTCTTCTCTCATCCCATTGTAATCGCCTTTGTTTAAGCACAAAACACTAGTGTTTGATTTTACCTTGTCATCCTCCAACTGTATTTTAAATTCCACCATATTGTGGTCGCTCCTTCCAAGAGGATCCCGAACTATGAGATCATTAATCAATCCTGCCTCATTACACAGGACCGGATCTAGGGCCGCTTGTTCCCTTGTAGGTTCCATTACATACTGTTCCAGGAAATTATCCCGGACACATTCTATAAACTCCTCCTCAAGGCTGCCTTTACCAACCTGGTTAAACCAATCGACATGCAGATTAAAATCTCCCATGATAACCGCTGTACCATTTCTACATGCATCCGTTATTTCTTTGCTTATTGGCTGCCCTACCATCCTGTTACGATTTGGTGGCCTATAGACTACTCCTATCAGTGACCTTTTCGCCTTACTATTCCTGATTTCCACCCAAATTGATTTAACCTTGTCCTCCATAGCACCAATATCATCCCTTACTATTGCCCGGATGCCATCCTTAAACAACAAAGCTACACCACCGCCCTTACCTTCCATTCTATCCTTTCGTATAGTCTAATACCCTTGGATATTTAACTCCCAGTCGTGACCATCTTTTAACCATGTTTCAGTAATGGCCACTAAATCATAGTCATTCACGATGATTTGCGCCATCAACTCATTCACCTTATTCCGTATACTACGAGCATTCAGCTAAAGTACACTTATGCTGTTTTTTATGTCTTTGTTATGAATCCTAACACCTTGATCAGTAACTTTTTGCAAATTATTTTTCCTCTTACCCTTTCTCCTAATTTTCCTTGTCTTTGAACCCATATCTCTACATAATAACCTGTCACGTAACCTGCTGCCTTGCTCTCCATTAACCATTATACTGTCCATAGCTTTACCCTTCCCTTCCCCCCAACTTGCTCGTTTAAAGTCCTTGTGACCAACCTATTTTTCCTATTCGCTAGAACACCTGTCCCAGAATGGTTCAGGTGAAGACCGTCCCAACGGTACAGGTCCCTCCTGCCCCAGTACTGGTGCCAATGCCGCATGAAATGGAATCCCTCTTTCCCGCACCACTCCTTTAGCCACGTGTTAACTTCCCTAATTTTCTCAACCCTATGCCAATTGGCACGTGGCTCGGGTAGTAATCCAGAGATTATAACCCTGGAGGACCTGTTCTTTAATTTAGTCCCTAGTGTTTGATAATCCACAAACAGGTCCTCTTTCCTAGTCTTACCTATGTTGTTAGTCCCAACGTGGACCACAACAATTGGATCCTCCCCCTCCCTCTCCAAAATCCTTTCAAGCCGATCAGAGATGTCGCTCACCCTGGCACCGGGCAGGCAACATACCATGCGGGACTCTCGATCTGGCTTACAAAGGATGCCATCAATCCCCCTAATTATAGAATCCCCTACAACTACCACTTGTCTTTTTGCTACCCCCTCTTGAATGGCTTCCTGTACCACGGTGCAGTGGTCAGTCAGCACATCCTCCCTACAGCCCACTTCCTCATCCACACAGGGAGCAAGTACCTCATACCTGTTGGACAAGGTCAAGGGCTGAGACTCCTCAACTCCTAAACTCAGGATCCCCCTACCTGCCTCCCTTGCAGTCACACCACTCTGTCCCTGACCACTGACCAAATTAACAGTACTTATTCTACCGGTTGTGACTGCCTCCTGAAACACTCACCTCTCCCAGCAACCCTGCAGCCTGTGGCCTGCTCCAGCAACTGAAGTCTCTTTTAAATATGCACTCACCTCTCCCAGCAACCCTGCAACCTGTGGCCTGCTCCAGGAACTGAAGTCTCTTTTAAATATGCATTCACCTCTTCCAGCAACCCTGCAGCCTGTGGCCTGCTCCAGCAACTGAAGTCTCTTTTAAATATGCACTCACCTCTCCCAGCAACCCTGCAGTCTGTGGCCTGCTCCAGGAACTGAAGTCTCTTTTAAATATGCACTCACCTCTCCCAGCAACCCTGCAGCCTGTGGCCTGCTCCAGGATCTGAAGTCTCTTTTAAAAAAGTCTCGAACTCTCAGACATCCTGTCATCCAGAGAGTCACAGGTCACGCATCCCCGCCGACCCTTACAAGCCCGCTGTTACTTTAAGATCAACTTAGATTGGCAGACAGCTCTCCAGCCCAGCCTGGCACTGTGCTGCAGTGGTCTGAAGAGGTACTGTAGCACCATTCCTGAGACTTAAGTTCCAGAATCCACAGTGCTGGTAAGTACAAGTGGTCCTGGGAGGGTAGGGGATTCCCCAGAGGATCGTGAGTGGGAGGGGAGTGGGTGGGCACAGGGATAGGCAGGGGGAGATGGATGGGCGGAGGTTTTCAGTCCATGAGGGATGGTGCCTCTAGTCTGATGGGGCCTTCCAAGGTGGCGCACAGCCTCCCGTCCCTGCCCAAGATCAAAGGTGAGAGCTTTTTCTGTTTCCCACCCTCAGTCATCGGGTATCCCACCAACCTAAAAGTTTAGGCTGGTTTTGTAAGTGCCACGAAGAATCCAGCACGAGTTTTAAGAATACAAAGTAATAACATTTATTTACTATAGCATATATACATAACAGTAGCAGTAACTTCCCTTGCTACATACTCCTTCCTGCTGGTTCCTGAACTGGCCAGCTTTATTTATACTAGGAGTTTACTAGTGGTTTCTCCACCCCCCTCATTGGGGAAGCTCATACTCCCACAGTATTGTGGGATAGTCATTAGTCCCCAGCCAATGGTAAGTAGGCAGGTTATAACATCCCTCACCCCCCAAAGTCCAAGGAATCCACCAAAGACCCTGGCGAAGGAGGGCGTCGGACTCATTTGGCCGCAGGCCGGACACCATTTGCACGCGGCGCTGGATCAGGCGGCGTGTAACGAGATGGAGACCGGCGCTTCCGTGATGAACGGCGCAACGGTTGTACATCCACGGCCCGTGGACCCGAGGATTCCCCCTCTGAGGCATCCTATGTCTCCATCTCGGAGTCAGAGTCTGCTGCCTCCGTCATGTCAGTGTCTCTATCTCCATTCGGTCCCGTAACGACCTGCGCAGGCTTCGAGTGAGGCACCAGTGGAAGATTGTGAGGTCTACCTTCCCTTGTCTCTGGTCTCTGCGGCTGATGAAATGAGCTCAGGGGGCGGGGAATCTTTTGAGGGGATGGTCTTCTGGACCGAACGTGGTCTACATGTTTTCGCTGGAGACGACCCTGGGCTTGCACTTGGTAAGATATAGGGCCCGTTTGGCAAAAGATTACACCAGGAACCCATTGGGCACCACCAGCAAAATTCCGAACGAACACTGGCGCAAACTGCCGAATCGGCCGATGCCGAGAAAATCCCTGTCCCTGCCGTTCTTGTATGCGGTGTACTTTTGCGCCAATGTCCGGGAAAACCATACTAAGGCGGGTGCGAAGTCTCCGGCCCATTCGAAGTTCTGCGGGAGCTACCCCAGTCACTGCATGGGGGGTGGTCCTGTACGTAAACAAAAAGCGAGCCAGTCTCGGGTCCATTGATCCGGAAGACTGCTTCTTTTTTTTAAAAATATATTTTATTCAAGATTTTTGGCCAAACATAACAGTACGTAATGTTTCTTTTACACAACAATAAAGCAATATAAATAACAGTGGCCAGTTTTAAACAAATAAATAAATAATATATAAACAAAAACAAAACTGAATGGCAACTGCCTTGTCCAAAATAAATACTCTCCAAAAATACAATCCAACAATCCAATATACAATTACCTATAGCAAATACCTATACATATTATACATATACATTAACATCTCTGAGAGTCCGTTCGATTCCTCCCCTAGGAAGACTGCTTCTTTAGGCCTCTTTTGAATGTCTGCACTGCGCGCTCTGCCAACCCATTTGAAGCTGGGTGGTAAGGGGCAGTGCGGATATGGCGGATGCCGTTCACCTTCGTGAACCTCGCAAACTCCTCACTCGTAAATGGAGTGCCGTTATCCGTGACCAGCACCTCGGGGAGGCCATGCGTACTAAACGATAAACGCATCTTTTCAGTTGTTGCTCAGGACGTTGTCCCCTGCATCTTATGCACCTCTAGCCATTTGGACTGGGCGTCAATTAGTAGAAGGAACATGGATCCTTGAAAAGGGCCTGCGAAATCTGCATGCAAGCGTGCCCAAGGCCGCCGTGGCCATTCCCAGTGATGTAGGGGTGCGGCCGGCGGAAGCTTCTGATGCTCCTGGCAAATGGAGCAGTTTTGGGCCACCTTCTCAATAATTTAGGGTTGCAACCACCTCACCGGTCGTAGGGGTCGACATGGGGCTGGTCGATAAAGGCAATCGGCTCAGTGCGTCGGCATTTGCTATCTGCGTACCTGGTTTGTGCTCCAGAGAATACTCGTATGCAGCAAGCAACAAAGCCCAGCGCTGGATCCGTGCAGAAGCAATGGGCGGTATTGGCTTATCCTCTCTGAAAAGTCCCAGCAGGGGCTTATGATCAGTCACGATAGTGAAATGGCGGCCGTACAAGTACTGGTGGAAGCGTTTCACCGCAAAAACCACTGCCAGGCCCTCCTTCTCGATCTGCGCGTACTTTTTCTCCGCTGCAGTCAATGTGCGGGAGGCGAAAGCTATCGGTCGTTCGGCCCCGTTCTCCATCTTGTGGGACAGGACGGCCCCAATACCATACGGGGATGCACCACATGTGACGAGCAAAGGCTTTCCAGGATCATAGTGGGTTAGTAACCCAGACGACGACAATTGTTGCTTTACCCGCCGGAAAGCGGTTTCTTGCGGCTGACCCCAAACCCAGGTGTGATTTTTCTTTAGCAGAAGGTGCAAAGGGGCCAGCGTAGTTGCCAGATTGGGGAGGAACTTCCCGCAATAGTTTACGAGACCGAGAAAAGAACGAAGATGCGAAGTGTCAGTCGGGGCGGGGGCATGTTGAATTGCACACATCTTCTCTGCGACGGGGTGCAGACCTTCGCGGTCCACCCGATAACCTAGGTAGACTACTTCCTTTGACTGAAATACGCACTTTGTGTGACGTAAACGGACTCCAGCCTCCGAAAGGCGTCTAAGGACAGCCTCCAGATTTTCCAAATGTTCCTGCTCCGACATCCCTGTAATCAAAACGTCATCTAGGTAGATAGCCACACGTGGTAAACCTCTCAAAATGCCCTCCATAACACGTTGAAAAATTGCGCAGGCAGAGGATACTCCAAAGGGCAACCGTGTATATTCATACAGGCCCCGGTGTGTATTAATCATTACATATGGTCGGGAGGCAGGGTCCAGCTCCAACTGCAGGTAGGCGTGACTCATATCTAATTTTGTGAACGAGAGTCCACCTGCAAGTTTCGCGTAGAGATCCTCTATGCGAGGCATTGGATATCGGTCGAGTCGGGAAACCGTATTCACTGTAAGTTTATAGTCGCCACACAAGCGAACTGTGGCATCTGGCTTCATTACAGGTACAATTGGTGCTGCCCAGTCAGCAAAACAGACGGGCCTGATAATACCCAAACTCTCCAAACGAGTGAGCTCCCCTTCTACCTTCTCGAGCAAGGCGTAAGGCACTGGGCACGCCCGTAAATAGCGCGGCGTGGCTCCTGGTTCAACTTGGATACGGGCTACGGCCCCTTTTATTTTCCCCAAACCAGGCTGGAATACATCTGGGTATCGTCCTAGCACCTCAGTCAACCCTTCAGAAACTGTTTGGAGGATGTGCTGCCATTGCAACCGCAAATAGAACATAGAACATAGAACGATACAGCGCAGTACAGGCCCTTCGGCCCACGATGTTGCACCGAAACAAAAGCCATCTAACCTACACTATGCCATTATCATCCATATGTTTATCCAATAAACTTTTAAATGCCCCCAATGTTGGCGAGTTCACTACTGTAGCAGGTAGGGCATTCCACGGCCTCACTACTCTTTGCGTAAAGAACCTACCTCTGACCTCTGTCCTATATCTATTACCCCTCAGTTTAAAGCTATGTCCCCTCGTGCCAGCCATTTCCATCCGCGGGAGAAGGCTCTCACTGTCCACCCTATCCAACCCCCTGATCATTTTGTATGCCTCTATTAAGTCTCCTCTTAACCTTCTTCTCTCCAACGAAAACAACCTCAAGTCCATCAGCCTTTCCTCATAAGATTTTCCCTCCATACCAGGCAACATCCTGGTAAATCTCCTCTGCACCCGCTCCAAAGCCTCCACGTCCTTCCTATAATGCGGTGACCAGAACTGTACGCAATACTCCAAATGCGGCCGTACCAGAGTTCTGTACAGCTGCAACATGACATCCCGACTCCGGAACTCAATCCCTCTACCAATAAAGGCCAACACTCCATAGGCCTTCTTCACAACCCTATCAACCTGGGTGGCAACTTTCAGGGATCTATGTACATGGACACCTAGATTCCTCTGCTCATCCACACTTCCAAGAACTTTACCATTAGCCAAATATTCCGCATTCCTGTTATTCCTTCCAAAGTGAATCACCTCACACTTCTCTACATTAAACTCCATTTGCCACCTCTCAGCCCAGCTCTGCAGCTCATCTATATCCCTCTGTAACCTGCTACATCCTTCCACACTATCGACAACACCACCGACTTTAGTGTCGTCTGCAAATTTACTCACCCACCCTTCTGCGCCTTCCTCTAGGTCATTGATAAAAATGACAAACAGCAACAGCCCCAAAACAGATCCTTGTGGTACTCCACTTGTAACTGAACTCCATTCTGAACATTTCCCATCAACCAACACCCTCTGTCTTCTTTCAGCTAGCCAATTTCTGATCCACATCTCTAAATCACCCTCAATCCCCAGCCTCCATATTTTCTGCAATAGCCTACCGTGGGGAACCTTATCAAACACTTTGCTGAAATCCATATACACCACATCAACTGCTCTACCCTCGTCTACCTGTTCAGTCACCTTCTCAAAGAACTCGATAAGGTTTGTGAGGCATGACCTACCCTTCACAAAGCCATGCTGACTATCCCTGATCATATTATTCCTATCTAGATGATTATAAATCTTGTCTCTTATAATCCCCTCCAAGACTTTACCCACTACAGACGTGAGGCTCACCGGTCTATAGTTGCCGGGGTTGTCTCTGCTCCCCTTTTTGAACAAAGGGACCACACTTGCTATCCTCCAGTCCTCTGGCACTATTCCTGTAGCCAATGATGACATAAAAATCAAAGCCAAAGGTCCAGCAATCTCTTCCCTGGCCTCCCAGAGAATCCTAGGATAAATCCCATCAGGACCCGGGGACTTATCTATTTTCAGCCTGTCCAGAATTGCCAACACCTCTTCCCTACGTACCTCAATGCCATCTATTCTATTAGCCTGGGTCTCAGCATTCTCCTCCACAACATTATCTTTTTCCTGAGTGAATACTGACGAAAAATATTCATTTAGTATCTCGCCTATCTCTTCAGACTCCACACACAACTTCCCATCCGTGTCCTTGACTGGTCCTACTCTTTCCCTAGTCATTCGCTTCTTCCTGACATACCTATAGAAAGCTTTTGGGTTTTCCTTGATCCTACCTGCCTAATACTTCTCATGTCCCCTCCTTGCTCGTCTTAGCTCTCTCTTTAGATCCTTCCTCGCTACCTTGTAACTATCCATCGCCCCAACTGAAACTTCACACCTCATCTTCACATAGGCCTCCTTCTTCCTCTTAACAAGAGATTGCACTTCGTTGGTAAACCACGGTTCCCTCGCTCGACGCCTTCCTCCCTGCCTGACCGGTACATACTTATCAAGAACACGCAGTAGCTGATCCTTGAACAAGCTCCACTTATCCAGTGTGCCCAACACTTGCAGCCTACTTCTCCACCTTATCCCCCCCCAAGTCACGTCTAATGGCATCATAATTGCCCTTACCCCAGCTATAACTCCTGCCCTGCGGTGTATACTTATCCCTTTCCATCATTAACGTAAACGTCACCGAATTGTGGTCACTGTCCCCAAAGTGCTCTCCTACCTCCAAATCCAACACCTGGCCTGGTTCATTACCCAAAACCAAATGCAACGTGGCCTCGCCTCTTGTTGGCCTGTCAACTTATTGTGTCAGGAAACCCTCCTGCACACACTTTACAAAAAAACGACCCATCTAATGTACTCGAACTATATCTTTTCCAGTCAATATTTGGAAAGTTAAAGTCTCCCATAATAACTACCCTGTTACTTTCGCTCTTATCCAGGATCATCCTCGCCATCCTTTCCTCTACATCCCTAGAACTATTTGGAGGCCTATAGAAGACTCCCAACAGTGTGACCTCTCCTTTCATGTTTCTAACCTCAGCCCATACTACCTCGGAAGATGAGTCCCCATCTAGCATCCTTTCCGCCACCGTAATACTGCTCTTGACTAGCAGCGCCACACCTCCCCCTCTTTTGCCTCCTTCTCTGAGCATACTAAAACACCTAAACCCCGGAACCTGCAACATCCATTCCTGTCCCTGCTCTATCCATGTCTCCGAAATGGCCACAACATCGAAGTCCCAGGTACCAACCCATGCTGCCAGTTCCCCTACCTTATTTCGTATACTCCTGGCATTGAAGTAGACACACTTCAAACCACCTACCTGAACACTGGCCCCCTCCTGCGACGTCAAATCTGTGCTCCTGACCTCTATACTCTCATTCTCCCTTACCCTAAAACTACAATCCAGGTTCCCATGCCCCTGCTGCATTAGTTTAAACCCCCCCAAAGAGCACTAACAAATCTCCCCCCCAGGATATTTGTGCCCCTCAGGTTCAGATGTAGACCATCCTGTCTGTAGAGGTCTCACCTTCCCCAGAAAGAGCCCCAGTTATCCAGAAATCTGAATCCCTCCAGCCTGCACCATCCCTGTAGCCACGTGTTTAATTGCTCTCTCTCCCTATTCCTCATCTCACTATCACGTGGCACGGGCAACAACCCAGAGATAACAACTCTGTTTGTTCTAGTTCTGAGCTTCCATCCTAGCTCCCTGAAAGCCTGCCTGACATCCTTGTGGCGCAACCAGTCCCGACCCAACAGGCTGGGCCCATGGCCGCGCACCACGGTAAGTGGGAAACGCCCCTCCTGGCGTCCATAGACAACAGGGGTCATTGTAGTTCCTGCAATGTCCAGTGGATCCCCCGTGTAGGTGGCCAACGTGGCCTGTGAGTTGGTTAATGTAAGGGCCTGTATACCCTGCTTGATGCGGTCGAATGTCCTCTGGGCGATCACGGAGACCACTGCGCCAGTATCCAACTCCATCTCAAGCGGGTGGCCATTGACCCGTACTGTCACCTTAATGGGGGCCACACGGGGAGCTGCCACACAATGCAGCTGCAGGCAGTCGTCCTCCGTCTCCACGTCCTCAGGAGTAGTTGCCGCAGGTTCATCTACATGGAAGGTACGGCCTCTGGGCTGGTCCCAGTTACGGCCCCTGGGCTGGTCCCAGTTTCGGTCGGAACGACGGCCCGCCCCCAGGACCGCCGTCCGCGACGGGGTCGGCGCCTACAAGTCTGACACGGACATGGCTCCTCATCCATTGGCTCTGGAGAAGGCTCCCTTCGGGGAGGAATGTCCGACGGCCACTGCCGTCGGTCCAGACGTTGCCTCGCCCAAGGTACCGCAGGAGTGCGGGGGGACGTTTTCAGACGGAAGGGGTTGCGCCCCAAGGCATGCACTTCCATTCCCTGTAGCTCCTGTACTCCTCGCTCTGCGCTCTCTCGGAACAATACTATTTGAATGGCCTGTTGAAAAGTCAATGTTGGCTCCGCTAACAACTTCCTCTGGGTGGCCACATTGTTAATACCGCAAACCAAACGGTCGCGTAACATTTCTGACAAGGTCTCACCATAGTCACAGTACTCCGCAATTCTGCGCAGCCTGGATAGAAAGTCGGCAAGGGATTCTCCAGGGGTCCTCTCAGTGGTATTAAACCGGTAACGCTGGACTATCGTGGACGGGGTTGGGTTAAAATGTTGCCCCACTATATTCACAAGTTCATCAAACGTTTTGGTGTCCGGCGCAGCTGGGTACGTAAGGCTCCTAATCACCCCAAACGTATGCGGGCCGCAGGCGTTGAGCAATATGACCACCTGGCACTCGTTTTCGGTGATATTGTTTGCCCGGAAATAGTAACGCATCTGTTGTGTGTACTGGTTCCAGCTTTCCAGCGCAGCATCAAAAACATCCAAACGTCCGTACAGAGGCATGGTATAATAGAAAACAACTTCCAACCTGTATCCAAAAAAAATCCAGGGAGGTGGCTTCAGCAGTGTAGACAGCTATTCACTTTAACCTTCGTCGCCAGTTTTGTAAGGGCCACGAAGAATCCAGCACGAGTTTTAAGGATACAAAGTAATAACATTTATTTACTATAACATATATACATAACAGTAGCAGTAACTTCCCTTGCTACATACTCCTTCCTGCTGGTTCCTGAACTGGCCAGCTTTATTTATACTAGGAGTTTACAATGGTTTCTCAGCCCCCCTCATAGGGGAAGCTCATACTCCCACAGGATTGTGGGATAGTCATTAGTCCCCAGCCAATGGTAAGTAGGCAGGTTATAACAGCTGGGTAGGAAAAGGCCCTGAAATGGTCACTTCAGGGCATTAATTGGTCCACGGTCGGGTACCCCATCCGAGGTTCTGTCTGCTCCCCTGTAAAATTGCATTCGGGCCAGGGTGGCAAATCCCAGTGGAGTCCCGTTCTTTCTTCCCACCCTAAGCACAGCAGTTTCAACCATATAATCCCAGACTGTTTCCCTGAAAGGGTAGAATAAACCTCCAAATCTTTTCCTGCTGAAACAATTTGAAATAAAATTGTTCAAACATTTTTAGACCATTAACTTTGTAGCAGTTTTCCAAAATCATTTAATAATAATAATCTTTATTATTGTCACAGGTAGGGGGCAGCATGGTGGTGCAGTGGTTAGCATTGCTGCCGCATGACGCTGAAGTCCCAGGTTCGATACCGGCTCTGGGTTACTGCCCGTGTGGAGTTTGCCCATGTTTCAAATTCTCCCCCTGTTTGTGTGAGTTTCGTCCCCACAACCCAAAGATGTGCAAGGTAGGTGGATTGGCCACACTAAATTGCTCCTTAATTGGAAAAAATGAATTGGGTACTCTATATTTTTTAAACATTAATTTAAAAAATAAAAATAATTATTGTCACAGGTAGGCTTATATTAACACTGCAATGAAGTTACTGTGAAAATCCGTTAGTCGCCAGCGCCCAGCACCTGTTCGGGTAAAGTGAGGGAGAACTCAGAATGTCCAAATCACCTAACAAGCACGTCTTTCGGGACTTGTGGGAGGAAACCGGAGGAAACCCACACAGATACTGGGAGAGCGTGCAGACTCCATACAGACAGTGAACAAAGCCGGGAATGAAACCCGAGTACCTGGTGCTGTGAAGCAACAGTGCTAACCACTGTGTTACTGCGCCGCCCATACATTTCAATTCCTTCCTCACTGAATTTAGGCTCTCAATTAATATTTCCTGGTAAATCAAAATGAAGAGTTAAAGCTGACTCATCAAGTCATCCTGCTACTCTCTGCTCATGTAATTGAAGTCCTTCTCCATCCAGTTCAAATTTTCTAGCTTCCCTCTTGCTTTGAAATTCTAATTCAAGTTTTCGTATTTCTTTCTTTCCTCTTCTCCCTTTTGAGTTCAAGTATTTTACATTTCACTTTCTTCTTTTGCCTTTGTGACTCCAGTTCCAGTTGTTTATTTTGCAGCTGAATCTACCATCTCAACCTGATTTTATCTGGATTACTTCTTCCTCCAGATCCAAAAGTTGAGAAATCTCTGCCTTTTTGCATCTTTTAAATCTATTTCCAACTTCTCTGTTATTGCACTCAAATTAACCTTTTGTGAACTGTTTCAAGGCATTAACAGACAGGTCCCCTCAACAAATGCTTCAGCATTAGATATAGGGCGGGATTCTCCACTCCCGCGCCAAAATGTCCATGCCGTCATGAACGCCGTCGAGGTTCACGACGGCATGAAACGGCCCCGATCCCGAACGATTCAGGCCCCGACAGTGGGCTAGGATCGGGGCCGCGTCATCTACACGCGCCAGGCCTTGTCGCTGCGTAAAGGCGGCGCGCATAGATGACGCGGCCGGCGCCGCATAACAGGCATCACCCGCGCATGCGCGGGTTGGCCGGCGCCAACCCGCGCATGCGTGGTTGCCGTCCTCTCTAAGTCCGCCCCGCAAGAAGATGGCGGACGGATCTTGCGTGGCCGCGGAAGGAAGGAGGTCCTTCTTCAGAGAGGACGGCCCGACGATCGGTGGGCGCTGATCGCGGGCCACCCCACATTTGAGATACCCCCCGGTGCAGGATCCCCCCTCGCCCACCCCGCAGGCTGCCCCCCCCAGCGTTCGCGCTCTGTTCCCGACGGCAGCGACCAGGTGTGGACGGTGCCGGGGGGAACCCGCCGTTTTGGCCTGGCCGCTCTGCCCATCCGGGCCTGAGAATAGCAGGGGTGCCGGAGAATCGCCATTTTGGGTGTCTCTGGCGATTCTCCGGCCTGCGGCCCGCGGAACACGACCGGGCCGTTCCCGCCACTTGGGAGAATCGCGGGAGGGTGTCGGACCGGCGTCCCGGGAAATTTTGGCAGCCCAGGCGATTCTCCCAACCAGCGCGGGAGTGGAGAATCTCGCCCATAGATATTTAAATTTTTCAATGAATACAGCAAAACACTGTAAAATCTTGTTCATTTAAACTCTTGCGAGGCCCAGCGTCCTCGTTTCAGCCCATGGGTTTAAATCCTACAAAAAGCCCCCAATTTGTTCTGATCTCCAAAGAGACTGATAACTTTTGTTTTTAAATATATATTATTCAAAATTTTGTGGCCAAACATAACAGTACATAGTTTTTCTTTTGAACAACAACAAAGCAAGATAAATAACCGTGGCCAATTTTAAACAAATAAATAAATAATATATAAACAAAAACAAAAACAAAACTAAGTGGCAACTGCCTTGTCAAAAATAGTTACTCTCCAAAGATACAATCCAATATACATTACCTATAACAAGTGTCTATACATATACAATGACATCCCTGAGAGTCCGTCCGGTTCCCCCCCCCCCCCCCCCCGCCCCCGGGTTGCTGCTGTTGTCTTCTTCTTTTCCATTCCCTCTATCTTTCTGTGAGGTAGTCGACGAACGGTTGCCACCGCCTGGTGAACCGTTGAGCCGAACCTCTTAATACGAACTTGATCCGTTCTAACTTTATAAACCCTGCCATTTTGTTTATCCAGGTCTCCACACCCGGGGGTTTGGCTTCCTTCCACATTAACAATATCCTGCGCCGGGCTACTAGGGACGCAAAGGCCAAAACATCAGCCTCTCTCGCCTCCTGCACTCCCGGCTCTTTTGCAACCCCGAATATAGCCAACCCCCAGCTTGGTTCGACCCGGACCCCCACCACCTTCGAAAGCACCTTTGCCACGCCCACCCAGAACCCCTGTAGTGCCGGGCATGACCAGAACATATGGGTGTGATTCGCTGGGCTTCTCGAGCATCTCCCACACCTATCCTCTACCCAAAAAAATCTACTGAGCCGTGCTCCAATCATATGCGCCCTGTGTAGAACCTTGAATTGTATCAGGCTTAGCCTGGCACACGAGGATGATGAGTTTACCCTACGTAGGGCGTCAGCCCACAGCCCCTCCTCAATCTCCTCCCCCAGCTCTTCTTCCCATTTCTCTTTCAGCTCATCTACCATGATCTCCCCCTCGTCCCTCATTTCCCTATATATGTCTGACACCTTACCATCCCCCACCCATGTCTCTGAGATCACTCTATCCTGCACCTCCTGCGTCGGGAGCTACGGGAATTCCCTCACCTGTTGCCTCGCGAAAGCCCTCAGTTGCATATACCGAAATGCATTCCCTTGGGGCAACCCATATTTTTCCGTCAGCACACCCAGACTCGCAAACGTCCCATCTACGAACAGATCTCTCAATTGTACTACCCCAGCTCTTTGCCATGCTCCAAATCCCCCATCCATTCTCCCCGGAACAAACCTATGGTTATTTTTTATCGGGGACCGCACCGAGGCTCCCGTCTTTCCCCTATGCCGTCTCCACTGCCCCCAAATTTTCAATGTAGCCACCACCACCGGGCTTGTGGTGTATTTCTTCAGTGAGAACGGCAACGGTGCCGTCACCATTGCTTGTAGGCTAGTCCCCCTGCAGGACGCCCTCTCCAATCTCTTCCACGCCGCTCCCTCCCCTTCTCCCATCCACTTACACACCATTGAAACATTGGCGGCCCAGTAATAGTCGTTTAGGCTCGGTAGTGCCAACCCCCCCCCCCTGTCCCTACTACGCTGCAAAAATCCCCTCCTCACTCTCGGGGTCTTCCCGGCCCACACAAAACTCATAATACTCTTCTCGATTCTCTTGAAAAAAGCCTTCGTGACCACCACCGGGAGGCACTGAAACACAAAAAGGAATCTCGGGAGGACCACCATTTTAACCGCCTGCACCCTACCTGCCAGTGACAGGGACACCATGTCCCATCTCTTAAAGTCCTCCTCCATCTGTTCCACCAACCGCGTTAAATTAAGCCTGTGTAATGTACCCCAATTCTTGGTTATCTGGATCCCCAAGTACTGGAAGTCCCTTGTTACCTTCCTCAACGGTAAATCCCCTATTTCCCTGCTCTGCTCCCCTGGATGCACCACGAACAACTCACTTTTCCCCATGTTCAATTTATACTCTGAAAAATCCCCAAACTCCCCAAATATCCGCATTATCTCTGGCATCCCCTCCGCCGGGTCCGCCACATACAACAACAAATCATCCGCATACAGAGATACCCGGTGTTCTTCTCCTCCCCTGAGTACTCCCCTCCACTTCCTGGAACCCCACAATGCTATGGCCAGGGGCTCAATCGCCAGTGCAAACAATAACGGGGACAGAGGACATCCCTGCCTCGTCCCTCTATGGAGCCGAAAATAATCAGACCCCCGTCCATTCGTGACCACGCTCGCCATGGGGGCCCTATACAGCAACTGTACCCATCTTTTATACCCATCTCCAAAGCCAAATCTCCTCAGCACCTCCCACAAATAATCCCACTCCACTCTATCAAATGCTTTCTCGGCATCCATCGCCACCACTATCTCCGCTTCCCCCTCTGTGGGGGCATCATCATTACCCCTAGCAGCCTCCGTATATTTGTGTTCAGCTGTCTCCCCTTCACAAACCCAGTTTGGTCCTCATGAACCACCCTCGGGACGCAATCCTCTATCCTCGTTGCCATTACCTTGGCCAGAATCTTAGCATCCACATTCAGGAGAGAAATGGGCCTATAGGACCCGCATTGCAGCGGGTCTTTTTCCTTCTTTAGGCGGAGCGATATCGTTGCCTCTGACATAGCCGGGGGCAGCTGCCCCCTTTCCCTAGCCTCATTAAAGGTTCTCATCAGTAGCGGGGCCAGCAAGTCCATATATTTCCTATAGAATTCCACTGGGAATCCGTCTGGTCCCGGGGCCTTCCCCGCCTGCATGCTTCCAATCCCTTTCACTACTTCCTCCGTCTCAATCTGTGCTCCCAGTCCCGCCCTCTCCTGCTCCTCCACCTTAGGAAATTCCAGCTGATCCAGAAAGCACATCATTCTCTCCTTCCCTTCCGGGGGCTGAGCTTCATATGATCTTTCATAAAATGCCTTGAACACTCCATTCACTCTCTCCGCTCCCCGCTCCATCTCTCCCTCCTCATCTCTCACCCCCCCCTATCTCCCTCGCTGCTCCCCTTTTCCTCAGTTGGTGGGCCAGCAACCTGCTGGCCTTCTCCCCATATTCGTACTGTACACCCTGTGCCTTCCTCCATTGTGCCTCTGCATTACCCGTAGTCAAGAAGTCAAATTCTACATGTAGCCTTTGCCTTTCCCTGTACAGTCCCTCCTCCGGTGCCTCCGCATATTGTCTGTCCACCCTCAAAAGTTCTTTCAACAACCGCTCCCTTTCCCTACCCTCCTGCTTTCCTTTATGTGCCCTGATAGATATCAGCTCCCCTCTAACCACAGCCTTCAACGCCTCCCAGACCACTCCCATCTGAACCTCCCCATTGTCATTGAGTTCCAAGTACCTTTCAATACACCCCCTCACCCTTAAACACACCCCCTCATCTGCCAATAATCCCATGTCCATTCTCCAGGGTGGGTGCTGTTCTTTTTCCTCCCCTATCTCCAGGTCCACCCAATGTGGAGCGTGGTCCGAAATAGCTATAGCCGTGTACTCCGTCCCCGTCACCTTCGGGATCAGTGCCCTTCCCAAAACAAAAAAGTCTATCCGTGAATAGACTTTGTGGACATAGGAGAAAAACGAAAACTCCTTACTCCTAGGTCTACTAAATCTCCAGGGGTCTACTCCTCCCATCTGCTCCATAAAGTCCTTGAGCACCCTAGCTGCAGCCGGCCTCCTTCCGGTCCTGGACCTCGATCTGTCCAGCCCTGGGTCCAGCACCGTATTAAAATCTCCACCCATTACCAACTTTCCCGCCTCTAGGTCCGGGATGCGTCCTAACATACGCCTCATAAAATTGGCATCATCCCAGTTTGGGGCATATACGTTCACTAAAACCACCGCCTCCCCTTGCAATCTGCCACTCACCATCACGTATCTGCCCCCACTATCCGCCACTATGGTCTTTGCCTCAAACATTACCCGCTTCCCCACTAATATAGCCACCCCCCTGTTTTTTGCGTCTAGCCCCGAATGAAACACCTGCCCCACCCATCCTTTGCGAAGTCTGACCTGGTCTATCAGTTTCAGATGCGTCTCCTGCAGCATAACCACATCTGCCTTAAGTTTTTTTAGGTGTGCGAGTACCCGTGCCCTCTTAATCGGCCCGTTCTGCCCTCTCACATTCCACGTGATCAGCCGGGTTGGGGGGGCTTTTTACCCCCCCCCAGCCCTTGTCGACTAGCCATCTCATTTTTCAATCCAGCTCCTCACCCGGTTCCCACGTAGCCGTATCTCCCCCCAACGGCACCCTCCCACCCCTCCCACCCCACCCCATACCAGCTCCCCCTTCTCCCCAGCAGCAGCAACCCAGTTAGCCCCCCCCCCACCCCTCCACCCCCCCGCTAGATCCCTTTCTAGCGTAATTGCACCACCCATGTTGCTCCCAGAAGTCAGCAAACTCTGGCCGACCTCGGCTTCCCCCCGTGACCTCGGCCCCCACTGTGCGAGACCCCCTCCTTCCTGCTTCCCTGTTCCCGCCATGATTACCATAGCGCGGGAACAAAGCCCGCGCTTCCCATTTGGCCCCGCCCCCAATGGCCGGCTCCCCCAGCTCCTCATCCTCCCTCCCCCCCTCCCCACGACATGGGGAAGAGAGAAAAGTTACAGGGTCGCAGGATTAACAACTTGGGAAATCATCTCTTCCCCCATTTCCCCCCCTTCACCCCACGTAATCACCCCACCACTTTGTCCCAAACGTTCTTTTTCTAGCCCGCTTATTCCAGTTGGTCCTCGACAATAAATGTCCACGCCTCTTCTGCCATTTCAAAGTAGTGGTGTTTCCCTTGATGTGTGACCCACAGTCTTGCCGGCTGCAACATTCCAAATTTAACCTTCCTTTTGTGCAGCACCGCCTTGGCCCGATTAAAGCTCGCCCTCCTTCTTGCCACCTCCGCACTCCAATCTTGATATATGCGGATCACCGCGTTCTCCCACCTACTGCACCGGGTTTTCTTTGCCCATCTGAGGACCATCTCTCTGTCCTTATATCGGAGAAATCTCACCACTATGGCTCGAGGAATTTCTCCAGCCCTCGGTCTTCGCGCCATAACTCGATAGGCTCCCTCCACCTCCAATGGTCCCATCGGGGCCTACGATCCCATTAACGAGTGAAGCATCGTGCTCACATATGCCCCGACGTCCGCCCCTTCTGCACCTTCGGGAAGACCAAGAATCCTTAAGTTCGTCCTCCTCGCATTGTTCTCCAGCACCTCCAGCCTTTCCACACACCTTTTGTGTTGTGCCTCGTGCATCTCTGTCTTCACCACCAGACCCTGTATTTCGTCCTCATTCTCAGCAGCCTTTGCCTTCACGACCCGAAGCTCCTGCTCCTGGGTCTTTTGCTCCTCCTTTAGCCCTTCAATCGCCTGTAATATTGGGGCCAACAGCTCCTTCTTCATCTCCTGTTTAAGTTCTTCCACGCAGCGCCGCAGGAACTCTTGTTGGTCAGGGCCCCATATTAAACTGCCACCTTCCGACGCCATCTTGCTTTGTGCTTGCGTTCCTGACCGCTGCTCTAGAGGATCCACCGCAATCCGGCCACTTTCCTCTCCTTTTTCCATCCATGTCCAGGGGGGATTCCCTTCTGGTTTACCGCACAGTGTTTTTAGCCGTTAAAATTGCCGTTGGGGCTCCTATTAAGAGCCCAAAAGTCCGTTCCACCGGGAGCTGCCGAAACGTGCGACTTAGCTGGTCATCGCCGCACCCGGAAGTCCCGAGACTGATAACTTTTGAAGAGATATTTGAATTCCAGTGACTGACGGAAAAGATCACATGGCAAAATTTCAATAACTAAGGCTTTTGCTGTGATTAAAAAAAAACCAAAAGAAACATTGACCAAACACTAAAATAAAATACTGCAGATGCTGGAAGTCTGAAATACAAACAAAGCGCTGGAAATAATTAGCGGATCTGACAGCATCAATAAAGAGAGAAATAGAGTAGTGTTTCAAGTCCAATACGACTCTCTTCAGAACAGGAGAGGCGAAGCATGATGGGTGGGATTCTCGGTCGGCCGATGGCGGAATCGGGAAACGCGATTGGGTGGAAAATTCGGCGTCAGCTGAAAATCAAGGTTGGTGCCAGTCGCCAAACAGAATGCCATGTTCCAGACCCTCGATGGTGGCCTGAATGTGTTATACACCACAAGCTGGCATGCAAATTGTACAGTAAAGGCCTTAGGCATTTTCCGTGCCTTCTGGAATGCACCACCTCCGCCAGGAGGAATTACCGACAACGAGGTCCACTTGTGGTATTTCAAATCGGGACACAAGCGCTGTGGCTGCTGAGGGTGCGGGAGGGGGTACAATCAGTGTCCAACATTGCTATACTGTGCCTGACAGTTGTGCCGCTGAGCTAGTACTGGGGGAGCAGCTAGGAGGTGGGTCGGGGTGGCCAGGGATGGACCGCCATTGCCGCAGTCTGCAAGGCAGCCATGTGGCTGTGAACGCTGCTGACTGCCCACTGGGAACTTAGCACCATGGGTCATATGGGTGCTCCCCCCCCCCCTCCTCCGCCCAGGCCACCCACCTAGGTACCCTCTGGTCCCAGCTGACACATCAACGGGATGGGTGTGCTCCAGTGCTATCATCTTTGCTGGAATGACGGTCGGCATGCATTGGAATTGCGCTTGTTCTACGTGGTGCTGGTGCAAGCCCATTAACGGGACCTGAACCACGCCGGGATTGGCACTGCTTTAATCCACGTAGAACACTCGCAATTCAGTCCCAGCATCAGCACTTAGTCTCCCAGATGGAGAATTAGCCCTCATGGGTTTTATGCTGTTGAAAACGGGTGGGAGGAAGAACAATTGGGGTAAAGTAGCGAGCAGGAGAGATAATGATGTAAAGGGAGTAGTAAGGTTTGTCGTGTTACGAAAAATGTATAATTTTAAGTTGAATTTTTATATATATATATATATTTATGTGTTAAGAAAAATTTAAAACATGGTTTCAGTTTAATTTAGGCTTTGTTTATGAATCTGGTGCCTTGGGTATCTGAATAGACCTGTCACCAAAAGGTTTCCATTTTTTTGTTTGCATATATACATTTTTTTTTAATTATTTTATTGAGTTTTCCTATTTTATATCCAACAATTTCTAAATTACAAGTCGGCATACATATTTTACATTCCCAAAAAGGCCAAAACACTTATTTACAAGTGTTTATTTGCAATTTAGTTTGGGCCTTAGCTTGCCCTTGGACTAGTCCCTTGCAGCTTTGCACCTATGAAAACCTATAGTCTATGAAAACTATCTATCTATGAAACCTCTGCTTGTTCCTCACGTTCGTTTTGCATGGCTTCACCTTCGGCCTCCCCCACCCCGCCACCTCCCTTCCTTCCCTCCCTTTCCTTTTCTTTCTTGTCCCGTGGCTTGCCCGTGTCTCATCACTCCCCTTCCCCATCCTCCACCGCCCCCCCCCCCCCCCCCCCGCCCCCCCTCTCCATACTCTACTGGTCGCTGATTATGAACAGTCTTGAAACAAGTTGGCGACCAATCCTGGGGGCCCTTGGGGGACACGTCGCTGCAGACTGGCAGTGGCAGGGGACAGATTACCTATGGACTGATCCCCTGTACTACCCTTGCAGTCCATCGTGCCAGGACTGTACTTGGCCATACTTACACCAAAGCCTGCCCCGTGGCTTTCCCACTGTGGGGGTTGGAACAACACGGGTGTGGGGAGTAGAATCGGGCTTCCGGTCCATTAATTACAAGCTAATGCATGCAGATCACTATTTTGCATTTTCCTGCCTGTGCAGGGGGGGGTAGCGCACTACGGCCGATAGCGGGAAAGTGGAGAATGGAAACGGATTTGGCACCCAGAACTGATCCCATTTTTCTGCCAATGCTCCATTCTCCGCCCAGTCGGGTTTCCCAATCACAGCAGCAGTGAATGGAGAATCCTGGCCTGTAACTCTCCACTGTTTGATGTGACAGTAAGGTTATTGCTGGGATGTAAAAAACATTTTATTATTTGTAATAGAAGTCCATCAGCAGATTCCTGTGAATTTGTTCAGTAACGTATCTGTATGTTTCTTTAAAAAAAAATGTTAGGGTCTATTCAGTCAGGTTTCACTCTGGAATTTGACATGTCCAGTCATAACATCAGCTCAGATCACATACAAGTAAAGAAGCAAGTAATTGTCCAGAGCGAGTGTAAATGCCAGAATAGTGAACAGTTCTGTCCAAAATAAAAAATAAAAAACAACATTCAAGCCAGCACATGACAAGAAAATAATCAAAATGATTGACAAGAGCTCATGGTCTGAAATTGTTGAACCCAATGTTAAGTCCAGAAAGGCTGTGAAGTGCCTAAACTGAGGTACTACTCCTCGAGTTTGTGCTGTGCATTACTGGAACATGGCAGCAGGCTGAGGATAAAAATGTGAGCATGAGAGCAAACTGTTGAACTGAAATGGCAAGCAACGGGCAGCTCGGAGTCATGCTTGTAAACTGAGCAGAGGTGTTCTGCAAAGCCTCACCTATCTGCATTTAGTCTCCCAATGTAGAGGGAACTGCATTGTGAGCAAAGAATAGACTAAATTGAAAGAAGTACAAGCTTCGCCTGAAAGGATTGTTTGGGGTCTCAGATGGTGAAGAGGCAGGAGGTAAAAGGCCAGGTGTTGCACTTCATATGATTGCATGGGAAGACACCGTGGGAAGGCGCCAAATTCTTCGGGTGCTTAAGGAGTGGACCACGATGCTGCCGAGTGAATGGTTCCTACAGAATGATGACAAGGGAGGGGAGGTGAAGATGTGTCTGGTGGTTGAATCATGCTGGAGGAGGTGGAAATGGTGGAGGATGATTCTCAGCAAGTCTCTTCACTTGGGCCACTCTTGTACCCTAGCAACCATGGCTTCTTGTTGGGCAGAATTCAGAGCACATCACATAACTCCTTCATTCAACCATTAAATTAAGTAGATGGCCTAAAACATAAAAATCTTATAAACTTTTTATCTGTTATATTATACTTCACACTCAAAGGCAGACTGTTGTAATATATTCCTTAACTGCTGCAATTCTAGTAGTATTGTTTAAAATTATAAAACAAGTGTTGATTTCTGACTGCATTGTCGAAATGCCTGTTGATAAGGAAATTTGTAGATTTGATGTGAATTATACATCTTCTAGAATATTACTACTGTACTTTAAAATCCATCTCTTCCTTTCATATAAAAAAATCCCTTTTCAATGGCACTATTGAAATCAAAGTGTAAAATCACTATTTTAGGCTAGAGACCTTCATCAATCACTACAAGTCAGTGGAAGAGTCATTTTTGTTCTGTTCCTCTTCTAACGGTTGCCTCTTGATCCATGAATATAAACTTTCCATTTGGGTAACTTAAGGTTTGGTCAGGTTCATGATTATCTTTCCCTTATGAGACACCAAGCTTGTTCTGTTCTAAAACTGGTTCAGTCCAGCCAAATGCGCTTAAGAGCTGCTCACACATCTCTGCCAATACCTACTGTCAGAAGGCACCATCTCTGGATTCTAAAAATGTGGTTGAAGCTACAGAGTTTGGGGTATAAGACCCTGAAAGTTCTGTTTCAGGATTTGCAGTTGGGGGATTTGTCGCTCCGTCGGAAGATTGGAAACTGAAAGTAAAAGTGCCGTAAACTGAAAAAGCTACAAGTCACCAACCTGTATCATTCATATGAGTAGCACCAAAATCCCTGTGGATATTTCAGGCTGTCGTTCCTGATGGTATGGCCTGAAATTTCACAGGATTGTCTCTATCTCCCCCACCTTGACTTCAGAGGGAGATTAGTGCCAACCCCAGCGATACTGCACAAATGGTTGGAAACAGCTATTTTTCTGGGCATTCAGCCACTCTCCTCCTGAAGTTCGGGTGGAAAATTAAGTAGACCCCATCTACTACCACTACTTCCCATGGAATTTCCAGCATCTATGTAGTTTCTTTGAATGCTGAAGGCCTGTATTAAAACATATTTTTAACTCATTAAGTCCAGGAATATGAGTGCTGGGAAATAATAAACTTTTCTACTGTGGCCATCTGTTATCAGTACCGAACACTGCCACATTAGGTATAGGTTAACTTAAGATTAAACTTTATTTTGCTTCAGCAATACCTCTTACCCTCCATTTTAGACTAGGACCCTTATTACACTAGGGTTTTCTTTTTATAAATTTAGAATACCCAATTATTTTTCTCCCAATTAAGGGGCAATTAAGCGTGGCCAATCCACCTAACCTGCGCATCTTTGGGTTGTGGGGTGAGACCCACGCAAACACGGGGAGAATGTGCAAACTCCACACAGACAGTGACCCAAGGCTGGGAGTGAACCCGGGTCCTCAGTGCCGTAGGCAACAGTGCTAACCACTGCGCCACTGTCCTACCCTACACCAGTGTTTTGCTGACACCATGCATCCTTATGTCCACTTGTGATCAGATGGATTTGCCTGTGTTGAACTTTTTAGCTTGTATTCATGCCAGGCTAGAATCAGCCAGCGAAGTGTTAAGCACCAAGGTTACCGTGGGGCAGCACGGTAGCCTTGTGGATAGCACAATTGCTTCACAGCTCCAGGGTCCCAGGTTCGATTCCAGCTTGGGTCACTGTCTGTGCGGAGTCTGCACATCCTCCCCGTGTGTGCGTGGGTTTCCTCCGGGTGCTCCGGTTTCCTCCCACAGTCCAAAGATGTGCAGGTTAGGTGGATTGTCCATGATAAATTGCCCTTAGTGTCCAAAATTGCCCTTAGTGTTGGGTGGGGTTACTGGGTTATGGGGTTACTGGGTTATGGGGATAGGGTGGCGGTGTTGACCTTGGGTAGGGTGCTCTTTCTAAGAGCCGGTGCAGACTCGATGGGCCGAATGGCCTCCTTCTGCACTGTAAATTCTATGAAAGTTACATTCAGAAGCCATCAGCTTGAACTATTCTGCCTACCAGTTTTCTCAAAGTGCAAATTAATTTAACTCCCAACATTGCCTTGAATTGTCAATTAATCATCCTGCTGGATTTCTTTACCGGTCTAAACATCTTGAAGCATTTCTGGAGAGGGCCAGGTTATCTCACGGACGTGGGTTGGGGTGCAACAAGGAGACTCCTTGAAACACCCTGGTCATATAGCAGAGGATAGGTCCTCAAACTGGAACTCATGGGGCTGGATTCTCCGATTTTCAGGCTAAGTCCTGATGCCGGCATCGCAATGGTGGCGTTTTACGACTGGAAATTCGGTGCAAACGGCCACCGATCCTCCGTTTGGTGGGGGGCTAGCAGACTGGCAGCGTAGAGCACCCGGCTCTAGTAGCCGCATGCGGACCCAGCCTGCCAAATAGTGCCTCCCCTTTGGCCGGCTTGCGACCCCCGGACAATCCCCAAACTGTGCCCCAGCCCCTGACAAAGTCCCCCTTGCCCGCGGATCGTCTCTTCCTCCAACTATGGCGTCGCTGGACTCAGTCCGCAGCCGCCACGCCGAGTTCCTGACAAATAATAGCATGAGAGACCCACGGCATTGGGAACCTGGCCTGTCGGGGGCGGAGCATCGGGGGGAGGGCCTCAGGCAACATCCTGAGGGTGTTGATACGGCGTGTGGCGTATTCCTATAGTATGCTGGTTTGGAGGGGGTGGAGCAGCGCAAAAACGGCGCCGCCCTCGATTTCGGTGCGAATGTTGATTCTCCGACCGATCGCCGAATGCCATTTCGCCGTCGCCAACTGGAGAATCCCGCCCATGAATTTATTGACTGATTCCTTGGCAGGAATCCTATATAATTGGGAACATAATAGGCAGAGGTTGCAATGCACAGCTGACAATACTCTGGAAAAGGAAGTGCAGCCAATGTGTTGGGCCAGCCACACTCAGGATGTGAAAAGCTTCCAAAATTCCACGCTAGCCTGACAAAGTAAAATAGTTTGAAGGTCATAGTAAAAGTAATCATTGTTAAAGTTTTATGTTTGGAGAGAAAGGGTGAGTTGTGACATCATTGTTTCATATGAAGAGAAAATGAAAATATATGTGAAACTTTGGACTGTTCACTTGTATGTCTCATATACATGAAACCATGGGCGGGATTCTCCGCCGGCAGGATTCGCCATTTTGCCAGCGCCCAGGGGTTGCCAGACGAACGGGAAACCCCATTGACCGGCCGGAGTAATGGAGAATCCCGCCGGCGGTTCATGGCAGAAATGTGGCGCAGCAGGGCGGAGAATCCAGCCCCATATGTTGGTTCAAAGCTTGTGTTTCAATTCGGGAATATTGCCGATCCAGTCTACTGTTCGCAAGGAAAAGTAAGTTCACCATAGTCCCAGATGACCTTCGGCTGCTTTCCCCTTTGAGGAGGAGAGCGGACGAGTGGTGATTTAACCTGAGGATCACCATACCTCAGGTGAGGGGCAAGGTTGAGAAGATGGAGATGAATAACCTCTCTTACCGGCAGGACAAGGCGGCGCGGGCGGGAGCGGGCTCCGGGATCCTGGTGGGGGGGGCTCGGAGTGATCTGGCCCCGGGGTGTGCCCCCACGGTGGCCTGGCCCACGATCGGGGCCCACTGATCCGCAGGCGGGCCTGTGCCGTGGGGGCACTCTTTTCCTTCCGCCTTCACCACGGTCTCCACAATGGCGGAGGCGGAAGAAACCCCCGCCACTACGCATGCGCAGGGATGCCGTGAGCGGCCGCTAACGCTCCCGCGCATGCGCCACCCGGCATTGTCATTTCCGCGCCAGCTGGCGGGGCACCAAAGACCTTTCCCGCCAGCTGGCGGGGCGGAAATCAGTCCGGTGCGGGCCTAGCCCCTCAAGGTTAGGACTCAGCTGCTCAAGATGCGGAGGATTCCGCACCTTAGGGGCGGCGCGATGCCGGACTGATTTGCGCCGTTTTTGGTGCTGGTCGGCGGACATCGCGCCGATTACAGAGAATTTCGCCCCAGCTGTCCAACCAACTGAGCTAAACCAGCTAAACCGGAAAGGAGCATACACATGGCAGCACATTACACTCCTGGAATTAAGCTATAATTTCTCTAACTATTAGAATAATAATAATATTTTTATTGTCACAAGTAGGCTTACATTAACACTGCAATGAAGTTACTGTGAAAAGCCCCTAGTCGCCACTTCTGGCGCCTGTTCGGGTACACAGAGGGAGAATTCAGAATTCTCGCTCAGCTGGGGCGAAATTCTCCGGAAACGGCGCGATGTCCGCCGACTGGCGCCCAAAACGGCGCCAGTCAGACGGGCATCGCGCCGCCCCAAAGGTGCGGAATGCTCCACATCTTTGGGGGCCGAGCCCCAACATTGAGGGGCTAGGCCGACGCCGGAGGAATTTCCGCCCCGCCAGCTGGCGGAAACGGCCTTTGTTGCCCCGCCAGCTGGCGCGGAAATGACATCTCCGGGCGGCGCATGCGCGGGAGCGTCAGCGGCCGCTGACAGTTTCCCACGCATGCGCAGTGGAGGGAGTCTCTTCCACCTCCGCCATGGTGGAGACCGTGGCGGAGGCTGAAGGGAAAGAGTGCCCCCATGGCACAGGCCCGCCCGCGGATCGGTGGGCCACGATTGCGGGCCAGGCCACCGTGGGGGCACCCCCCGGGGTCAGATCGTCCCGCCCCCCCCCAGGACCCCGGAGCCCGCCCATGCCGCCTTGTCCCGACTGTAAGGTAGGTGATTTAATTTACGCCGGCGGGACAGGCAATTTATCGGCGGGACTTCGGCCCATCCGGGCCGGAGAATCGTGCGGGGGGGCCCGCCAACCGGCGCGGCGCGATTCCCGCCCCCGCCGAATATCCGGTGCCGGAGACTTCAGCAACCAGCGGGGGCGGGATTCACGCCAGCCCCCGGCGATTCTCCGACCCGGCGGGGGGTCGGAGAATGTCGCCCCTGGTATGGGAATTTAACCCACGCTGCTGGCCTTGTTCTGCATCACAAACCAGCTGTCTAGCCCACTGAGCTAAACCAGCCCCATGACTGAAAAAAGTATGCTCCAGATCGTAGGATACTTCAGCTCCCCTCAAAGAATAGAATTAGGGGCGGCATGGTGGCACAGTAGTTAACACTGCTGCCTCACAGCTCCAGGGTCCCTGGTTCAATTCCAGCTTCGCGTGACTGTTTGTGTGGAGTTTTCACTTTCTCCCCGTGTCTGCATGGGTTTCCTTTGGGTGCTCTGGTTTCCTGCCACAGTCCAAAGATGTCCAGGTTAGGTGGATTGGCCATGCTACATTGCCCCTTAGTGTCCAAAAGGTTAGGTTGGGTTACTGGGAAACGGGGATAGGGTGGAGCCATGGGCTTAAGTAGGGTGCTCTTTCCAAAAGCCAGTGCAAATTCAAAGGGCTGAGTGCCCTCCTCCTGCACTGTAAATTCTATGAAATCTATGAAATAACTACGGATTTTCTTGAGTCCAGTGTAAAAACCCAGAAACTATCATAATGCTTGATGTGAATTATACTTGGAGCAATCCTGGTTTCACTCACAACTAGGTTTAGACTGCCCAACCTGACTGAAGATTGTAGGGCTGATTTTCATCTCACTGCTAATCTGTTTCTCAGCACGGACAAGGCAGTTAGAAACTTCCCACCAGGTTTACACTCCAGGCTCATCCATTATGATTTTGAGTACAGTACAATTCTGATGAGTTGAATCCCAGAGGATCTTCCCACAAATTGCTGTTGTGGGGAGCTTTGTTCAAGCCAAGGAGGCCCCATCCCACATGAATACATTCCTATGTAACCCTATGCTTGCAAACACAGTCTATGACAAAAACAACGATTCAAATACCAAATGAAAACACAGTAAAGCAGTAAATGTGTGAAAATGTCTTCTTCCAGTTTGTTCGCACCTTACAGTATCCTGGCCCTCTAAAAGGCCAGATCTCTGCACAAAAAACCCCGAGAGTAGCTCCGGATAAATTCCATACTCTTTTTCTGCTTAGCATGCTGTCACCAGACTTGCATGATACAGTCCACCATGTTATCAATGTAATCAAACATATTTTTTGGGTTTCGGTGTCATTTTCTACTTTGTGCCACAGGTTTTGGGGAATCAGTAGTGGAGTTACTTGCCACAGGATTCCTAGTCTCTGACCTTCTCTTGTAGCCTGAACCATTCGCTGTATCAACCGCACCTTTTCTCCCTGATCGACAACACTTTTAATTTTCTCACAGATTTTGCCATATTCATAGGCTTTGCACCTCCTTTCACAGGGAATACTCAATGTTAAATGATGGCTTGCTCAGAGCTCCATGATTTCACTCTCATGTGTGGTCTAACTCTGCTTTGATTGATCGGTGTGGTCATATGACAAGCTTAGACAAGATCAGCTAATCCAATCAGAATGTTGACTTATTCCAGCTATCATTTTACAGGATCAAGGCAGTATTTGACTGAGTGTGGCATCAAGGAACCCTAGCAAAACTGGAGTCAATGGGAATCAGGGGGGAAACTCTTCGCTGGTTGTAGTCACAATCTGGCACAAAGGAAGATGGTTGTGGTAGTTGGAGGGCAATCATTTCAGTTCCAGGACATCGCTGCAGGAGTTACTCAGGGTAGTGTCCTAGGCCCAAATATCTTCAACTGTGTCATCAATCACCTACCTTTCATCTTAAGGTCAGAAGTGCGGCTGTTTGCTCATGATTGTTTAGTCCCATTTGCGACTCCTCAGATACTGAAGCAACCCCTGTCAAATTACAGCAAGACCTGGACATCCAGGCTTAGGGTGACAAGGACAAACAACATTTGTGCCATATAAGTGTCAGTCAATGACCATCTCCAACAAGAGAGAATCTAACCATCGGCAGTTGAAATTCAATGGCATTACCATCACTGAATCCCCCACCATCAACATCTGGGGTTACGATTGACCAGAAACTGAACTGGACTAGTGATATAAATAAAGGTAAAGTTGCAGCTGACCATAGGCTGCTTTCCCCTTTGAGGGAGGGAGATGACAAGTGTTGAAATTAACCTGAGGATCACCACGTGTCAGGCAGGGTTGAGAAGGCTGGCCTTCATGAAAAATCTCCGCCTTGCCCTGCATCACGAACCAGCTGTCTCGCCAACTGAGCTAAACTGCCCCCTGTAGCTACAAGAGAAGGTCAGAGACTAGGAATCCTGCAGCAAGTATCTCCACTCCTGACTCCCCAAAGCCTGTCCACCATCTACAAGGTACAAGTCAGGATTGCGATGGCATACTCTCCCCTTTCCTGGATGAGTGCAGCTCCAACAACACTCAAGCTCAAAACCATCCGGGACAAAGCAGCCCAATCGATTGCTGCCCCTTCCAAAAGCATTTACTCCCTCCACTACTGGCGTATTGTAGCAGCAGTGCGTACCATCTACAAGGTGAACTGCAGCAACTCACCAAGTCTCTTTAGACAGCATCTTCTAAACCTACGACCACTACCATCTAGAAGAACAAGAACAGCAGATACTTGGGAACACCACCAACTGGAGGTTCCCCTCCAAGCCACTCACTACCCTGACTTGGAAATATATTGCCATTCCATCACTGTCACCAGGTCAAAATCCTGGAACTCCCTTACAGCACTGTGGGTACACCTACACTACATGGACTGCAGCGGTTCAAGAAGGCAGCTTGCCACCGCCTTTTCAAGGGCAATTAGGGATGGGCGATGAATGCTGGCCTCGCCAATGAGGCTCATATCCCATAAATGAATTTAAAATATAAATGTGCTATTCTGCCAGTGGGAATGGTTGATGACTTCGACATGACCCAAATTTTGTGTCATCCGAGTTTGACTAATTTTCCCTGTACTCCTTAATTTACGTAGGTAGTGTTCCCAATGGAATCAGGCAAGGGCTTCCGGCATATATTTAAATCAGGATCTGATTATGAATTTAGTAAACAATTGCCATTTTGGGTTTTTAAGTGAACACGGGAGGTTGCTAGGAAAACACAAGTGTCAATTAAAGAAGAATTTGTTTTAAATTACTCCAATGAGACAAGCAGAAGAGTTTCAAAAATTGGTGGGTGGTTTTTTTTTTCATGTTTATTTCACAGTTTAGAACTGTGCAGACAACGAGCTATTTTGACATTTGACCGGTTTTATTGCTTTAATGTTGCTTATTCCGCACCATTGGATGTCACAAAATCAGCCAGCCCAGAAATACAGTCAGTTCTCTGGTAAATAAAAGCAAATTACTGCGGATGTTGGAATCTGAAACAAAAACAGAAAATACTGGACATTCGCAGCAGCTCTGACAGCATCTGTGGAGAGAGAAGGGAACTAACTTTTTGAGACTGAATGACTCTTTGTCAAAGCTTTACCAGTTCTCTGGAACATGTAGCTGTACTCCAACTAGATTTAATGCTGGAAAAGGTGTATTTTGATCCCAGTATTCCACTCAAAATTAGTTACCAACCCAACTATGACATCCAAAGGCGATGCTGAAGAGAGACCAGGAGCCATGTTGTGGAACTTTCAATAATCTTTACTGTCACAAGTAGACTTATATTTACTCTGCAATGAAGTAACTGTGAAAGGCCCCTAGTCACCACATTCCGCTACCTGAAGGAGAATTCAGAATGTCCATATTACCTCAGAGCACGTCTTTCAGGACTTGTGGGAGGAAACAGGAAAACCCGGAGGAAGCCCACGCAGACACATGGAGAACATGCAGACTCCACACAGACAGTGACCCAAGCTGGGAATCGAACCTGGGACCCTGGAGCTGTGAAGCAATGTGCTAACCACTGTGCTACCGTGCCTCCAACTTGTGTTGAAGGGTCAGCTCACCTGCTGCTGTGAGTCTCCTGAGAAATTGTGAGAGAGCAATATTGACTGAGTTTTGAAAGCAGATTACTTGCCACCTTGTAAGACGAGGAAGATTGAGTTATACGCATAGTTTAACAGGAAAGAGAGAACTGGAGAAGAACAATTTGCCTCTGTGGCTGGCATCTACAATTTTGCCACCTACTATGCTTTGTTATCATTCTTCCTAAAATAAAAATTCAAAAATCTTTGAACTCATTTTGTTTTTCAGTTTACAATGACATTTTCAGGTCTCTGTGTACTTTTCTTCTCATCTGATTTGGACTGCCCTTTGAAAAAGATCCAGATTGTTTTCTGACAACACTTATTTATGGGGGGGGGGAGGAAGAGGGGTTGGAATTTTGAAATCATTATTTTCCTGTATTTTTTTTTAAATTTCTGTTTGTACATAAGCCAGAATCAATAAAAATGCTACTTTTATTTAGTGTCTCTATCTTTCTCTCTCTCCTGCCAATTCTGCCTTCCGCCAGATATCTTGGTTATTTTCAAGCTCTCTCCCTTCAGCTTTTGAAACTACCCTTGTCCAGTTTCTGATGCCAATGTTACTGTGTTAAAATAATAGCCGGGTAGGTGGGTACCACAAGGTGAGATAAACAGATTGGTGCTTGCTTTGTAAAGTAGATTGCCCTACCCAGTGACCCACAACATGCATTAAGGACCCACATCCATTTAGGGACCATTCATAATTGCCAGCCATTTGTCAAGAGAGTATTCTTTAGCTTTCTTTTCCAAAGCAAAGATTAAGAAAATTGTTTAAAAATACATGGAGCATACCTTCGCTGCTTCCGTGTAATTTCATCGTATAGAAAATATGAATGTTCCCTATTCTTACATTCGCTCTCAGTGATTAGATGGTGAAACACAGTTTTGGTTAAGTGTGGTGAAATGGAGTTCTGTATTTTTGTTAGCATACAATTTGTAAGCAAGTTTTGACCATAACTGTGTCAGTTAGAAGGAGCAAAAATTAAACATGCCATGGAGCATTAAACTGCAAGGCTGCAGTGCACATGTTACCAAATGATGAGTTTCTCACTATAGCGCTGATGTGAACGGAATGTCCAGCCTTTTGCACAAAGGCCGTGCTGTGACAAAAAAATGTTTCATTGAATCATAGAATGTTACCAAGTAGAAGGAGGCTATTTGGCCCATTATGCCTATCCCACCTCTTTGAAAGAGCTATTTAATTGGTGCCACTTCCCTGGCCTTTCCCCACAACCCTGTGTTTATCCAATCCCCTCTCAAAATTTACTATTGAATCTGCTTGCACCATTCTTTCGGCTGTCCAGAACGTTGCATTTTTTAAAAAAAGGTCTCCTCATCTCTCCTCTTTAATTTGATGAACATTTTATTTGTGATGGAATGGTGGACCGGCTATGAATGATTTTTCATCACAGCAGGGGAATCAGAGGGCCCCTGTTAGAGAGGCCCCAAAGTCTCTGGGCAGCCAATTCCCCGTGCACTGGCAATGGTATGTGAAGACCAATTGCCTGTTCTCACCAGAAAAAATGGTTAGACTAGGCAAACTGAAGTCGATAGAAATTTACAATCAAAAACGTGAAGAATTTTTTTCCAGAAAGTCAGGTGATGAATTGAGGAAAGGAGTAAGAAAGTTAAAAATGTTCATTTGACTTACAAAGGGTTAAAGTGGTCATATTCCCCCTGGACACAAGGAGAGGAAGTGTAACTGTGACAGGAGATCAGAGGAATACAAATCGTTACCTTGGGAAGTTAGTACAATCAAAGATGGTGGCTGGAACTTCCATCTTACTGCCGCAGACTTGATCCGTAAAAGCCTATTATCTTCATGTAAAAGCTTTTAGACAAAAATCGCAGAACTTCCTTTAAGCCTCGCTGTTTCAGAAAGCATGACTGTTTTAGGCTTTGATGCCACATTTGATACTATCAACTCGGGCTTGTTTACAGTGCAACCATATTCAGCCTTTAAATCATGAATGGTTTTATCATCCTGGACTCAGGAGGGGTGAGTTGAGCCCTTAGCAAATAGATTTAGTCATCCAGCTTTAATGGTTCAGTAAGATGAGAGAAGTTGCTGATTGGCTAAACATAGATGATTACATCAGGGAAAACCATTAGTAATTAATGAAATGCTGGCAGTAATTGGGAAAGTGTAAGGGGGCTGTAATGGAAGTCATCCATTCTATGCATCCCTCACAGACATGGAACAATCCCTCTCCATCCTTATGATCTCACATGCTTATCCATGCAAATCTATCTGACAGGAAGGTACATCTCTGTCTCCTTAATTGGACAGAATGGAGTTGTTTATGGATATCACAGACATTTAGGCCTCAGTAGGGGGTTGCTCAAAAAAACTCGTTAGCAAAAGCCACCCTAACAATCTAGTCAGATTCCTTCCCCCTGAGTTTCCAGTGTCCAGAAAAATGGTGCTTCAATCGGACATTAATTTCTAGAACAGAAAAGGAGAATATCTCCAGCAGGCAGCAAGCCCAATCAAAGGCCTTGATTTACAACTTTTCATATCCCTGCTCTTTATCAACACTGAGAGGTTTTATATAATTTGAACCTTGTAATGTTCCCATGTGAGAAATGGGTTATGAATCATGCAGAGCAATAAACTATCTTATGTGCGCTGGGACAGTGTGTGATGTAGTGGAAAAATGTATTCAGTACAGTGTAATCCCAAGGCCCATCATTTAAAGAGACAGTAACATTTTTTAGTGACCTACTGTAATTCAAAGTTATCAAAATTCAAATCTATGCAACATACCTTTTTAGCCCTCACTTTTTATTATTTATGAGATGCGGTAATGATATAATTTTGTACTCATTGTGATGGGAAACAGCATCTCACACAAAATGCTATTTAAACATTCCCAGGTCAGTTACACCCCTGATCCGTTCCCAGATGAAAGTCAGTGCACGATGATGGCAGTTGCTGACAAATGCCTGCATTGAGTCTAGAATGGGAGTTCATCTGTATCGTTTTGGTAGTGTTCTGCTGCCTCGACACTATGGGCAGTTTAGTTCACACTGAGGTCTATGTCATCAAGGTTTGATTGTAGTGCGAAGCTTTCTGAGTGTAACATCCAGCTCTTGATACCATGGCATGAGTTAGCAAGCTAAGTGATCCTTAGCGATGAGGTGCCAGAATCTATACCTCTTCTACCAGCATTGAGAACAGCTGTTGAGAGCAGATAAATTCTCAAGGGCTGCTCTCAAAGGAGTTTGCAGTGAAATCTGGAAGAGATTTTCTAATCTCCTACACTGACTATTCAGTCTTACCTCCATCGCTTATGTTCCTATGTTACTCACTAACTGCGAGCATACCCTTCCTTTTCTCTTTTGCCTTCAGCACTTTTCAGTCTTTAGTTTATCTTTGTTTGTTTCAGTTGTCCTTCCACCTGCCATTTAACTTTTTTCTCCCCCTCCCATTTTTCCCTTAATTTTTCTTGTTTCTGCTATCTTATCAGTTGTATTCGCTATCATTGTATGTATGTCACCTTTCAAAAATCTGTATTAAAAACAAATACAGAAAGGGGTAGACAACACCTGATAGAGAAAGGGATGACACTGTTTTCGATTCATCTTCAATCAGAGTTCCCAGCGGTTTCTGTTTTTATTTTACGTTTCCAGCATTTTGTTTTTTTCCTTTGTGTCCCTAATGCATTCAAATGAAATTCTTCTGTTGGCAATCTGAACAAAGGCACTAATTCATTTATTTTAAGTGAGTTCCTTTATTTTAAATGGCTTAGCCTCTTTCTTAAAATAGTAAAGAAATTTCTTTCATACCAACGTATTAGTTACTGAAATTGGGCAGTACAATTTCAGCTATTTATCTTTGGCGTGTTTTCTCGGTCCATTTTTGTTGTCAAGCTGTGAATAATCAGTAAAAATAGAGTGATGAATCACTTTGGGACAGACTGTTACATCCCATCCACCTGGATATTTGCAGATCCTTCTGCTTCTTTCAGCACAGGCGTTCCTTCAGTTTGTTTGTTTGCACCTAAATGAAGGCATTCAAACTGCTCCCTGGTTATGGTTATCTGCAGATTATAAGTGTGTTGTGTTTTTCATTTCAAAGACGATGCCAGATGTGCCGGTCGGTGTAGGTGTTGCACTTGTGGAAAGGAAGCCAATAAATTGTTAATCGCATTAAATAAATAAATAACCATCTTGGTTTAAGCCCATACTCAATTTGTGCCGGGACGCCACATTCTGCACTGATACAAATGCAAGGCACAAGATCTGGGTCTTAAGTGCTTTTGTTGCCATTATAATTTATTTTAGTTGTTATTATTTATACGTAATGGTGCACCATTTCAATTTTGGATCACATACTTGGTATCATTAACACACCCTAATTGTTGTGTTATGAAAGTTGCTACTTGATGTAGGCTCAGCTGAAAGATGCTCCAGACTCGGAGATAAGTTTAACGTATTTACTGAACAATTAACAATGCTCTTAAATGAGTTTGACACTCTACTAATCTGCCTCTAGTAACTCAGTCTACTCTGCTAACTATACAAGCTTGCTCTCGACCATGTGCTAGGGTGTGAAGTTGCTGATAATCAACCCTGTCCTGCTCTCTTGGTTTCTGCCGGTGGAAGAGGCAGAGCCTGTGTGCCTTGTCCTTTTTATATGGGTCGTGTAGTGCCCCCTTGTGGTAATGCCACCTGTGGGTATCCTGATTACCCATTGGTTGTGTCCTGTTCTTTTTTTTTTATAAATGTTTTTTATTAGATTTTTGAACAGAGTATATTTGCCGTTATGTACACAGGATATGATATATATATAACTAGGCATCTGTTTGTGCCGGAGAGACAATTCCGGAGGGCAATCCTCGAATGGGCCTGTAGCCGGTGTTGCCCCTTGCTTATCCCGGACGGATTTTGCCGCCTTGTCTTCTCGTGCACGCTGCCGCTTCATCCGGCCCTCCCGTCCTCCGCCTGTATTTTCCTTTTTCTCTGTTCCTGTGGATGTCAAGTTAGTTAACGTTTCCCTACCTCCCTGGCTCTCCTCTATTGTTCCCTGTCTCTTCCCTCCTCCCCTCCCTCCCCTGTGGTTTGCCTTTCCTTCTTCTTAGATTGAGCTGTCGTTCCGTCCGTCCCCCACTCTCCCGGTCTATCTCTCCCTCTCATGCTTTAGCTGCTTTCCCCTGGTTCTTGGCTACCTGTCTATTCTTCTGCTTGTTTGTTGGCCACAAGCAAATCCCGGAACAATTGGGTGAATGGCTCCCACGTTCTGTGGAAGCCGTCGTCTGACCCTCGGATGGCGAATTGATTTTCTCCATTTGGAGAGATTCCGAGAGGTCGGACAGCCAGTCTGCAGCTTTGGGTGATGCTGCTGACCGCCAGCCGAACAGGATTCTATGGCGGGCGATCGGGGAGGCAAAGGCAAGGGCGTCCGCCCTCCTCCCCATGAATAGATCTGGCTGGTCTGAAACCCCGAAGACTGCCACTTTCGGGCATGGCTCCACCCTCACCCCCACCACTTTGGACATTGCCTCGAAGAAGGCTGTCCAGTATCCCGTAAGTCTGGGGCAAGACCAGAACATGTAAGCGTGGTTGGCCGGGCCTCCTTGCCACCGTTCACATCTATCCTCCACCTCCGGGAAGAACCTACTCATAAAAGCTCTTGCTAAGTGGGCTTTATATACCACTTTTAGTTATGTCAGGCTGAGCCTTGCACACGTGGAGGTGAAGTTGAACCTATGCAGTGCTTCGCTCCAGAGTCCCCACCCTATTTCGATCCCCAAGTCCTCCTCCCATTTCATTCTTGTTGCGTCCAGTACAGTGTCGGCCCCTTTTACCAGTTGGTCATACATGTCGCTACAGTTTCCTTTCTCTAATATGCTTGCGTTCAGTAACTCTTCCAGGAATGTCTGTCGTGGCGGTTGTGGGTAAGTCCTTGTCTCCTTTCGTAGGATGTTTTTGAGTTGCAGGTACCTTAGCTCGTTTCCCCTGGCTAGCTGGAATTTCTCCGTCAGTTCATCCAGTGTTGCGATCCTGCCGGCCGTGTATAGGTCCCTGACTGTCAGTGACCGCCCGTCCTGCCTCCACCTTTTGAAGGTGGCGTCAGTCAGTGCTGGTGTGAACCTATGGTTGTTGCAGATGGGAGCTTTGTCTGACATTTTGGTCAGGCCAAATTGTTGCCGTAGTTGGTTCCAGGACTGGAGGGTGACTATCACCATCGGGCTGCTGGAGTGTTTTTTGGGTGGGAATGGGAGTGCCACCATGGCGAGGACCCAGAAAGAGGTCCCCTTACAGGAGGCCTCTTCCACGCACACCCACTTGGCTTCTGGCTCCTTGGTCCATCCCCTTATTCGCTCGGCCGTCGCCGGCCAGTGGTAGAATTGTAGGTTTGGGAGGGCGAGACCTCACCTTGATTTTGATTTTTGTAGGACCTTCTTTGGGATCCTAGCATTCTTTCCCCCCCCCCCCCCCCTCCCCATACGAACACCATGATTAGTTTGTCTAATGCTTTGAAAAAGGCCTTGGGGATGTAGATCGGGATGAATCTGAATAGGAATAAGTATCTGATCAGCACGTTCATTTTGATCGTCTGGACTCTCCCCGCGAGGGAGAGTGGGAGTGTGTTCCATCTTTGCAGGTCCCTTTTTACTTCCTCTGTCAGACTGGTGAGGTTCCATTTGTGGATCCCTTTCCAGTCATGGGCTATTTGGATCCCCAGATAGCGGAATTTGTGTCGGGCTTATTTAAACAGCAATCCCGTTAGTGCTGCCTCACCTACTTGTGAGTGTACCGGGAAGATCGTGCTTTTGCTCATGTTGAGTTTGTAGCCCGAGAAGGCACCAAACTCTTTCAGGAGTGCAATGATTCCGTCCATGCTGCTTTGTGGGTCCGAAATGTAGAGGAGCAAGTCATCTGCATAGAGTGAGACTCTGTGCTCTCTGCCGCCCCTTCGGATTCCCCTCCAGCCTTTTGCCGCTCTGAGCGCAATTGCTAGTGGCTCAATCGCTAGGGCGAACAGCAGCGGGGACAGTGGGCACCCTTGTCTGGTGCCCCTGTGCAGCTGGAAATATCGGGAGTTGGTGTGGTTGTGTCCTGTTCTAATGACCCATTGGTTGCGTGTCTGCATATCATGACATCTCTGGTGCTCCCTCTAGTGGTTATTTAGTTGTAGTGTATTTACATTAACCCCTTGTGTATATACAGTGATGCATATCACTACATCCCCCTTTTTTCTTGTTACATATTTTCTCTACTTTGTTAAAGAAAATTGTACAAAACATGTAGATAAATGATGACATGTACAAGTTGTGATGATATTGATGATGATACAATGCCAATTAATATTTATAAGTCCAATCTTAATAAAAAAAATTGTGAGTCCAAACTTTATGAATTTGTTTGGTTGAGTTGCTTTCTTCTTCTGTTGTTGAAGTGGTGATGGCGATGTTGTAATTTCTTTGTGAACGTCGTCAGTGTTCTTGTGTTTAAGTAACCAGGAAGTCATCATGAGGTGTTCGAATGGTCGAATCACTTTGTTGTCTGATTTAGACTTTTTTTCTATGCTTGGGGTAGCGATTCCGTATGTCATCTGCCTTGAAAGCTGGTTTGCTTGTTTGTAGTGGAGGAAATATGAACTTGCGAGATTCGTTGTCATGCCATGGTATGTTTGTACTCTTGCCATTGTTTGAAACTGTGCAGTTACATTGTCCTTCCTGTGCAGAGTTGTACCATGTTGTACAAGTTGTTGTTTCATTGTTGTTGTTTTTGTTGTTTTTGTCGTGCTTGTTGTTGCTGTTGTTGCTTTTGTAATGCTTCATGTTGTTGTTTTCATCGTGCTTGTTGTTGCTGTTGTTGCCTTTGTTATGCTTCTTGTTGTTGTTTTTGTTGTTCTTGTAGTTTTTGATAAGATCCTTGGGGTCGATGCAGATGCGTAGGTCCCCCGAAGGCTTTTTTACGCGCACCGTCGAGCTGGCCCAGTCGGTTGGTTCAGTGACCTTAGAGATGATGCCTTTCTTTTGTAGGCTGGTGAGCTCTTCTTTCAGTCGCTCCCTCAGTGGAGCAGGGACTGTTTGTGGTGCGTGGACCACTGGTTTGGCATCAGGCCGCAGTAGAATCTTGTACTCGTACGGAAGCGTGCCCATCCCGCTGAAGACATCAGGGTACTGGGTCAGGATGTCATTGATGCTGGCCTGAAGGTCCGGATGAGACGGCATCATGGTGTAGGCCCGTCGGATGAGGTTCAGTTGCTTGCAGGCGTGCGCACCTAGCAGGGGCGCCCTGTCTGGTTTAACAATCCCGAAGCATAGGTTTTTTGTATGTGTCAGTTGGACCACTGTCAGGTGGCAGGATCCCAGTGCCTTAATTGCGTTGCCATTGTAGTCCTGGAGTTTGCAGGCAGCTGGAAGGAGCTTGGGAGCCTTCTTGATTCTCTTGAAGTCCAACTGCGAGATCAGGTTGGCGGAGGCACCCGTGTCCAGTTTGAACTGGATGGGGCATTGGTTGACATCCATCACTGCATTCCATTCATCCTCAAAATCCTCAGCAAGGATTGACTGGACTTACGATGTGCCCGGTGTGGCGTATTCGCACTTCGTGATGATGCCTACTCGGTATGTGTTATCCAGGTAGTCATCGTCTGGATCTGGAGCACTACCTTGATCAGAGTCATACGTTCGGTGTTGCACATCTTGTATGGGAATTTTGATTTCTTCGTCACTTGTCTCACATACAGTGGGTAGACATTCAGTGTCTTCTTGTTAGTTAAATGAGCTGGGTAGACTTTCATAGTCTTCTTCTGGTGGCTCAGATAAGGTTGATAGACCGTCATGGTCTTGTTCATGCATGGACTTCGCTACGGAGTCTTGAGTTGTTTCCATTCTGGAGTCTGTCAATGAGCTCTCTGTGGAGGCTTGTATCGCTCTCTCTGTGGAGTCTTTCATCGCTCTCTGTGTGGAGTCGTGCAGTGGTCTTGCTGTGGAGTCTTTCATCGCTCTCTGTGTGGAGTCGTGCAGTGGTCTTGCTGTGGAGTCTTTCATCGCTCTCTGTGTGGAGTCGCGCAGTGGTCTCTCTGTGGAGTCAATCTGTGCTCTCTCAACGGAGTCATTCAGTACTCGCTGTGTGGCATCGTTTTCTTCTTGGGTATTTGACAGTTTGCTGTCATCCAATGTATCGACGATCTGCCATTGCGTCATGGTATTGGATTCATCTACCATGAGTAGAGTCGTGTTGAGCTTTTCAACCATGGCACTGATGCTTTTATAATCAGCATATCTGAATAACTCAGCCATGTCTGAGTAGTATTCTCCGATAAACAAATCATCTTCTTTTGTTTCGGATTTGTCAGCATGCTCTTCATGTTTAATGATGTGCTCTTCACTTCAGGTGATGCAAACTGCTTGTTCCAGGGTGCTGCGGAGGATATTTTCAACTGCTGGTAGAAGTTCAGGCATTGTTCTGTCTTTCGAGGTGAAAGAATTGTGTTTTGTAGCATTAAAACTATTTTTGTCAATTTTCGGCCATTTCCCCTTTAAGTGGGCGTGGTCCGGGGCCTCTGATGTCATGACGCTCGTGACGGAAAGCGTAGGAATAGATTGCGCATGCGCAATCCGAGTTTCCTTTACTGTGCGCTCTTTTCGCAACTGCGCATGCGTGGTGCGGTTCTCGGCCGTTTCGTATTCCCGATCGTATTGCGCATGCACCAGGCCCCGGGATGAGCACGCGAAATGGCTGCCGTCGGCAATTTTTAGGCGCTGCATCCGGGAGATGGCCTGAACACTCTCCACCTCGTGGGGGGCTTGTTTTTCACTCTCAGCATTTTTGTATTGTGAGTAGCGATTTTGTGAATGCTCATTCACAGTGCATGTTTGAATAGCGACTTTTACGGTCATATGCTTGATTTACAGCAATTGCTCTCGCAGAGGATCAGAGTGGACACCAAAAACGATTTGGTCTCTGATCATGGAGTCAGTTATGTCACCTAAGTTGCAGGATTGCGCTAGCAGCCTAAGATTAGTTAGATAACTATTGAAGGATTCGTCTTTACCTTGCATCCTTTGCTTGAAGATGTAGCGCTCGAATATTTTGTTCGTGTCCACCTCGCAGTGGCTGTCGAATTTGTCCAGGATGGTCTGGTATTTCGTTTTGTCCTGCCCTTCTGAGTATTGAAACGAGTTGTAGATCTCTATTGCATGGTCACCCGCGGTGGTGAGTAGAAGAGCTATCTTCCGAGCATCGGTCGCGCCATTCAGGTCGGATGCTTCCACGTATAGTTGGAATTTTTGTTTGAACGAACACCAGTTAGCACTACAATTACCGGTGGTCCTGAGTTGATCAGGAGACTGAATCTTGTCCATTGTGCCTGGATTCAGTAGCTGGTTGGCTCTAACCTTGCTGAGTTGAACTAGGGAGATTGAGCAGTCACTCCTGTACCATGTTGTGTTATGTTACAACATAAGTTGCTACTTGATGTAGGCTCTGCTGAAAGATGCTCCAGACTCGGAGATAAGTTTACCGTATTTATTGAACGATTAACAATGCTCTTAAATGAGTTCGACACTCTACTAATCTGCCTCTAGTAACTCAGTCTACTCTGCTAACTATACAAGCTTGCTCTCGACCATGTGCTAGAGTGTGATGTTGCTGATAATCAACCCTGTCCTGCTCTTTTGGTTTCTGCCGGTGGAATTGGCAGAGCCTGTGTGCCTTGGCCTTTTTATATGGGTCGTGTAGTGCCCCCTTGTGGAAATGCCACCTGTGGGTATCCTGATTACCCATTGGTTGTGTCCTGTTCTAATGACCCATTGGTTGCGTGTCTGCATATCATGACATCTCTGGTGCTCCCTCTAGTGGTTCCTTAGTCATAGTATATTTACATTAACCCCTTGTGTATATACAGTGATGCATATCACTACACTAATAATCACATCTTCAGCATAGTCATCAAGTTAAATGTTATCCTCCTCATTTTACATTGATTAAAATATAACCTTTGCTCTGAAAAGCTGGGATCTCAATTTGAAATAGATTAGATGCTGTGGCAGGTTGCCTGTTATTCAAATACATCAGATCCACTGCACACTAAGTAGAGACAGAAGAGCAGCAGTTCGACAAGTAAATTCCAGCCAACTGGTCAGGCAGCAGCTTCTCAGTCCTGCTTCTGTACACAAGGACCCCGATGTAACAGTTTTACCTGGTGCAGAATGATGGCTGTTTGGCTTTGCTGACATCCAAGTTCGCTTTCTCTTGCTTCTCTTGTTTGGGCACACCAGTGAGCACCCATTGTCAGCCTTTGCTTTTGTGATTGATACTGGTATCCAGGGTTTCATAACTGAATTCTGGTGAAGTATGAAACCTCAACTTGAATACAAATTCCAGGTCAAATTACAGAGAATATACTCATGGGAGCAATTGCCATAACATTTGCAACATTTTTATTTTCTATCACCAAGCCCAGACTATTCCAACATCACAGGTTCAAAGACGAGAGTAAATTCAAAAGACTTCTTTTAGTTCAGAAATTCAACCGACATCACTATAGTTTGCTTTTAACCCAACTCATTTGACATGATGCTTTCTTTCCTTTTTCATTTTTGTTTGATACAGCCTTAGTCTTGTCACACTTTTCCTACCTCTTTATCATTCTTTTTTTTTTTTAATTTCATCTTCCAGATTTTAGGACCACATGCTGGTGTGCTGTACTGTCAGTAATGTGGAAGGGGCATATCAGGGAGCAATTTGAAAGTCAGGGAACCATAAAGTTGTGACTGGAACTGCAGAGGCAGAGCAGCAGACACAGACTGCGCGAAAACACGGCGAAGAGGGAGCTGAAATAAGTATTTGAACCCAGCCCTGCTGAAATAAATATGGAGGCACCTTAATAGTTAGTAACAAGAAAATTGCAGACAATTATTTGTTGGTTCTGAAACCTGGACAATGTAAAATAATCCAGCAATCCACTATATTTTCTCTCAGTAAATTTCAACCGTATTGATTTTATTTAAGTCTCAATGTCTTTGTGAAGTGAAAATCATGGGAAAGAAAAGGAGGTCAATGTTTTGCTTGAAGTCAGCATTTAAATTCCCTTCACAATTAAAAATTGCCTTTTCTTGTCAGTTGTTGTGCCTAGTCGGTAATAATTTTGCAGTTAACAATCGCCCTCTATTAATTACTCCAAAATCAATAGAAACTTGTAGTAATGCAAAATATTGATTGTTACAGTTTTATTTACTTAATTTAATTTAATTGGATGCTGCATGTAGAAAAACATTGATGTTGTATCAAATTTTCAATATATTGGACACTCCTAACTGGGTTATGTATGACTTAGATAATATCCCCAAAATATAGGTATTTAGCATTGGAGAGGGAATGCTCAGTTTATGAAATGACATTAATACAAATTTAAATATAATTTAAAACTTACAAACTACAAAATGTCAGGGTCTTCTACATTCCAATATTTTTACTGAAATTTCTCATAGGTTTTTTTTCATGGACTTTAAAAATGGAGTAATTCCCTCAGATAGGACTTCAAATAATAATAGTGTCTGTGCTCAGAGAGTGCTGCTGGCACAAAGACCCTCCTAGGCTACACTAAAAATGCCACAGCGTGTCGTCTCAGCACCTATCCAGATCGAGAGGCTTTTGTTACTGTGCTGCCTCTCCAAGCACAGACACTATCAATAAGATTAAGTTGTGCAACATCGCTTTGTGTTAACATTTCTACTGGTTCATGGATCTTTCTATTTCATATAGAGTAATTGAAGTCCACAAATATTCTCCTAAATAGACTGCCTTTGTTACCAGTATATTTATGTTATTTATAGTTACAGGACCTGTATTTGCTGATTAGGGTAGGAGGCGCTTTGTGATATTAAATATGACAGTGGCAATATGTAATGGTTTGCTTTAATTGATGTTTCGCTGACCTTTTCGAAGCCTGGTGTTCAAATAATGCAGATCAGTTTTATTGTTGTAATATCTCTGACTCGTTGGGTTAAAAAAAAATCAATGGTTATTGCATCTTTTTTGCAAAGATATTTTGCAGTTTGCTCAATACTTGCGCTAGGGCTGGTAAATGATATTATATGTGTGTGTTAATGGAGCAGACCTATTTATCATATTACATTTATGCGTTGTGGCCTAACTGTGTTTCATGAACTGAATTTTGAGGCTGCATGAAGTATATTTCAGCAGGATTAGGCCCTTTCCATTACAGAATCTAATAACTGGATAATATGTAGAGTTAAAAAGAAAACATTTGCTGTGGTTGCTGCAAAATCCTTTTATCAGCCTGCAAGGATGTAACGTAAGTGATGATGAAGAACCTTAATTTTGCACTTTCTTTTTAACAGTTGTACTGCTGTGTGAAGTTGCAGTATTTTATCTAAAACGGTGTTCTGTCCTTTGCAATTTTTGGTTGGATTTCTAGTACAAATCATATATTCTTGATATAATTGCAGCTCTACTTCAATTATTTTCTGAACAGAACACCCAAAAAACATGAGAAGATCAAGTTGAAGAAGGAAATTAATATTTTCTTTTGATAGGGAAAGAAACTTTGTGGAATATTCCGATTAGATTAATAGATTATTTAAGAAATGAATGCTACCTTCAGTACCTCTTTTTCAAATCGGTCGCCCAGAATTAAAATTTACATTGAACAAGTTTAGGTCTTTTGTTTTCCAATTCTGTTCATACTTTTATGGAAGCAGTATAAGGACTCCTAGCTGGGAAGATTTACTGAGCCTGACAGTGTGAGGGAACTGAATTAACATCAGCAGAGATACAGTCATTAACCCAGGAGTTCTTCAGCCATTGTGTCATTTTAACCGTGTTTTAATTTAATGCTGTCAGGCTCAGTAACTCTTCTGTGTCAGTTCCCCAGATTACATCATCAGCACTGATTGTTTTAACATTTTCCATTCAAAATACTGAAAAGGGAAGGGAGAGATATTTTAAAGCGTTTTAATTCTTTGCAACCATTTTGATTTGTCGAAGAAACGCTTCGGTAAGAGACCTTCTCCCACTCTTCCTTCCTCTCCCTCCCTCCTTCTTTTGCTCCCATTGTCTCTGTAAGGGGCCGTAAGCAAAGTAACCAAGCCTGAATAAAAATATTTTGGCATTGTTTGGAAAGTGATTCTCACCTAACTGCTCCCTGCACTAGAGATCCATGCTTATCATTATCCGCTTCTCCTGCAATTTCCTAACTAGTCATAAATTCCGAGGATGATCCAATTGCCGGGAGTGTTCACATTGTGTAAATCACAGCCAAACTAGTGCTGTAGCTTAATACATGCAGCAAAGATTCTCCCCAGCAGTTACATCTTCCTTGGCTTGTGCGACCAATGCAAAACTGAGAGCCTACCGTGGTTTTTTGCAGCCAGCAAAGCATGAATTTGTAATTTACAGGCAGCTAAGGACTACGTTTTTAATGTAATTTAAGAATTATTATTAATATGGGTAAGAATATTAAGATATATTTATGTAACATTATTGCACATAGCTTGTCACTAATTATATCCTTTAAAATTAAAACATAGATGGTTACAATAAATTGAATCAGGAACTCAGAAGGAAACTTGGTGCCAGAAAAGTGGCTTGAATATAGAAGTGCTAACACAAGGTGTAGTTAAAGCAAATGCCATAGATGCATTTGAGGGGACGTTAGGGAGGCAAATGAGGGAGAACAATTAAGAAGGCTTTTCTTGTAGGGTTAGATGCAGTAAGATGGGAGGATAATCACCAGTTGGACCAAATATTCTGTGCTGTGGGCTCTATATGTAACTTAAATAGCGCCTCATAGCCTGAAAATGTCCCACGATATTTCATGTAGTTAATTTCTTATGAAGCACAGTGAGTGTTGCTGTGTAAACAAGCAGGGCAGCCATTTTACACCATATCAGCATATGAGTTATAGAGCAGGTAATATGTGTTTGACTGTGGTAGTTGAGAAACGTATGTTGACCAAGACACCAGGAGAACTTCCTGCTCTTCACTGAATTATGCAGTAGGATCATTTATACCCAGATGAACCATTGCAACAAACAGTTTATGACCTCATCCAAAATACATTGGGCACGATCGTCCCAAAAGGGAACAAAATCCCCGAGTGAGCGCCGTAAGCTGCGCATTCGCAGTACTGAGAAACACATAGTTATTCAATGCGATTTGCTTGAGCAGTTCTCCAGGCCTACCAAGGGCTAAAGGGGGATCACGCAGCCTGGGCCCCCACATAGCTCCATTTTTACAATGGGGAGCTCTGCCCGCTGTAACTTAATGGTGTCCTGACCATAAAAAAATGCCACCCTCCCTCCCAGCCTGAAGGAAATGTGGGAGGGTCCCCCGGTCCTCCCCACCACCCATAGTGGGCAAACCCGGCCCGATCGTGCATGTGCAAAAAATGCCAATTTGGCACCTTGGTAGTGCCAACCTGGTACCCTGGCAGTGCTCCTGCCAGCTGGCAGTGACACCTGGGCATTTTGGCAGTGCCACCTGTGTGCCAGCCTGCCGGTGCCAGCCTGGTGCTGCCAGGGTACTCAAGGGGCACCAGCAGTGCCAAGGCACCACCTGCCCAAAGGGCATGAAGCTGGGGGCCACTGATCCCCTTCGAGACCCCCACGAGTCCCCTTTTGTGGGGACCAGTACCAAATGGCACTCACCCGAGGTCCCCGAGGCAAAGGGATTGAATGGGAATCGGCACATTAGAGTAAGGCTTACTGCCTCACTCTAATATGCAAATTTGCTAAATTTCCTGCCAGCGTAGTCGGAGGATCGCGGCCATTTACTCTGAAGACATAGGACTCCTTCAGCACTGGACTCATCTGATTATACGCTTAATCTCAGATTTTGCCTTGAAACCAAAACCTTCTGATTCAGAGACTCAAGTGGTATCGATTGTGCCAAGGTGACATTGGCAAAAGGCAAAGAGTAAACTTTGCCGAAGAACTGCTAGGAATACAAAGAGCATTTCTTCTTGATCTGATGATTGGATTAGCCAATACGTCTACAGGATAAGATATTGCATTTCAAGATAATTCCCTAAGAACAATGCTGGTTAGCTGTCCTAATGGACGAGTAGGACAGTTGAAGGGCATGGAGCCCAAGAACTGACTCTTTCAAGGCAGAAATGTTAAGGGGAAGGCTAGCCCAACACCAAGATTTTTAAAATTTGTGCAGAATGGTAACCCAATGGAGGGGTGTCCTCATGTATCATGATAATATAGTGAGGGTACTCTATGTAAAGATTTTTATAATTCATTCATATGATCTGGGCGTTATTGGCTACACCAGAATTTATTCCCTATATCTATTTGCCCTTGAGAAGGTGGACCTGCTACTTAGACATGCTAAAAAAGACATCAATGTATTTCAGCATTAAGTGCACAATATAGCACTCTTCTCACTTTCCAACACAGCGAGTTCCGACATGGGCTCCATCAATAGAGTTGTTTTTGCTTACAGTAGAGTACAGATGCTGCAGTAAGAAGTGAAAGAAGAAATTACTGAGATTAAAGGGAATAGTTTCGTTCAGAAAGATTTTGAAACAACTGCAACAGCAGCGAGAGAGTTAGTTTGGAATGGTTCTGGCCCAATCAGTCACTGGCCTGCTACATAAAATTGGTAGCAGAAACTACGGCTGAATATTTATGTCCCAATGAGAGGGGAAGGGGGGCACGGCGGCAGATTGGTGTGTAAATCTGTGCCACCTGCTGCCAGTTTGCTATTCCATCCTGCCCCAGACTAGTTTCCCGGAGGTAAGGTGGGGAGAAGGCATAGCCACCCGCCCTCACGCAGCGGGTAGCCAATTGATCCGGTTAAAGGCATATTTTCGGAGGCAGCCTTGAATTTTCCAATCAACCTCCAGGCCTACCAAGGTGTCAGGGAGCACCTGAGGCAGCTTCCTGCCAGCAGTATGGGCAGTTTTCCAGGCTTTCCCTGCATTCTTAGCTGCAGCTGTGGCATCCAGTAGAGGAGGCGGCTCGGGCAATTTTTTCATTTAAAACTTTAACAAGTTGGAGTGACAGCACCTCTGAATGACCCTAACTGGATGGCCTGTGAGAGAGCCCACCCACTGGCTGCTAATTGATTAATTTGGGGACAATCATAGCTGGGTCACTGCTCCCCATATAGTGCAGGCTACAGGCCACCATTTGGTGCTGCGGCCAGTCCTGAGCCACACAGGGAAAATCCCTCTGTATATCATTGCAGTGGAAAGTGGGATGACAACAGCCACCTAGCCTGCCAATTGCCATCTTTTATTCAATTGTTTTTGCTTTCCTCGTCCATAATTAAAACCACTTCCTAATGTAAATAATGGTGTGAGTTTTAACAGCAGGAAGGCCAGAATGTGGATCATCAGAATCATTTTGTAAAATGGAGCTGCAATATAAATAGGCCATCACATGGTAACAGTCAGCTTCCAAAGCCCCATTTGTCAATTTCAGGGTTTTTTTCTCAAGTAGATTGCTTTACACACTCAGGTACATTTATCACCAACAGTTACTTTCAAACTATGCAACTTTGCAGAATAAAAAACATTGACATGATTATAAAACTGCAACAAAGTCTGTGTGCTCTTTATTTCATAGCCACAGAGCTTGAAATAAATGGGAAAAACTTGTACACGAGCTGCAAGTTATTAAGCCGATTTAGCTCAGTTGGTTGGACAGCTGGTTTGTGATTCAGAGCAAGACCTGCAGCGCGGGTTCAATTCCCGTGCTGACCGAGGTTATTCATGAAGACCCACGCCTTCTCAAACTTGCCTGAGGTGTGGTGATCCTCAGGTTAAATCACCACCAGTCAGCTCTCCCCCTCAAAGGGAAAAGCAGCCTATGGTCATCTGGAACTATATCAATTTTACTTTATTCCGTGTCTTCCCTACTGGCTGAAGGGCTGCTTTGGCAAGTGAACTGCAGGCAGATAAAAAAACCGATAGGAAATGAAATGAAAAGTCATGAATCTTAAAGCCTTAAAGTCTCTTAATCGGAAAGTGTTAAACTAGCCTTTGCAAAAGGTGCAAGCAAAAGGGTTGTGAAGAGGTGTGGGAGGGTGCGCATTGATTAAGCAGAGGGGAGAGTTATGTTGTGTAACAGTGTGTCTCTCTTGTGGGGACCATGAATTGGATTCAATTTGAATTGGTTTTTGGAGCTGGATTAGGGGTCCGCCCCTGACCCACACTCTGAGCCCTGGTTTTGTAACTCAGAAAAAGTAAAAAAAACCTGTAAAACTGCTGACCCCTGAGAACCTCAAGGAACTCAAGAGGGATTACAAAGGTTGGACAACTGTGAAACCCCTCTTTGAGTCTCCACATCTCTGGTGGGAAGCAATCAAGGGGAATAGCAAAAGGTTTTTCATCCTCAAGGGCATTCAAAAGGTGAGAGAGAGATGAGAGGCCAGGTCCAGGCTCCAGAAAAGTATGCAGAATTTGCTCCAGCTGCGGACGGTGGGGGTTGATGTCAAGGAGGACCTCCTAGAGGTAAAGAGCCAGCAAGCCTCGCTCTACACCTCGGAGGCCTCCAAGGTTATCTTCCGTTCCAGAGTTCGCTCCGTGGAGCAGGATGAAAAGTGCTCACGCTTCTTCTTCCAAAAGGTGCACAGAGAGACCTCTGTGATCAGCAGCCTGAATTAAGAAGATGGCTCTGTAAAGCCATCACAGTCTGACATCCTGAGGATCAGCCAATCCTTTTATGACGGACTGTATGATCTGAAGCCAACAGATAGCACTGTATCCCAGATCTTCCTGTTGTCTAACACGGAGGTCTTAGGTGATAGCGAGCCGTAAAACCTGGACAAACCGCTAATTCTGGATGAGCTGACAAAGGCCGTCAAGTCCTTTGAGACGAGTAAAACTCCAGGACGCGACGGCTTACCGGCTGAGTTGTATTCAGCTCTGTGGGACTGGATGGGCCCAGACTTGCTGGAAGTGTACGAGAGTATGCTCCTGGAAGGCAGCATGTCAGAATCCATGAGGAAAGGCATCATCACCCTCATCTACAAGCAGAAGGGGGAAAGGGTAGAAATTCGAAATTGGCGACCCATTTCACTGTTGAATGTGGATTATAAAATTCTAGCCAAGGTCATCGCCAATCGGGTCAAGTCTGCTCTGGAGTCGGTGATCCACCCTGACCAGACCTGTGCTGTACCCGGCAGGAAGATCTCTGATAGCCTACGTGCAGGACAGGAGGGTGAACACCTGCCTCAACAGCCTTGACCAGGAGAAGGCTTTTGACAGAATATCGCACACCTACATGATAGATGTGCTCTCCAAAATGGAGTTTGGGGAGGGAATTCGCAATTGGATCAAACTGCTCTACACAAACATCTATAGCGCAGTCTCAATCAATGGGTGGGAATCAGAAAAGTTCCAGATCAAATCTGGAGTCAAGCAGGGCTGCCCTCTCTCCTCTACCCTGTTTGTGTGCTGCATAGAACCTTTTGCCGGGCCCATCAGGAAGGAACCGGGTATAAGAGGAGTGACGATCCCAGGCAGTGGAGGCGTGCAAGTTAAGGCATCCCTGTACATGGATGACGTCGCCGTCTTCTGCTCGGATCCGCGTCTGTACGCAGGCTCTTGAATGCCTGCGACCAGTTTGAACTGGCCTCAGGAGCCAAGGTAAACCGCGGCAAGAGCGAGGCCATGTTCTTTGGGAACTGGGCCGACCGGTCCTTTGTCCCCTTCACTGTCAGGTCAGATTACCTGAAGGTGCTGGGGATATGGTTCGGAGCAGCTGGGGCGTGCACCAAAAACTGGGAGGAGCGCATAGCCAAGGTAAGACAGAAACTGGGCTGGTGGGAGCAACGCTCCCTCTCCATTGCGGCAAAACCCTAGTCATCAGGTGTGAGGTACTCTCGGTGTTACTGTATGTAGCGCAGGTCTGGCCCATTACCCTATGCCACAGCAGTCACATTGGCCATCTTCAAATTTATCTGGAGATCCAAGATGGACCGTGTCCAAAGGGACACTATGTACAAACCTCTGGAGAAGGGAGGGAGAAACGTACCCAACGCCTCCCTCATCCTGTTGGCCACCTTTGTGTGCAGCTGCATCAAGCTGTGCGTGGACCCCCGATATGCAAACACCAAGTATCACTACATACTGAGGTTCTACCTGTCCCCGGTGTTACGAAGGATGGACCTGGCCTCATTGCCGCGGAACGCTCCAAGTAGTTGGACCGTGCCGTATCACCTGTCCCTCGTGGAAACATCTTTGAAGGAAAACACCTTTGACCACAAGGCAATGAAGCAGTGGTCAGCACCTAATGTCCTCGAGACCCTCAGGGAAAAGGAGACTGTGGAGGACGTTAGATGGTTCCCTGAGCAGACTGTCAGAGTCATCTGGCAGGACGCCTCATCACCAGAACTTTCAAACAAGCACCAAGACCTAGCTTGGCTGGTGGTGAGAAGGGCCCTCCCTGTCAGATTCTTCATGTACACCCGAAGGCTCAGCGCCGTTGCACGCTGCCCTCGGAGTGGCTGTGGGGGAAATGAGACGGTCACCCACCTCCTTGTGGAATGTGCCTTTGCAAAGAAGGTCTGGAGAGAGATGCAGTGGTACTTGTCAAGGTTCATCCCGAGCAGCTCTGTGACACAGGACTCTGTGCCCTACGGACTGTTTCCAGGGACACACACCGAGACAAACATCAACTGCTGCTGGAAGGTCATCAACTCGGTGAAAGATGCTCTTTGGTCTGCCCGAAACTTGCTGATCTTCCAGTGCAAAGAATTGTCCTCGACCGAGTGTTGCAGACTGGCACATTCCAAGGTCCAGGACTACGTGCTGAGGGACGCACTCACCTTGGGGCAGCTGCCGCCAAGGCGCAATGGGGAAAGACCACTGTGTAAGGTCTTACCAGCAAATGTACACCGAGGGGCGGGTAACAGTGTAAACCCACCTCAGTCTGGGCCATTAACACTCCAATGTATAAAAGAACCATGACAATGTAAATATTTAAGAAAGAATTGTAACGTAAAGAGCGATATGTGTGTAACGTTATCAATATTGAATGGAAGAAAGTCAAGGGAATGTGTAACTCTGATGGAAATGTACAGTCAAGACAATTCGAAATGTTCTGTAATGTTTATGATGATTTTATGAATAAAGTATATTTTTGGAAACAAAACTGTCTAACTGACTGAGGGCATCTTCAAATTATCACTTAGATCTCCCTCTTGACATTGAAATGAATTTCTTCCATTACAGCAGTGACTGCTCCATTAGCTGTCAAGTGCTTTGGAGTTCAGAGAGGTTGTGAAAGGGACTATATGAATGCAAGTCTTTTTCTCTACCCCCCCCCCCCCCCCCCCCCCGGACACTCCTGCATGCTTGGTGGATTGAGCCTGGCTCTGTGTGAGAGTGAAACATTCCCAGTATGGGAGAAAGGCAGAAGCAAACACTTTGCTAAGATTTCTTCGTGTTGGATTCCAGGATCAATATCTGACTTGGAGCCAACAACCAGTTTTCTGTAAAGAGTAGCCCTGTCTCGCCTCCTTTGCCCTTCAAAGTTAAGATTGCATGCATGTTAAAAGGAAGAGATGCAGCACCAGCACTGGAGGGGTCAGTGGGATGAGAGGTGGAGTTGGCTGCATGCTTGGAAGCCGACTGTACCCCACTGTGCATGAAGTGGCTACTCCCAGGCTGTAGCTGTAATACAAGTTCTTTACTGTTTTGGAGCAGTGGCGGTGATGGTGAGGCGGCCCTAAGTCTCCCACCAAGTTACATAGAAAGGCCTAGTAGGAATGGAGGACTGGAAGGAAATCAAATATATTAAGGTTTCAGGAATTTCCTTTTTCCAATGTGCCAACAACAATTTTATTATGAACATCCTATTTCAGGGTTGTTTTTCTTTCAAAAGTCTGAATTCCAGGATTTGCTTCACAAATTTAAATCAGAAACCTCAAGACTGCCTCCCTTTTCTTGTCTCGCTCCATATTTTGTTCATATTCTGAAGTTAGAATAAGAAATCAGTTGTTATGTGGCTGACTTCAGCTCCAGAGAATAACATTCTGAGTGTTTCCTGGTATTAGGAAAAGTGATTTTGAAGCTATTTTTGAGTCAGAAAGTGAGTCTTGGCACCCGTACATTTTATAGACAAGCATTTCAAACACGATTCTTTTACCTTGTATTGGTGTTTAAAAAGAACGTCTTTTTTTTAAAGTATTCCAAGGTAGAGCAGAGATGGTCCCCTGTAAAAGGTAGGGCAACATCACAGCGGTGATTTTCAGCTTCACTGCTCGTGCAGTAATGTGTCAGAGTGGATTTCCTACCCATTATAAAACTCGTCTGATCTTTATCAATGGGATGAGACTCGATCAGCTTTCTATAAGAGAGGGTGTTTCGCTCCACCACGTTAATGCCCAGATGGTGAAGCAGAAACATATCCCCATGTTGCAGGTATGTCTTGTAGTAGGAAACATAATTGTTGCAGTAATTACTATTCTTCATATTTTTGGGAAGGGCTCATTTTTGATTAAATATGAGAAAACATAATCAGTGATGCAATGAAAGCCATCGACCTACCTGTTCCTGGCCTTCTGCTAACCCTTGCTTTAAAATCTGGTAAGCGTCTCACTTAGCTGAGGTGAAATGTCCATTTTAACAAAATATGCCACAAGGCTAATAGTGTCACTTTATGAGAAATCCTCCTCCTTATTCACACAAGCACAAACTTTCATGCTGAGCTCAAATTACTTTATTCTACTGTCAGTGCCTCCTATCTGCTTACAGGTTTTTTTTTCCTCAATTAAGGCAACAGTTGAACTAATCCAAAATACACTGACATTGGTTGATCATTGGTGTAACTTTAGGGGATAGACAGTTGAGTGCAAATGGGGGGGGAGGGCAGTTCTCTTTGAATGACAATAGCAAATTTGCACTTTGGATCCAGGTACCTGACCCCCACCTATTGTGTTGGGAAAGATGCCAGACTGCTTCCAGAAAAAAAGCAGCACCAATGGGTGACTCTCGTATGCCTCCTAGTGATTTTCTTTGGCGTAGCATGGCCAAAGATTTAAAAAAACATTCAGGAAACCAGGCAGAAAACTCAAATTATTTGTTGGCTCCTGGGATGGTAGATAAATGATAGCTCAAGCTGCCGCACTATTAGCTGATTTACGAACTATACATATCAATTGCTGAATATTTTCAAACATTCTCTTTGCTTATGTAGCTGTTGTGAGAGCCTGTAACGTTAAGAATATATTATCAGGAATTGTAGTTAAAAGGGTGTGAGTGTATTTAAAGCATAATATTGCTGTTTTGAGCTTATGTTAATAAATAGGGTTTTTGATTACATTTTGTAAAATACAAGAAATTTGCAAGAAAGGTACACAGGGTGAAAGAAATTTCATGAAAATCCCTAATCCTCTAGGTTTGTAGAATTTGGGTTGTGATGCCTGTCATTAGCTGTGTGTGCTTGTATAACTGGCTGAAGTACTTACTGGAGACATCAGTTCTGCCAGAATCACAAAATGGTCCTTTTAGCTCCCTCCTGAATATATTTGGGAGAAAAGGCTGATGTTGTTTGCATCAAATATAAGCATTGAAAGTTAGAGGCATTTGACAATTATGAGAAAGACCAAAAAGGTCTTCACAGCAATGTTTCCAAATTTATTCAATTTTCTCTACCTCTTTCTTGATTTACTGCTCAGTATATTTTCCTAGTAAAGTGATTTCTTTACCAGCGCAGGTTAGACTGTTGATAGACTAGCGCCCAACACGTTTCACTGTGCAAGAAATCCCTTGAACTGTCTTCAGGATTGCAGTTGCACTGTTGCATAAAAATAACCAGAGGTCACTCGCTGCCTCCCTATGGCACGTCCAGGGCTGGATTACTCAGGAGGCAAGACAACAATGTCAAAAGGGAATTAAACGTTGTTTTATAAGCTCAGAGAGGTGTGGACGGCCTGTGTAGACTACTCATGATGTTGCTCTGTTTTATTCTTAATTTTTTTAAGCTGCAAATGCAGAGAGAACAACCATTAATTTTAGTGTGCCACCACTGTGCCATTATAATATCACTATTATGGAATTCCACAGGAATGAGAAAAAATGCATATATGGATTGGAACAGTTGCTTACTTGCGTCAGTAATGTTGAGTATACAAAAGAGCACTACTTGTTCTTTCATTGTATTTGATCATGTTTAGCTTTATAAATGAAAAGATCATTTTGCCAGATGTGGTGCAATACAGACTGTGCCCATGGTTTCAAAATCTTTGTAGTTCTGTAGTTCAGCACTGTCACTTCCCAAATATTTTTTGCATGAGTTTTTTAAAAAATGAAACAGAATACAGTATTATTTAAACAGCTACCTTGAGTGGAGACAATGTAGTCATGGATTTCTCTTAAAGGTCAGTTAATAATAGCACTGTTGTGATACTGAGACACTCAAACCCAGGACTCCAGTCTAATGCTGAGTTTGCAGTGAAACAGCGGAGGTGCTACAAATAGCGTTCCAGTCCCTCGGGTGAAAAAGTGAATGAAGCAGCCAGAACTCCAGATCCCGATTACCATCCAGTGCGTTCTGGTGGAAGATACACAGGTCTGGACATGTGGTGGGGTTGCGATATCCCTTGCAGTTCGATATTTTGCTAACATGACAATGAGATGCCCAAGAGCAAGTGGCCCTCGTAAACTCATTGCCTGGCAGCATTTGAAAAACGAGAGGAGCTTTTTGCTAGTCGGTTAGCAACTGTGCACAAGCTGAAACTGCCCCTAAAGATCAGTTAGCAAAGAAATAATCATTTTAGACAGAAGGGCCCTCAGTTAAATGTGCAGAAAAATTTGCATCGCAAATTATAACGTTTGACTGCATGTTTTAAAGATGCAACAGTCGCACTTGAAGGGTTAAGAGATAATTTGACATGTGGTGAGGGAGGAGTTGCACTGAGAATTTAAAGAGTTACTCCAGCTGATAAGGCCCAGCCTTTCATGGTTGGTTACATTAACCCGGCAGTTCTAAATTGCAGACGAGTGTCCAGTTTATGGTGAAAAAAGCCGTGAAAGCCTCTAATTTTCAGTGAGGCCACTTCAGCCTCAGTTCATCTCACTTGAAGATCCCTCATGAATTTACAACTTAGATCAGTGAAACATTCTCGAGTGATGAATGGGAAGCAGGAAAATTACTTGGCACTGTGCTGTTCACAGAATCCAGGAGCAGGTTTTTCAAAATGCTCCCAAGTCTTCTAAGAAAGAACTTTTTTTTAAATTACCTGTGTCTAGAGAGTTGAGGATAAAGTAGAAAGCAAGTTGAAATGTGGTAATAATGTCATCCTTTTTCTTCTCCTCAGGGGCAAAGGTAAACAATAATCACAATCTGCAGTCCAGGCATCCTTTTCCAGGCTCTCTCCTGCATCACATCAGCTGCAACATTGAACTCCAGGTGCTCTGACCGCAAAGAGCACTCAACTCCTGCAGTTACTCTTCATTCTCACTAACAATTTGGTAATGAAGTATTGATTTTTCAGCTCGATTCTTATGGATGTTATTAGATTTTCATTGATAAACTGTGCTCTGCCTCTCTACTCCCTGCTGCTTCTCTGCAGCACACATAACAAAGTGTTTCTGTAGGGAATAATGGTCGGGAACATTGATGTGCTTATTTCGTCAATTGGTTACTCCTGATGGCAAAAAAGGTACAATTTTTCAAACGTTAATGCCCGAGTTTAATGCAAAGATACAATCACATTGGACACTAATGTCTTTACTGCTGATGCTGACACTGAATTATGGCTAAATCGGGGCTGTGGCCCAGAGACCGCTCTCTATGAAGGAGGTGCTTTAGTCGTCAGTGTTGCACCTGGGTTTCCCACTGCAGTCTTAACAGCACAAGGGATCAATCTGTCTAACTAAGAAGAAAAGGACTGATGAAGCAGTGAGTGAGGTCCAGCCAGAGAGAAAAAGAACGTGTACGCCGTTAATCAACTGCTGCCAGAGTGCACAGAATCAGCGCTTTTTTTGTGGGTAGGAACAAGGACTAACACAGACACTTTCGCTGCCAGGAGAATCAGTCTGCTGCTGTCGTTATATAAAAAATGGCCTCCTCCAACATCCTACATCACACCGACTATGAACCTACAGCAGAAGGAGAAAAAAAAACTTATCATGAGAACGCAGACAACTGCAGTTCAATCCTGATACATTCTTGTTTCCACAGACAGTGTAAGCTATAATGCAGGATGCATGGCAGACACCTGAGGTGTAGGGAATGAATCTCCATTTATCCCTGATAAAGTCACAAGAGACAAAGTCACAAATGAGTGATGATGTTGCAGCTAGGACTTCAATAAATACCACAGGCACACACATCAGGTATTCAGTTTATTCAACACGGCTGGACAAATGTGTCAGCTTTTTTAGTGCAACTTTTATTTTTGGAATGCTCAAAGACTTTTTTATTATTATTATGAAGACCAATCAATCTAGTACAAGTCAGTGTTAACCCACCGAGCTTATAGTATTTCCCTGAGATACAACACTGGTGGTATAGAGAATGTACATCAGCAGGCTGTAGTTTATGAAGAACATAAGCCCCGCGGGGGCACCTACATTTATGAAATGCGAATTTTCCGAGTGGGGTATGAGGTCTGTTTAGAAAGTGGGATTGTTTTGTTTCAATGCTCACTGGCATGTATTCACTTTATACCACATTTTATTACTAATGATCATTTCAAATTAAGCTTTTCTCAGTTTTGTCTGTTGGGATTGTGCGCTTTGGCTTGGCCTGAAGTTGCAGGAGAGACATTTTAACAATATAATGTCTTAAAAAAAACCTCTTGTTATTCAATGGATTTCTCATTTCCTTTTACTGATGCAGTTCAAGGATAAATTTCAGCCACAGGCCAAGAAAAGCAGACCAATGCTGCGCAGAGTTTGCAAATTAGTGCAGAGCCCCTTTCTTTCCTACCCCTGTCACTTCATTTAAATACATTTGATGTCCTTTTGGTGAAACACATTTTCATGAGACCAGAAGGATCTGCGGTGGGTGGCTCTCAGCACCACTTCGCTCCGTGCTGCCATGTCAGCATTTCAGATCCGAGACAGTGCATGACTCTCGGTGAATCTGCCCTCTCGCAACAGTATAACTTTGCAATAATATGCAAACTTCTGCATTGTGGATTGCTCAGTGTGGATGTTCTTTTTCTCTTCTCAAAACTATTCCCAAACAAAAATGCATAAACATGCAAAGAAATCATGTTCTTTCTGTGGCCCACGCTCCAAGTTTGAACACATGGTAGATTTCAAATTGCCCTTGGTTGCTATAGATTGGTTGCCTGTGTTAGAAATGCCCAATCATGAAAAATCAGGTGGTTTGTGCAACAGATGGCCAATCGCCAGCATCAGATTTCAGGCTGCAGTTTGAAAATCTACTCCCACTTCTTTCTGGCTGGAATAACCTCATCTGCCTTGTCCATGCGTAAATCCAGGACAGCACATGTCCTTCAATTCCATTTTAATATTCCACTCTGCGAATTCCTTCTTTTCTATACTTACTGTAGTTAATATTATTGTATGCTTTCATATTATTTATGTGAGACAGTTTGCTCCTCATATAAGTAGATCTCTTTATTTAATAGCTAAGAGATTTTTCAGTCAGTAATCTGGCATGGAAGAAGCCCCAAGACATTTTTAAAAGGGATGTTTAATAAAAACCCTCTCATCAGCCTCAGGGTGCTGAGGACCTGGGTTCGATCCTAGCCCGGGTCACATTCTTCCCGTGTCTGCGTGGGTCTCACGCCCAAGAGCCAAAGTTGTGCAGAGTAGGTGGATTGGCCGTGCTAAATTGTCCCTTAATTGGGGAAAAAAAAGATTTAGGTATTTTAAATATTTTTTTTTATTTTTAAAAATAATTTAGAGTACCCAATTCATTTTTCCAATTAAGGGGCAATTTAGCGTGGCCAATCCACCTACCCTGCACATCTTTGTGTTGGGGCAAAACCTATGCAAACACGGGGAGAATGTGCAAACTCCACACGGACAGTGACCCAGAGCCGGGATTGAACCCGGGACCTCGGCGCCGTGAGGCAGCAGTGCTAACCACTGCGCCACCGTGCTGCCCTTAAATTTTGTTTTTTAAAAACCTCTCCACCCATCAATCTGGTCAGTACTAATAACTAACCCATATTGGACCAGGTCTTTTATTATCACATCTAGCCAACAAATTTACAGTCAGTCAACCCCTCCCTGACCCCTTTCCCACACCACCACTCCCACCCCCCCCCATCACCAATACTGAAATAAAGGTCTCGACAATGGCCTCTTTGTCACATTGGTGCCCATTGCTTCTAATGTATCAGTGTGCTGATATATTAAAACATAACCACAAACCTTTTTGTTATATTATGCACATCAGTAACCATTCACAACACGGCCCTGAATCATGTAATCAGTCTAATTTGACGAGATTTGTCGATTAAATACAAGCCCTTTGTTCCTTGGCTCAAAATGGCAATTTGTTTTCGAGAATCCTGGTCTTGGAGCAAGCACGGTATTCACAACAGGCTCAGTTTGTTACTTATTTCTTATAAATGCAGGCCACATAATTATAATAAAAGTAGAAATCCATGAGTATAATCTGCAAACAAAACAGCTCCTTACATTAATTATACATTAAAAGAGTTTGGTCACCAGTAAAACCAGCTGATGGCTGGGAGCATGTAATAGAATGATGCATTTGTGGTGCTTGATCAGTGCACAACAATTGTTTGTTGCCTCATGTTTCCAGCAGCTACTTCCTACCTGGTACAGCTGGTAAGCTTAATGCCGGTGTAATTCATCATATTTAACCAGCTATTCCAAAATCATACAAAAATAGCCTCTAATGACTTCATTTGACAGCATATATGGAAATGTCCGAGTGAATGGTTTAGATTTTCTATTAAATGCAGTAGTCACAGGAATAAATCCAGTTGTCTGCTGATGATTGCACATTGAATCAAATAACGTGGTGTCAGAAGCATCACATGCTACTCCCACCATTGATAGTCCCAGAAGTGTGAAACTCTCTTGCACCAATATCCTCAATCCAATTTACCTGGGTCCTCAATGTGGCCATGGGAACCAGAACAGAATGAAAACCTCCATCCTTTAGCGTTCAAATTAACTAATAGATCACAGATAATAATAAATGTTGAGAGGCATAATTCAGACGTTATAGGTTTCTGCCCAAGTGTCATTACCTGGAAATCTGGTGATAATTTAAAAGTCCTTTGAAACAAAATGTCCATTCATTACAAATTTAAGAAGTTGCAGCTATGTAATACGTAACCGTGGCAGTTTTTCCTATAGCATAACTACTCAATAGGTGAACTTACTTGGGTTGAAAGGACTACACTAATATTACATGTAGAATCTGTAGAGAATGTTCCAGAATGAAGCCCTCCAGTGGTCATATTTTCAAATATAACAAATGGGACTCCTTTTTAATATGCTTCTTGTACTGAAGCAATCATGTTCAAATGCAACAAGACTTGTACAATATCCAGGCTTGGGCTGACAGTGGCACATAACATTCCTGTCACACAAGTGCCAGGCAATCACCATCTCCAACAAGAGAGAATCTAACCTTTGCCCCTTGACATTCAATGTCATAGTCTTTGCTGAATCCCCACTATCAGTATTCTGGGTGGTACAGTTGACCAGAAACTTAAGTGGACCGGCCATATAAGTATTGTGGCTGAAAGTGCAGGTCAGAGGCCAAGACTCCTGTGGCAAGTAACTTATCTCCTGACTCCCAAAGCATGTACACCATCTATCTACAAAGCACAAGTCAGGAGTGTGATGGAATACTTTCCTCTTGTCTAGATGAACACAGCTCCAACAACATTCAAGAAGCTCAACACCATCTAGGACAAAGCAACCCTCTTGATTGGCACCCCATCCACAAACATTCACTCCCTCCACCACCAACACATAGTAGCAGCATCTACAACTTACATTGCAGGAACTCATCAAGACTCCTTTGACACCATCTTCCAATCCCACAACCATCACCATCTAGAAGAACAAGGGTACCACACATAGGCCAATACCATGTGGAAGTTCCCCTCCAAGCCACTCACCATCCTGACTTGGAAATATATCACCATTTCTTCACTGTCGTCGGGTCAAAATCCTGATTTTCCCTCCCTAAAAGCACTGTGGGTGCATCTACACCGCATGGACTGCAGTGGTTCAAGAGAGCCACTCACCACCACCTTCTCTAGGGCAATTAGGATGGGTAATAAAAATGCTGCAATGGCCAGAGAAGCTCACATCCCTTGCATGAATTTGTAAAAATATATTATTTAGGAGAGCGCCTTGGTTCCACATTATAATGTAGACCCACTGCTAATCACTATTCCCCATCCCACTCCCAAATGCCTCTTTTTCCTCCTCTCCCCACCCATTGACTTCCTTCCTTCCTCCTTCTCCCCATTCCCCGCTTCCCAACTCTCCACCATGCTCCTTGCCTGGGCTGGTATCTGAGTTGGCTGATCATTGTTTCTTCCAGGACCTTCAAGCTGTCTCAGGGCTGCAATGGGTGTCTGCTAATCTCCAGTAGGAACAAAAAGGCCAGTTGATCATTCTTATATGGTACTGTCACCGACCAGATGAGGTGCAGAACTCGAGTGCTGCATAAGATTGCATCATAGTTTGTGTGCAATCCAACTTTTCGGCTAGTTGTAATATCATTTTTCCTGATCTAGTGTTCAGTGGTAGAGATAGATGAAGATAACCTTTTGAAATGACAAAGTGCTGTGAGTTAATTCAAAGTATAATCCAGCCCAGCAACAAACTGTGTTAATATCAACACACTATATAACTGAGGTAGAATAGAGCCAGACCCACCAATCTTATCACAATGGGTTCCTGATAATTGCAGAGCTGTTGCGTGATGCAATGAGATAAAAAAAATACTTCCCAGAGTCAGAAAGGGGAAACCCCGAAGACACATCACCCTTGACCATTTTTACCATGTGCCTATCTCAGTTGCTCAGTTTACTGAGTGACATTTATTTGAGAGCCATAGCCAGAGACTTGCAAACAGTGTGCTAACCTGGTAGACAGAAATGTGTGGCAAAGTGGGGGGTTCAATCATTTTTTAAATAGGAGGAAAGTATCATCTTTGTATTGGTATCATTAACTGAGCCATTTCTTTTATATTATTTCTTTTGCTTTTGGGTTGCTCTTCTCGCCATCAGCTTTGGACAAGACTTGCACTTTCTCAAGGACATTCTACTCCACTCTGCTTACATCTACTGCCTGAACTGATTTATGTCCCCCTTTTCCTCCCTCCCCACACCCCACCCTCTGTTCCCCTGCCTCCCCAATACCCCTGCCACATGTTCCCCCACCAACTAGTCCAGTCCTTTGTTGTGTTTTTTTCTATCCATATTCTTTAATTGGGCGTTGTATATAATTTTAAGTTTTATCATTGAATCTCTACAGAGCCTAGATACATCTATGTCTGAAGGTTATATGATGCTTTGTGACCATGTTCAATAAAATTCAATAAAATCAGCCATCACTGAAAATTCTGGAGCCACAAATCTCATTTTGCTTTAATACAACTGACGACTAGCACAGTTATTGTATATTTCTAGTGTAGAAATCGCCTCCTTATCCTGTATAATTCAGAGTGGATAGAGTCCTTAGGGGCAGAGAAATCCTTGTCCACTGGTGAAGATCAAGGCGGGCAGACAGCAGATGGATTTGATTGTTCTGTGTCTTGTGCAGACCTGGGGAGTAGACTGGGGAGGTTAGACATAGCGAAACGAGCACAGGAGAATCTCGTGCTGGGTTGTGACTGAATGATGCCTGACAGGAAAGCCTTTCAGTCTTTTGTATTACAAAATAAATTCTGTAGCCCTCTTAAACCCAGCATAAAAAATCTGTCATTCACCTCCCAGGGACTGTGTCAGTCAAACTCCAGTCGGACATAATAGCAAAATTGCATTTCTCAGGGCACGCACAGCCAGGTTCAGAATATAAAAGTATCATGCTTTGGGGAGAAGGAAAAAAAAGAAAATGAAGTTTCAGAAATGTCATTCTGAGGTAATGAGGCGTGGGCAGAAAATATACCCCGCGCATCATTTGATAGAGATGCTGGTCGAAATAGCTTCATTGATGTGTCAGCACTCGTCTATCAATCAATCATCCATTACACTTTGCAAGTAACAATAACTGAAAAAGCTACGGGGCAGCTTATGGAATTCGCTTATGGGTATCAAAAACAGCAGTTAAAATGCAGTTTTGACATGAAAAGCATGAAGCAAGTAATATTTTTATGGCAGGGGGGAAAGATGCACTCGACCAAGGAGTGCTTTGATGATACGGTTGCGGTTTGACTTATTTAATGTTGCAACCTGAAGCGGAAATGAAGGTTCCTTCACTCCTTTTGTCTGTGACATCATCCAGCTGGACACATGTGTCGATCCTGCTGGAAAGGATGCCACACAGCTGAATGCCTCATTTGTACGCAAGTGAGAAATTAAAACTACAATCATTATGTAACACTTCCATAAAGTAAAATAATGTTCCTCTATCGACCCCAAAACTCCTTTTAACTGATCAGCCTTTTGCCTGCATTCCACATGTTTACCATGTTTACATTGCAAATCCCTTCAGATGCTTGCCAATTTGGCTGCAGTAGTTTGATTTCTTCTGGCTTTCCTCCAAAATAAAGTGGATTAAAATTATAAAAATTGTACTTCGGGAGGCTTTTGATTCCAGTTGCCCACCATTTTGCTACAGAGTACCCAGGATATTTCAATGAAGTATTCAGTGAAGCCGGTAGAACTTTGTTTTACATAGCCTTGGATCTAATTACATTCATCTCCACCAAGAAAATGTGATTACTTTTCAATTCAGATGCTAGGATTGTCAAATTAAAAGGTGCGAGTTACCAAATGGGCTTGACAGCGAGCTTCTGTTTGCACCTGTGCTGATGGTTAGGAGCACGCGATGAAAAGAGCCAGTTAGCCCAGTACTTCACTCTCATGTCTGTGCTGTGGCTTCCATCCTAGTTGCCAGCAGATGTGTTTACAAATAACATTTGATCTATGCCAACACAGATACTATGTCCACATTTGGATGTCAAAGCATACAACCATTGAAAGTAGAAAGTAAACTTGGCAAATACGTTCAGGTCACAGATTCAAGCTGATGGGGATACTGCAGCTTTAAATAAATCAAATTTGAAGCAAAGGCCACCACTGGCAAGAATCAACCCCACTGAATTTTCAATAACAGTGTTAGCCACTGACAATTTGAAAAGGCCTTTGCTGCAAAGTTAAATACAATTGAATTTAATTCGGGCACATTGGATGTTTTACTTTCGATCATTTTCTCCTTCAGATTGAAAGCCTTTGGTTTAGGATCGAAAGAGCCAGGTCATAGCACAGGCGGTCATTATCTGCAAATGGCCCAACTCCTTCGGGTGTTAGTGTTAAAAGCAACACCGTTGTCCAGCTGTGTCATTTTAAAGTTCTTTCTCTTTGTATGTAACATTGTCTCCCGTTGCTGGGGTATCCTTTCCAACCCTCATCCAACATTTTCAGTTTGCCAGTTGCCATCATGCACTTTTCAAAATTTCAGCAGAGGAAATAAGGCTGAATTGGCAAGCATAGATTTCATTTTTTAGTACGTGGCAAAATGCATTTCACTAAGTTTGGCCTATTATTGGTGCACAGATTTGAGAGCAGCTCTACCCTTTGCAGGGGTACCCTGGGAAGCAAGGATTATTGCAGGTACTGTCAGGATAGATTTCTTGCAAACCTTAGTGCATAGTGGCACAGTGGTTAGCATTGCTGCCTCATGGCACCAGGGACCCAAGTTCAGTTCCAGCCTTGGTGACTGGCTGTGTGGAGTTTGCACGTTCTCCCCGTGTCTGCGTGGGTTTCCTCCCACTGTCCAAAGATGTCCAAAGGTTAGGTGGATTGGCCATGCTAAATTGCTCCTTAGTGTCCAAAGATGTGCAAGTTAGGCGGAGCTGCGGGGATAGGGCAGAGGAGTGGGCCTAGGTAGGGTGCTCCTTCAGAGGGTCAGTGCCGACCCGATGGGCCAAATGGCCTCCTTCTGCACTGTAGTGATTTTATGGGTTAATGTGGAGCCCTATTGAATTCTTTGTGCTAGGTGGGAAGAAATCTGCAATTCATTTCAAGACTGCACTCTGAAGTAGAGTCATTCAGAATTATGTAGCTTGTGAACTCAAGTGGTGAAGAGCAGCTCTGATTCTCAAGAATAGTATATTTGCATATGTATAAGACCCGGATGTTTGACATCAGTTGCAAGGAGATACAGCTCAAAAAAAAAGAACAAATCCGTCAGCCACCAAAGCAGCCAGCCATGAGTCCTCCACTGAAACGGAGAAAATTTGAATTGGAAAATAAACCAAGTAAAAATAAGTGCTAATTGTTCAGAATTGAATAGAAGATTCTGAAACCATGGTGCCCATGTTCCATTATTTAATTGTACATTGATTCTTAATTGTTAGACTTAAACATGATGGAACGATAAGGGCTAGGGTATAGTTTCAATATAATTAAAATAGCTGGAAACAGACACAGGGAGGACTATTATTAACATGTTACAAAGGAATTTCCTACAAGATTTGGATACTGCCCAAGAGCTCTGGTTGTTCACGATTAGAATTGTTCAAGATTAGAATTAGATACTAACAAACAAACTGTTAAGTCTTCTAATACTATTTGCTTGTTACAAAGCAGATATGCAAAATGAGAAACTGCAGGACTACCTAGATGGAAAATGAAGTGACTCAGTCGTGCAAAGACTACAGTAAGATGGTAACATTCCTATTATGCTGCCAGCAATCGTTATAGAGAGTATTTACTTGTGGATGGGCTTTTTGATTAATTAACCTCTACTCATACTCAAGAAACTGAATCTTTATGTACGTCTTGTACCTGATATTGGCCTGTCCCCAGGTACTGAGGTTGTCACCGTGTTAATGTAAATAATACCAGCACAAATTCAGACAGATTTGGAAAAGAAAAGGACTACAAAAACCCGCTGATTTGAGTTTTTTTCTTCCACATTTATGTGCTGAATAAAATTTCATGGCCAGTGTGCGCGTTGTTTTGTGAATGAAAGACAACTAGCCCACTCAAAACATTGAGAAGAAATTAAACATAATAAGGTCATGTAAACAAAAATCAATTTTAAATATTAAGTCAGGACGGACAGAGTTTTGTATTATATTCGAAGCATTTCAGCAGAGAAAATGGGGCAGTGAAATGGTTAATTCTGGGAACTTGTTTTAACATTTCTCTTTATGTAAGAATAACTGGAGATATTAAATATGGCTGACAACAGTAGTCCTCCAGTTACTTTATGTATCCATATAATTTAATTATGTCTATATATAGCCTGCTAATACTTATTCTGATATTTTATAACTCAGCTGCATGCTGTATATAAATATTCTTACTTTCTTTTTTTTAAAAATCCAATTGTATATTCAGATTAATTGGAGCCCAAAGGCTTGGGAGAGATGGGATGGGGGTGGGGGAGGGGCAGTGCAGGAGCATAACAGATGCAGGGGAGCTACATTGTTTAGGAATACCTTAGAGGAATTAGAAAAAAACTGCACTTCAATTTTTATTATGAAGACATGAAGCACTGTATGAACATGTAAAATTTTCAGACGCAAGTCTGTTAGGGACTATACTTTCATGTTCTGTTGGCCGTTCTTTTGACAAAATGCTCGACTTATTTTGTTGTACAGATTATTTACCTGCTAAATGCTGTTTTACCTTTTGGCTTCCAGCTTCTGAACAGTTTAAATGGCATAGAAAGACTTTGGATTGAACTTGGCTTTGTCTAATCTGGCGATAATCACAGGAAGTTTAGCCAGGTCAAAGTCACATTATTCTGAGGTACCCAACGGCATAAAATTCCATATAATTCAAAAACCATTGACAGGTAAAATCCACTAATACACCTCAGAAGAATATCATGTAAATGTTTAGAAAGCAGAGACCACGAAAGAGGGTTTCTCGTGCTTTTATTTAGTACTTATTTATTGCATCTTTTAATCAGTATATGAAAGAAATAAATGTAAACTATTAAATAGCAAAACAACATTGGAAATTGAGAGAAACTGCCAGCCATATATTTATGCACTGACTTCCAAAACAAAAATGAAGTTTTCTTGCATTTCCACCAAGTAATTACTTTTTAAATAAAATTGAGAAACTATTTCCTGGCATTGAACAGAACTGTTCAAGGTTATGGTCTTGTACTGAATGGAAATTGTTTATCACTAAAATATTGTAACTTTTTTTATTGGTTGAAACCTGCTCATTATCTGAAACTTAACTGGTGTATAATTTTGTGACACACTGCCTTTTGTTTTAGTACAGTCATTCCTGTACTGTCTGTATTGAATTTTTAAGTTGAAACTGCTTGTAGTGTTGATCCACTGGGACGCAAGCCCTGAAAAAAGGCTCATTTTTGTCAGACTGTTCTCCAATGATAATGACCTACAATACAGAAAAAAGTGGATATGTATAAAGAAAAACAAACTGATGCACTTATTAAAGAGAACTATTTATATGATTAAAAAATATATATTTAGATTTTTTCCAAGCACAACTCTGAACAAAAAGTGCTCTTTTTATGCTTTATGAAAATGAACTGTTTCTGATCTTTCTACATCAGGCTAAATAAACTCTGTAAGGACATTTGAAGAAACTTGTGTGTTTATTGAGTGCTGTTCACTACTTATTTTTCTATATGATTTACAGTGACAACTCACACTGCCTTCCATATTTTCCTTATATCTCTTTCAGCCATCGGGTCAGGATAGTTTGGGAATTAGAAATTTTCCTGGTGCTTATTAATGTCAGTCCATGATAGATGGTGTTCTGTGGGACAGTGCTGGTCCAAGACAGTTCTGTCACAGATAAACCATCTGCCACCTCCCACATTCACAAGCTGATTACCAACTGAATATTATCGTCACACTTTTTATAGATAGGGCCGTATCATAAATCAGGCTTTTAATAATAACTACTACCAGGTACAATTATATGTGGCTGCAACCTGAAGGGCAACTAGAGATGGGCAAGAAATTCTGGCCGAGCCAGCGATGCCCACAGCCCGTAAATGAATTTTAAAAACTTTAAACCTGTCAAGACAATTATTGCTTGGATGGATCTCCTTCTGGAATTTGCAGTGGACATAATCTGTATGCAGAGAGCCTTTGCATTTTGGATTCAAAGTGCCGCAGTTCCAAGCACTGGGTGAAAAATCAGCAGAAGTCAACAACAACAACTTAAATTCATATAACACCTCTAATAAAATAAAATGTATCAAAACACTTCGTAAATTGAGCCAAGGAAGGAGACATTGAGGAAGATTGTCCACTGCTTGGTCAAATTACAGTCTCAAAGGAGGTATCGAGTGGAGAAACGGAGATGTAGGGATGGCTGAAGGTACAGCCGTCAGTAGGGCTTGGGGACAAGAAGACGGGGATGAGCAACAGGCCATATTTGAGGAATGCTTAGTTCACTGAAAGGGTTGTGGAGATAGTGGTTACAGAGTTAGGAAGGGACGAGTCCACAAAGGGATGTGAACTTTTAATAGTGAATATACTGAAAGAGACTTTGTGCATGTTAGCATATGGAGAACAGCATTTTGGATGAGACGAGCGTGGGACGGTCGAAGATGGGAAGCCAGCCAGGAGGGTGTTGGAAAAGTCAAATCTGGAGATTAAAATGTGAATGGGTGTTTCAACAGAAGCTGAGCTGAGCCAGGGGTGAAGACAGGTGATATTACTGAGATGACAAATTTCCTTTACTAGGACTCTAGGTGCGATGTGTTGTGGTTGTGGTTCGATAGCTACCTTCCAGTGTCTCAGATGTGAGCCTGCATATTATTAACATTTACTGTGTTAAAGGTACTATATAAATGCATGTTGCTGTTGTTCAATCAGTTTATGATTTCCATAGGACAGGTATCATCATTTTCATCAAAAAGTAAATACTAACCAAGTGATCATAGTTGTCAGAGGTTGCTCAAGGTTTAGGGTGCCTTGAATCTTCACCAAATACCACCAATGTCACTCAATACCCCACAATAGAAAGAAATAATGCTTGCCTTTATCTCAAACAAAAATTCTGTTGAACTTAGTGCTTTTCACATATCTTACACTGACACTTTAGGATGATTTATATTGGGCAAGGAAGATGGATTAACACTTTAAGGACTGTGGTGACATTCTAATGAGAATTTCATCTGTGAACATAGTACTCCTGTAGGGAGAAACTTCCTGATTTATTATGGGAACAAAACCAGTACCACTACAAACGACACTAATGCTAAAATCCCATGAGAAGAGTTGAAGAGTTTCTGATGCTATTATATTCACATCTTTGGCTAAGCTTAGACATATTTCCTCAACTCTCACATAGTTTCCATATACACCTTTTAACTGTGATTATTTTTATTTCAAAAGTAATGGCGAATCACCACTGCATAAGAGTTTAGACTTGGGTTATTATCTTGCACATTGACAGTGGGACCAATAACCACATCAAAAAGTGACAAATTAATTTGACAAACAAATAGGGAAATGCAAAGTAAATGATCATACTCAATAGACTTTGCAGAGCCCTGAAGGTCATAGGAGGAACCAGCCAGATAAATCAGGATGTACCTAGATGCATTTTTATAGTATTATCAGAACTAATCTGATGGTCTTTATCATCAGAATTCTGTTTAGAATGACTGGACATCCCAGATCTCAAGCAATAAAAGAGAAGGATCAGATGGAGCAAGCAATATTTTTTCTGTTTAGGTGGTCAGAATGATTACTTAAAAATTACATTTAAAGTAAAAGAAAGCAACTTTATGCAGATGTCATCCTAAAGCAATGGCATTACCAAATGTTAAAATAATGGTATAATTAAGATGTTATGTATTGACAAGCACAAAAAAATGTCTAATTTCTGGCAATACTGCCCCTTAAAGTGGAGTTACATAAATTTGCTGTGAAATCTACTCTTATGAACAACTAAATATTGAATGACAAGTACATAATGTTACCATCTTGCAACCTGATTAATCACCAAACACTCCCCTGGTTAAAGCTCCAGATTCTTTGACCTGCCGATGTGCAATGAATGAAACCTCAGAAGATCAGCCTGTATCACAAAAATAAGAACTTTTATTTCCCACATTAATCATTCTGGTGGCCTCTTTGAGCAGAGCTTCTGTCCATGAGTAACTAATCATGCGTAGTTTTGTGCTGTGAACTTGAATAGACTAAAAAAAAATCTAGATTTAAAATATCACAACTGCAAAAAATTGCTCCATGTGTTTTCTTTATGTTTTTTAATAATATGGGCAGCGGATTGTGCTTGTTTATTTTTTTAAAAACACATTCCTTTCTGTGCCATTTGCTCTGAAATCATTCAAGGTTTTACTCTGAAGGTTAATTGTGGAGCTCATGCTGTTACCGCCCCTCAGTTCCAGCTCTTTAATTTGCAGGAATGAAGAGCCTCAAACTGTATGCTTACTAACCCTGTAAATATCTTCAGAACAAATTATACCAGAATTTATTTTTTAAAGTACATTTCTTTCCGTTTGGCTCATCTTTTAAACGTGCTATAAACGTAGAGCAGAGCCATGTTAAAACAATGAAAACTCCAAGGACCTGTTGATTTATGCTCAAACACGTTTGTGCAGTAATAACATGCATTTATGTACAAATATATTTATAGTCTTCCAGCTTTCACAGTTGGTCAGATTTTGATTGAGTTGGTGTTCACATATGCTTGAGTTAGCCAATAAACAATTTTCAAAGAAACATGTTCATTCATAAATGTATAAAATGTTTATGTGTCACTAACTTATGTAGTAAATACAGTCAATGGAAAGATCTAACTTAACCAAAGTGAATACATTTTGAGCTTTCCTTCATATCTATGTCACCCAAATAATACGCCAATATCAGTTTGTTCTGTGTTGTGCATACTTCATAGTTTATGTTCATATGTATGCTATCCTTGTTAATTCAAACATTTTTGCATGACAAAATGTTCCATTAACTCATAATCTGTGTTAAATAAATACCATAAAAGAGCAAAGTAGGAATTCAGTGTTGACAAATGATCAGATCATTTGAATTAAGCAACTTCGAATTCAAAGGGGTAGATCGTATTGGTCAACAAAAGTTGTCACCCTTTGCTGCTGTTGTTCAAGAATGGGTAATGTTTGCCTGGAATTTTAAAAATGATATTTGGTGTCTTGTAAGAAAAATGGGATGAGAAAAGAGTTTGGCTTCTCCATTGCCCGACTCTGGTATCAGGATTCCTGCCCTAAGAGCAGCATGGTGGCGCAGTGGGTTAGCACTGCTGCCTCACGGCGCCGAGGTCCCAGGTTCGATCCCGGCTCTGGGTCACTGTCTGTCCATATGGATTTGCACATTCTCCCCGTGTTTGCGTGGGTCTCGCCCCCACAGCCCAAAGATATGCAGGGTAGGTGGATTGACCACGCTAAATTGCCCCTTAATTGGAAAAAATGAATTGGGTACTCTAAAAAATGTTTTAAAAGGATTCCCGATCTGGCGGAAAATGTTGAGTTGCCTGAAAAACGGGTGCCCCGCCACCAGCCTCAGTGAACTACCTGTCCCGCACTGTAGATGGATTTGCACGTGTTTAAATCTGGAAGCTCAAAACTCCACCACCAACGCTCTCTCTCTCTCTCTCCCCCCCCCCCCCCTGCCCCGGTTATGCTTCACCCCTCACAGTCAGGAGTCACATGGGTGTGATTTGGTGCAAATATTTACAAGTGGTACCCAGGCACCATAGCCATTGAGGGGGAGCAAGGAGGTAAGAAAACTTGTGAATATTTTCAGGCTTGCTGGGCACTACATGCCTGGATCTCAGGGAATAGCAGGGAACAACCTGGTGGCAAGTGCATGGGCTTGGGTAGTCCCTCTCAGGATTGGAGTGCCTGGCTGAGACCCGCATTGTTGCATAAGTTCATTTAAACCCACCCCTTAGTTGCAACTTACAAGATCCTGGCTGTTGAGACTGCTGACTGTATCCTGCAAATGCTCTGAGGACTTCTGGTCTTCTGGCAACCCTCCCAGCCCACCCATCTGGAAACCCTCAGATGCCAGCAGTATCGTCAAGGGGATGGCCGTGGCTATGCACAGTAGCCGGCCCACCAGTTGTTGGTGCACTCCTCAGAAGCACTATTCCACAGCAGAGTAAACAAGGGATTAGCAGAACTCACCCCAAACAAAGGACAAATGCCACTGGAACCCTCCCTGGCATAGCGCTCCTCCCCAAGTAAAAGCCTCACTGGTGACACTGTCAGCTAGCCCATGCCTGAGGATCACGAGATGTTTCCAAGCCCTATCTGTCCACCTGATCCCACCCATCCCGCTCCTGGCCAGGTAACCTGACCAGTTCCCTGTCACAACCTGTGTATAAAACCCGGGATACACATAACACTGCAGCTAAGGTCCCAGCAACACATTCCTTACTCACCCTCATTTATCAGACCTGCCAGGCTCTCAGCATAGAGATGAATGGCTTCACAGTATGAACGTCTCCACTACACAACCTACCGGGGGAAGGCCCTAGCGGCCAGGTCTCTGGCACTGAGTCTGGCTCTGGGGCTCAGAAGGGAAGGGGGGAGAATAGTAAAGCAATAGTTGTAGGAGATTCAATGGTTAGGGGAATAGATAGGAGATTCTGTGGTCGCGAGCGAGACTCCCGGAAGGTATGTTGCCTCCCGGGTGCCAGGGCCAGGGATGTCTCGGATCGTGTCTTCGGGATCCTTAAGGGGGAGGGTGAGCAGCCAGAAGTCGTGGTGCACATTGGTACCAACGACATAGGTAGGAAAAGGGGTGTGGAGGTAATAAACAAGTTTAGGGAGTTAGGCTGGAAGTTAAAAGCCAGGACAGACAGAGTTGTCATCTCTGGTTTGTTGCCGGTGCCACGTGATAGCGAGGCTAGGAATAGGGAGAGAGTGCAGTTGAACACGTGGCTGCAGGAATGGTGTAGGAGGGAGGGCTTCAGGTATTTGGATAATTGGAGCGCATTCTGGGGAAGGTGGGACCTGTACAAGCAGGACGGGTTGCATCTGAACCAGAGGAGCACCAATATCCTGGGAGGGAGGTTTTCTAGTACTCTTCGGGAGGGTTTAAACTAATTTGGCAGGGGAATGGGAACCGGATTTGTAGTCCAGCAACTAAGGTAGCCGATATTCAGGACGCCAAAGCGTGTAATGAGGCAGTGGGGAAGGGAACACTGACAAAGGAGAGTACTTGCAGGCACGGAGAGGGGTTGAAGTGTGTATACTTCAACGCAAGAAGCATCAGGAATAAGGTGGGTGAACTTAAGGCATGGATCGGTACTTGGGACTACGATGTGGTGGCCATCACGGAAACTTGGATAGAAGAGGGGCAGAAATGGTTGTTGGAGGTCCCTGGTTATAGATGTTTCAATAAGATTAGGGAGGGTGGTAAAAGAGGTGGGGGGGTGGCATTATTAATTAGAGATAGTATAACAGCTGCAGAAAGGCAGTTCGAGGAGTATCAGCCTACTGAGGTAGTATGGGTTGAAGTCAGAAATAGGAAAGGAGCAGTCACCTTGTTAGGAGTTTTCTATAGGCCCCCCAATAGTAGCAGAGATGTGGAGGAACAGATTGGGAAACAGATTTTGGAAAGGTGCAGAAGCCATAGGGTAGTAGTCATGGGCGACTTTAACTTCCCAAATATTGAGTGGAAACTCTTTAGATCAAATAGTTTGGATGGGGTGGTGTTTGTGCAGTGTGTCCAGGAAGCTTTTCTAACGCAGTATGTAGATTGTCCGACCAGAGGAGGGGCAATATTGGATTTAGTACTGGGTAATGAGCCAGGGCAAGTGATAGATTTGTTAGTGGGGGAGCATTTTGGAGATAGTGACCACAATTCTGTGACTTTCACTTTAGTAATGGAGAGGGATAGGTACGTGCAACAGGGCAAGGTTTACAATTGGGGGAAGGGTAAATACGATGTTGTCAGACAAGAATTGAAGTGCATAAGTTGGGAACATAGGCTGGCAGGGAAGGACACAAATGAAATGTGGAACTTGTTCAAGGAACAGGTGCTACGTGTCCTTGATATGTATGTCCCTGTCAGGCAGGGAAGAGATGGTCGAGTGAGGGAACCATGGTTGACAAGAGAGGTTGAATGTCTTGTTAAGAGGAAAAAGGTGACTTATGTAAGGCTGAGGAAACAAGGTTCAGACAGGGCATTGGAGGGATACAAGATAGCCAGGAGGGAACTGAAGAAAGGGATTAGGAGAGCTAAGAGAGGGCATGAACAATCTTTGGCAGGTAGGATCAAGGAAAACCCCAAGGCCTTTTACACATATGTGAGAAATATGAGAATGACTAGAGCGAGGGTAGGTCCGATCAAGGACAGTAGCGGGAGATTGTGTATTGAGTCTGAAGAGATAGGAGAGGTCTTGAACGAGTACTTTTCTTCTGTATTTACAAATGAGAGGGGCGATATTGTTGGAGAGGACAGTGTGAAACAGATTGGTAAGCTCGAGGAAATACTTGTTAGGAAGGAAGATGTGTTGGGCATTTTGAAAAACTTGAGGATAGACAAGTCCCCCGGGCCTGACGGGATATATCCAAGGATTCTATGGGAAGCAAGAGATGAAATTGCAGAGCCGTTGGCAATGATCTTTTCGTCCTCACTGTCAACAGGGGTGGTACCAGGGGATTGGAGAGTGGCGAATGTCGTGCCCCTGTTTAAAAAAGGGACTCGGGATAACCCTGGGAATTACAGGCCAGTTAGTCTTACTTCGGTGGTAGGCAAAGTAATGGAAAGGGTACTGAAGGATAGGATTTCTGAGCATCTGGAAAGACACTGCTTGATTAGGGATAGTCAGCACGGATTTGTGAGGGGTAGGTCTTGCCTTACAAATCTTATTGAATTCTTTGAGGAGGTGACCAAGCATGTGGATGAAGGTAAAGCAGTGGATGTAGTGTACATGGATTTTAGTAAGGCATTTGATAAAGTTCCCCATGGTAGGCTTATGCAGAAAGTAAGGAGGCATGGGATAGTGGGAAATTTGGCCAGTTGGATAACGAACTGGCTAACCGATAGAAGTCAGAGAGTGGTGGTGGATGGCAAATATTCAGCCTGGATCCCAGTTACCAGTGGCGTACCGCAGGGATCAGTTCTGGGTCCTCTGCTGTTTGTGATTTTCATTAATGACTTGGATGAGGGAGTTGAAGGGTGGGTCAGTAAATTTGCAGATGATACGAAGATTGGTGGAGTTGTGGATAGTAAGGAGGGCTGTTGTCGGCTGCAAAGAGACATAGATAGGATGCAGAGCTGGGCTGAGAAGTGGCAGATGGAGTTTAACCCTGAAAAGTGTGAGGTTGTCCATTTTGGAAGGACAAATATGAATGCGGAATACAGGGTTAACGGTAGAGTTCTTGGCAATGTGGAGGAGCAGAGAGATCTTGGGGTCTATGTTCATACATCTTTGAAAGTTGCCACTCAAGTGGATAGAGCTGTGAAGAAGGCCTATGGTGTGCTCGCGTTCATTAACAGAGGGATTGAATTTAAGAGCCGTGAGGTGATGATGCAGCTGTACAAAACTTTGGTAAGGCCACATTTGGAGTACTGTGTACAGTTCTGGTCGCCTCATTTTAGGAAGGATGTGGAAGCTTTGGAAAAGGTGCAAAGAAGATTTACCAGGATGTTGCCTGGAATGGAGAGTAGGTCTTACGAGGAAAGGTTGAGGGTGCTAGGCCTTTTCTCATTAGAACGGAGAAGGATGAGGGGCGACTTGATAGAGGTTTATAAGATGATCAGGGGAATAGATAGAGTAGACAGTCAGAGACTTTTTCCCCGGGTGGAACAAACCATTACAAGGGGACATAAATTTAAGGTGAAAGGTGGAAGATATAGGAGGGATATCAGAGGTAGGTTCTTTACCCAGAGAGTAGTGGGGGCATGGAATGCACTGCCTGTGGAAGTAGTTGAGTCGGAAACATTAGGGACCTTCAAGCAGCTATTGGATAGGTACATGGATTACGGTTAAATGATATAGTGTAGATTTATTTGTTCTCAAGGGCAGCACGGTAGCATTGTGGATAGCACAATTGCTTCACAGCTCCAGGGTCCCAGGTTCGATTCCGGCTTGGGTCACTGACTGTGCGGAGTCTGCACGTCCTCCCCGTGTCTGCGTGGGTTTCCTCCGGGTGCTCCGGTTTCCTCCCACAATCCAAAGATGTGCAGGTTAGGTGAATTGGCCAATGATAAATTGCCCTTAATGTCCAAATTGCCCTTGGTGTTGGGTGAAGGTGTTGAGTTTGGGTAGGGTGCTCTTTCCAAGAGCCGGTGCGGACTCGGGGGGCCGAGTGGCCTCCTTCTGCACTGTGGATTCAATGATAATCTATGATTAATCTAGGACAAAGGTTCGGCACAACATCGTGGGCCGAAGGGCCTGTTCTGTGCTGTATTTTCTATGTTCTATGTTCTATGTACAACCAGCTGCCACCTTCCTGCCGGAAGGGCACAAGGTTCACTGAGTGAGGACACTCACAATAGACTCCCCTGAGAGAAACAGGACAGGGGCCACAGAGCCCGTGGCTGACATTGGTTGTGGCAGCCACCGGTTCCCCTCTTGGCAGAATGGGTGGTGAAGGTAGAGGTTCCCCACATCACAGGACGGGTGCCAGTCACTGATTGGGGGCAGGGATGCAGATGCAGTGCGGACTACATCATCTGGAAGGGGCCAGAAGAGGGGGGGGGGGCGGGTACTGTTGTGGGTGATGCAGCAATACAACTCAGGGCGACCTGTAACCTGGTGGCATTGGATGGTCAAGGGAATCCTCATCTTGTTGACATTCTCTGTCTCCCCCCCCCCCCCCCCCCGCCCCCCCTCAACCACCCCGCAGAGACTACAGCGAGCTATGCTCACTATCTACATGGCTGGTGCAACTGTTGCCGATGCACGGAGGCTAGGGCAGCAGGGCCACTTCCGGGAAGACCCTGAACAGGAGGAACTTGCCCCGGAAGAGCAGTGGTCAGCCAGTGAGGCTCAAGTTCCAGCCGTCCAACAGGCCAAGGAGGAGATGTGAAGGAGGCCACGTTTATACTGTCAATGGCAGTCCTTAGAGAAACTCTAGTGCATCAGGGGGGTCATGCATCAACTGTGCAAGATGGTGGTGTACCTAGCACCATGGTGGTATAGAGGAAGACACATACTCCCGGTTGCCATCAAGGTGACGGTCGCCCTGAACTTTTATGCCTCTGGATCATTACAGGCCTCGAGGGGGACCTGTAAGGGATCTCACGAACATCCACACAGAATGCATTCATGCTGTCATGAATGCCCTATGCACCCAGACATCTACATACATCAACTTCAACCTGAACCAGGCCCACTAAGATGTCCAGGCTGCTGGGTTTGCCCTCATCTCTGGTATGCTCTAGATCTAGGAAGCAATTGAAAGCACACATGTTGCCCTCTGAACACTGATTCGATATTCCCTTCATCAAAAAGAAAGGCTTCCACTCCATGGATGTGTAGTTGGTGTGCACCCACTAGCATGTCTACGCCCAGAATCCAGGTAGGGTGCACGACACATACATCATGGTACACTTATTGATTCCTGGCACCTCCAAGGCGTTCCCTCAGGTGAGGGGTTGGCTAATGGGTGATAAGGGTTATTCACTGAGGTCATGGTTAATGATGCCTGTGAGGAGGCCCAGACCAAGGTGGAGAACCATCATAACAACGCTCACTGTGTAACCAGGAGCTTCATCAAGCGGTGCATCGCCATGCTCAAGATGCGCATCCGACGCGTGAACTGCTCTGTTGGGACTCTTAGCCCTCGGAGGGTCTCAAGCATTATGCTGGCCTGCTGCGTCCTAAACAACATCGCGCATCAGAGGGGTGACATGCTGGAGGAGGAGAAAGAGTGGGAGGCCTCCTCTGAAGAGGAGAGGATGGTTTCCAGCAAGACCCGGGCATGGAGCCAGAGCAGGCAGGGCAGAATGCCCAACGTATGATCCAGGGCTGCGCACACAGGACAACTTCATCACTTCCCGATTAACCAACGAGAAGACCTGGCCCCCAGCAGCTCTGCCGCCCTGTCCCACCTCTTTCCCTCCCGATACTTCAAACCCAGCCCCCTCACAGAATCCATAGGGATATGGGCCAAATGCAGGCAAGTGGGACTAGCTTAGTGATAGAAACTGGACGGCATGGACCAGCTGGGCCGAAGGGCCTTTTTCCATGCTGTAAACATCTATGACTCTATCTATGACTCTATGGCACTTGAGCCTCTCAATCCTTCCCTTTCCCTTAGTCCTTCCACTCCATCCCTCTCCATTAGTTCTTCACTCCACCTTCCCCCGAACCTTCCATTCCTTCCCACTACTACAGCTCCCTCCCTCTCTGAGTGTCATACCAGTATCACCACAGGATGTTGGCAGTATCTGTAGTTTTGTCCATTGGTTGGAGGATGATGACGACTCGCTGTGAGATGAGCTCTGCTGCTCCTCGTTGTCTGACAAACGTCTGACTCCTATCTTCAAGATAGCATACTACTGTCTTCCCAGATGATCCCTGCATGTGTGCTGGCGATGCCTTCTCATGGGCCCAAATATGTTGGGGGAGGGGTAGTGCGATGGTTTTGTGAGAGTTGGTGAACGTTAGAGCTGTCATGCAAGGCGGGCTCACTGTTGGCACCATGCCTGCCACTTCACAGTGATGATGCAGCCATGTGTGACGTTCATGTACATGGGCACACTGCCCTCCCCTGTCTCTCCTGGCCACCCTCGGCTCCAGGACACAGTTAAAATCTCCTCCCATGATCAGATGGTGCTTGGCTAAATCCGGGATCGCTGCCAGGAACCCCCTCATAAAACCCACATCATTCCAATTTGGGGCATGCACGTTTACCAACACCACCGGTGTCCCTTCCAATACCCCACTCACAATCACATATCTCCGACCCAGACCCCTCGCCTCCTTCGAACTCACAAATCCCATTTTTTTGCTCATTAAAATCGCCACTCCCCCCGATTTGAAATCAAACCCCTCTACCGTCCGTCACCTTCCCCACTTTACTCCCACCCCCTTAATTCCACCCTGTACCTAGCCCATCCCAGATGGCCCCTTCTTCCCACCCTGACCATGTCATCTCTCACCCCCTGCCACGTCACAACAACCTCTGCCCCCCCTCTCCCCCTTCCCCTCCATCCCCTTCTTCCCCCCTCCCCCCCGGCCACCCCTCTTGGCCTTCTTCCCAGCACCTCACTTCCATTCACCAGCATCACCTACTAGCGCGGCCGCCCCTGCCCCTTTCCTTCCTTCCCTCCCTCACTCCTCAGCTCAAGGAGGAAGGCTTCCTGTTGACCTTACCTTCCCCCACTCAAACAAGAAGGCAGCCTTCTTCAAAAGCAAACAAACAAATGTTAAACACAAACAGTTTCATAAAACAGGGGGGGGCGGCGGTGGGATGGGAACTGTCATGATATGCGGACACACACATAATGATATACAGACAAGCAGCTAATGGACATAGAGAACAGGACATGACCAATAAGCAGGCAGGACACTCGGGTGGGATCTGACTATAAAAGACACGAGGCACTTACACTCCGCCTCTTTCCACTGATGAACATCTAGAGAGTCAGTCAAAGTCGACAGATGCGAGCCAGGATGGCATCGGTGCAGTCCTGCTGCAACGCGATGACACCTCATCCTGGGCACCGGTTGCCTACGCATCAAGGGCAATGACGCCCACCGAACAAAGGTATGCACAAATCAAGAAGGAATGCCTGGGCCTTCTCACTGGCATTCTTAAGTTTCACGACTATGTCTACGGCCTGCCGACATTCCCAGTCGAGACGGATCACAGGCCCCTGTTCCACATTATCCACAAGGACCTGAATGGCATGAATGACAGGTTGAGTCACAGGTGCAGCTGTGTGCTAGCACCCTCCCGGCATCTGATGAGAAGGTGATTCGTATCCGTGAGGAGACAGCCAAAGACCCCCTCTTGCAGCGTGTTATGCAACACCTAGCCAGTGGCTGGCAAAAAGGGCAGTGCCCTCAATTTTTCAATGTAAAGGACGACCTGACGGTGGTTGATGGCATCCTCCTCAAACTGGACCAGATTGTAATTCCACACAGTCTCCAGAGCTTGGTGCTTTGTCAAATCCATGAGAGCCACCTGCGTGTGGAAAAGTGCAGATGCAGAGCCAGGCAAGCTGTCTACTGGCCCGGGATCAGCCAGGACATCGCGAACATGGTCCTTAACTGTGCAACCTGTCAACGCTTCCAGCCAGCGCAGAGTAAGGAGACACTTCAGCAGCATGAAATCGAAACCTCTCTGTGGTCCAAGGTTGGCATCGACCTCTTTCATGCAAATGGTTGTGATTACGTGTTAATCATTGATTACTTTTCCAATTACCCTGAAGTCATGAAGCTCTCAGACCTCACATCTCGGACAGTCATCAAGGCCTGTAAGGAGACGTTCTCCAGGCATGGTATCCCACTCACTGTCATGAGTGACAATGGCCCGTGCTTCAGCAGCCATGAATGGTCTCTGTTTGCCCAGTCGTATCAGTTCAAACACGTCACTTCCAGCCCACACTATCCGCAGTCAAACGGAAAAGTTGAGAAAGGGGTGCACATAGTGAAGCAGCTCATCTGCAAGGCTGCGGATTCTGCATCTGACATTCACCATGTGCTGCTTGCCTACAGGGCGACCCCACTGTCCACTGGCATGTCGCCGACTCAACTCCTGATGAACAGGGAGCTGTGAACTACACTTTCAGCCATACACGTGCCCAACCTGGATCACCTCCCGGTGCTGCAGAAGGTGCAGCAACTCCAAGACCAGCAAAAACAGGGCTATGATGCTCATGCCACCGATTTGCCCGTGTTATCCCCGTCAGACACTGTTCGGGTCAAGATCCCTGATGGAGGCTGGTCAGCTGCAGCTGTCATTGTTCGACAGGCTGCCCCCCGCTTGTATGTTGTGCGTCTGGCTGATGGTTCTGTTGTGCGACGAAACAGACGAGCACTGCGCAAAATTGCCTGCCCGCAACCACATTCTTCTCCGTTTCCTTCTGTTGTTTTGCCACCTCCTGATACCTCGACTCACGAGGCCACCAGTCAGGCTTCAAACTCGCCCATCAATCGTCCCCATCACCACCTCTCCGGCGGTCGACCAGGATCAGACGCAAGCCACAGAGACTGGACTTATGAACATTTGTTCTGTTTGCTATGTTCTGTGTTCTCGTATTAGACAGCTGTTTTCACATGTACATATGTTCACATCCACTGCATGTATATATGTCAATATTGGCCTATTCTTGTAAATACGTTCACATGTGTCATCCAAACATTTAAAAAAGGGGAGATGTCATGATATGCGGACACACACATAATGATATACAGACAAGCAGCTAATGGACACAGAGAACAGGGCATGACCAATAAGCAGGCAGGACACTCAGGGGTGGGATCTGACTCTAAAAGACACAAGGCCCTCACACTCCACCTCTTTCCACTGATGAACATCTAGAGAGTCAGTCAAGGATGCTGTTACAATCTCACACCCCCACCACGTGGCAAAGAGCTAGTCTGGTTCAGTCAGACAGAGTAACCACATTTAAGTTAGCAGGGAGTTGAACTCACAGAGAACTGTGCTAACTGTGCTATTAGTTCAATAAACCTGATTGAACTAACTTTAAGGTCTGGAGTATCTTTTTGATCTATGCTGCATCCAGTTGCAGCCAATGTTATACCAGTGTACCTAACACGACAGGAACATCCATCCCCACATGAACTCTTAACCCTTACAACCCCTTACAAGGGAGTAATCGACGGGATGCATGTCCTCCTATGAGAACCAGCAGATGACACCAACCGAAAGGGGTTCTACTCGATGAAAGTGCAGCAGATATGTGACCATCAGCTGCGCATCATACAAATCTGCGCCTGATACCCGGGCTGTGTGCTCAACGCTGTCATCCTGGCGCACTCGATGATTCCCAGCATCTTCGAGGCGCACCCCTCAGCGGAGGTGGGGATGGTGAGGGGAGCGGCGGTGCGGGGACACCAGGGCGGTGAGTGCTTGCTGGGGTTTGGCTCCTGGGTGACAGGGGCTATCCGCTGCAGTTGTGGCTGATGACATCTAGCCAGAGGCCAGAGACCAATGCGGAGACCTACTTCAACGACGCATATGTAGCGACCAGGGGTGTGGTTGAGCAGTGCTTCAGCCTCCTGAAGATGCAGTTCAGGTGCCTGGACCGCTCTAGAGGGGCTCTCCAGTATGACACTGAGAGTCGCCCATATTGTTACAGCGTGCTGTGTTCTCAACAACATTGCGCAGCAGAGGGGTGATGTGCTGGAGGAGGAGGATGAACGCCAGGCATCCACCGACAAGGAGGATGCAGGGAAAGATGAGGATGGGCAGGACATGGGGCCCAGGCAAGCATAGGAGGCCGCACAATGTGTGCACCAGGCCCAATACGCCCGGGACGCTCTGATTGCCTCCAGATTCACCGAATAGGGGCACGGACAAGGCACGGACAAGGATTGGCTGTAACAACGGGTCTGGTCCATGGGGTGTAGAATGATGACAACCCACTCTGCGTGAGCTCCAGGGTGGGATTCTTCATTTCTGAGACTTTCACGACAGAAAAACTTGCGCCGCACCTGGATTGATTCTGCTACTGGTAAGGGGCAAGCACTGGTGCCACGTGGAACACAATCGATTTCAATGAGAAACGGTGCTGGATTCGACGGTTCCACGATTGACACCTAAAGACTGACATAATGCAGCCGCATATACACACTTCACTCCCCACACACACCATCCCTGCCAACAAGATGTCAGTAAGGGGAGCCACCGAGCAACCCTGCGGTTTACCGATGCCGAGCTAGACAACTTCTTGGACGCGGTGGAGGAGTGACGGATGACCCTGTACTCCTGCCCGGGAAGGACGCTGCCAGCCACTGCCATTTGTCGTGCCTGGGAGCAGATGGCAGAGACCGTCAGCGCAGTGGGCACCATCGTCCGGACCGGCCAACAGTGCGGTACAAAACTGCACAACCTCCTCAGGGCAGCCAGGGTGAGTAGGCAGCAGTGTGCCCCTGACACTAACCCCTGTAACCCCACCCGAGGGTGGCCAAACCCTCACTCAGCGCTGAAGTGTTGGGTACTCTGCTACACAGACGAACCAACACGGTTGCGAATGGTACAACTCAGTTTTATTTCAAACATCTATTTACAGTTGTATACTGTTTACTGAGGTTCGATCATAACCCTTGAATCTGTGGACCTAGTCCTAATTCTATCTTGTAATGGCACTCAGCACATGGTGGATGTCTGAGTGGCTTGCTATGAGCTCTGTGCCTGAGCTGTCTCGTCCTCGAGTGCCCAGGAAGTGTCGTGTTCCCTGTTTTGGACTGTGTATGCTCTTGCCTGTGATTGGCTGTCGTGTTGTGTGCGTGTTGATTGGTCCGTTGATCTGTCCATCAGTATGTATGTATGTGCTATGATGTTTACCTGGATATCATGACAAGCACCACATGTTGGCACCCATACCAGCTGCCTTGGTCGGGTGTCCTGGTCATTGAGGCGACCAGTTACCCATCCCCTGGGCTGCATGCATCGGACTGTCTAACGCTGTTGTTTTCTGTTTGCCCCCCACTACCCAAGAGAAGGCCACGCATAACCGGCGGGAACGGGAGATGATAGGAGGGGGAGCGCCGGATCTGCGGCCCTGCACCCTGGCAGAGCAGTGGGCCCTGGATGTGGTCGGCGGACCCGCGGAAAGGGAGGTCACTAAGATGGAGTTCGGCTGCGGGCGAGTAACTGAAACCCCGCTTAGGTGCGTTTCCCATGGCACATGTCAACACCCCCCACAACACCACCCCACACCATCTCACCCCCACAACACCCTCACCTCTACACCACCCCCATACCACATTCCCCCCCACACCACCCCCCCCCCACCCGATCATCCCCCACCCCCATCCACACGCCACCCCTACCACCCACCTCTCCCCAACCCCCCACCTCCCCAACCCACCCCCCCACTCGCGGTCCAATCATGCGCCTTGTCTTATGTCTTGGAGGACCTGCTGGTGATGGGGCGAGTCAATCTGCCGATCCCCACCCTCAGCCAGTGCCACAGCCAGAGCCCTGCCATGAGCCGTGCAGTGACGGGAATTTAGACATAGAACATACAGTGCAGAAGGAGGCCTTTTGGCCCATCGAGTCTACAACGACCCACTTAAGCCCTCACTTCCACCCTATCCCCATAACCCAATCACCCCTCCTAACCACTAAGGGCAATTTAACACGGCCAATCCACCTAACCAGCACGTCTTTGGACTGTGGGAGGAAACCGGAGCACCCGGAGGAAACCCATGCAAATACAGGGAGAACAGAGAGAATAGCAGCTGCAAGAGAGCAACAGAGATTGTTTGGGTCCAGGATGAGACAGGGGAGCTGGTGGTGGCACCGGAGCAGGTGAACAAGGCATTTGAGCAATTTTATAAGACTTCATACAAGTCAGGGCCTCTGGAGGGTGAGTTGGACATGAGGGAGGTTTTGGTGAGTTTAGAGTGTCCCGAAGTAGGAGAGGAGGAGAGGGCAGTGTCGGAGGAGCCAGTGGGGGTGGAAGAAGTGCGGGTAGCGATAGGGAAAATGCAGGCACATAAGGCGCCGGGGCCACATGGTTTCACAGTAGAGTTTTATCAAATGTTTATGGACAAGTTGACTTCACTGTTGGTGGAGATGTTTCATAGAATTTACAGTGCAGAAGGAGGCCATTCGGCACATCGAGTCTGCACCAGCCCTTGGAAAGAGCACCCTACCCAAGCCCACACCTCCACCCTATCCCCACACCTCCACCCTATCCCCGTAACCCCACCTAGCCTTTTTCGGACACTAAGGGCAATTTAGCATAGCCAATCCACCTAACCTGCACATCTTTGGACTGTGGGAAGAAACCAGAGCACCTAGAGGAAACCCACGCAAACACGGGGAGAACGTGCAGACTCCGCACAGACAGTCACGCAAGCCGGGAATCGAACCTGGGACCCTGGAGCTGTGAAGCAACTGTGCTACCACTATGCTACCGTTTGAGGACATGGTGGCTAAAGGAGCACTGCCAGATACAATGGGGCAGGCATCCATTTCACTGTTGCTTAAGAAGGTGGAGTGTGGGTCGTATAAGACTTTATGGGTCTTTTTCAGGATGGCATCTGGTGACTAGTGGTGTACCTCAGGGATCGGTGCTGGGACCACAACTTTTCACAATATACATTAATGATCTGGTGGAAGGAACTGAAGGCACTGTTGCTAAGTTTGCAGATGATACAATTATCTGTGATGGGGCAGGTAGTATTGAGGAAGCAGGCGGGCTGCAGAAGGACCCAGACAGGCTGGGAGAGTGGGCAAAGAAGTGGCAGATGGAATACAATGTGGAAAAGTGTGAGCTTATGCACTTTGGAAGGAGACATGGAGGCATAGACTATTTTCTAAATGGGAGATGCTTAGGAAATCAGAAGCACAAAGGGACTTATTCACGATTCTCTTAAGGTTAATGTGCAGGCTGTTGGCAGTTAGGAAATGCAATGTTAGCATTCATGTCGCGAGGGCTAGAATACAAGACCAGGGATATACTTCTGAGGCTATATAAGGCTCTGGTCAGACCTCATTTGGAGTATTGTGAGCAGTTTTGGGCCCCATATCCAAGGAAGGATGTGCTGGCCTTGGAAAAGGTCCAGACGAGGCTCACAAGAATGATCCCTGGAATGAAGAGCTTGTCATATGAGGAATGGTTGAGGATTCTGGGTCTGTACTCTTTCGAGTTTAGAAGGATGAGGGGGGGATCTTATTGAAACTTACAAGATACTGCGTTGCCTGGATAGACTGGACGTGGAGAGGATGTTTCCACTTGTAGGAAAAACTAGAAGCAGAGGACACAATCTCAGACTAAAGGGACGATCCTTTAAAACAGAGATGAAGAGGAATTTCTTCAGCCAGAGGGTGTTGAATCTGTGGAACCCTTTGCCGCAGAAGGCTGTGGAGACCAAATCACTGAGTGCCTTTAAGACAGAGATAGATAGGTTTTTGATGAATAAGGGGATCAGGGGTTATGGAGAGAAGGCAGAAAAATGGGGATGAGAAATATATCAGCAATGATTGAATGGCGGATGAGACTCGATGGGCCGAGTGGCCTAATTCTGCTCCTATATCTTATGGTCTTATGGTGTTACATCGTTGTTAAATGTTGTTGCCAAGATATTGGTGAAGGTTTAGAATCATAGAATTTACAGTGCAGAAGGAGGGCATTCGGCCCATCGAGTCTCTTGGAAAGAGCACCCTACCCAAACCCACACCACCCTATCCCCATAACCCAGTAACCCCATTCAAACAACACTAAGGGCAATTTTGGACACTAATACAATTTGGCATGGCCAATCCACCTAACCTGCACATCTTTGGAATGTGGGAGGAAACCGGAGCTCCCGGAGGAAACCCACGCACACACGGGGAGAACGTGCAGACTCCACACAGACAGTGACCCAGCCGGGAATCGAACCTGGGACCCTGGAGCTGTAAAGCAATTATGCTAACCACTATGCTACCGTGCCGCTAGCGCTTAGGTTGGAGGAGTGCCTCCCGAAGGTGATAGGGGAGGATCCGACGGGGTTTGTAAAGGGCAGACACTTGTTGTCAAATGTGTGGCATCTGTTGGAATGTGGTGCTTTCTCTGACAGAAGGGAGGGAATTGGAGGTGATGGTGGCCCTGGATGCAGAGAAGGCGTTTGATTGTGTGGAGTGGAGCTATTTGTTTGCGGTGTTGGAGAGGTTTGGGATTGGGCCTAAGTTTGTGGCATGGGTGAAATTGTCGTATAAGGATCCAATGGTGTGTGTGCGCACAAATGAGATGAACTTAGTGTACTTTCTGTTGCAACAAGGCAGGGGTGCCCTATGTCCCCCCCTTCTGTATACACTGGCTATAGAGCCCTCGGCCATAGCGCTGAGGTTCTCGGATAAATGGAGGGAGATAGTGAGTTGGATGCAAAGGTCAGCTGTAAGGAAGATGCAGATATCCTTCAGTGTGATTTGGACAAGTTGAGTGAGTGGGCAAATGAATGGCGGATACAGTATGATTTGGATAAATGCAAGAAAGCATGCTGAATGGCCATAAATTAGGAAAGAGGAATGTGCAATATGACCTGGGTGTCCTCATACACCAGTCACTGAAGATAAGCATGCAGGTACAACAGGCGGTAAAGAACTCAAATCCTCTTGCAACAAAGCTCAAGATACCATTCGCCTTGCTAATATTTTGCTGCACCTGCATGTTGGTTTTCAGTGACTTATTGACAAAGACACATTTTCTCATCTCTTACCATTTAAGAAATATGCTGCACACCTCTTGCTCCTGCCAACGTGGATAACCTCACATTCTTGCATATTATATTCCATTTGCCTTGTCCCTGACCACTCACGAAGTCTGTCCAAATCCTCTTGAAGCTGTTTTGTATCTACCTCACAGCATACATTTCCACTTTGCTCTGTGTCATCTGCAACTTGGAAATATTTGGTCCTCACATCCAAATCATTGATATATATTATGAACAGCTGGGGCCCAAGTACTGATCTTTGTGGTAGCCCATAGTGACAGCCTGCCAAAGTCAGAATGACCTATTTATTCCTACTCTGTTTTCTGCCTATTAGCCAATCCTTAATCCATGCCAGTACATTACCTCCTCTCACGTAAACTTTAATTTTGATAACTAATTCCTATGGGGGACTTTATCAAAAGCTTTCTGAAAATCCACGTCCACCTTTATCAATTCTGTTTGTAACATCCTCAAAAAAACTCCAACAGGTTTGTCAAACATGTTTTCCATTCATAAATTCATGTTGTCTATCCTCAATGTGATCATTATTATCCAAGTGTCCATTTATCACATCCTTTATAATAGATTCTAGGATTTCCCCTACTACCGATGTAAGGCTAACAGATCTGAAGTTCCCCAGTTTTCCTCCCTTCTTAAATAGTAACATTTGCGACCTCCAATCCAGAGGAACTGTTCCAGAACCTATAGAATTTTGGAAGATGATCATCAATGTATCCAAAAGTGGGAAGAAGAACTAGGGGAGGAGATAGAGGAGGGTATGTGGGCTGATGCCCTAAGCAGGGTAAATTCCTCTTCCTCATGCGCCAGGCTTAGCCTGATTCAATTTAAGGTGCTACATAGAGCACACATAACGGGAGCAAGATTGAGCAGGTTCTTTGGAGTGGAGGACAAATGTGGGAGGTGTGGCGGGAGCCCGGCAAACCACGCACATATGTTTTGGGCGTGCCCGGCACTGGAAGGGTATTGGAAGGGAGTGACGGGAGTGATTTCGCGGGTGGTGAAGGCCCGGGTCAAACCAGGCTGGGGGTTAGCTCTATTTGGAGTTGCGGAAGAGCCGGGAGTGCAGGAGGCGAAAGAGGCCGACGTTGTGGCCTTTGCGTCCCTAGTAGCCCGGCGCAGGGTCCTACTCATGTGGAAGGAGGCGAAACCCCCCCGGACTGGAGGCCTGGGTAAATGATATGGCGGGGTTCATTAAACTGGAGCAGATAAAGTTTGCCCTGAGAGGATCGGCTCAAGGGTTCACCAGGCGGTGGCAGCCATTTCTCGACTACCTAGGGGAACGTTAGAGGGAAGACAGATGACCAGCAGCAGCAACCCAGGGGGAAGGGGGGGGGAGGGGGGAGGGGGGGGGGGGGGGTTTAGTTTAGTTTAGGTCAAAGATAAAGGGGTTTTGTTACTTGTGTATTGTTAAAAATTTCTGTATTGTTATTGTTGCGTTTGCTTTGTAAGAGGGGAAAAATTGTTGTTTGGGAAAAAAAATTCAATAAAACATATTTTTTTAAAAATCAATGTATCCACTATCTCCATGGCTACCTCTTTCAATACTCTATGATGCAGACTATCTAGCCCTAGGGGCTTATCACCCTTTAATCCCATTAATTTATCCAATACAATTTTATTGCTAATACTAATGTCCTTCAATTCCTCATTCACTCCCTAAATTGGAGTGAATGAGGAATTCACTTGGACCTCTAATAGTGAGACATTTCTTGTATCATCCTCAGTGAAGACAGACACAAATAGCCAATTAGCTTCTGTACCATTTCTCTATTCCTCATTGTAAATTCGCTTTACTCTGCTTGTAATGGGCCCACATTTGCCTTAGCCAAACGTACATTTTTACGTACATATAGAAGCTTTTACAGTCCATTTTTCTGTTTTTTGCTAGTTTCTATTCATATTCTTTTTTCCCTTCCTTGATCAGTTTCTTGGTCCTCTGTTGCTATACTCCAAAATCTCCCAATCCTCAGGTTTACTACTATTTTTGGCAACTTTGTCAGACTTTTAATCTGACACAATCCTTAACTTCCTTTGTTAACCATGGTTGACTAACTTTTCTTTTTGGGTTTTTGTGCCTTGAAGCAATGTATAGTTGCTGTAAGCTATATAATAATTATTTGAAGACCTATTGCCTATACACAGCCATACCTTTTAATGTATTTTCTGACTCCACGTCAGCCAATTTGCCCCTCATACCTTTATAATTTCCTTTGTTCAAATTGAACACCCTATCTCACTTTCAATAGCAATGTAAAATTCTATCATGTTATGCTCACTCATCCCTAAAGGTTCTTTTGCAACAAGATTATTAATTAGCCAATTCTCACGACATATTGTTAGGTCTAAAATGACCTGTTCTCTAGTTGGTTCGTCTACATCCAGACAAGTCGCCAGGACCTGATGTATTGCATGCTAGGATGTTGATGGAAGTGGCTGCAGAGATAGTGGACCCATTGGTTGAAATTTTTATTAACTTTCTAAATTCCGGGATGGTACCGGAAGATTAGAAAACAGCCAATGTGACTCCCTTGTTCAAAAATGGAGAAAGGCAGGGGGCCGGGAAATATAGGTCAGTTAGTTTAACATTCATTATTTACAAAACGCAGGAGTCAATAATCAAAGAGCAAATAGCTAATCATTTAGGAAAGCTGGATGTAATCAAACCTAGTCAACATGGTTTTATGAAAGGTAAATCTTGTGACAAATTTGCTCAAATTTAGGGAGTGTATATAGAGGGGACGCTGTAGATGTAGTGTATTTAGATTTCAAAAAGGCATTTGACAGGTTGCTGCATAGGAGGCTAGTGCATTAAGTAAAAGCCCATGGAATTAAAAGAAGTGTGCAAGCACAGATCAAAAACTGTCACACCATACAACATGAGGCCGGTCGCGTTGGACCCGACCTGCCAGATAGTGCCCCCTGGACCCCCCCCTCGCCAACCCCTGACCACCCCCCCCCCCCCCACTCCAGTCCCCCCAGCCCTCGCCGAAGACCCCCCAGCCAGCGGCATGGCTCCCTCCCCGACTGTAGCGGAGCTGGACACAGTCCGCAGCCGCCATGCGGGCTGGATGAAAACTGAGAGCACAAGTGAACCGTGCCATTGGGAACTTAGCCCATCGGGAGAGGGCCTTCAGGTGACGTCCTGAGGGCAACGGCGTGCGGCATTCTTCCCGATTATGCAATTTTAGAAGGGAAGCAGCATCCGAAAACAGGCACCACCCCCGATTTGGTCGTAAAAAGGGATTCTCCACCCAATCGCCAATTACGATATCAGTACAATATAACCATAGAATTTACAGTGCAGAAGGAGGCCATTTAGCCCATCGAGTTTGCACCGGCCCTTGGAAAGAGCACCCTACCCAAGCCGCCATGTCTACTCTATCTCCGTAACCCAGTAACCCCACCCTACACTAAGGGTAATTTTGGACACTAAGGGCAATTTTTCATGGCCAATCCACCTAACCTGCACATCTTTGGACTGTGGGAGGAAACCGGAGCACCCGGAGGAAACCCACGCACACACAGGGAGAACGTGCAGACTCCGCACAGACTGTGACCCAAGCCGGGAATCGAACCTGGCACCCTGGAGCAGTGAAGCAATTTTGCTAACCATTATGTTACCGTGCTGCCCTATCGGCATTGGGCAACAGAGAATCCCGCCCAGTATTCAAATGGCATCCCAATCTCTCAAACCCCGAACAAGCCCCCCAATCTCCCCCAAAGCCCCAACTCACATGGGCAGGGCACCCCTGAGCCTGAACCCCATTGTGGAAAAAACACTGCCGGACTGGCACCCTGGCAGGGCCCTTGCCAGCACCAACTGGGCACATTGGCTGGTCGTGCCAGAGTGCCCAGGTGACACCAGCAGTGCCAGGCTGCCACCCAGCCCAGAGGGTAAACATCTGGGGGCTCCAATCATCTGGGAGGCCTACACAAGTGCTGTTCCATCTGGCCCCCATTTGTGGAGACCAGCACTGAACGGCGCTTACCAGAGGTCTCCGAAGCGAAAGGGTTAGATCCCAAAATCTTGGGTAGATCAGGTGAGTGCATATTTGAGTGAGACTAGCTGTCTTGCTCTAATTTGGGTGGCACGGTGGCACAGTGGTTAGCACTGCTGCCTCCCAGCTCCAGGGACCCGGATTCAATTCCAGACTCGGGTGACTCTGTGGATTTTGTACTTTCTCCCCTGGCTGCGTAGGTTTCCTCCAGTTGCGCTTTCCTCCCGCAGTCCAAAGATGTGCAGGTTAGGTGGATTAGCCATGCTAAATTGGCCCTCAGTGTCCGAATGTTTAGGTGGGGTTACTGGGTTATGGGGTTAGGGTAAAGGCCTGGGCTTAATTAGGGTGCTCTTTCCAAGTGCCGGTGCAGACTCAATGGGCCAAATGGCCTCCTTCTGCACTGTAAATTCTGTGATTCTATGATATGCAGATTTGCAAAATAGTGATCCCGCCTACAATGGGCAGGATTCAGATTGTGACGTCTCGTGAGATCATGTTAGATCTCACGAGGTGTGGCAAGCCAGGTAGATCCTGGAAGAGGTATCTCCCAGTATCTAGCGACCACTCGACCTTTTGGACGCAATGTGGCTGGTCGATTGTGCCCCATGCCTCATACTACCACTACTGTTTGATGGCCTAGAAGCAACTCCCACCAATTTTTCCTACTCTTGCTGTTTCTTAGTTCCACATAAACGGGTTCCACATTTTGTCCTTCCAATTTGAAATCCACCTTACTAATGTATTGATCCCATCAGCATAACACCACCTCTTTTTCCTATTTGCTTGTCCTTCCTAAACGTCAAATATCTTTGAATATTCAGCTCCCAGTCTTGGTCACCCTGTAGCTGCATTTCCATAATGGTAATTAGATCATACCCATTTACCTTTATTTGTGCCTTTATATCATCCACCTTGCTGCATGCATTCAAGTAGTTCCCTTAACTTTATCTTTTGACATTATTGCACATTCTAAGCTTAGATGATGCTCACCTTTGTTTAGCCTGTCTTCTAATTCTGCTTGTTACTTTTCTACTTTTGGTTACCACTTTGCTTAATTCTCATTTGAGTGATCCCTTAGTTTCCCTTTCCAATGACAAGCCAGTTTAAACCCTCCCCAAAAACACTAGCAAATCTCCTTGCGTGGTTATTAGTCCCAGTCCTGCTAAGGTGTAACCTGTCCATCTTGTACAGGTCCCACCTGCCCCAGAAGCAGTCCTATTGCTTCAGAAATCTAATACCATCCCATCTACTCCAATTCTCCAGCCATGTGTTCAATCACTCAATCCTCCTGTTCCTATGCTTACTATCACGTGACACTGGGAGCAACCCTGAGATTACTGGTCTTGAATGCCCACTTTTTAATTTCCTTCCAAACTCCCTAAAATCTGCTTTGAGTACCTCGCCTCTCTTCCTACCTATGTCATTGACACCAATGTGGACCACAACTTCTTGGCCATTCACCCTCCCCCCAGAAGCATGCCTTGCAGCCTCTCCATGACATCCTTGAACGTAGCACCAGGGATGCAACATTTACTGTCTGCTCCCTCATTTGTGGAATCCCCCATCACTATTGTTCTTCCACTCTTCTTCCTCCACTCCTCTGCAGCTGAATCACCTACAGTGCCACAGATATGGCTCTGGCTGCATTCCCTGAGGAACCATCACCTTCACCAGTGTCCAAGACGGAAAATCGATTTGCAAGCAAGATAGACCCAGAGGAACCCCTGCATTACCTGCCTAGATCTCTTAGATGCCAATTGGTCAATCATTCCCTCTCTGCATGTATGCTCCAAAACTGTGATGTATCCACCTCCCTAAAAAGGCTAGCCACATAGTTCTCCATCTTGTGGGTCCACAGCAGTGACTCCAGCCACCACTGGAGTTTCAAAATCTGGAGCTCAAGCTTCTGCAGCCGATGACACATCCAACAAATGTGTTAATTTGGGACACATGGTGTGTTCATGACTTCCCACATGCTGCAGGATGTACATTTCACTTGGCTGAACTGACCTGCCATGTGTAATTTTAAAAACTATTTATTATAATTAGAATAAGGAGAATAACTTACCAGTTACTTAGCAAACAGTTTATTCCCCTGTACTAAAGAAGGAACCAGCTACTGGAGGTTGAATAAAGGTAGCAAAAGAAAGGAACCCTCCCTCACCAAACTCCCTGACTCACCAAACTCTCACTTTACACCCTATGCACCCAAAGCAGCACTAGATGTACCGAGGATGGGACTAATGATATTTGAAAATGAAATGAAAATCGCTTATTGTCACAGGTAGGCTTCAAATGAAGTTACTGTGAAAAGCCCCTAGTCGCCACATTCCGGTGCCTGTTCAGGGAGGCTGGCACGGGAATTGAACCGCGCTGCTGGTCTGCCTTGGTCTGCTTTGAAAGCCAGCTATATAGCCCTGTGCTAAACCAGCCCCTATTGTGAGAGAGTTAAGACAGCTTTATTTTGTACCATACCTATATTAAATCCCTGCGTTCATTGTTCAATATTGACACAGGATACAAAAGTCAAAAAGTATCCACAGCACTATGTAAAAGCCCAAGAGGAAAGACAAGATAAGCACCATCATGAGCATGAAATTCATCACAGTGATTAAACGTGATTGTTTCCAGTTTCCTGCACATTTTACATGACTGCCTCCACAAGCCAATCACTATGAGCAGCTGTAGGAGGACTACCCTCTGCACTCTCTCAGTAAATATGTACTAAAGAATGCTTCAAATGAACTAAAAGAACAACTAAATAATCAAATTCGCCCTTCATTTTTGGAATAATGAAGAACTATATCTAATGTAATTTTTTTAGAGTCACCATTTAGATTGAGCAGCAACCATTTAAAGGTAAACAGCAGCACGTATGGTAAGTGATTCTTTTAAGAAAATATTTTAAGAGACTTCCATGTACTTTTAAGTGGTTTCCCAGCAGGGACTCACATTTTGGCGTAGAAATTCAGGAGCTCAATATGAATGGCATGAAACCAGCTGCCGCCACCACTGTTCCCACAATATTCAGTTCAATTGACTTTAACAGAATTGAATTTCAACGAGGAGGTATAAACAGCGACCGCCGCAATAACACCCATTTAATGCTACAGCCAACATTCAATTTGAACCCCTTTCTCTCTTTTTAAATAAAAACCAAATGCTGAAAACAAACAGCAGTTCAGTATGCATCTGTCCAGGAAAGGAAGAGTTAAATGCCAGAATTCTCTGGCCGTTGGGATTCTCTTTTCCTGCTGGCAGCAGACCCCGAACCGTGGGTTTACCAACAGCGTGGGGTGGCTTCAATGGGAATTCTCATTGACATTCAGCGGGAGGATAGAATCCTGCTGCCAGAGAATGGCGCACTGCTGAGAAATACACTGCTGGGGGACCGGCGAGTCCTGCCCAAAGTTTCAGGATTACACTCCGCTTCCTTGGGCGGGATTCTCCGAGCCCGCGCCGGGTCGGAGAATGGCCGGGGGCGCGGGAGACTCCTGCCATGCCGCTCCGACGCCAGGCCAATCGCACCCGTGTGGTCGCTGAAGGAGGCCACCGTAGCGATTCTCCGCGGGCGACGGGCCGAACTCCCGCCGAGTAACGGCGAGTCCCGCCAGCATGGTTCAAACTTGGTACCAACCGGCGGGAGCATGGACCTGCGGCTACTGTGAACGTCCTTGTTGGGGGAGTGGGGGGGGGGGGCATCTGACTCCGAGGGACACTTCCATGATGTCCAGGCCCGCGATCGGAAGCTTCTGATTGGTGGGTGGCCGCGATCAGGAGGGGGCCTACCTCCTTCCGCATGGCCCGCTGTAAGTTCCTCGACATGCTGCTCTGCGCCAGCACGGAGACGGCAATCATGCGCATGAACCGGCGCAGAGACGGCCATCGTGCATGCGCGGACCCGCATTGGGCATGCAGGCTGCCTTTCGGCGCTGGAGCAGCATGCCATGCTAGCCCCTGAATAGCGATGAATTGCTGGGCCTGGGGAGATTTCGGAGAACCCCGGCCCCTATTTTCCCTCTCATTTCAGGGCAGCACAGTAACACAGTGGGTAGCACTGTTGCTTCACAGCTCCAGGGTCCCAGGTTCAATTCCAGGCTTGGGTCATTGTCTGTGTGGAATCTGCACGTTCTCCCTGTGTCTGCGTGGGTTTCCTCCGGGTGCTCCGTTTTCCTTCCACATGTCCCAAAATAGGCACTGTTAGGTAATTTGGACATTCTGAATCCTCCCTCTGTATACCTGAACAGGTGCCAGAATGAGGCGACTAGGGGATTTCACAGTAACTTCATTGCAGTGTTAATGTAAGCCTACTTGTGACAATAAAGATTATTATTATTATTATATGAATGTAAACCACTCGCGTGCCGTGTCAGCTGTAGTTCTTTTGACTAGAAGAGTTCTCTTAGTGTAAAACTCAGTCAATTGACTATCCAGGTTCAGGGTTAATAGCTGGATGTTTTATTTTCAGTTAATCTTTTGTTAAATTTCACTGGAAATGTTAAGCTGTTCGCTTTTTTTTTCAATTTACTTCTTTACTGTGTTTAGGATGCCAAATGTTTTATATATTTGCTAGTGTGCTGGGGAAGAGATAAAGAGCAAATGCTGCAGACCACACCAGATGCAGTCTTCGTGTGCAGCATAAAGAGTCACACAGGACTCCAAATCTGATGAGACATAAAAATCACAGCATTAGAGGATCATAAACTAGCAAGTCTATCAATTTTGTGTAAAAAGCAGAAAAATTAAGAATTGGAAATAATTCAAAAACTGCATTGTTTTCACTTACAAACATCACAGAGGAAAGTACCTTACAACATACTGGAAGGAGTGTAAGTCACTTCCTGCTACGCTGAAACAGAAATGATGGATTGGAACAAAATATATTCCTATACTGTTATGATGAAGCAGTTAATGATTCAGATGATGCCTTTGGAATGAAAATGTAAACCAAAGCTGCCTGCCTGCTCAGGAGGACATTAAAAGATCCCATGGCACTACTCAAATACAAGCAGGAAATTCTTCTGGGGTGAGCCCACTTTACTCAGCCAATAGCACCAACAAAAAAAGGTCATCCATTCTTTTAAGATTAATGGGATTTTGCTGTGTTCATATTGGCAAATACCTGAGGCCTCATTCCGAAAATCCTTTGTGACATCCTAGCCGATATCTTTCCCTCAATTAGATTTGCCAAAATAGACTATCTGGCCACTATCACGTTGCACTTTGCGGATGCTTGCATTTGGCGACTGGATTTCCTACATTATAACAATGTCCACAATACAGCAGTGCTTAACTGTCTGTAAAAAGGTTTCAGTCCGACTTCTGGTGGTGACTATGAAGGAGTAAGTCGCACATTTGGTGGCTCCTACTCTGGTCAGACTTTTGGACCTTTCCCCAGACTTTTTTCCAGTTTTAAATGGTAAATTCGAAGGCTGAGGCAATTGGGCACCGTCTCCACGTATCGGTGTATGGAGAAAAGAACCAAGGGCGGGATCCTCCGATATCGGCGCGATGTCTGCCGACCGGCGCCAAAAACGGTGCATATCAGTCCGGCATCGCGCCGCCCCAAAGGTGCGGAAGTCTCCGCATCTTGAGGGGCCGAGCCCTCACCTTGAGGGGCTAGGCCGGCGCCGGACTGATTTCCGCCTCGCCAGCTGGCGGGATGGCCTTTGGTGCCCCGCAAGCTGGCGCTGAAATGACTTTGCCATGCAGCGCATGCGCGGGAGCGTCAGCGGCCGCTCACGGCATCCCCGCGCATGCGCAGTGGAGGGGGTCTCTTCCGCCTCCGCCATAGTGGAGACCATGACGAAGGTGGAAGGAAAAGAGTGCCCCCATGGCACAGGCCCGCCCACGGATCGGTGGGCCCCGATCGCAGGCCAGGCCACCGTGGGGGCACCCCCCGGGGCCAGATCACCCAGCGACCCCCCAGGACCCCGAAGCCCGCCCGCGCCACCTTGTCCCGCCGGTAAGAGAGGTGGTTTGATTCTCGCCGGCGGGACAGGCATTCCAGCAGCGGGACTTCGGCCCATCGCGGGCCGGAGAATCGCTGGGGGGGGTTGGTGCGGCATGATTCCCACCCCCGCCGAATATCCGGTGCCGGAGAATTCGGCAACCGGCGGGGGCGGGATTCACGCCAGCCCCCGGCGATTCTCCGACCCGACAGGGGGTCGGAGAATCCCGCCCCAGAAGTGCACGAAAAGGCAGAAATAGAAATATAGGCAAGAGCTGTGCTGAAGCTGCAGCAGGAGACAGCATGGCCGAAGACCGGATCCCTGGGGTGTCGGCCCAGCGATCAACGGAGCAGTTGATGCAGGTCATCCAGGGTGGCTTTGCCAAGCAGAAACGGGACTGTCTGGACCCGATTAAAGAGTTGATTGATCGTCTAGAGCACAGATTGGACGCCCAGGATCGGGCGATCCAGAAGGTTGAGAAGACGCTGGCTGAGCAGGAGGAGCATTAAATAGCAGTGGAGCTTGAGGTGTGGATGCTGCGGGACGACAGAAAAGGCTTCTGGAGAAGGTGGAGGACATAGAGAATAGGTCCTGTCGGCAGAACATAAGAATTGTCAGGCTCCGGGAGGGGGCTGAGGGAGCTGATGCTGGGGCATACGTAGCGGGTATGTTTGAAAAGCTGCTGGGGGAGGGAACATTCCCCCAACCCTTGGAGGTGGACAGGGCGTATAGAGCACTTGCGAGGAAGCCGGGAACAGGGGACCCTCCGAGGGCAATGGTGGTGAGATTCCACAGATTCCTGGACAAGGAATGTATTCTTCAGTGGGCCAAGTGAACGCGGAGCTGTAAATGGGACAAGTATCCTGCGGGTGTACCAGGACCTGAGTGTGGAGGTGGCTAGGAAAAGGGCAGGCTTCAACCAAGTTAAGTCAATCTTCTTCAAGAAGCAAGTGAAGTTTGGACTGTTGTATCCGGCTCGTCTCTGGGTCACATATGAGGACCAGCATCATTATTTTGAGTCGCCCGAAGATGCGCTGGACTTCACGAAAAGAAAAGGACTGGTGGGGGCTGAGAACTCTCGAACTTTGATGCAACTTGTTGACTTATATTGGGTCTTTTTTTTTCTTGTTATTATTTTTTCTCTTCTGTTTTTGAGTTCTGTTTAAGAACAGGGGGAAAACGTTTTTTCGTTTTCGGGTTTTCTTTTTGGTAGATGTTGGCAATGTCTTTTTCGCTGATGTGCACGTTTGTGGGATGGAGACGTGCTTGTTTGGGTTTCAGTGGGTGATTGTTTGGGGATTGTTAGATGAGGGAATTTGTTTGTATGAGCGGGGGGGAGGGTGGGGAGGGAACAATAGGTGGGAGACTTTGTGGCGCCGGGGGCGGGGGCCACCAAGCTAGCTGGGTGAGCTAGCTCACGGAAGCGCAGTGGGGGTGTGCATATGTTTAGTTTATTGTATGGGTTAGGTTTCAGAGTGGTGTTGCTTGGGGGGGAGGGGGGTAGTTGTTCTGCTGACGAGGGAGGGACTTCGGTGGAGGGACAGAGAGGAGGTCGGTGGCAGGGGTTGCCGGGGGCGGGCTGGAGGAGACGCGGTGAATGGGCTGGAGGTGGGCCCAAGAAAGGGGATGGCTGATCGGCGGAGGGGGGGGCACTTTGCCCCCCAACTAGGCTGATCACCTGGAATGTTCGAGGGTTAAATGGGCCGGTTACGAGGGCACATGTGTTCGCGCACCTGAGGGGACTGAAGGCGGACGTGGTGATGCTGCAGGAAATGCAACTTAGAGTAGTGGACCAGGTTAGATTGAGGAAAGGCTGGGTCAGTCAGGTTTTCCACTCGAGGCTGGATACAAAGACTAGAAGGGTTGCAATCTTGATTAATAAGCGGATGATATTTGAGGTGGGTAGAATAGTTTCGGATGTGGGGGGTCAATATATTATGGTTAGTAGTAAGCTGGAGGGGATGAAGGTAGTGCTAGTTAATGTATATGCGCCAAATTGGGATGACGTGGAATTTATAAAGGGCATGTTGGGGAAGATACCGGACCTGGACTTGCACAAGCTGATCTTGGGAGGGGACTTTAATACAGTTATTGATCCCGGCCTGGATCGGTCATGCTCCAAGATGGGCAGGGTGCAGGCAATGGCAAAGGAACTGAAAGGGTTCATGGAGCAGATGGGGGGGTGGATCCATGGAGATTTAGGCAACCGAGGGTGAAGAAGTTCTCCTTCTACTCCCACGTGCATAAGGTATATTCTCGGATCGATTTCATTGTTTTGGTTAGGGCCTTGCTGGCAGGGGTGGTGAACACGGGGTACTCGGCGATCACGATCTCGGACCTGCTCCACACTGGGTTGACCTGCAGGTTAGTAAAGAAAGCAATCAGCGCCCGCAATGGAGGTTAGATGTAGGGCTGTTGGCGGACGAAGCAGTGTGCGCGAGGCTGAGGAAATGCATACAAAATTACCTGCAGGTAAATGATACGGCGGAGGTCTCAGCAGCAGTGGTCTGGGAAGCGCTGAAGGCACTGGTGAGAGGAGAGCTGATCTCGATACGGGCCCTCAGCGACAGGACGGACAGGGCAGAGACAGACCGACTGGTAAAAGAGATTCTACAAGTCGACAGGAGGTACGCAGAGACTCCAGAGATAGGGCTTTTAAGGGAACGGTGGAGGCTACAGGTGGAGTTCGGCTTGTTAACCACAGGGAGGGCAGTGGAACAGCTCAGAAAGGCGAGGGGGGCGATATATGAGCATGGTGAGAAGGCTAGCAGGATGCTTGCACAGCAGCTCAGATAGAGGGAGGCAGCTAGAGAAATAGGGAAAGTTATTGACGAGGATGGGAACCTAGTTGGGGACTCGGCAGGGGTGACTAAAGCGTTCTGGGATTTTTACAGCAGGTTGTACAGGTCGGAACCCCTTGTGGGGCCGGAGGGGATGAGGCACTTGCTGGAGTGGCTGACTTTCCCGAAGGTGGACGGGGAGCTGGTAGAAGGGCTGGGGACCCGATCGGGTTGGAAGAGATAGTGGAGAGCTTGAAGGCCATGCAGCCGGGTAAGGCCCCGGGACCGGACGGGTACCCAGCGGAGTTCTATAAAAAGTTCTCCGGGATATTGGGGCCGGTGCTGATGAAGGTGTTGTCATAATATACACCAGTATATCATGGTACAGACACACACTGATGGACACACAGTGGGACCAATCAACACACACAACACCGCAGCCAATCACCAGTGAGAGCACACGCACTATAAAGACAGGGAGCATCAGAGTTCCCGCTCATTCGAGTTGCAGCTAGCTAGGAGGACAGAGCTCACAGCCTGTAACACAGACATTCACCATGTGCTGAGTGCATCGACTGGTTAGGACAAGGCAAAGGTCTTTAGTTAAAGCTAGTATCGTATTAACCCACAGTCTGAGTATGTTTAAACAGTTAATGTTTCAATAAAATAGTGTTGCACTATTTCAAGTGTTGGTGACCTGTATGTGATCCAGAACACCCAACACATCAGGTGTTTAATGGGGCAAGGGAAATGGGGGTTCTGCCCCAGACGATGTCACAGGCCACGATTTTGCTTATCCTGAAACGGGACAAGAACCCGGAGCTATGTGGGTCATACAGGCCGATTTCCCTGTTGAACGTGAACATGGAGCACAGAGTCTCGCTGTATGCGGACGACCTGCTTCTGTATGTTTCAGATCCAATTGAGGGGATGGAAGAAATCATGGGAATTTTAGGGGAATTCTGCCGGTTTTCGGGGTATAAGCTTAATATGGGAAAGAGCGAGATGTTTGCGGTCCAGGCGAGGGGTCAGGAGAGGCGACTGGGGGAACTGCCGTTTATATTGGTAGGGGACAGTTTCAGGTACCTAGGTATTCAAGTAGCACGGGATTGGGACCGGCTACATAAATTGAACTTGGCCCAGTTGGAGGATCAGACGAAAGATGATTTCCGGAGATGGGATGCGCTCCCCTTGTCTCTAGCTGGTAGAGTCCAAATGATGAAAATGACGGTCCTCCCGAGATTCCTGTTTGTATTGCAATGTCTCCCCATCTTCATTCCGCGGTCCTTTTTTAAGCGGGTCAATAAAGTTATAGCGGGCTTCGTATGAGGGGGCAAGTCCCCGCGAGTGAGGAGGGTAATGCTGGAGCGGAGTTGGGGAGAGGGAGGGCTGGCGCTGCCGAACTTAGCAGTTATTACTGGGCGGCTAACATAGCCATGGTTAGGAAGTGGCTGGTGGGGGGTTGGGGGGGGGGGGGGGGGGGGCGGCATGGGTGCGTATGGGGCGGCTTCTTGCGTGGGCACAATTTTGGGAGTGCTGGTAATTGCGCCTCTGCCGTTCCCGCCGGCGCGGTACTCCACCAGCCCCGTGGTGGTGGCGGCCTTGAGAGTCTGGGGGCAATGGAGGAGACATGTGGGAGCAGGGGGAGCATCGGTCTGGCCCCCAATTTGCGATAATCCCCGGGGAGGATGGACGGGGGGTTCCGAATATGGCGGAGAGCGGGGATTGAGAGGATGGGGGACTTGTTTATCGAGTGGAGCTTTCCGAGTATGAGGGCGCTGGAGGAGAAGTTTGCATTGGCGGGAGGAAACAAATTTCGATATCTGCAGGTGCGGGACTTCCTACGTAAACAGGTATCAACCTTCCCACTCCTGCCGTTAAGGGGGATTCAGGACAGGGTAGTTTCTAGAGGATGGATAGGTGAGGGGAACGTCTCTGACATTTATAAGGAACTTATGGGATCAGAGGAGACGCAGACCGAGGAGCTAAAGCGAAAGTAGGAGGAGGAGCTGGGGGGAGAGATAGAGGAGGGCCTTTGGTCGGACGCGTTGAGTAGAGTCAACGCGACCGCTACTTGTGCCAGACTCAGCCTGATTCAATTCAAGGTTGTTCACTGGGCTCACATGACAGTGACCCGGATGAGGCAGATTCTTTGGGGTGGAGAACAGGTGCGAAAAATGTGCAGGAGGACCAGCGAGCCATGTCCACATGTTCTGGTTATGTCCAAAGCTGAGAGGATTTTGGCAGGGGTTTGCTGATGTCATGTGCAAGGTATTAAAAACAAGGGTGGCATTGAGTCCAGCGGTGGCGATATTTGGGGTGTCGCAGGATCCGGGAATCCAGGAGGAGAAAGAGGCAGACGTTCTGGCCTTTGCTTCCCTGGTAGCCCGGAGGCGGATATTACTAGCAGGGAGGGACTCAAAGCCCCCGAACTCGGAGACCTGGCTATCATACATGGCTAGCTTTCTCTGCCTGGAGAAAATTAAGCTCGCTTTGAGAGGGTCACTGTTAGGGTTTGCCCGGAGGTGGCAACTATTCATCGACTTCTTCGCAGAGAAGTAAACGTCAGCAGAAGGGAGGGGGGGGTTTAGGTTAGCGTAGATTAGAGGGTTAATTAATGGTGGGACCTGTTGGGGAGGGAGGTGGTATTTCCACTATGTTTATATTTTCATGTACATTGTTTATATTGCTGCTGTTACAATGCCAAAAAATACCTCAACAAAATGTTTATTAAAAAAAAAGCTTTCAAACCCTTGGAAGCCATGAAAGGCGCTAGATAAATGTGAATCTTTCATTTCTTTTTGGAATAGCACATTCCTTAATTTGTTAAGAGGCTTCTCATCGTGCAATTAATGAAAACATTTTGCAATGCAAGTTATAGCAAATGAGATTTAATCTCATAGGATATGAGCAGCTGGACAACAGTCTGATAGTACAATGATAAAACTAAAAGCAACAAATGGGGCTCATTGTTCCTGAACATGCCTCTAGAGATGGACACAAGTGACAATATTATTTAATTTGATAAGTTTTCTTTGGTATTATTTCTGTTAGGTGTGCCCCTCAACAAAGGGAGCATTTTGCTCAGTTTCTTTTTTTTTTTAATGACACTAGGGCAACCTGGTGCCTCCTTATCATATTTCTTAATAAAAGGAAAGGCATACTTCGGCAGAGTGGGATAGACAGATGGCATGTGAGTTCCAAAGCCAAAGGGAACTCGAGCATTAACTTATACAGGAACTTTGTATAAGGATGGACTAATAGCACAAGGGGATAATTGTGAGATGTTAGACTGGCCCATTCAATAGCTGAACCATAAATCAGCTTACTCTGGCTGCCAGAATTCTCTAGGCCCCTGTTTGTGGGAAATCTACAGTTTTCAACCGGAATGGTCATGAGCTTTCCAAATCAGAATTTTCTAATCCAGTAGGACTTGGGGAAAATTCTGGCCCTCGTCCACTTGTTTTTAAACAATTACTTTTGGGATCTGATTCAGCAGAAGGAATAATATCCATGAACCTTTACCTCAAGAGTATTGGATTGTGAATGCCTGGTGTTTATCCACTCTGTACGTTAATGTTCTGGGTGCAGATCAGCCTTAGCAATCACTTGCGTCCCCACAGGAACCCTACCAATCGCCCTAGATGATGAACATGGTTATCTTCACCTCAAAGGACAAAGAAGAAGAACTTTAATACTGCGAAATTACCAAAATGTTGGCTAATATAACTGAGGAAAATGTTCACTCCATACAAATTGTCAAATTTATTGGAGATATGTTCTCTCTTTTATGTTTATTGTTCTACAAACAAGAGTGTTTCCCTTTGCAGAAGAAAGGGAGAAATATACCTCAGAAATCGAGTTGTAAAAGGCTTGCTGTGCCATTTTCCAATCCTCAGAGGATTCAATGATGTCAAGGTTGAGGTAGGATACCAGTTTGACATTAAAACCCCAGAATAAAAATAGCCTACATATAAATTTGTACATGTATCTCAGTTGTGTTCTACATTTTCTTTTCCTCTTGTTCTTTAGACTTTCAAATCAATTTATGGATCAGAGTTAAGGGTTTCAGGTGTGCCAGTCAAACGCTGACATCCCTCAGTGTCCTGGATCAATCGTTCTTGGGGAGGCAAATGGTTTTTGTGTGAGAACTACAAATAACCTGGCTCATAATCTTTTTGGAAACTAAAGTACACTTCAAATATCTTTAAGAGGCATAAAACAACAGACAAACCATCTCTGGAGTTCTGGTTATATAAACATTTGGAGGCTGTGCATTAGCAACATATTCCATCGTATAGGAGGCCAGATTTAATTACATCATAAACGGATCCCTTGCTTGAGCAGAGCTGCAGAGTTGAGTACTGATACACAGTAAAAGTTTGCAATAACTATCACAGTGTGGACCGGCACAGAGACTTACAGAGTCTGCTGTTTCCTCGGCTATTGGCATTTAATGGCATCCAGAGATAGCATTTTCCTCTGGATTCACGGCGCCGAGGACCCGGGGTTTGATCTCGGCCCTGGGTCACTGTCCGTGTGGAGTTTTCACATTCTCCCCGTGTCTGCGTGGGTCTCACTCCCACAACCCAAAGATGTGCAGGGTAGGTGGATTGGCCATGCTAATTTGCCCCTTAATTGGAAAAAAAAGAATTAGTTACTTTAAATTAACAAGGAACATTCACCTCCAAGCACCTCTCCAAGTCCCACACCATCCCAACATGGACATATATCATTGCTCCTTTACCCTTACAGTGAGAAATCCCTACCGAACAGCAGTGTGGACGTACCTACACAACACAAGACTTCAGCAGCTCTTCTCAGGGCAACTAGAGATGAGCAACAAATGCAGATGTTGCTAGCAATGATCACATTCCAATAATAATTATTTAAAATATTTTTAATTTAAATTTACCGGTAATATATCGTTTAACTAAAGGCACTGATGTAATCTTTTACAAGAATTTTCATTCAACTCATTGACTGGTCGAGAAAAACAACTGAAGATTGATCTTATAAAATGAGGACAATCTTGCCAAATATAATAAAAATCGAAATTGATCGTTGTAAACGACATAATGAGAAATAAAAAACTATGGGCAGGATTTAGCCTCCGCATTAGCTGTGGGTGCAAATCCTCTAATTGTCGCTAAACCTTGCGAGAGGCCAAAAACGGAACTTGCGCCAGTGATATTTCCCATTCTGATCTTCCCAGGCCCTCCCGAAGACACGATCCGGTTCATGCCCAGGAAGGGGGCAAACATGATGTGCATGAATTATAATATACTTAGTGTGGTTAACATCACATCTTCATCTCTCACTAAATCTTCCCACCCGACCAGGCATGAGGCCACGCTGGCATGAATCCCTACTGGTTTTAAAAACAAGAACCATACACAATCTCCAAGAGGGAGGAAGAAGGTGAGCACCACTGTCTCCACTGGATGCAAGGAATCCAAAGGGAACAGAGCCCACTGGTCAGCTCCACAAGGGGTGGGGTGGGGTGCTCGGGGGTGTCTGGGAAACTCTGGAGTAGCTGTTCGGAGTCTGGGGTAGCTGTCCAGGAGTCTTTTTTTTTTAGAAATGTTTTTTATTGGGTTTTTGAACAAAGTATATTTACAGTTATGCACACAGAATTTAAAAAATATATATGTATATATATATAGAAGAGAAGAAAACACAAAAAAAAAACTGGTAGGATATAATGCACTAGCTCAACAACAGCAACTCTATACAGTTAGCAAAATTTTTTTTAACACGCAAGTAGGCACCTGTTTGTGGGGGGATGGGATGGGGGGCGGGGGTGGGTGGGGTGGGGGGGGGGGGGACTGGGGAGGTATATATACATTTGGGTGCCTTACATTAGTTATGTTCAACACAGAGAGGGCAATACGCGAATGGATCTGGTGTTGTTACTTGCTTCTCCCGGATGGTTTTTGCTGCCATTGTTGTCTCGCGTTCACCTCCGCTTCGGGCGTTCGCCCCATCTTTCGCCCGTATTTTTCATGCTCTTTGTTCCTGTATTTGCCAAGTTTGTTATCGTTTCCCGTGCCCTCCTTCCAGCTATCATTCCCTTGCCTCCCCCCACCTCTCTGGTTCCCCTCTATTGTTCCCTGTCTCCTCCCTCTTCTTCCCCCCCTTTCCCCCCCTTTCCCCCCTTCTGCCCCCCCCCCTTCTGCTACCTGCCCCTTCTCCTGTGGTTCACCTTTCTTTTCTCCTAGGTTTAGCTGCCCCCCCCCGGGGTCTATCCCTCCCTCTCACGCTTTGGCTACTTTCCCCTGATTCTTGGCTACCTGGTGATTCTTCTGCTTGCTCGCTGGCCACTAACAGGTCCCGGAACAATAGGGTGAATGGCTCCCACGTTCTGTGCGAGCCGTCATCTGACCCTCGGATGGCAAATTTGTTTTTCTCCATTTGCAGAGATTCTGAGAGGTCGGACAGCCAGTCTGCAGCTTTGGGTGATGCTGCTGACCGCCAGCTGAACAGGATTCTACCGCAGGCGATATGGGAGGCAAAGGCAAGGGCGTCCACCCTCCTCCCCAGGAATAGATCTGGCTGGTCTGATACCCCGAAGACCGCCACTTTCGGGCATGGCTCCACCCTCACCCCCACCACTTTGGACATTGCCTCGGATGAAGGCTGTCCAGTACCCCGTAAGTCTGTTGCAAGACCAGAACATGTGGGCGTGGTTGGCCGGGCCTCCTTGGCACCGTTCACATCTATCCTCCACCTCCGGGAAGAACCTACTCATAGGAGTTCTTGTTAAGTGGGCTTTATGTATCACTTTTAGTTGCGTCAGGCTGAGCCTTGCGCATGTGGAGGTGGAGTTGACCCTATGCAGTGCTTTGCTCCAGAGTCCCCACCCTATTTCAATCCCCAGGTCTTGTCCAGACATTTTAAGGGTTGAGGTGTGACAGCAATGAGATCGGAATGAAGCAGCCTGAGTAAGAATGGTGCCTATTAGCTTTGCCTATCCCTGAAGCACAAAGCAATTGTGCTCTCGAACATTCCTGAAACTCATGTTCACCATGTAATTGGCTATCAAGAATTAGCCCTTAACAATGTCAGCTGTCCACAGTTTAAAAATCAAGGAGCCATTAAAAAGGTCCAGATAGCGGGCAACCGAGGGGGTCATCCAACCTGACTGCCCCTCTTCCACGGTTGCATTCGCAGCTGCAAGACCCTGGAAATGGAGCATGCAATATCCATGGGCACCATCGAGGCCTTCCGTGCCCAGTGGCACCACAGGGTCTGAGGTGCTTTATTGAACCTTTTAATAACCTTTTCATTTGATGTATTTTAAGTTTCATTTGCTCTGTTTTTGTTCAGGGCAATGTCCCTTTAAGCACTTCCCCTTTTAATTTCCCCTTCAGGTTGTTTGACTTAGCTTAATTAGTTGAACTTTTCAAATAGTTCAAAGTCAAGGAGGGGTTTGATGGTAAAATCGGTCAGCTGCTCACCCAGAGACCCAGGCTATTGTCCAGTGACCGGGGTTCAAAGTCCACCACAGTTGCTGCTGGAATACAAATTGAATTCATAAAATAAAAGGTGACTCTGATTGGGTGCGGGTATACACCAAGTTCTGCAGTGGAGATTAGAAGGCACCTGAGCTGCGAGTGAGTGGTAGCTGCAGGATAAGTGGGACAGGTGAGGTACTGATGTTGTCTGGCTGCAACACCAACTTTGACTGTCTCTCTCTCTCTCTCACACACCCTTGCAGGTAAACAGCCAATCAACATCGGTATGGAGCCAGTGGAACTGGCCATTCTACTCATTATAGCGCTGGAGGAACACAGGCTCCAGCAACAAAGTATGGCATCACCCAGGGAAGGCCAAGTGGCAGGAGACCAGAGGCTGCAGGAAAGGCTCCAAAACCGGGGGCAGCAGCATCCATACAGGAAAGGTGAAGGCACAGGAAGAGATCTGGGTGTCCTTTATGGAGCTGTCGGACAACATGTGTTGTAGAAGACTCCACCTCATGAGGGAGACTGTGTTTCATCCTTGATGACTTTGCTCCATGTGGTAGTCACCACTGATGTATATATTAGGTGATTTGTGGTAAGGCCCTGTACTACAGGTACGGGGGTAGTTCCCTGCCTGTTGGCTCTGCACAGTAGGTGGAGTATAAATATGTGTGCTCCCCATACAGCAGCCATTTCGCCAGCTGCTGTAGAAGGCCACACATCTTAGTGTAATAAAGCCTCAGTTGCATTCAACTCTCGTCTTTGTGTAATTGATCGTGCATCCATTTATTGCACTAAAGTTTTCAGAAGATGGACCTCCGCATCAAGCCGGATCGCCTGCAGCTGGACCCGAAATCAGGCAATGCCGAAAAGGACTTTGAACATTGGTTAGCCTGTTTCGAAGCTTACATCAGGTCTGCACCAGGCCCAATTCTGGATGCTCAGAAGGTTCAGAGCCGCTACACGCAGCTGAGCTCCAACTTCTTTCCGCTTATCCAGGACGCGCCGAACTACGATGAAGCCATGGCGCCACTGAAAGAAAACTACACTCAGCGGACTAACACGCTTTACGCCAGACACATCCTCTCCACGCGCAGTCAACTCCCTGGTGAGTCAGTAAAAGACTTCTGGCGTGCTCTAATTCCCCTAGTCAGAGACTGACTGTCAGGCCGTCACGGCCACGGAACACTCGAAGTTGCTTATGAGGGACGCTTTTGTTACGGGGATAGGGTCAGATTACATCTGCCAACACCTTTTAGAAGGGGCCACGCTCGACCTCGCGGCAACCAAAAAGCTTGCGCTCTCGCTGACGGTCGCCTCACGCAACATCCAGGCCTACACCCCCAGCCACGCGGCCCACCCCTCCTACGCATCGTGGACTCCGCAGACGGCTGCCCCATCGGACACCCCACTCAGCCAACCCCATGCCTGTGCCGCGTGGCAGCCAACCAACCCCGGGGGCGCCAAATGTTACTTCTGTGGGCAGCCAAAACACCCCGACAACGCTGCCCGGCCCGGAGCGCCCTTTGCAAGGCCTGCGGCAAGAAGGGGCACTTCGGCGGTGTGCCAGGCCCGTTCAGTCACCGCTATTGTTCTGACCCCCCCTCCGTACGACCAGTGGGCGCCGCCATCTTCCCCTCCTCGGATCACGCACAGCCAGTGGGCGCCGCCATCATTCCCTCCTCGCATCACGTGCGGCCCGTGGGCACCGCCATCTTGTTCAACCCCCACCACATGCGCCCCGTGGGCGCCGCCATCTAGTCCACCCCAGGAACTTCAAGCGCGCAATCTTGTCTCCCCCGCGGCACGTGTGGCCCATGGGCGCCGCCATCTTACTAGGACCCATGCCCCCCGGGCACCCCATCGTCAGCCACTATTGACGATGAGCCGCGTCTCGCCTCGGTCACGATTGACCAGTCTTGCCCACGCAACCGAGCAAACACCTCTACAAACGTGACAATCGATGGGCACGAGATCTTCTGCCTGCTGGACTCCGGGAGCACCGAGAGCTTCATTCATCCCGATACGGTAAGGCGCTGCTCCCTCGCGGTACACCCCGCCAATCAGAGAATCTCCCTGGCCTCCGGGTCCCACTCCGTGACGATCCGGGGGTACTGCATAGCCACCCTCACTGTCCAGGGCGTGGAGTTTCCCGGCTTCCACCTCTACATCCTCCCCAACCTCTGCACTGCCTGACTACTCTGCCTGGACTTCCAGTGCAACCTCCAGAGCCTAACATTGAAATTCGGCGGGCCCCTATCACCCCTTACTGTGTGCGGCCTCGCGACCCTAAAGGTCGACCCACCTTCCCTATTTGCAAACTTAACCCCAGATTGCAAACGCATCGCCACCAGGAGCAGATGGTACCGCACACAGGACAGGACGTTCATCAGGTCAAAGTCCAGCAACTGCTTCAGGAAGGCATCATCGAGGCCAGCATCATCCCCTGGAGAGCCCAAGTGGTAGTGGTGAAAACTGGGGAGAAACACAGAATGGTCGTGGACTACAGCCAGACCATCAATAGGTACACGCAGCTCGACGTGTACCCCCTCCCACGCATATCTGATATGGTCAATCAGATTGCACAGTACCGGGTCTTCTCAATTGTGGACCTTAAATCTGCCTACCACCAGCTCCCCATCCGTAAGGCGGAATGCCCATACACTGCCTTCGAGGCAGATAGCCGCATTTATCACTTTTTTAGGGTTCCTTTTGGCGCCACCATCGGGGTCTCGGTTTTCCAATGGGAAATGGACCGAATGGTCGACCAGTACGGGCTGCGGGCCACTTTCCCGTACCTTGACAATGTCACCATCTGCGGCCACGATCAGCAAGACCATGATGCCAACCTTGCCAAATTTCTCTGCACCGTCACTCTCCTCAACCTCACTTACAACAAGGAGAAGCGTGTGTTCAGCACAAATCGATTAGCCATCCTCGGCTATGTGGTCCAGAACCGAGTTCTGGGGCCCGATCCCGACCTCATGCACCCCCTCATGGAACTCCCCCTCCCCCACTGCCCCAAGGCCCTCAAACGTTGCCTGGGGTTCTTTTCTTACTACGCCCAGTGGGTCCCAAATTATGCGGACAAGGCCCACCCACTCATCCAATCCACTCTTTTTCCCCTAACGGCCGAGGCTCACCAGGCCTTCGCCCGTATTAAGGCCGACATCGCCAAGGCTGCGATGCACGCAGTCGACGAGATGCTCCCCTTCCAAGTCGAGGGAGATGCATCAGACGTCGCTCTAGCCGCCACCCTCAACCAGGCAGGCAGGCCCATGGCATTCTTTTCACAAAACTTCATGCCTCCGAAATTCCCACTCCTCCGTCGAAAAAGAGGCCCAAGCCATCGTTGAAGCTGTGCGGCATTGGAGGCATTACCTGGCCGGCAGGAGATTCACTCTCCTCACTGACCAACGGTCGGTAGCTTTCATGTTTAACAACACACAGTGGGGCAAGATCAAAAACGATAACATCTTGAGGTGGAGTATCGAGCTCTCCACCTGCAACTATGAGATTTTGTATCGCCCCGGTAAACTCAACGAGCCCCCCGATGCCCTACCCCGAGGTGCATGTGCCAGCGCACAGGTGGACCGACTCCGGACTCTGCACGACAACCTTTGTCACCCGGGTGTCACACAGTTGTACCACTTCATCAAGCCCCGCAATCTGCCCTACTCCGTCGAGGAAGTCAGGGCACTAACCAGAGACTGCCAGGTCTGTGCGGAGTGCAAACCGCACTTCTACCAGCCAGACCATGCGTGCCTGGTGAAGGTCTCCTGCTCCTTTGAACGCCTCAGCGTGGACTTCAAAGGGCCCCTCCCCTCCACCGACCGTAACACGTACTTCCTCAGTGAGGTCGATGAGTACTCCAGATTCCCCTTCGCCATCACATACCTTGATATGATGGCTGCCACCATCATCAAAGCCCTCAACACCATCTTCGCTCTGTCCGGCTTCCCCGCCTACGTCCACAGCGACAGGGATCCTCATTCATGAGCGATGAGCTGTGTCAGTTCCTGCTCAACAAGGGCATCGCCTTGAGCAGGACGACCAGCTATAATCCCCGTGGAAATGGACAGGTGGAGAGGGAGAATGGGACGGTCTGGAGGGCCGTCCAGCTGGCCCTACGGTCCAGAAATCTCCCGGTCTCCCGCTGGCAGGAGGTCCTCCCCAACGCACTGCACTCCATTTGGTCGCTCCTATGCACTGCGACTAATGACACACCCCATGAACATCTCTTTGCCTTCTCCAGGAAGTCCACCTCCAGGGTGTCGCTCCCGACTTGGCTTGCAGCTCCAGGACCCGTACTCTTCCGTAAGCATGTACGACTCCACAAGGGGGACCTGTTGGTTGAAAGGGTACAGCTACTCCACGCCAACCCGCAGTACACCTACGTAGCATGCCCCGATTGTCGCTAAGATACTGTCTCCCTCAGGGACCTGGCACCAGCTGGTTCCACACACACACACCCCTCCGACCCAGCGCCACCCTCCCCTTCCCCAGAGCACCCCGCCGCAGCCCCCGCCCCAGGACAATCTGTCCTCCCCCTGCCTACGGCCGAGGATTTCGGCACGTTCCCGGAGTCACCGAGGACCAGACCAACACCGGAATCGCCGTCACTACTGCGGCGCTCCCAACGGCAGGTCAAGGCTCCAGACCGACCGAACCTGTAACTTGATCAGGACTCCATTTTTTTCTCTGTAGTTAAAACATGTATTTGTATATGGTTCTCCACCACCCCTGCCGGACTCAATTTTAACAGGGGGTGAATGTGGTAGTCACCACTGATGTGTATATTAGGTGATTTGTGGTAAAGCCCTGTACTACAGGTATGGGGGTAGTTCCCTGCCTGCTGGCTCCGCCCAGTAGGCGGAGTATAAATATGTGTGCTCCCCATACAACAGCCATTTCGCCAGCTGCTGTAGGAGGCCACACATCTTAGTGTAATAAAGTCTCCGTTGCATTCAACTCTCATCTTTGTGTAATTGAGCGTGCATCACTCCATGTGGCGGTGGAGGACACCCCATCCCTGTGGCCATAAAGTTCTTTCGCTACGGGGACGTTCCACCGTTCCACAGGTGTCATGTGTGGCATCTCGCAGGCATTCATTCCTCACCGGTAAGTGTATCTGTGTCTTTGCTAGAGCTTTGGACTTTATTCGTTTTGACCTTGACCAGGCTCAGCAATATGAGAGGGCAATGGGATTTGGCAGTATAGCTGGTCTACCACAGGTGCAAGGTGTGATCAACTGCACCCATGTCACTCTTCTCACCCTGTGGCATTAATGAGTTCCCTTCATAAACAGGAAAGGGTTCCACTCCCTCAATGTGCAGCTGGTGTGTGACCACCAGATGTGATGTACATGTCTGCACGTTTTCCAGGAAACGTGCATGATGACTCACAGTGAGGAATGGTCTGTGATGCTCCTCATCTACTGCTTCTGTCTGACTCCCGTTTGTCTGTTGCTAGCATGCTGACTCCCCGGCTCATGCCTTAGTGAGGTTCTGTGCTACATTCCATTGTCCCTTTGCTCTAGGATTAGGGGTGGGTGTCTAGAATTCATTTGAATCATGCCTGGGTTCTTTCACTGCAAATGAAGCATTTGCACTGAGAGGGCCTAACCATCTGGAGAGCCAGTAAGAACAACTGTGTCCAGATGGGGAGAAGCGCTATGTCTGGGAGGAGGGTTAAAGAATGCAAGGTGTTAAGGTGGTGAAGAACAATAATATTTAATTCAGTGACATATATATTACTCTCTAAGTCTGAATAAAGATTGTAGACTTCCAGTTAACACACATACTTTATTCAGTAGGTTTGTTCTGTTTCCAGAGCTTAACTAGATGTAATACAGTCAAGAGGTATGACCAGTGAAGCTAAGGTAAGCTGCCAATGCTGAACTGTCTCTGTCTGCTGCTGCTGCTCCCTAGCCCTGTGCTTCTGAAAGAGCAGGATCCTACCTTGGGCTGGACCCTTTATACCCGTCTCTGATGCCCTCTAGTGATGCTGTGGCTGTTACATCTGTCTGCAGTCCCTGGTGTATGTGCAGATGTATGTACAGATGTACAGATCACTGCATCCCCCCTTTTACTGGACATGTTTTCTAGACTGGCCTCAAAAAAACTGGACATAACGAGAGGTGAGAACATGCAAATCTGCCCACTGTGAAAATGATAAAAGTAATACAGAAACAATTAACTGTGTTGTGAGTCCATTGTGAGAAATGTCCATATTCATCTTGTGTGTGTGTTGAAGTGTCGTCACATATCTAGCCGGTCGGGTGCCTTACGGCTTTTGCTGGAGCGTCTTAAAGGTGGTCGTAGGGATGATGGTTTGATATCATCAAGAGGACTGTCTGGCGTTGTGTGGTGAGGAACGTCCTGTGGACAAATGGACTCTGTCAAGTCCAGTGTGGGAAATACTGGCGTTGTAGGTCGATTCTCTAATAGATCCCGGCGGTTACGATGAAAAAGTACTCCCGCAGATGATTTGACAATGTAGGACCGCGGTGCCTCCTGCCTGATCACCGTGGCTGACTCAGACCATCCGCCTCCTGGGTCCCTGATTCTGATGGTGTCACCTATTGTCAGTGGCTTGAGTGGGATCGCATGTTGATCGTAGTATAGTTTTTGTTTGGAGCATAGTGCCCGCATGTCGTTGAGAACCGGTGTGTTGCCGGAGTCTCGAAATTGCTTTGCCGGTAGGGTTGTCCGGATGTCTCTGCCGAAGAGCATTTGCGCTGGCGACAGTCCTGAGCTCAATGGGGTTGCTCGGTACGATAACAGAGCTAGGTTGATGTCGGAACGTGACTCGGCTGCTTTGCTGATGAGCCATTTAATGATGTGGATACCTTTTTCCCCTGTTCCATTTGATTGCGGGTAGTGATTCTGTGTTGCACCATTGTCTGACCTCAACTTTTTCTTGTGTTTATGGTATTGATTCTGTATGTCATCATTTGTGAAAGCTGTTTTGCTTGTTTGTTCTGGAACAGATGTGAATTTGTGAGATTCGTTATCATGCCATGGCATGTTTGCAGTCTTGTCATTGTTTCGCAGTGTGCTGTGGCATTGTCCTTCACATGCAGAGTTGTACTATGTTGTACAGGTCGTTGTTTCATTGTTGTCATTCTTGTTGTTCCTTTTGTCATGCTTGTTGATTCTGTTTTTGTTGTTTTTGCTTTTATTCTTGCTCTTTTTCTTGTTGTGCTTGTTGTTTCTGGGATGCTTCTTGTTGCTTTGGGCGTTCTTGTTGTGCTGCATGTTGCTTTTGTTGTTGTTCTTGTTTCTGATGTGCTTCGAGTAGTTTTTGTTGTTCTTGTTGCGCTCGATGAGTGTGCCATGTGGATGATTTGAATCATTGTCACAGTTATTGGTGTCCGTGACCTTTGTGGTCTCTGCTACATTGAGCGTATCTTCTTGAGAATTGTGAGAATGATCTGATGTTGCATTGATGTTGTTGACATCAGTCATTTGTGGTGGGTTCGATTCCTCTTCTTTGCTTACTTGGTGCTCCTCTTCTAGAGTCATTTCTGGTTCACTTGAATCATCATTGATTTCTAGGTGCTCCTCTTTTGGAGTCATTTCAGATTCATTTGAATCATCTGTGATCTCTTTGTGCTCCTTTTCTAGAGTCAAAATCTTCATGATTTCATTTTGTTGTGGGTTGTGGTGCTCCTTTTCTGGAGTCAAAAACTTCAAGATTTCTATTGACGTGGTCTCTCTGGACTCTTGGGTGGCCGTCCTCTGATTATTGAGTGCTTCTGTGCAGATGAGCTGAGAATGTCAGTCTCGCTGTGATCCTGCACATCCTGTATGGGAATTGTGATTTCTTCGTCACTTGTCTCGCATACAGTGGGTAGACATTCAGTGTCTTTTTCTGGTGGCTCAAATAAGCTTGATAGATCTTCATGGTCTTGTACATGCATGGCGTTCGCGATGGAGTGTTTGCTTGCTTCCATTTTTGAGTCTGTCTCCGAGCTGTCTGTGGAGGCTTGCGTCACTCTCTTTGTGGAGGCTTGCATCACTCTCTTTGTGGAGGCTTGCATCACTCTCTTTGTGGAGGCTTGCGTTGCTCTCTTTGTGGAGGCTTGCATCGCTCTCTTTGTGGAGGCTTGCGTCGCTCTCTTTGTGGAGGCTGGCGCCGCTCTCCTTGTGGAGGCTGGCGTCGCTCTCTTTGTGGAGGCTTGCGTCGCTCTCTTTGTGGAGGCTTGCGTCGTTCTCTTTGTGAAGGCTTGCGTCGCTCTCTTTGTGGAGGCTTGCGTCGCTCTCTTTGTGGAGGCTTGCGTCGCTCTCTTTGTGGAGGCTTGCGTCGCTCTCTTTGTGGAGTCCTTTGTCGCTCTCTCTGTGGAGTCCTTTGTCGCTCTCTCTGTGGAGTCCTTTGTCGCTCTCTCTGTGGAGTCCTTTGTTGCTCTCTCTGTGGAGTCCTTTGTCGCTCTCTCTGTGGAGTCCTTTGTCGCTCTCTCTGTGGAGTCCTTTGTCGCTCTCTCTGTGGAGTCCTTCGTCGCTCTCTCTGTGGAGTCCTTCGTCGCTCTCTCTGTGGAGTCCTTCATCGCTCTCTCTGTGGAGTCCTTCATCGCTCTCTCTGTGGAGTCCTTCATCGCTCTCTCTGTGGAGTCCTTCATCGCTCTCTCTGTGGAGTCCTTCATCGCTCTCTCTGTGGAGTCCTTCATCGCTCTCTCTGTGGAGTCCTTCATCGCTCTCTCTGTGGAGTCCTTCATCGCTCTCTCTGTGGAGTCCTTCATCGCTCTCTCTGTGGAGTCCTTCATCGCTCTCTCTGTGGAGTCCTTCATCGCTCTCTCTGTGGAGTCCTTCATCGCTCTCTCTGTGGAGTCGTGCAGTGTTCTAGCTGTAGAGTCGAGCTGTGCTCTCTCAACGGAGTCGTTCTGTGCTCTCTGTGTGGCGTCGTCTTCACCTTGGGTATTGCTGTCATCCAATGTATCGATGATCTGCCATGGCATCATGTGTTGGATTCATCTACCATGAGAAGAACATTGAACTGTTCAACCGTGTTGCCGATGCTGTGATCAGGATCTCCGAATAACTCAGCCATGTCTGAGCAGTAGTGTGTGTATTGTTCGATAGACAAATCATCGCTTTTTGTTCGGAGTTGTGATCATTCTCTTCATGTTCAATGAACAAATCATCTTCTTGTGTGGAGGCTGGGACCCTTCGTGGTGCGTGGACCACTCTCTGTTTCTTGGCATCAGGCCGCGGCATAATCCTGCACTCATGAGTCGGGATGTCATATATGCTGGGCTGAAGATTCCCCATTCCAAAGATCTCATCATCGGGGTCTTCACGGTACAACACCTCTAGTTGCGGTTCGGATTTGGTACTGGGGTAGCCATTTCCCAAGATGAAATCTTCGTCTGAGTCGTAGTCTACAAGGACCATATCATCTTCTAGGGCGGTGCCAACTGCTTGTTCCAGGGTGTTGTGAAAGTTATTTTTAACTGCTGATGAAAGTTCGGGCATAGTTCGGTCTTTGAAGCAAGAAAATTGGGTATGCAGCTTTAAATGTATTTTTGTTCATTTTCGTGCATTTCCCTTTTAAGTGGGCGTGGTCCTGGTCATCTGACGTCATGACGCTAGTGACGTCATGTGCCGGACTCGATTGCCCATGCGCAATTCGAGATTCCTTTACTGTGCGCTCTTGCACAACTGTGCATGTGCGACTCCTTCCTCAAGGTGGCTGCCGCTCAGAACTTCCTTCAATCCTGTCTCTGCCTTGTGGTAAGTTTTGGCGCCGTTTTTTCCGATTTTCTTTTCTCGACACTGATTCTGTGTTTGTAAAGACTGACAGTATTGATTTTGTTTTTGTTCATAAGCAAGGCATTTTTGTATCGCGATTTCTAGAGTTAGATGCTTATTTTGTAATAGTTCTTCCCTCAAATTTTTATCAGATAGTCCAGAAATTAATTGACGCATTATCACAGTGTCTCTGAAACCAGCATAATCACAGCCTTGTGGTATTAACTTGAGATTTGTAATAAAATCAGAGATGGGCCTCCGTTTTAAGAGTTAAATCTTTCCAGCATCTCACCAGCCTGACTGTTACAGCATTTAGCAAATTTTTTGAGTGTGATTTCTACTTTGGATTTGTCTTCATCTTCTAAGTAATTAAAGCAATTATAGATTTCTCTAGCTCCATGCCCTCCTGTTGAGAGAAGTAGGGCATGGCTTAAATCATTAGCTGTGATAAATATTTGGAACATCTGTTCAAACATTTTCCAGTTATAACTTAAATTTCCGGTTGTTTCCAGCCGCCATGGAGTTTCAACAAGTTCCATCGAATCAGTTAGTTGTCAAGGATCCATTTGCTGCAAAATCTTCCACAGTCGAATATCCGGTTTAAGTTTTTCTTCTCTTGCTGATGTCTAGCTAGCTTTCTGGAGTCACTCCTGGTATCATATATTATTCTCTAAGTCTGAATAACGATTATAGACTTCCAGTTAACACAAATACTTTATTCAGTAGGTTTGTTCTGTTTCCAGAGCTTAACTAGATGTAATACAGTCAAGAGGTATGACCAGTGAAGCTAAGGTAAGCTGCCAATGCTGAGCTGTCTCTGTCTGCTGCTGCTGCTCCCTAGCCCTGTGCTTCTGAAAGAGCAGGATCTTACCTTGGGCTGGACCCTTTATACCCGTCTCTGATGCCCTCTAGTGATGCTGTGGCTGTTACATCTGTCTGCAGTCCCTGGTGTATGTGCAGATGTACAGATCACTACAACAAATGCAGATTTCACAAGTGAGAGTGCCCCCTTACTACTCCGTCAAACTTCTCTTGTGCTCCGCTGTGTCCCTAAAATGTATTTGACATGCATCCTGGGATCAGATCTAGATGTAGTGGGAAGTCAGAGGTGGAGCAGCCTGCTGCCTTCCATGCCCTGTTGCCTGAGATGCCCTTGGCATTTTTGTTACCCTTTCCTAGGCGATAAGTGCTATTGGCAAGGCCAACATTTGTTTTCCATCCTTAATTGCCTTTGAGAAGGTGGTGGTGAGCTGCCTTCTTGAACTGCTGAGAACCATGTGGTGTTGATACTCCCAGTTTTATAGCTTTTTGGTTACAAACATGCTCCTCTTTCCAATTCATGCTGAGGCATCATGTCACAGGTGCATAACCTGAATTACCATTTCGCGTCTGAGTATATCCCAACAGACTATCTATGATGGGGTGCATTGTATATTGTCCAATTCCACCCCAGGCTGTGCATCTACGAACAGCTATTAGAGGATCAACCTGATTTAAGTCACCAGGCAGGTACAAAAATTATAGTTTTCAAACAATAACACTATGCATCATAACGTGTTTTATGCTGAGAACACAATATAGTGTTCAATTTGTCCAAGAACATTTAAGTTATAAAACACGATAAAAATGTTAACATAAAATGTTCTGCTGATGAGGGAGGGACTTGAGCTGAGGGACAGAGAGGAGGTTGGAGGCGGGGGCTGCCTGGGAATGGACCAATGGAGGCGTGGAGGCGGGCCTAAAAAAAGGGGATGGCTGATCGGCGGGGGGGGGGGGGGGGGGGTGCAGGCAATGGGCCCCCCAGCTAGGCTGATCACCTGGAATGTTTGAGGGTTAAATGGGCCGGTCAAAAGTGCACATGTGTTCGCGCATTTTAGGGGATTGAAGGTACACATGGTAATGTTGCAGGCGACGTACCTTCGTGTAACGGACCAGATTAGACTGAGGAAAGGCTGGGTCAGTCAGGTCTTTCACTCGGGATTAGATTCAAAGACTATAGGGGTCGCGATCCTGACCAATAAGCGGGTGGTGTTTGAGACGAGTAGAATAGTCTTGGACATGGGAGGTCATTATGGTCAGTGGGAAGCTAGAGGGGGTGCAGGTGGTATTAGTAAATGTGTATGCGCTAAATTGGGATGATGTGGAGTTTATAAAGAGGATGCTGGGGAAGATACCGGACCTGGACTCGCACAGGTTGGCCATGGGAGGGGACTTCAACACAGTTATGGACTCTGGCTTGGACCGGTGGGGGGGGGGATTTACAATCTCAGACCATGCTCCGCACTGGGTTGACCTGCAGGTTAATAAAGACCGTAACCAGCGCCTGCACTGGAGGTTGGATGTGGGACTTTTGGCGGATGAAGGGATGTGCGAGCAGCTGAGGAAATGTATTCAGAGGTACCTGCAGGCCAATGACGCGGGGGAAATTTCAGCTGCGGTGGTGTGGGAAGCACTGAAGGCGGTGGTCAGGGGGAGCTGATTTCGATCCGGGTTCATAGGGAGAAGGTGGACAGGGCAGAGATGGACCGACTGGTAAAGGAGATACTACAGATTGATAGGAGGTATGCGGAGATCCCAGAGGCAGGGCTTTTAAGGGTTAGGCGGAGGTTACAGGCGGAGATTAGCTTGCTGACCACAGGGAGGGCGGTGGACCAGCTGAGAAAGGCGAGGGGGGCGATTTACGAACATGGAGAGAAGTTCAGCAGAATACTTGCACAGCAGCTTAGGAAGAGGAGGCAGCTCGGGAGATAGGGAAAGTAAAGGACGGAGATGGGAACCTGGTTGGTGATTCAGTAGGGGTGAATAAGGCGTTTAGGGACTTCTCTAGCAGGCTCTACAGGTTGGAACCCCCTGCGGGGTCGGAGGGGATGAGGCACTTCTTGGAGGGGCTGAATTTCCCAAAGGTGGACAGGGAGCTGGTAGAAGGGCTGGGGGCTCTGATCGATTGGAAGAGACAGTAGAGGGTCTGAAGGTCATGCAGTCGGGTAAAGCCCCAGGGCCGGACTGGTACCCAGTGGAGTTCTATAAAAAGTTCTCTGGGATTTTGGGGCTGGTGTTGATGAGGATGTTCAATGAGGCAAGGGGAAAGAGGGGTGCTGCCCCCGACAATGTCACAGGCAATGATTTGAAATGAAATGAAATGAAATGAAAATCGCTTATTGTCACAAGTAGGCTTCAAATGAAGTTACTGTGAAAAGCCCCTAGTCGCCACATTCCGGCGCCTGTTTGGGGAGGCTGATTTAGCTGATTCTTAAGCAGGACAAGAACCCGGAGCTATGTGGGTCCTACAGGCCGATCTCCCTGTTAAATGTGGATGCCAAGTTGCTGGCCAAAATCTTGTCCTCCAGGATTGAGGATTGTGTTCTGGATGTTATTGGGGAGGACCAGACGGGGTTTGTTAAGGGCAGGCAATTGGTGGCCAATATAAGAGGCTGTTAAATGTGATCATGATGCCCCCAGAAGGTAGGGAGGTGGAGGTAGTAATCGCAATGGATGCAGAAAAGGCTTTTGAGCGGGTAGAGTGGGACTATCTGTTGGAGGTACTGGGACAGTTCGGATTCGGGCGGGGCTTTATCGACTGGGTCAGGTTGCTGTATCAGGCTCCTGTGGCAAGTGTACGGACAAATAGGACAACATCGGACTATTTTAGATTCCCCCGGGGGACAAGTCAGGGATGCCCCCTCTCCCCACTGTTGTTTGCGCTGAAGCCGTTGGAAATTGCTCCGAGAGCCTCGAGGGGCTGGAGAGGACTGGTCCGGGAGGGGGGGTGGAGGAGCACAGGGTTTTGCTCTATGCGGATGAACTGCTTCTGTACATTTCAGATCCAATAGAGGGGATGGAAGAAATCATGAGGGCTCTAGGGGAATTTGGCCGGTTTTCGGGGTTTAAGCTTAATATGGGAAAGAGTGAGATGTTTGTGGTCCAGGCGAGGGGACAGGAGAGGCGCCTGGGAGAGCTGCCGTTTAGGTTAGTAGAGGGAAGCTTTAGGTACCTAGGTATCCAAGTGGCGCGGGAATGGGACCGGCTGCATAAATTGAATCTGGCCCGGCTCGTGGACCAAATGAAGGACTATTTTCGGAGATGGGACGCGCTTCCGTTGTCTCTGGCTGGGAGGGTGCAAACGGTAAAGATGACGGTCCTCCTGAGATTCCTATTTGTATTTCAGTGTCTCCCCATTTTTATTCCACGGTCCTTTTTTAAGGGGGTCAACAGAGTGATCACGGGCTTTGTCTGGGCGGGCAAGACCCAGCGAGTAAGGAAGGTAATGCTTGAGTGGAGTCGGAGGGAGAGCGGGCTGGCGCTGCCAAATTTTAGCAACTATTACTGGGTGGCTAATATAGTCATGATCAGGAAGTGGGTGGTGGGGGAGGGGTCGGCATGGGTGCACATGGAGGCGGGTTCATGTAAGGGCACCAGTTTCGGTGCGTTGGTAACTGCGACTCTATCATTCCTGCCAGCACGGTACTCCACCAGTCCAGTGGTGGTGGCGGCCCTGAGAGTTTGGAGCCAGTGGAGGCGGCATGTGGGAGCAGTGGGAGCATCGGTCTGGGCCCCAATCTGTGATAATCACCGGTTTGCCCGGGGAGTATGGACGGGGTGTTCCAGTTATGGCGGAGAGTGGAGATTGAGAGGATGGGGGATATGTTTATAGAGGGGAGCTTTCCGAGTTTGGGGGCGCTGGAGGAGAAGTTTGGGTTGGCGAGGGGAAACAAATTCAGGTATCTGCAGGTGCGGGACTTCCTACGTAAACAGGTGTCAACCTTCCTGCTCCTACCGCTAAGGGGGATTCAGGACAGGGTAGTTTCCAGTGGGTGGGTAGGAGAAGGGAGCGTCTCAGACATTTGCAAGGAACTTATGGGGTCAGAGGAGACGCAGACCGAGGAGCTGAAGCGCAAGTGGGAGGAGGAGCTGGGAGGAGAGATAGAGGATGGTCTATGGGCAGACGCGTTGAGTAGAGTCAACATGTCCGCAACATGTGCCAAGCTCAGCCTGATGCAATTTAAGGTTGTTCACCGGGCTCACATGACAGTGGCCCGGATGAGCAGATTCTCTGGGGTGGAAGACAGGTGCACAAAATGTGCGGGGGGACCAGCGAACCATATCCACATGTTTTGGACATGTCCAAAGCTTCGGGGATTTTGGCAGGGGTTTGCGGATGTCATGTCCACGGTGTTAAAAACAAGGGTGGCGCTGAGTCCAGAGGTGGCGAATTTTGGGGTGTCGGAAGACCCGGGAATCCAGGAGGAGAAAGAGGCAGACGTTCTGGCCTTTGCTTCCCTGGTAGCCCGGAGACGGATACTATTAGCTTGGAGGGACTCAAAGCCCCCGAAGTCGGAGACCTGGCTATCGGACATGGCTAGCTTTTCGCCTTGAGAGGGTCACTGTTAGGGTTCACCCGGAGGTGGCAACCGTTCATCGACTTCTTCGCGGAAAATTAATCGTCAGCAGATGGGGGGGGGGGAGTAGTTTAGATTAGAGTAGGGGGTTAATAAGGGTGGGACCTGTACTAAAGGTAAATGGCTTTTGCACTATGTTTATGGTTTCATGTATATTGTTTATCTTGTTGTTACTATACCGAAAATACCTCTATAAAATGTTTATTAAAAAAAAATGTGAACAGAAATTCAAAGTGTTAACGTGTAAAAAATTTAGGCAATATCATTCCATCCTGATATATATTGAAGACTGTCTTTCAAAGTCTGTTTGGGTATAGTAGTGAAAATATTTTATCACGTGACGACATTTTAGACAGTCACATTAAGAGATTGAGCCTAAATGGTACAATAAATATAGTATTTTGGAAAGCATAGAAGTATAAATTGTGTCATGTCCAGAGGGTAGAAGAATATTGAATCTAGTTGTGATGGGGACGTACATGGCTGTGTCCTTTAAAAAGAGTTACGAACAACATTTCCAACTATTCAGAAATGATGCCGAGGATGCAATGGCATTGTGCAGTAGGTAGATCTTTGAGTACACCTCCCAAGCAACAACACCAACAGTTTCTAATGTGCACCTACACAGCTTACAGGACAACTGGAAGCTATGTCGCGGATTCAATGGTTCTGAGTAAAATCAAGCCCCATGCTGCAGTTGCGCACCACTAACCATTGGATGTATATCATCATAAGTGCTTTGAATTTGCATGAATCAAAGGGATGTGGTGTATTTTAATTAAATCAAATCATTTGCTTCTATTATGAATGCAGATAAGCAAGGATGTTATCTTCTCTCCGCAACCCCCCCCCCCCCCCCCCCCCCCACCCAGCTTTGCAATTCCCCCAATAAAGTAAACCATTGTTGAGCTGTGTATTCAAACCTCAGTTCTGCCACCATTTGATAATAAAAGGATCTACAAGCATTTACACGGTTTTGCACATAGCGATGTAACTTGGCGATCTCGTCGTCACGCATCACACCTTTCACTCGTCAGGTATTATCTGCATGGCTGCTGTAAAAATCAGAAGAAAAATATATTATCCTTGGTGGTTTTTTCATTGGGGAAATAAAAGTTCAAAGTTAAAATATTCTGATCTAGATTTATATTATCAGTGTTTTATAATATCAGATTCTGCAGCTCACTTTATTATCTCTCAACATTCACAATCTGCTGACTAAACAAAATCTTGGTTTATAGTTCAGATATGAACCAGAAATTTCAAAGGAAACAGTTTTACTTCCAGATACAGGTGTTTCAACTTGATCAGTTCACAAGTAACATTCACCCAAATTAACTTATGGATGAACAAGCAATTTGAAGATAACATAAATTATTTTTGCTTTTTTATTTGAAATTGCAAATCACATCATAGAACTTCAGCAGATTTGGTTGTGATGTTGTTTGAAATCCCCATGAGAAGTAACGCAAGGGCTGACAAGAGATAAGTCAGCTATTTCATCAAAAATAGTAGTTCAGCAGCTGTGGTAAACCACTGTAGTATATAATATGTGTATTGTGGTAAATGGCCACTGTATTACATGTAATGTGGTAAACCACTGCCTGATGGCTCCGCTTCCCCTCGGGCCCGGTATAAAGGTGGCTGGTCTCCGCCTCTGACCCAGTTCGGGATCAGAGGCCAGGAGGCTTTCTGTTTAGTTTATTAAAGCCTCAGTTACGTTCACTACTCGTTTTGTGTTCATTGATGGCTCATCAGCAGCAAGAAAATCAAAGAGGTAGTTTAATGGTACAAGCTACCATAGATCATTGAGACACCAATAAGTGGTATAAGTTGTGGGGCATGGCCCTTAATACTTGGAGCATTTAACTCCTTTCCCCAATCCATAGCTACAGGAGAAGTACCAAATGGAAGTCAAAATCTTTCATACAGTAGGATGGAGGGAGAATAAAATCTGAATTATTACTTGAGAACATTTGCACACTTCCTAGCACACGGCTAGGAGAGCCACTGGCTGAGGCCTAGGAACACATAGTCTGGCCAGGCGAGTCTTTTGTCCATAGCTAGTTTCCACAGGGCAGCAAAGATATATCCACCTAGCACAGTGTGCTAAATAGCTGGCTTGTAAAGCAGACAAAGGCCAGCAGCGCGGGTCAATTCCCGTACCAGCCTCCCCGAACAGGCACCGGAGTGTGGCGACTAGGGACTTTTCACAGTAACTTCATTTGAAGCCTACTTGTGACAATAAGCGATTTTCATTTCATTTCATTAGTGTGTTATTGTATGGGCCAGAAGGCAAGGCAGGTAAGAGAATTTGGTGAGAAGTTTGTTCTAAATGGCAATTTCCTTGCTTTTAAAAAAAAAAACCACACATTTTATTTGTAACAATCATACATATTCTCCCTGTCATTTTTACCATCGCAATTAATGTGTTTGTATTAACTGGAGTCAAAACAATCTTTGTCCATGTTACTGGGTATATTTGAATGCATGATCCAATATTCAGGAACTCGAAAGCCCTAGTCTCGAATATGCCCACAGACACACTGTCTGATGTTCATCTTCCTGGATTTCCTTTGCTCAACATTGATGTGTATATGGCATTTCTAAAAATGCAAATGGGAACTGTCAACATCTTGGTCAGACAATTAAATTAATCTCAACTTCTGACAAACTGTGAGCATGGACAAAACATGTACTCAATGGGTTACTAACGCCATAGAAATATTGAACTTAGTTCATGTAAGACTTTAACCAAAGTCCTTTAATTCATTTAACAACATGATTAATTAAACAATGCAATGAATTATAAAGCAATGAGAGGAATCGGTTCCCTTTCTTCAAATCTCACGTTTGAACTGCTGACACAGGTTGCATTTCATTGTGGTTGGAAATTCAGCTGCCAGTTACCAATGCTGAGTTTAAGCTTTTGTATGTAATCCACATCACAACTGTACATACAAATATCATTGAGGTGGCGCTGAGGACCCGGGTTCAATCTCGGCCCGGTTCACTGTCAGCGTGGAGTTTGCACATTCTCCCCGTGTTTGCGTGGGTCTCACACCCACAACCCAAGGATGTGCAGGGTAGGTGGATTGGCCATGCAAAATTGACCCTTAATTGAAAAAAATAATTGGGTACTGTAAATTCATTTAAAAAAACAAATATAATTCAGAAGGTGAAAATTCATTTCAATTTATATTTGGGGTAGAGATCAGTAACAACAATACTGAACGTGAATTTTTTTTTTTTAAAACACATCCCGCCGGTTTGGAGAACATTAAAAGATGGCTACATAATTCATATTCAGAATAAAATAAGGAAGCTCTGTTTTGAAAATGAGGGGAGGCATTTAGAATTTAAGAGGGAGAGTATTTAACCAGGAGTATTATCAGATGATTACGGATTCCAGTGGAGCTGATTGTACGCCGTAGAAATTGACATGAAGATGTTAAATTAGGGGAACACACTAAATGAAAAAAGTAGTCAAATGGAAAAAAACATTTATATAGCTCCTATTGCAACCTCAGGACTTAAGTGTTTTATAGCCAATTACGTACTTCACTTTTTGAAGGTATGGACATGCTGGCAACGTAGGAACTTCTGCAGCCAAAATGTCTGCAGCAAGCCTTACAAACGGCAATCTAATAATGACCAGATAATCTGTTTCAGTTCTGTTAATTAAGGGATAACTATTGACCAGGACCCCAGGGATAACTCCCCTGCTCTTCACTATTGGAGAATTTACAAATAAACATAGACACTGCAGAAATAAAGGTTATTGTCAAAATGGTCAAAGAAGCCAAAAGAAAAAACAGATTTTAAAAGGTTTAAATTGATTTGTGGAAAGAGGGCAGATTGAAACATTTAAGAAGTTGCGAAAAGTTTCTTGAAAAACAGAATACAATTTGTGGAGTACATCATCGTTGACAAGGTGCCAAAGTACATAAATAGAGATGCTTAATTATCACATATAATGGAAGGCAGAAATAAATGACAGAAAATGTTAGCAACATTTTTACGTTAGCTCACCATTAGTTTCTATCAGCATGACTCAAGAGACAACAGTCTTGCCTCTGAGTTCTGATGGTTGAGAGTTGAAGTCCCACTCCAGAGACTTGAGCACATAATCCAGCAGATAATTCTGTGCAGTACTGTGGGAGTGTTGCAGTGTCACATTTTCAGTCTTACAGATTGATGCACGATCAATTACACAAAGACGAGAGTAGGATGTAATCGAGGTTTTATTACACTGAGATGTGTGGCCTCCTACAGCAGCTGATGAAATGGCTGCTGTACTGGGAGCACACATATTTATACTCCGCCTATTGGGCAGAGCCAGCAGGCAGGGATCTACCCCCGTACCTGTAGTACAGGGGCTTTACCGGAAAGCACCTATATCAACATCCTATATCTACAATATATACATCAGTGGTGACTACCACATTCACCCCCTGTTTAAAAATGAGTCCGGTGGGGGTGGTGGAGAACTATATACAGAAAGTTGTGTTTTAAAAGTACAGATAATATTACAAATTCAGGCGGTCCGGTGCCTTGATCTGTCGTTGAGTATGCTGCAGCGCTGGTGGTGACTCCGGCGGCGGCTTTGTCTTCGGTGACTCCGGGAGCGTGTCGAAATCCTCTTCATCCCTGGGTGTGAGCAAGGGGAGGGCGTAGAGAAGAAGCCGCTGAACTCCACGCCCTGGACAGTGAGAGTGGCGATGCAGTACCCGCGGATCGCCACGGAGTGGGACCCGGAGGCCAGGGAGATACTCTGGCTAGCGGGGTGTACCGCGAGGAGCAGCGCCTTGCCGTATCTGGGTGAATGAAGCTCTCCGTTCTCCTGGAGTCCAGCAAGCAGGAAATCTTGTGCCTGTTTACTTTCACTTTAGTTGAAGCAGTCGCGAGGTTGTGTGGTCGAGACTGGTCAATCGTGACCGAGGCGAGATGCGGCTGGTTGTCGGCGGTTGCAGGCAATGAGCGGCCGGATGAGGTGCCCGACGGGCATGGGTCCTGAGTCGGGTAAGATGGCTGCGCCCACGGCCCGCACCTGTCGTGGGGAAAGCAAATGGCGGCGTCCATTGGTCCTGGGAGGAACAAGATGGCGGCACCCACAGGCCGCACGTGATGCGAGTCGAGCAAGATGGCAGCGTCCACTGGCTGCACGTGGTCCTAGGAGGGGAAGATGGCGGCGTCCACTGGCTGCACGTGGGGGGTGCCGGGACAATAGCGGTGATTCAGCGGGCTTGGCCCCCTGCTGCAAAATGTCCCTTCTTGCCATAGGCCTTGCAGAGGGCGTTCCGCGCCGGGCAGTGCTGTCGGGGGTGTTTTGACTGCGCACAGAAGTAGCATTTGGGCCCTCATGGGTTGGTTGGCTGCCGCGCAGCCAGGGGGCTAGCAATATTGATCAACAAGCGGGTGGCGTTTGAGGCTGGAAGAATTATGGCAGATAAGGGGGTAGATATATAATGGTGAGTGGGAAGTTGGAGGGTGTATGGGTGGTGCTTGTGAACGTATATGCGCCGAACTGGGATGATGTGTGATTTATGAGGCGGGTGTTAGGCAAGATCATGGACCTGGAGTCTCACGGCCTGATCATGGGGCGGGGGGGACACTTTAACACGGTCATTGATCCCGGTCTGGACCGGTCAAAATCCAGGGCTGGGAGGATGCCTGCCGTGGCGAAGGAGTTGAGGGGTTTCATGGAGCAGATGGGGGGGGGGGGTTTAGTTTTTTTCTCATGTCCATAAAGTTTACTCCTGCATTGATTTTTTTGTTCTGAGCAGGTGCTAATTCCAAAGGTGGCGGGGACGGAATACTAGGCAATTGCAGTCTCTGATCATGCCTCGCATTGGGTGGATTTGTAGTTGAGTGAGGAGAGAGGGCAGCGCCCGCTGTGGAGACTGGATGTGGGGTTGTTAGCGGACGAAGTGGTCTGCGGGCGGGTGAATAAGTCCATCCAGATTTACCTGGATACCAATGATACGGGAGAGGTATCAGCAGCGACGGTTTGGGAGGCTCTGAAGGCAGTTGTAAGAGGGGAACGAATTTCGATTCGGTCCCATAGATTAAAGGTGGAACGACCAGAGAGGGGGAGATTAGTGGAGGAGATACTTCAAGGGGATAGGAGATATGCGGAGGCCCCAGACGCGGGGCTCCTGAGGGAGCATCGGAAACTACACGCAGAGTTTGAGTTGTTGACCATGGGGAGGGCGGTAGAGCAGTTGAGGAGGGCAAGGGGGGGCGGTCTCCGAATATGGGGAAAAGGCGAGCAGGATGCTGGCGCACGAGCTTAGGAAGAGAGAAGCGGCCAGGGAGATTGGGGGAGTAAAGAATAGGGAGGGTAACATGGTCTTGGACCGGGGGGGGGGGGGGGGGGGGGTGAATGATGTTTTAAAATAATTTTATAGCAAATTATATGAGTCGGAACCCCCGTCTGGTGTAGAAGGGATGAAGCAGTTCCTTGATCAGTTGAGGTTTCCGAGGGTTGAGGAGAACCTGGTCGAGGGGCTGGGGTCCCCGATTGAGGCAGAGGAAATTGTTAAAGGACTGGAGGGCATGCAGTCGGGCAAGGCTCCGGGGCCGGATGGTTACCCAGTAGAATTTTATAAGAAGTTCTCAGAGGTGTTGTGCCCACTGCTGATGAGGACCTTTAATGAGGCTAAAGAGAGGGGGCCTCCCCACCCACCCACCCCTTCCCCCCCACCCACCCCCCCTTCTCCCCCCCACCCACCCCCCCCCCTTCTCCCCCCCCTCCCCCCCCCTCCCCCCCACCCCCCCCCAAACGATGTCACAGGCCACGATTTCACTCATTCTTAAACGAGAGAAGGGCCCGGAGCAATGTGGGTCATGTAGGTCGATATCGCTTTTGAACGTAGATGCCAAGCAGCTGGCTAAGATTTTGGCCACTAGGATAGAAAACTGTGTCCCGGGGAGGCAGACAGTGTCATAATATACACCAATATATCATGGTGCAGATACACACACACTGATGGACACACAGCGGGACCAATCAACACACACAACACCGCAGCCAATCACCAGTTAGCGCACACGCACTATAAAGACAGGGGGCATCAGTGTTCCCGCTCATTCGAGCTGCAGCCTCCTCGTAGGACAGAGCTTACAGCTTGCAGCACAGATCTTCACCATGTGCTGAGTGCATAGACTGGTTAGGACAAGGTATAGGTCTTTAGTTCAATCTAATAGCATGTTAACCCACCATGAAAGTATGTTCAACAGTTTCTGACTTAATAAAATAGTGTTGCACTATTTTAAGTGTTGGTGGCCTGTATGTGTTCCATGGATCCCGAGCACCCAACACATCATGATACCAGGAGTTGAAGGATATTAGAATTTCTGATCTGCCTTCCACCAGTATACCGTTATCCTGCAAAATGGACAGCGTCTGCCCGCCGCCGCCGCTCCGCATCACCAGTAACCTAGGGGCCAACTGGAAGATATTCAAACACCGCTTCCAGCTCTACCTTGAAGCCACAAACCGGGAGGATGCCTCGGACACCAGGAAGATCGCTCTCTTCCTATCCACGGCCGGGGTCCATGCCATCCACATTTTCAATTCTCTCACCTTTGCGGATGATGAAGATAAAACAAAGTTCAAGACGGTCCTCTTCAAGTTTGACACTCACTGCAGCATAGAGGTGAATGAAAGTTTTGAGCGCTATGTATTTCAACAGCGTTTGCAGGGTAAGGATGAACCTTTCCAGTCCTTTCTCACCCATCTCCGCATCCATACGCAGTCTTGTAGCTACGGGCCCACCTCCGACTCCAAGATACGCGACCAGATCGTTTTCGGTGTTCAGTCGGACCCCCTACGCCAGCAGCTCCTCAAGGTAAAGCAGCTCACCCCAGTGACCGCCATCGAGACCTGCGTGCTACACGAAAACGCCACTAGTCGGTATTCCCACATCCAAGCGGCTGAAACGGCGCGGCAAGGTCCCCACGAGGCGGAACGGGTCCAAGCAATCGAGCCACTCCAGGGCCTCAGCCTGGATGAGGGCGGCCATTTTGTGCACTTTTCGTGGAATCTCGCGCTTGTGCGCACCAAATGAGGGGACGGTGACGTCGATGAACGTAATGCGTAGGCACGCACCACGTATGACCGCATCGCGCATGCACGGTGGCGCAGCGAACGTACTGACGCTATGACGTGCGGCAACTGTGGCTCCGCCCATTTAAAGCGGCAATGCCCTGCCAAATCCCGACCATGCCTGAGATATGGCAAACTTGCCCACTATGCTGCTTTATGCCGAGCAGCTCAGCCTGCCAACTCGTATTGCTTCAGCCAGCCTCGCAGGAATGTCCGGGCCATTCAACCCACGGTCACTGAGTCCGATGCGGACCTACTACCCAACATTGACACCGAGGACCCGAAGGCGCCTTTTCGAATCGTTAACGTTACAGAAAAAAGGGTGTCCCCAAAGCAAAGAATCCAGCCTCTATCGGTATACAGCATCGATCCAGACGATGAGTGGTGTGCCACCCTGATGGTCAACCGGTCCCAAATACGATTCTGCCTGGACACTGGTGCCTCCGGCAATCTCATTGCGCGGTCTGACCTCCAAAGCCTTTGTGTCAAACCAGCCATCCTCCCATCAGCCTGCCAGCTATTAGATTACAATGGCAATGCCATTGCTGCCAGCGGCTCGTGCCAACTTGAAGTGACGCACAGGTCACGCAAAGCCATCCTACCCTTTGAAATCGTGGGCTCCTCGAAAGCCTCCCTGCTTGACGCGCAGGCATGCAAGCTGTTGAACCTAGTTCAGAAAGTTCACTCTCTCTCTCCTGCTGTCACGTCTGGCTTTCAGGACACCGACTTCAGGGCGCAACTCGATGCCATTATCAACCAGCACCACGACGTCTTCGAGGGCATGGGCACGCTCCCATACACCTACAAGATCTTATTAAAACAGAATGCCACGCCTGTGGTGCACGCATTTCGCAGGGTCCAAGCACCCCTTAAGGACCACCTCAAGCAACAGCTGCAGGACCTCCCGAACCAAGGAGTCATTTCCAAAGTTACGGAACTAACCGACTGTGTCAGTTCCGTGGTATGTGTAAAAAAGCATTCCAGCGAATTGAGAATTTGCATTGATCCCAAGAATCTAAATCGCAATATCATGAGGGAGCATTATCCAATTCCCAAGCGCGAAGAGCTCACATGTGAGATGGCTCGCGCCAAGCTCTTCACCAAACTCGACGCATCAAAAGGATTCTGGCAAATCCAGCTCGACAAATCCATCAGGAAACTTTGCACATTTAATACCCCCTATGGCAGATATTGTTACAACAGGATGCCGTTTGGGATCATATCTGCTTCAGATGTGGAACAAATGATGGAAGGCATTGAAGGTGTTCGCGTCTATGTCGACGACATAATCATTTGATCCACCACCCCGCAGGAGCATGTTAGTCGCCTCCAGCACATATTCAAACGTATACATGAGCATGGCCTCCGCCTCAACAGGGCCAAATGCTCTTTTGGTCAGACAGAAGTCAAGTTCCTCGGGGACCACATCTCCCAATTGGGTGTGCAGCCAGATGCGGACAAGGTAGCTGCTATCACAGCTATGAAAACACCAGAGGACAAGAATGCGGTCCTCCGATTTCATGGCATGGTCAATTTTTTAGGGAAATTTATCCCTAACCTCGCCTCTCATACCACGGCTCTCAGGAACCTGGTCAGGAGGACGACAACCTTCCAATGGCTCCCTGCCCACGAGCGCGAATGGAGAGAATTCAAAACAAAACTGACCACGGCCCCGGTCTTAGCTTCCTTTGATCCAGCAAAGGAGACAAAAGTTTCGACCAATGCCAGCCAATCCGGCATTGGGGCAGTGCTCCTTCAACGTGATGAGGCCTCAACATGGGCCCCCATTGCATATGCGTCACGTGCCATGACCCCCACGGAGCAGCGCTACGCGCAGATAGAAAAGGAGTGCCTTGGCCTTCTGACTGGTGTGGTTAAGTTTCACGATTATGTCTACAGACTTCCTCAATTCACCGTCGAGACCGGCCATCGCCCGCTGGTCAATATAATACAGAAAGACTTGAACGACATGACGCCTCGCCTCCAGCGTATTCTTCTCAAGCTCCGGCGATATGACTTCCAGTTGGTATACACCCCAGGCAAAGATCTCATCATTGCTGACGCTCTCTCCAGGGCAGTCGACACTCCATGTGACCCAGCGGGATTTGTCTACCAGGTTGACGCCCATATGGCATTCGCGGCCTCCAATCCACCTGCCACGGATGAACACCTTGCCCAGATTTGCCGTGAGATGGCGGCTGACCCTTTGCTACAGCGTGTCATGCGTCACCTAACAGACAGGTGGCTCAAGGGCCAATGCCCTCAGTTCTATAATGTCAGAGATGATCTGGTGGTAGTAGACGGGGTTCTTCTAAAACTGGACCGCATTGTCATCCCACATAGCATGCGCCAGCTTGTCCGAGAACAACTACACGAGGGCCACCTTGGCGTGGAAAAGTGCCGCCGACGGGCCCGAGAGGCAGTGTACTGGCCCAGCATTAATGAGGACATAGCCAACACAGTGCTCAACTGCCCCACTTGTCAGCGCTTCCAGCCGGCCCAACCACGTGAGACCCTGCAGCCCCATGAGTTGGTCACATCACCATGGACCAAGGTGGGCATCGACCTGTTCCACGCGCTGGGTAGAGACTATGTCCTGATCGTGGACTACTTTTCAAATTACCCGGAGGTGATACGATTGCACAACATCACCTCGTCTGCAGTCATTCGTGCCTGTAAAGAAACCTTTGCTCGACACGGCATCCCGCTCACGGTTATGTCGGACAATGGCCCCTGCTTCGCCAGCCAGGAATGTTCCAACGTTGCCAGGCAGTACAATTTTGCCCATGTGACATCCAGTCCCCTGTACCCCCAATCCAATGGAGAAAGGAGTACGTATAGTCAAACGGCTCCTCTGCAAGGCTGCCGATGCTGGGTCCGATTTCTACCTCGCCTTGCTGGCCTATCGCTCCGCCCCACTGTCCACTGGCCTGTCGCCAGCCCAGTTGCTCATGGATCGCACCCTGAGGGTGTCGGTGCAGTCCATTCATGTCCCAGACTTCGACCACGTTCCGGTCCTTCGCCGGATGCAGCTGTCTCGTGCACAGCACAAAATGGCTCATGACTCCTGTGCAGCTGATCTCCCTGCTCTGGCTCCAGATGACAACGTCCGCATCCATCTTCCGGATGGTGGCTGGTCTGCAACGACTGTTGTCCTTCGGCAGGTGGCCCCCCGCTCGTTCCTGGTTCGTCTACCGGATGGCTCCATTCTGCGCCGCAATCGACGCCCTTCGTCTCGTTCCACACTCGCTACGTGATCCTCCAGTGTCACCTCGCCCTCCTGCTGACCCAGCCATGGACTATGCAGAAATCCCTGTCACTCTGCATCTCCCTGACTCTGACGCAGTCCAGCCCACTCCTGAACCGGCGGCTCTCGACCCACCCTTGAGGTGGTCAACCAGAATTTGTCACCCACCTCAGAGACTTAATTTATGAACTTTGCGGACTTATAGATTTTTGAATTGTTTCTTTGCTTTGTTCGATCGTTTCCCTGGTTTGTACACAGTGTTCATCTCGTTATTCTTGTTGCATACTGCTTCTCTGCACCAGGCACCTTCCCATGTACATAGCTTAGTTCTCATGTACATAGTTCTGTAAATATGTCTTCACACCCCAAACGTATTTACGAACATTCTCACCAAACATTATTTATTGCCACACACATATACATTCTTTTATAAAGGGAGGGATGTCATAATATACACCAGTATATCATGGTGCAGATACACACACACACTAATGGACACACAGCGGGACCAATCAACACACACAACACCGCAGCCAATCACCAGTTAGAGCACACGCACTATAAAGACAGGGGGCATCAGAGTTCCCGCTCATTCGAGCTGCAGCCTCCTAGTAGGACAGAGCTTACAGCTTGCAGCACAGATCTTCACCATGTGCTGAGTGCATAGACTGGTTAGGACAAGGCATAGGTCTTTAGTTCAATCTAATATCGTGTTAACCCACAGTGAAAGCATGTTCAACAGTTTCTGACTTAATAAAATAGTGTTGCACTATTTTAAGTGTTGGTGGCCTGTATGTGTTTCACGGATCCAGAGCACCCAACACTTCAGACAGCTCAATGCTAACTCCGGAGGCTTTTGAACGTAATTATGATGCCCTCAGAAGGAGAGGAGGCGGAGGTGGTAGTTGCGATGGACGCGGAGAAGGCTTTTGATCGGGTGGAGTGGGAGTATTTATGGGAGACACTGGGAAGGTTTGGGTTTGGTGAGGTCTTTATTGACTGGGTGCGGTTGCTCTACCAGGCACCGGTAGCGAGCATGTGCACGAACCGACTGAGGTCGGGGTACTTTAAGCTACACCGAGGGACGAGGCAGGGGTGCCCCCTCTCCCCGTTGCTGTTCGCTCTGGCTATCGAGCCGTTGGCCATGGCGCTGAGAGCACCAAGGAAGTGGCAGGGGCTGGTTCGGTGGGGGGGGGGGGGGGGGGGGCACCGGGTTTCGCTGTACGCGGACGATCTGCTCTTGTATATCCCGGACCCAGTGGAGGGGATGGGAGAGGTTATGCAGATCTTGGGGGAATTTGGCAGGTACAAATTGAACATGGGAAAAAGTGAATTGTTTGTGATCCAGGCAAGGGGGCAGGAGAGGAGACTGAAGGAGCTGCCGCTCAGGGTGGTAGAGAAGAACTTTCGTTACCTGGGAATACAGGTGGATCGGAAATAGGAGGCATTACACAGGCTCAACCTAATCCGGCTGGTGGAGCAAATGGAGGGGGACTTTAAAAGATGGGATATGCTCCCACTATCGCTGGCAGGGAGGGTACAGACCGTGAAAATGTCGGTCCTCCCGAGATTTTTGTTCGTCTTCCAGTGCCTCCCCATCTTTATCCCTAAGGCCTTTTTCAAGCGGGTAAACAAGATTATTTTGGGCTTTGTATAGGCGAATAAAACCCCGCGTGTGAAGAAAATGTTGTTGGAGGGTGGGTTGGCATCATAATTACGTTCAAAAGCCTCCGGAGTTAGCATTGAGCTGTCTGATGTGTTGGGTGCTCTGGATCCGTGGAACAGCCCCTGCCACTTCCTTGATGCTCTCAGCGCCATGGGTTGCCGAACTTCTGCAACTACTACTGGGCGGCGAATATAGCGATGATTAGGAAGTGGGTGGTGTGGGAGGGGTCGACATGGGAGTGGATGGAGGCGGCGTCATGCAAAAGCACCAGTTTGGGAGCACTGGTAACGGCACCTCTGCCGTTCTCACCGGCCCGTTACTCCACTAGCCCGGTGGTGGTGGCGGCATTGAGGATCTGGGGGCAGTGGAGGAGGTATAAGAGGGTGGAGGATAAGAGGGTGGAGGGTGCGTCGGTCTGGACCCCGATTTGCAATAACCACAGGTTCGTACCGGACAGGATAGATGGAGGGTTCCGGAGCTGGCAGAGAGCAGGAATTAGACAGATGGGAGATCTATTCATAGACGGGAGTTTTCCCTGTCTGAAGGCGCTGGAGGACAAGTTCAAGTTGCCGCCGGGGAATGGTTTCAGATATCTGCAAGTGCGGGACTTTCTGAGGAAACAGGTGTTGGCTTTCCCGCTGTTGCCGCCACGGGGGATACAGGACAGAGTAGTGTCCGGTACCTGGGTAGGGGAGGGAAAAGTGTTGGATATCTATCAGGAGTTGTTGGAGGCGGAGGAGACCCCGGTGGAGGAACTGAAGGGCAAGTGGGAGGAGGAGCTAGGTGGGGAGTTAGAGGCAGGTTTGTGGGCGGACGCCCTAAGCAGGGTGAAGAGCTAGAAAAGAAATAAAAAGTAGGCCGGCATGGTTGAAATGACAATTCACATTCATTAAATATAGAAAAGTACCAGAACACTAGAAAAATAACCACTTTTTTGGGAAGATGCACACACACACACACAAAGTCACAGAAATTATAAATGTCAGAAAATATTGGAGCTTTATTTAAAGCAAGCAACTCAAAACCAAACTTGTATCTGTAAGCCAACCTGACTTTAAGAAATCTCATTCTTTCCTCTTTTTAACAAGTATTGTGCATGGTGTTTCACAATCCTGTTCTCATATACCTGCCAAAGTCTTTCCTTAACTAGTGAAGTCCGGAAGGATTCTGTTGAATTTTCTTGCAGATTCTCTCTTTTGGAGCAAACCTGTCTCAGCAGGATAGCTCCGCCCAGATGATTTATCAGATCATGGTTATAACAAAGGGCTACAGTACAAAATATATTCACTGTCTTGAAATGCAGCACAAATATGCCATTTGCAATAAACAGTGAAAATCACAGCTTTTTTTTTGCATTGCAAAGAGAGAGATAAGATAATAAATGAGACCTGACTGATCAGGCCTAATTTATAGACTAGTCCATTGTCTTAATTTAAAGAGTTTTGTTTCTTTTTGTTTTTTTGAGGAATAAGTTAGCAGGAATGGATTGTGCTGTTTCAAGCACAGGCATTAGGCTGTTTGAGCTTGGTGCGCCCTGAGTGACTGGCTGCAATGTGAGATAGCAATGATCAATTACAAATAGTTCACCCATTGTGGATTAGGGAATACAGTTATGCAGAAGGTTGTTGCTTCAGTGAAGTTGCTTATGTTACCAATAGTTGCATTGAGTAGAAAATGGGAAAATATTAATTCTGAACTCAAATCACTTTGCAATAGCAAATAGTTGCGTAAAAAGATTGGAGATTGAATTAATATGATGCCGAAGTATGTTTCAGTTAATTTCCCCCTCAACCCTCGACAGAGGATTCAAGATAATCATATTTTGTGCCAAGGCACAACATTGTGACTTTTTATGTACATCACTAACTACTGTAATATGGGATATTTAAATGGGATTCACTGGTGTTTGTGTAGTAAAGTAATTTAATACACAATGAAAATAAATTCAATCAGAACCAGTCAACAAGATACAAAGATGGTATTTTAACTCTAAATTAAACTGGATACACTTTAACCTACTCCATGTACTATGTGTAAACAATTCTATTCAATAAATCAGCATCTGATTAAAGGACGTTCTTCCTCTGTCCTTTACTGTATAAATGGAGGGTAATGGCTGTAAACCTTGGAGACCATTAACCCGACATTGAGGCTAGCGGTGTGCTTTTCATTATTATCCCCTCCGGTTATACACAGAGATGTAACTCATTAAAATGTCTTTGCACCGATTTAATGCAACCTGTTGAAATGTCTACTCATGACTATTTGCCGTTTCCTAGGACTTAACTATGTATGGCAGTAATTGTCCTCTAACATTACCAAATTAATCACCGCCCACCCCTTTTCCTCAGTCAAACATTCTGGCATTCAAGCTATTTGAATAAACAGGTTTTTTTTTAACAGGATTATGCATATAAAATGTGATGTACAAAAATGTTTTCACTGGTTACAGCCACAATGGTAGAAAGTGCAGCATGCTGCAATAGTGACCTCTAGTGCATATTATTGAACTTTACCTTTTCAGAGACAGATCTTTTTCTCAAGTACAGTCTGGTGGAATGCAAGCTAAGTGGAATGCAAGTGTAGTTATAATTGTTACTTGGTTTAAATGCTGCTCTTTCAAACTAAATATTTTCGATACTCTTTGCCCTTCTGCTTTGGCTATTCGAAGAGAGTGGAAAAATTCCCATATGCCTCTGTCAAAGTCAGTCAGAATCAGACCAATCATTTTGCCCCTTCCCTATCGAACCTCTATGCTCACCAAACCAAGGATTGGGAATTCACCAAGTGGAGAACTAACAAAAAGCCAGTTACCTACCACTCCCCACCAGAAGCAACAATTTGTATTTAACAGCAAGGCACCTTTAACAGCAAGGCACTTCACACGAGCAAAATCTGATACTGAGTAACACGGAGAGATATTAGGGCAGCTGTACAAAGGTTGGTAATCCTAGGTTTTAAGCAGCATTTTTCAGGAGAAGTGAGAGGTAAAGAGGTTTGAGGAGGAAATTCCAGAGCTAATTCCAGGCAGCTAAAAACATCTTCCAAATGTGTAGCAATTAAAATAGAGAATGTTCAAGAGGACAGAATTAGAGGAGTGCAGATACCTTGGGGGCTGTGGAGCCGAATGAGATGAGAGATAGGGAGCGGAAAGGCATTGTGGGATTTGAAGGAGCGGAAAGGCATTGTGGGATTTGAAAACAAAACGAGAATTTTAAACTTGAGGCACTGCAATATAGACCAGTGGGCATAGGGTTGATGAATAAATGGGACTTGGTTTGAGGAAGGAACATGTGAGGCTGGCCAGGAGTGTGTTGAAGAGTCAAGTCTAGACTAGCAATGGCATGGATAAGAGTTCCAGCAGTAGAGGAGCCCAGACATAGATAGAATTGGGCAAAGTTACAGGGCGAGAATTCAAAGTGGTTGTGACGATGGACACAGAGAAAGCTTTCGATCGGGTGGAGTGGGAGTACTTATTCGAGGTGGTGGGGTGGTTCGGGTTTTGGCAGGGATTTGTGGACTGGGTCTGGCTATAGTATAAGGCACCTAAGGAGAATGTTCTGACTAACAAGGTCAGCTCGGAGTACTTTGCGGTTCAACGGGGCCGGGGCTGGGGGGTGGGGGGGGGGGTGCAAGGCAGTGGTGCCCACTCTGCCCATTGCTCTTTGCCCTTGCTGTTGGCAGTGACGCTTAAGGGCTCGAGGGGGTGGAGGGGTACTGAGCGGGGGTTGAGCACCGAGTTTCTTTGTATGTGAATGATCGCCTGCTGTACATTTTGGACCCGGTCGGGAACTTCAACAGGATCATGAGGATTGGGGGGGTGGGAGGAGTTTGGCTGCATTTTGGGGTACAAGCTTAACATGGAGCGAAGTGAAGTATTCTCAATTAATGCTCGGGGACAGGAGAGGAGTTTGGGAAACTGTCGCTCCGGTTGGTAGGGGCAAGTTTTTTGTTACCTCAGGACACATGTGGCTCAGAGTTGGGCCCAGCTGCATAAGTTGAACTTGGCACGGTTGGTGGAAGGAACAAAAGCAGACTTTAAGAATGGAAGATTTGTCCCTATCTGTAGGCGCCGATTTGCGATAATCATAGGTTTGCGCCGGCGGGTTGGATGCGAGGTTCCTGGGGTGCGGCAGGTGGGGATAGAATAGTTTAGGGATTTGTTTGTTGGAGAGAAGTTTGCAGAGCTGGAGGGACATGCCAGTTGCCGAAGGGGGATGGGTTAGGGACTTCATGAGGAAGGAGGTACTGTCGTTTCCGATGCAGCCTCCTCCGGTGCTTCAGGATAAACCCATGTCTGAGGATAAAATAGGTGAAGGCAGGCTGCGAATATATATAAGGGAGCTGTGGAAGGGAGAGAGAGAGAGCACCTGTGGAGGAGTTTATGCATAAGTGGAGGAGAAGCTGGGGGGCTGGAGTATGGAGTGAAGTTTTGCAGAGGATTAATGCATCATCGTGTTCAAGATTCAGCCTCATCCAGTTTTAAGTAGTGCACAAGGCCCACATGACAGTGTCCAGGATGAGTTGTTTCTTTTTAGGGGTAGTAGATAGGTGTGGGTGGTGTCCGGGGAGGTGGGGGGTGTGAATCATGTCCATATGTTTTGGGTGTGTCCGAGGTTGAGTGGGTTTTGGACGTGATTTGTGGATGTAATGTCAAAGATTTGGGGGGTAAAGGTAGCCCCGAGTCCGGAGGTGGCGATATTTGGAGTGTCTAGAAGTACAGGTGGTGAGAAAGGCCAATGTGTTGCCCTTTGCTTCCCTGATAGCCCAGAGACAGATTCTGACGTGCTGGCAGGACTCGCAGCCGCCGAGGGCAGTGGTATGGGGAAGTGATTTGGCAGAGCTTTTGCATTTGGAGAAGATCAAGTTCGCCATTCAAGGTGCAAAGGAGGGGTTCACCTAGATGGGGAAGCTGTTCATTGACTTCTTTAAGGAACATTGAGTCGTCAGCAGGGGTGGGGGGGTCATCTTTTTCTGTTTGGGGTGTGTAGGGAGGGTGTGGTTGTTTCCTGTTGCCGTAGTTGGATTTTGTGTTTCTTTATTTTGCATATATTTGTTGTGTATATATTTGAAAATGCCTTTAATAAAAGATCTTTTTTTTAAAAAATAAAACTGATGTGTTTTTGAAGGATATCACAGCATGTAGGTGAGAGTCAAGAGTAGATCCTTGGAAGACACCAGAGGTAATGGTGTTGGAGCAGAGAGAGTTGCCATTTGCTGATGATTCTCTGTCTGTGATTAGACAGACTAAAGTGAAATTGAGGAAGTGCAGACATATCCAGCTTGATCAGAATGGAGAGACCTGGAGTAGGATGAGATGGGATGGTTAGCCGTGTCAAAGATGACAAACAGGACAAGGAGGCATACTTCATCTTTTTCACAGTCAGGTAAGGTGAAATTTGTGACTTTGATAAAAATTGTTTTCTTACTTTTGTAGATGCAGAAACCGGATTGTTCAAATTCTTTCAAAGTTCCACATAAGATGGCATGAATTTAGGAGGTCATGTGTTCAAAGTTTTGGAGAGGAAAGGGGAGGGGGGGCAGTTTGAAGATTAGGAATTGTTTGCAAGGATGGAGGGAGGCAATGTTTCCTTTTATGTGAGGGGGTGAGGGGGGGGGGGGTAAGAGGGGTGCCAATGGCAAGTTTAAAAGGTGAGGAACTGTACCGAAGCTACCATGTGAACCAGGAAAAGAAGCTGCAAGTGGACCTCATGGACAGTGGAAGACACAGATTATATACCAGAAACAAAGGGTAACCAAGATATTTAGATGAGTGAGAAAGAAATATCAGATGAGAGGAAGTATTGGAAAAACCAAGGGACTAAATTCAGACAAATCTCCAGGACCTGATGGCACACCCTAGAGTTCCAAAAGAGGTATCTGCAGAGACTATGTGGACACCGGTTATGATATTCCAAATTTCCCTAGATTCGAGAATAGTCCCAGTGGATTAGAAATTAGTAAACGTAACTCTACTATTCAAGCAAGGCGGAAGAGAGAGAAATCATAGAAGCACAAAGCAGCTAGCCTTGCAGCAGCCATCAGGAAAGTGTAGGGATAAATTTAAATCAAATCCGAAGGGCTCTACGCTTCAGCCAAAATGGTGCCGGAGTCCTGCATCAGGAGGATCTGCTCCTGAACTTAGCACCCACCACTTTACAGGGGTGGGTGCATTTTGCCCATCTGCGCAGTTCATGGAGACAACTGCAGACTTCCAAATGCAGCTTCATTCACCAAGAAGCTATTTCGGTCACCCAGGTTCCTGAAACATGACTCACGGACTTCAGGCATTTGAGGAACAGGTCTAAATCTGCCAGAGTTCTTTGGAGATGGATGGTAGCCTTTTGAATAGATTGGGCACCCCTTTGGGATTGTTAAGAGTGGACACAATGTGTTTAACACGTGGATAATGTCTGTGGAATTGTCAAGCTGGCAAGTCATTTAAATCACTTGTTCTTTAAAGTTTTCTTGAGAAGGCAGCTTGCAAGAAAGAAAAAAAAATCTGTAATTTGACTAGCTGATTGGTGACATAAGCCTTGGGGTTATTATAGGATTAGCACTGCTGGAATGCTTCCACAACCTAGCATCACAGTGGGAGGTAAGTTTGAAATTTGATTGACAAAGTGGTTAAAGGTATAGATTGGTATGGAGGGTATAAGGGCCATGAGGAGGATCTTTGGGGGACAGTAGGTGGCATGAGTTATCATGGATGATGCATGTGAGTGTGTGACAAGCAAGGGCTGGAGGCAAGTATGTTGTTTTATTCTTTTTATTACAATTGGAACAAAGTCTCAGAACATCTTTTAACCAGCTTGCTCCACACGCAGCAGCCTATGTGGCTTCCTCTGCAATGTTTCCAGGGTGGAGGGCCTGACTGCAGTTAGCTAGGTGGAATGCAAGATATGAGGAGGAGACTAAGGGACTGCAAAGAGATAGGGTCGAATTTGCCAAGTCCCCACTGGCAGAAGCCCACAAATCAATCAGTTTTGCGCCAGTGTCTGGTTAGTGGAATGTTCTGCTGCTGCCTGGCGAGGCAGATTGGGGAAACCCGCTCGAGGCCAACATGATGGGATGCAGATGAAGGCTCAACCACCTATGCCTAATTCTCAGCAGTGCAAAACACATCTGGACCAATGTGGCAGTGCAGATATCAGAACTCACCTGAATAATGCCTCAGGCTGCCTCTAGAGTGCAGCATGGAGGCCAGCTGCAATCCTGTACCCCAGAGCACAACACAGCAGTGTGAGGAGCACCTACAGGTGGACTTTCTAGATTCAGTCTCCTGGAGGGGGTCCATCTTCCAGCCAGAGAACATTCCTGGAGATCCATCTTCTTTTTTCAACAGTGGGCAAGTGGTTGTGTCTACCTTTCCAATATAGCACCCGGTTAGGACGGCAGCATCAAGCCTGCCAAGCCAGGGAGTCTGGCACAGAACAGCCGGTTGTATAATTAATAAGATCAGGCTAATGATTTGGCGTGTTCTTTACACATTCTCCCCTTGTATACGTGGGTCTCACCCCCACAACCCAAAGATGTGGAGGGGAGGTGGATTGGCCACATTAAATTGCCCTTAATTGTAAAAAAAATAGAATTGGGTACTTTAAATGTATATATTTTTTTTAAACTTCCACAGCAATTCCCTCCCAACTGTATAACACTGTGCAGGAGTGGACTGCTCGGCCCCTCAAGCCTTCTCCACCATTCAATGAGATCAAGCTGAACTGATTGTGACCTCAACTGTAGAATCCACCTACAACCTTTGACTATCCTGTTGGCCAAGCATCTATCTACCGCTGCCTTATAAATATTCATTGACCCTGCCTCCACTGCTCTCTGGAGGAAGTGTTCCAAAGATTCACAGCCCTCAAAAAAACAATCTATTTTAAACTGTGTCCCCTATTTCTAGTCTATCCCACAAGGGGAACATCATTTCAGCATCTGCGCTGTTAAATCTCCTCGGAATCTTCTTTGTTTCAACAATCTCAATCTTCTCCTCCTTTTCACCTCCTGATTCACAATTATTTCTGGGATATTATTTACATCCTCTAGTGAAGACATGTAAAATACATCTATTCAGTTCATCTACTATTTCCTTATTTTCCATTATTAATTTCCCATTCAACAGCACAGTAGCACAAGTGATTAGCACTGTGGCTTCACAGCGCCAGGGTCCCAGGTTCGATTCCCTGCTGGGTCACTGGCTGTGCGGAGTCTGCACGTTCTCCCCGTGTCTGCGTTGGTTTCCTCCGGGTGCTCCGGTTTGCTCCCACAGCCCAAAGACGTGCAGGTTAGGTGGATTGGCCATGATCAATTGCCCTTAGTGACCAAAAAAGGTTAGGAGAGTTGTTGGGTTATGGGGATAGGATGGAAGTGAGAGCTTAGGCGGGTCGGTGCAGACTCGATGGGCGGAATGGCCTCCTTCTGCACTATATGTTCTGTTCTATGTTCTATGTTCCCACTACTAACAGACCAAAATACTAATTTTCCTGTGGAAACTATTATATTACTCACTAGCTTTTTCTAATTTCTTCCTCCTTAATCATGCTTTGCTGTTCTTTAAATATATGGTTTTTCTTTAATTTGCAACCATGTTTAACTTCTTTAATTTGCCACGGATGGTGTGTCCTTTCCTTTAATTAGCCATGGATCCTTACATTCCAGTGAGAAAGAAAGAATCTTCGAATATTCTGAAATATCTACCACTGCTTCGCTACTGACCTACCCCTTAATTTAATTTCTCAGTCACTTTCGGCATCTGAATTCATTCCTTCATAATCACAGTACTTCAAGTTCTAAACATGACTTAGATCCACTCTCCTCTCCCTCAAACAATGTGAAATTCAATCACACTATGATTTATGCTACCTAGGGCCCCTTCACTATGAGTTAACTAATCCTGTACCATTGTACATTACTAGATCTAGTCCAGCCTGCTCTCTAGATGGTGCTAAAACAATCTGTTTTAAAGAACCTGTCCCCAAAACACGATTGAACTCAACATCCAGGCTATCTTTACCAATCTTTTTGTTCAATTTTAAAATCGTTCGTGATTATCACCATATCTTTTTCATAAACCCCCATTGATTCTTCCTGCAAACCCTGCCCTACAGTGTGGTTAATGTTTGGGGGCCTATAACCACTCCCACAAGTGACTTCTTACCTTTGATATTTCTCATCTCTACGCAAATTGGCATTACACCTTGACCTCCAGAACCAAGGTCATTTCTTTCTATTTTCCCAATGTCATGAATTATTAGAGATACCTGTCATGTTAGGTACTCTGGTATAACACTGGCTGCAACTGGATGCAGCATAGATCAAAAAGATACTCCAGACTTTGAAGTTAGTTCAATCAGGTTTATTAAACTAATAGCACAGTTAGCACAGTTCTCTGTGAGTTCGACTCTCTGCTAACTTAAGTGTGGTTACTCTGTCTGACTGAACCAGACTAGCTCTTAGACATGTGGTGGGGGTGTGAGATTGCAACAATACCCTTAAGTGACTCTCTAGATCTTCATCAGTGGAAAGAGGCGGAGTGTGAGTGCCTCGTGTTTTTTATAGTCAGATCCCACCCGAGTGTCCTGCCTGCTTATTGGTCATGTCCTGTTCTTTGTGTCCATTAGCTGCTTGTCTGTATATCATTATGTGTGTGTCCGCATATCATGACATCTCCCCTTTTTTTAATGTTTGGATGACATATGTGAATGTATTTACAAGAATAGGCCAATATTAACATGTACACATGCAGTGGATGTGAACATATGTACATGTGAAAACAGTTGTCTAATGCGAGAACACGGAACATAGCAAACAGAACAAATGTTCAGAAGTCCAGTCTCTGTGGCTTGCGTCTGATCCTGGTCGACCGCCGGAAAGGTGGTGGTGGGGACGACAGTGCCTTGATGGGCGGGATTGAAGCCTGACTGGTGGCCTCGTGAGTCGAGGTATCAGGAGGTGGCAAAACAACAGAAGGAAACGGAGAAGAATGTGGTTGCGGGCAGGCAACTTTGCGCAGTGCCCGTCTGTTTCGTCGCAAAACAGAACCATCAGCCAGACGCACAACATACGAGCGGGGGGCAGCCTGTCGAAAAACGAAAGCTGCAGCTGACCAGCCTCCATCAGGGATCTTGACCCAAAGAGTATCTGATGGGGATAACACGGGCAAATTGGAGGCATGAGCATCATAGCCCTGTTGTTGCCGGTCTCGGAGTTGCTGCACTTTCTGCAGCACCAGGAGGTGATCCAGGTTGGGCACGTGTATGGCTGGAAGTATCGTTCAGAGGTCCCTGTTCATCAGGAGTTGAGCCGGCGACATGCCAGTGGACAGTGGGGCCGCCCTGTACGCAAGTAGCACGGTAGCCTTGTGGATAGCACAATTGCTTCACAGCTCCAGGGTCCCAGGTTCGATTCCGGCTTGGGTCACTGTCTGTGCGGAGTCTGCACATCCTCCCCGTGTGTGCGTGGGTTTCCTCCGGGTGCTCCGGTTTCCCCCCACAGTCCAAAGATGTGCGGGTTAGGTGGATTGGTCATGATAAATTGCCCTTAGTGTCCAAAATTGCCCTTAGTGTTGGGTGGGGTTACTGGGTTATGGGGATAGGGTGGAGGTGCTGAACTTGGGTAGGGTGCTCTTTCCAAGAGCCGGTGCAGACTCGATGGGCCGAATGGCCTCCTTCTGCACTGTAAATTCTATGATTCTATGATTCTAAGTAGCGCAAGGTGAATGTTAGATGCAGAATCCGCAGCCTTGCAGATGAGCTGCTTCACTATGTGCACCCCTTTCTTAACTTTTCCGTTTGACTGCGGATCGTGTGAGCTGGAAGTGACGTGTTTGAACTGATACGACTGGGCAAACAGAGACCATTCATGGCTGCTGAAGCATGGGCCATTCTTACTCGTGACAGTGAGTGGGATACAATGCCAGGAGAAAGTGTCCTTACAGGCCTTGATGACGGTCCGAGATGTGAGGTCTGAGAGCTTCACGACTTCAGGGTAATTGGAAAAGTAATCAATGATTAACATGTAATCACAACCATTTGCATGAAAGAGGTCGATGCCAACCTAGGACCACGGAGAGGTTTCGATTTCATGCTGCCTAAGTGTCTCCTTACTCTGCGCTGGCTGGAAGCGTTGACAGGTTGCACAGTTAAGGACCATGTTCGCGATGTCCTGGCTGATCCCAGGCCAGTAGACAGCCTGCCTGGCTCTGCGTCTGCACTTTTCCACACCCAGGTGGCCCTCATGGATTTGACGGAACACCAAGCTCTGGAGACTGTGTGGAATTACAATCCGATCCAGTTTGAGGAGGATGCCATCAACCACCGTCAGGTCGTCCTTTACATTGAAAAATTGAGGACACTGCCCTTTTTGCCAGCCATTGGCGAGGTGTTGCATAACACGCTGCAAGAGGGGGTCTTTGGCTGTCTCCTCATGGATACGAATCACCTTCTCATCAGATGCCGGGAGGGTGCTAGTGCACAGCTGCACCTGTGACTCAACCTGTGACTCAATTTGCCGGATGACGTTCAGTTGTTCACTAGACACGGTGATGGAGCGGGTCAGTGTATCGGCAATGTTGAGCTCCTTGCCAGGCGTGTAGACCAGGTCAAAGTCGTACCTTCTGAGTTTGAGGAGGATGCGCTGCAACCGAGGCGTCATGTCGTTCAGGTCCTTGTGGATAATGTGGACCAGTAGCCTGTGATCCGACTCGACTGTGAATGTCGGCAGGCCGTAGATATAGTCGTGAAACTTGAGAATGCCAGTGAGAAGGCCCAGTCATTCCTTCTCGATTTGTGCGTACCTTTGTTCGGTGGGCGTCATTGCCCTTGATGCAACCGGTGCCCAGGATGAGGTGTCATCGCGTTGCAGCAGGACCGCGCCGATGCCACCCTGGCTCGCATCTGTCGAGATTTTCGTTTCTTTGTCTGGGTCGAAAAATGCCAATACGGGTGCAGTGGTGAGCTTGGCTTTCAGCTCCAACCACTCTGCCTGATGGGCCGCCTTCCACTCGAAGGCAGTGGACTTCTTCACTAGGTTTCGTAGGGCCGTGGTGTGAGGCCATGTGAGGCCATGTTTGGGATGAACTTGCCCAGAAAATTGACCATGCCCAGGAAGCACAACACTGCCTTCTTGTTTTCCGGGACCTTCATGGGTACGATAGCCTTGACCTTGTCTGTGTCGGGGCACACGCCCTGCTGAGAGATCTGGTCTCCTAGGAACTTGAGTGTTGACATGCCAAAGCAAAATTTGGCCCTGTTCAGCTTCAGGCCATTGGCATGGACATGGCGGAATACCTGCTGGAGACGGGAAACATGCTCCTCCGGGGTCGTGGACCATATGATGGCATCGTCCACGTACACACGAACCCCTTCGATGCCCTCCATCATCGGCTCCATGATGCGATGAAATATCTCCGATGCCGAGACGATGCATACGGTTATAGCAGTACCTACCAAACGGTGTGTTGAAGGTGCAGAGCTTTCTGCTGGACTCATCCAGCTGGATTTGCCAGAATCCATGTGACGCATCTAACTTCGTGAAAAACCTTGCATGTGCCATCTCACTGGTGAGATCCTCCCACTTCGGGATGGGATAGTTCACGCATTATATTCTGGTTGAGATCCTTGGGATCAATGCTGATGCGGAGGTCTTCAGAGGGTTTTTGACCACCACCATCAAGCTGACCCAGACAGTCGGTTCGGTTACCCTGGAAATGATCTCCTGCTGCTGCAGCTCCTTGAGCTGTTCCTTCAGGCGCTCCTTCAGCGGAGCCAGGACCCGGCGTGGTGCATGGACTACTGGCTTGGCATCAGATCGCAGTAGGATCTTGTACCGATATGGCAAAGTGCCCATCCTGTCAAACACATCTGGATACTGAGCGAGAATGTCGTCAATGCAAGCTTGAAGATCCACATTGGAGGATGTCGTTGAATAAACCCGCTGCACCAGGTTTAGCTTTTTGCAGGCATGCGCGCCGAGTAGGGATGCCCTGTCCGGCTTGACAATTTCAAACCTTAGCCGTGCATGGGTGCTCCGGTTGGAGACAAGTAGCGCTCGAAGATTTCATTGGTGTCCACTTCACAGTGACTATCGGACTTGTCCAGGATGGTCTGAAACTTTGTCTTGTCCTGGCCTTCGGTGAAATTAAATGAGTTGAAGAGTTCGATGGCTTGATCACCCGCTGTTGAGAGGAGAAGCGTGATCTTTCTTGCATCAGACGCACCCTCGAGGTCTGAAGCTTCGATGTACAGCAGAAACTTTTGCTTGAATATCCGCCCGTTGGCACTGAGATTGCCGGAGGTCCTGAGCTGGTGAGGAGCCTGAATCTTCTCCATGGTGCCGTGATAGATTTGCTGGTCGTCACGGAATAGACTGAGGTAAGTCACCTTAAATTAGTAGTCTCCTGGTATCATGTGTTAGGTACACTGGTCTAACACTGGCTGCAACTGAATGCAGCATAGATCAAAAAGATACTCCAGACCTTGAAGTTAGTTCAATCAGGTTTATTGAACTAATAGCACAGTTAACACAGTTCTCTGTGAGTTCAACTCTCTGCTAACTTAAGTGTGGTTACTCTGTCTGACTGAACCAGACTAGCTCTTAGCCACGTGGTGGGGGTGTGAGATTGTGAGATTGTAACAACATCCTTGACTGACTCTCTAGATGTTCATCAGTGGAAAGGAGCGGAGTGTGAGTGCCTCGTGTCTTTTATAGTCAGATCCCACCCGAGTGTCCTGCCTGCTTATTGGTCATGTCCTATTCTTTGTGTCCATTAGCTGCTTGTCTGTATATCATTATGTGTGTGTCCGCATATCATGACAATATCTTTCACCTACTTTACTTCCCAAATGTCAAGTATCCTTGAATAATCAGGTCCCAGTCTTTGTCATCCTACAACCATGTCTATGCATTGGCTATCAGTTCATACTTACCCATTTCAGTTTTTGCTGTCAATTCATCTGTTTCGTTATGAACACTCCTTGCATTCAGAGACAGAGCCTTTAGCTCATCTTTTTTTGTAACCTGAAGCGTTATCTGCTGGTGCATTTTGATCATCATTCCTGCCTAGATCTTTTGCTTTGTTTTCTCTATTTAATTTATCACATCTTTCCAAATTTGATCCCTTGCCCCTCTTTAGTTTAAATCCCTCACTACTACCCTAGTTATACAACTTTCCAGACCATTTGTTCCAGCATTGTTCAGGCGAGGACGGTCACAAATGGTGCAGCTCCACTTTTCCCAGTATTCATACCAGTGCCCCATGAGTACAAAACCACACTAAGCTTTGAGCCAGACATTTAACGCTCAAATCTGATTTACCCTACGCCTGGCACAGGTAGTAATCCAGAGATAATTACTTCTGAGGTGCTGCTTTTTAAATTAATTTGCTACTCATAATCCCTCAGCAGAACCTCTTCCACTTTTCTACCTCTACCTGTGTCATTTATACCCTCAAGGACTGCTGCATCCTTCCCCTCCCACTAAGTCCCTCTCCAGCCCAGAGCATATGTCCTGAACCCTGGTGCCAGGCAGACAACTCAACCACCTAGATTCATGCTCCCAGCTGCAGAGAAGTGTAGATTCCCTGATTATACTGTCCCCAACTACCACTACATTCCTATTAACTCCCCTCATTTGAATGGCATCCTGTCCCTTGGTCAGTTTGCTCATCCACCTTGCAGGCGCCACTTTCATCCATACAGGTTGCGAGAACCTCAAACCTGTTGGACAACTGCAAATGCTGAGGTTCCTCCACTTCTATCTTCTGGGTCCCATACCTGCAACACCCACTGTCACACCATCCTGACCCTGACCAAATCAGAAGACCAGATTGCCTTCTGGTACAAAAAAAAGTGTCCAGTTGCAACACATCACCTGCCGGCCATCTTTGTGTTTATTATTTATCAATTAATTAAGAATAAACACTGCTGTTCCCCATAAACTTCACTGTTGCTTGCAAACCTAACTAATAAAAACTTACAATTATGAAATGAGCAACAAGCAAAATATTCACTCTGGATGAGAGAAAGAGAAAAAAAAGCTTAAAATTCACAATGTAAGAAAAAATATTGAGTTACAACATTTGCACTCAAATCAAGTCTATTGCATACCAAATAGTGAGTTGGTAAACTACTCATTTTAGATGACCAATAGAGTGGAAAATATCTAAATTATTCCTACCCAACAATTTTTGGAAAACAAATTAGGAAAGAGGGAGAAAGCTATGGTTTCCAGAATTTAGCACTATGTGTTTTCCATATTGGGCCTTAGAAAAGTCTAACGATTATTGATGACTGCATTTAGGGTAGCACGGTGGCGCAGTGATTAGCACTTATGCCTCACGGCGCCGAGGTCCCCGGTTCGATCCCGGCTCTGGGTCAATTGTTCCGTAATTGGAAAAAATGAATTGGGTACTCTAAATATTTTTTTTTAAGTGATGACTGCATTTGTCATCAACTGCAAAAGTCAATTCGGTGGTCGTCCTAATGTGTTTTAATTAGTCATTAAGCAAGTGGCAAAGTCTTAATTAGTATGCACACCCATGGAAGGCATTAGACAATCTGTAACATTTGATCGCTTCTTGAATAATTATGACTAATTGTAAAATTAGTTCTTTTTCCTTTCCGGAAACCTCCACCATTCTATTATTTTCAGAGATCGCAAATGGTGGTGTTTTGGATTGGGCTTGGTTAAGGACAAGATAATCATCAGAACTACAGATGAAGGCAGCAAATTCTGTCCACACACCTGGGGGTTATCTTGCATCTCAAGCAACCTTCCTGCATTTAAAATTAGCCAAGTCAGTGGTTTTATTGTTGCATGGACAAAATGTCTATACTATTTGCATTCATCCGCAATCTTCCTTGCCCAGAAATAAACTGTGCTTTCTAATTACAGTAATATTTAAAATCACCTACCACTTCCAAAAAAAATCCGATAATCTTAATGGAATGAAAAGCAGATTATAGAGACAACACTTAAAACAGCTGGCTATGAAGCAATGCACCCTGGGTCACCCATATCTCGTTAAGATGTACTTTTAAGTAAATTACAGCTAATGAAACCAGCTGGTCAGATACTTGATGCAATACAAGCTAACAACAACAAAATGTTAAATAATCTGAACAATTAAACATCCAGTAAACACAAGTTAGCAGAGAGCGGAACTTTTAGTCACCATGACATTCCAAGTTATTGAAAGACAAAAATTTGCAGTCTGAAATTACAGGTACAGCAAAATTATCTTGAACAAAAATGTTTCCAATGCTCATTTACCTAATATACTGAACATGACTTAAATCTTATCTGCTGTCATAATGTATACTGATGGCGCCAAGCTCCTCCAACACCACCTTTGCCCTCATAACTGTCTCCATGTTACCAGACCACCTGGTCGAATATCCAGTCATGGATGAGTAACAATCTCCACCAATTTTTACATGAAGAATATCAAAGCCATCATTTTTGGCTTCAGCAATGGGTGGAAGGGTGGCGCAGTGGTTAGCACTGCTGCATCACGCCATCGAGGACCCGGGTTCGATCCCGGACCCAGGTTCGATCCCGGCCCTGGGTCACTGTCCATGTGGAGTTTGCACATTCTCCTTGTGTTTGCGTTGGTCTCACCCCAACAACACAAAGATGTGCAGAGTAGCTGGATTGGTCATGCGAAATTGCCCCTTAATTGGAAAAATAAATTGGGTACTCTAAATTTATAATTTTTAAAACTCTACACCATTGTCACTGTACTACATTCCCCCTTCTGAGCCCTTTATTCAGGCCAAGCCAGACCCTGTGAAACACACCTAGTTTGATCCTAAGCTGAGCTTTACACCCCTCCATTTAAAATATATATATATTAGTTCTTGACCTGTGAGCATTGCTGGCAAGGCCAGAATTTATTGTCCATCCCTAATTACCCTCATGATCACCAAAGATACTTCCTTACATCTGTACACGTATCACCATCTCTGCATTATGCACCTTTATTCATGAAAAACTGTAATCAATAGGAGTTTAAATACTTGATGAGAAAATGTCCACATCCAAAGTGTAATCCAAGCAGAAAATATTTAAAATTTAAGTGTTAGTTTAATTGTATAAATGACAGTACTGCCAAAGATTGATGAATTGATTCACAGCATTAAACATTTGAATTGATATTCAAGAGTTCACAATGATGTCTGTCACCAAAGTTCAGTGGGAAGTCTTACAACACCAGGTTAAAGTCCAACAGGTTTGTTTCGATATCACTAGCTTTCGGGGCGCTGCTCCTTCCTCAGGTCAATTCCTCACCCTAGGAAGGAGCAGTGCTCCGAAAGCTAGTGACATCGAAACAAACCTGTTGGACTTTAACCTGGTGTTGTAAGACTTCCTACTGTGCTCACCCCAGTCCAACGCCGGCATCTCCACATCATGGCTACCAAAGTTTAGGAAAGGCTTTAAATGTTCCACAGGAATAGTTGACAACCAAAAATGAAACAAGTGTGTTATGTTCTAAAGGGGTCAAATGATAGAGCCATAGTCATACAGCACAGCAAAAGGCCTTTGACAAGTCAAAACAATCACCTAACCATTCTAATCCCATTTTCAAGCACTTGACCCATAGCCTTGTATGACCTGGTATTGCAAGTGCACATCTAAATACTTCTTAAAATGGCTTCTTAACCACTGTATCTACTTGCACTGCTACCTTAAGACAGGCATTTTCAAAATGGGGGTCGCGACCCGCGGGTGGGTCGTTGGACGGGTGTTGGGAGGGTTGCAGAGCCGTCAATCGCGGTGTTCCCAATCACGTGAATTCACGCGCAACAGCCGGCTTTTAACAATGCCGCTGCGAGTGGCTTTGAAAATGATGGCCGCGACCATATAAAAAAATACGGCCGCACTGCTCATGCGTGCCCGCTCATCAGTGCGCATGCGTGGAACCCAAGGTGGAGCACCGCCTCCTCCTGACATCAACGTGCTGATGCAGGAGAAGATTTTTTTTTTAAAATTCAATGTAATCTTCCTGCCTGAAGCGAGGCAGAGAGCAGGTCATACGCCTCGAACGCTGACGTCATGTGCTTTGGGCGCGATTACGATTCCTCCATTTTGGCAGCAGCAAACAAGTAAAATTTAAACTGGATCGTTTTGTTATAAGGAAGAGAGGGCCAGAGACACAAACAGGCCAGGGTCTCACAACTAAACCTGCTGGAGAGAGTGGCTCAGGAGAATCCACAACAGGACAAAGCAGTGCTGGTGTGAGCTGTTCAGGAGGGTCCACAACAGGACAAAGCAGTGCTGGTGTGAGCTGTTCAGGAGGGTCCACAACAGGACAAAGCAGTGGTGGTGTGAGCTGTTCAGGAGGGTCCACAACAGGACAAAGCAGTGCTGGTGTGAGCTGTTCAGGAGGGTCCACAACAGGACAAAGCAGTGCTGGTGTGAGCTGTTCAGGAGGGTCCACAACAGGACAAAGCAGTGCTGGTGTGAGCTCCAGGGTCTCTGGTGAACAGCCCATTAAGAAAACTGAAATCAGGCACAAAGCAGTATAAAAACAATTTTTTAAGGTATGGATTTATTAATTGGGCGAATGTCGGCCGGCATGGATCGCAAAGGTCAGCCGTCGTGGGTCGCAAAGGTCGGCCGGCATGGGTCGCAAAGGTCAGCCGGCGTGGGTCGCAAAGGTCGGCCGGCGTGGGTCGCAAAGGTCAGCCGGCGTGGGTCGCAAAGGTTGGTCAGCGTGGGTCGCAAAGGTCGGCCGGCATGGGTCGCGAAAGTCGGCCGTCCTTGGTCCCGTAGGTTGGCCGGTTGGCAAAAATGGGTCCCCGGAAGAAAAGTTTGAAAAACACTGCCTTAAGGGACCGGTGTAATGCACACCAAGATCCCTCTGATCCTCGGTGCTTCCCAGGGTCCTGCCGTTTTTAATGTTTTCCCTTGATGGAGTAATAAATCCACTTGTGATGTTCGGTTAAAATTGGAGAACAGAAGAACAGCACCAGAAAATGAACCGTGCTGCTGATTTCTACCCACAAAAGGAGATTAAAATGACTAGTTTATTGCATTTGTCGAAAGCTCTTCACATGCAAGCAATTGAGATATTTCAGACAAATATTTCATGCCAGTATGGCAAATATTTAGTTCAAATAAGATTAGATTGTATCAATTTAAACAAGCAATAAAGTTCGACTGACATTAAAAACAATGTTTAGCAACAATTTTAGTGACATATTACCCATTCAATTTCCTTTTACAGGATTTGGAGTATGTTCAACAAAATCATTCCACGATAGTAGATACAGCTTGAAACTATTGCATTAAAGATTAGTTTTATTAAAATACTATTTTTGCACCCTAACATGGCCTTTTCAGCAGTTTCTGATCCAAATAGATAAATGGAATTTCCTTCCATACAACACTTTGATGTAACATGCACTATGCTTCTACAAAAGGATGATCTTCAATACACAGCAACTCAGTGGTTTAAAATCACATCTGTGCAATTGACAAAATGCAATCGCGTGCATAGAGCACAAGATGGCTCCCTTGCAAAGTGGACCTCTATAAACTGCACAACATACCAAAACAGTTTAGAACCACAATAATTAGCCAGGCATTTCCGGAGGAAGAACAGGAAGAATGTCAGCAGGTTATTTGCTTGGGTAGATTACTTCTGTGGTAGTCACCACTGTTGTATTATATTATATATACTGCACTGCATACGAGGGTATTACGGTAATGCCCCTGTACTACAGGTACGGGGGTAGATCCCTGCCTGCTGGCTCCGCCCAGTAGGCGGAGTATAAATGTGTGTGCTCTCCGAACTGCAGCCATTTCAGCAGCAGCTGCAGGAGGCCACACATTTCTGTGTAATAAAGCCTCGATTACTCTCTACTCTCGTCTCGTCATAATTGATAGTGCATCAATTTATTACACAGAGATTTTACAAAGTTGGATCTCCGCATCAAGCCGGATCACCTGCAGCTGTATCCTCAAGCAGACAACGCCAAAAAGGACTTCACACATTGGCTAGCTTGCTTTGAAGCATACATCGGATCTGCGACAGACCCAATCCCAGAAGCACAGAAGCGCCAGATTCTGTACACGCGGCTGAGCTCCGATGTCTTTCCCTTCATCCAGGAATGGCCTACCTACGCAGAGGCCATGGCGCTACTGAAGGAGAACTACGCTCAGCAGACCAACAAGATCTACGCCAGGCACCTCCTGTCCACGCAGCACCAACTTCCTGGTGAGTCTGTGGAAGATTTCTGGCATGCTCTGCTCGCCCTGGTGAGAGACTGTGATTGCCAGGCCGTTTCGGTCGCTGAACATTCTAACCTGCTAACGAGAGATGCGTTCATTACGGGCATAGGGTCGGCCTACATCTGCCAGCGCCTCTTAGAAGGGGCTACGCTTGACCTCGCAGCGACCAAGAAACTAGCGTTCTCGCTCACGGTCGCCTCACGCAACATACAGGCGTATGCTCCCGACCCCATGGCCCACCCCTCCTGGGCATCGTGGACCCAGCCAGTGGCCACCCCATCGTGGACCCCATCAGCGACCGCCCCCAACCACCACGCCTGTGATGCGCGGCTGCCAACCAACCCCGGGGGACCCAAGTGCTACTTATGCGGACAGACAAAACACCCCCGGCAGCGCTGCCCGGCGCGGAGCGCGCTCTGCAAGGCCTGCGGCAAGAAAGGACATTTCACTGCAGTGGGCCAGGCCCACTCAATCGCCACTATTGTCCCTGCACACCCCGCTTGCGGCCAGTGGGCGTCGCCATCTTCTTCGTCTCAGACCACGTGCGGCCCGTGAGCCCCACCATCTTGCTCCCCTCACAACACGTGCGGCCCGTGGCACCGCCATCTTGCTTGCCTCACAATCAATGGGCAGAGCCATCTTGCCTGCCCCAGGACACGTGCGGCCCGAGGGCACCGCCACCTTGCCTGCCTCAGGACACGTGTGGCCCGTGGGCGCCACCATCTTCCCCGCCTCAGGACCCCTGCCCGTCGGGCACCTCATCGGGCCGCTCATCGCCTGCAACTGACGATGTCCAGCCGCGTCTCGCCTCCGTCACAATCGGCCAGTCCCGACCGCACAACCTCGCGACCGCGTCGACAAAGGTGAAGGTCAACGGGCATGAGATATCCTGCCTTCTGGACTCCGGGAGCACTGAGAGCTTCATCCACCCCGATACTGTTAGGCGCTGCTCCCTCGCGGCACACCCCATTAACCAAAGAATCTCCCTGGCCTCCGGATCCCATTCCGTGGCGATGCGGGGGTACTGCATCGCCATCCTCACCATCCAGGGCGTAGAGTTCAGCGGCTTCCAGCTTTACGTCCTCCCCAACCTCTGCGCTGCCTTGCTACTCGGCCTGGACTTCCAGTGCAACCTCCAGAGCCTAAAACTGAAATTTTGCGGGCCCCTACCACCCCTTACTGTTTGCGGCCTCACAACCCTTAAGGTCGACCCCGTCTTCTCTGTTTGCAAACCTCACCCCGGATTGCAAACCCGTTGCCACCAGGAGCAGACGGTACAGCGCCCAGACAGGACCTTTATCAGGTCTGAGGTCCAGCGGCTGCTGCGGGAAAGTATCATCGAGGCCAGCAACAACCCCTGGAGAGCACAAGTGGTAGTGGTGAAAACGGGGGAGAAAAACAGAATGGTTGTTGACTACAGTCAGACCATCAATCGGTACACGCAGCTCGACACGTACCCCCTCCCACGCATATCTGATATGGTCAATCAGATTGCACAGTACCGGGTCTTCTCGACAGTGGACTTGAAATCTGCCTACCACCAGCTCCCCATTCACAAGGCGGATCGCCAGTACACCGCGTTTGAAGTGGACGGCTGCCTTTACCATTTCCTTAGGGTTCCCTTCGGCGTCACTAACGGGGTCTCGGTCTTCCAACGGGAGATGGACCGAATGGTTGACCGAAACCAGACTGCGTGTCACTTTCCCATACCTGGATAACGTCACCATCTACGGCCATGACTAGCAGGACCACGACGCTAACCTTTCCAAATTTCTCCACACCGCCAAACTCCTCAACCTAACCTACAACAAGGAGAAGTGTGTGTTCAGCACGAACTGATTAGCCATCCTCGGTTATGTGGTTCAGAACGGAGTTCTGGGGCACGACCCCGATCACATGCGCCCCCTCGTGGATCTCCCCCTTCCCCACTGCCCCAAGGCCCTCAAACGATGCCTGGGGTTCTTTTCGTACTACGCCCAGTGGGTCCCTAACTATGCGGACAAGGCCCGCCCACTCATCCACTCCACCGGTTTCCCACTGACTGCCGAGGCTCACCAGGCCTTCAACTGTATCAAGGCCGACATCACCAAGGCCGCGATGCACGCGGTCGACAAGACGCTCCCCTTCCAAGTCGAGAGCGATGCATCAGACGTCACTCTGGCTGCCACCCTCAACCAGGCAGGCAGGCCCGTGGCATTCTTTTCCCGCACCCTCCATGCCTCCGAAAATCGACACTCCTCCATCGAAAAGGAGGCCCAAGCTATCGTTGAAGCTGTGCGGCACTGGAGGCATTACCTGGCCGGCAGGAGATTCACTCTCCTTACAGAAAACGGTCGGTTGCCTTCATGTTTAACACACAGCGGGGTAAGATCAAAAATGATAAAATCTTGCGGTGGAGGATTGAGCTCTCCACCTTTAATTACGAGATTTTGTATCTCAACGAGCCCCCCGATGCCCTATCCCGAGGTACATGTGCCAGCCCACAAGTGGACCGACTCCGGACCCTGCACGACAATCTCTGTCACCCAGGGGTCACCCGCTTTTATCATTTCATTAAGGCCCGCAATCAGCCTTACTCCATTGAGGAAGTCAGGCCTGTCACCAGAGACTGCCAGGTCTGCGTGGAGTGTAAACCGCACTTCCAGCGGCCAGACGGTGCACGCTGGTGAAGGCCTCCCGCCCCTTTGAACGCCTCAGCGTGGACTTTAAAGGGCCCGTCCCCTCCACCGACCGCAACACGTATTTTCTCAATGTGGTCGACGAATATTCCAGATTCCCCTTCGCCATCCCATGACGTCTGCCACCGTCATCAAAGCCCTTAACACCATCTTCGATCTGTTCGGTTTCCCCGCCTACGTCCACAGTGACCGGTGATCCTCATTTATGAGCGAGGAGCTGCGCCAGTACCTGCCTCGAGCAGGACGACCAGCTACAACCCCCAGGGAAACGGGCAGGTGGAGCGGGAGAATGGGACGGTCTGGAAGGCCATCCAGCTGGCCCTACAATCCAGAAATCCCCCGGCCTCCCGCTGGCACGAGGTCCTCCCCGACACACTTTACTCCATTCGGTCGCTCCTGTGCACGGCGACTAACGAAACCCCCCATGACCGTCTCTTTGCCTTCCCCAGGAAGTCCACCTCCGGGGTTTCACTCCCAAAGTGACTGCCAGCCCCAGGACCCGTTGTCCTCTGCAAGCACGTGCGGCTCCACAAGGCGGACCCATTGGTTGAGAGGGTACAGCTACTCCATGCAAACCCGCAGTATGCCTACGTAGCATACGCCGACGGCCGCCAAGACACAGTCTCCCTCAGGGACCTGGCACCAGCTGGGTCCCCACACACCCCCTCCCTCTGCCCCGGCGCCACCCTCCCTTCCCCCAGCGCACCCAACCACAGCCCCCGCTCCAGGACAATCCGTCCTCCCCTTGGTCCCATCCGGGGACGAAGGGGATATCGACACGCTCCCGGAGTCACTGACGACTGAGCCGACGCCTGACTCGCCATCAGCACTGCAGCGCTTTCAATGACGGATCAAGGCGACCGACCATCTAAATTTGTAATCTTCTCTGAAATCTTAATGACAACCTGTATGTAAATATTTTTCCACTACCCCCGCTGGACTCATTTTTAACAGGGGGTGAATGTGGTAGTCACCACTGTTGTATTATATTGTATATACTGCACTGCATACGAGGGTATTACGGTAAGGCCCCTGTACTACAGGTACGGGGGTAGATCCCTGCCTGCTGGCTCCGCCCAGTAGGCGGAGTATAAATGTGTGTGCTCTCCGAACTGCAGCCATTTTGGCAGCAGCTGTAGGAGGCCACACATCTCTGTGTAATAAAGCCTCGATTACTCTCTACTCTCGTCTCGTCATAATTGATAGTGCATTACCTCCAGAGCAGGATATTTGCTGAGGATTAAAATGAACCATCTAGGACAATGGCACTCATCGGAAGAGGCTAAAGACTAACAAGTGATCTGCATTGCAAGTCAGCATGGGGCTAGAATCTTTGTGGTTGAATTTACAATTGAATAACTGGTTTAATGTTCTCATATCAACTCCTTATACACTCACCATCATTAAATGCTACATCTGAAGCATTGGGCGGAATTTGAGGTCTCCTTCGCCTTGGGTGCAAACTTCGTTATGGCCATTAAATATCGCAAGGAGCCATAACGAGATATTCACCGGTGAGGTCTTGGTCTGAGATCTACCCCTGCCAGTGACGTGAACCTGATTTCCATGAATTTTCAGATATTTAAATATACTTAGACAGCTTTATGCCGTAGCATCTGCGCACACCTTATCCTCCATCCAGTCAGCAGAATTTTATACCAGGATGAATTAATACTGGTTACGATGAGAACCAGTTGTGATGACCATGCCCGGGGAGGGGTGTGTCAATGAGTATACCCCCGGATGGTGACATGGGCAGGCAATACCCTGGCATGTCCCCCAGCATTGCCAATTTGGCACTACCCCCAGGTTAGCGCTGAAGTGGTCACTGCTAAGTGGGCTCTGGCAGGAGGGGTAACCATTCTCCATTGTGGGGGGGATTCCCTTTGTGTGGCTGGCGGGATGGGGGGGGGGGGGGGGGGAGCAAAAGGGGAGAGGTCTGATGACAGCACCGGAAGGGGTAAAGTGTTGGGGAAGAGAGCTGGATAATGCCTCTGATACTTGCGTTAATGCGGAGCAGTCACCACAAAGGGGTGGTCCTCAGTGACCGTGGGAAAACTTATTTTAAACAAAGCCTTTTAAAAATGGTGCCCCCATCCCTGATCTCAGTGGAGCCAGCCTTCCAGGCTCTATCAGGCCCCGCCTGAGTGACTGTGCAAGCCACGCCCCAAAAACATTCTGTGCACTAAGTGCCAGGAGATCTGGTCTGAAAACTCGATTGTTTCTCCAGTCAGCCCTGACACTTGCCATTTTGGGGGGGCAATTCCACTCATTGTTAAAGTGGATTCTCAACAGAACATTCGGATTAGTCGTCCATTTGATGTGATCAAAGATACTCAGTGAAAAGCAACAACAATTGTCTAAATGGAGCAAATAGCACAAAAATCTTTCCATCACTTTGTCATCAATTACAGAGACAGCACTGGTTTGAACAAGTCCTTCGGTGGTCCTGAAATCATTCATATGACAGAAGATGGGATTCCAATTTAACCTGAACATAGACAGTAAAAAGATAAGGTCCTGGCTGAGTTTAGAATAGATGAGATTTCAAAACACGAGTAAATCTTTCTGCTGGACAATTTCAGTGACTTTTATTATTGGTCCGGAGCCAATCATTTAAGCCTGCTTGCAATAACCTTCATCACTGTTAACAACTGTGAATTGAAACATTGAGTAGCAATTTTAAATATGCAAATTAGAATGATAAAAACTGGACGTAGAGCTCAAATAAAAGGAAATGATGTGCCTGCCCATGAGTAAATATATAGAAATATCTGCGCTATAATGTTCCTGAGCATTCATTGGTGTTTGAATATAATGTCCCTGAGCAGTGTTTTTAGATAATTGCCTGAAAAAAGCCAAATTTGAACACCTTACTGCTTCAGGAAAGATAATTTTACTTTCAAATTTTAAACACTTAAAGATCCAACGGCCCAAATCATTGACTGATAATGTTGCATTCAGACTTTATGTTGCATTCAGGAGATCCAAAGAGGCTTTCCTTCCATGTGACAACTTGATACACCTTGGACTATTTAATTTCTTCCCAGTGTTCATGGCTAGAAACATAAGCAAATTAACAAGCAAATAAAAAAGATTATGTATTAAGAACAGTATACGTTCACCTTTAAGTTTGAACTTTGGACCTGCTAAACTTGCATCAGCTATCATACTCAAAAGTGTCCGATCCAAATTAAGGCTTGGTGTCTCAAGATAAAGCTATAGAAGAATCCGTAAATTAAGGGTGCCATTCTCCAGAAATATTTCTAAGTGTGTTAGCGAGCGGGAATTGTCACGAGCTTCCCGGCGCACAGCCCAGTGAGGCCAGCAATGCAATTCAACGTTAATTGGTCCACTTAACGAGGCCTCACAGGCTTCCCGCCGCTAATGACAGCTTGCCAGCTGATTCGCCGGGACCATGCTCGCCAGCCCCCCACTAACAAGATCGAGCAGCACTTAAGCTGCACTTGCACAGCCAACTCCAACCAGCTCGCAACAATTGCACTGAGGAGACCAGCCCCAAGATTCGGGGATGCTGCCCTAAGGAGGCTCCTGGACACGATGGAGGCCTGGAGAGATGTCCTGTTCCCCCGAGGTAATTTGTTATGTTGTAGGTGTAACATAAGTGGCTTCCTTGTGGTGCACATGACAAAGGAAGGTTCAGACGTGGAGATAACTTCAACACGTTTATTAAACTATTTACACTTCTATTACCCGGGTTCGACACTACTGCTAATCCTACTATAGCTACCCTGACTGACTAACCAGCTGGTGCAATCCACGTGGTGAGTCTAATATTGAATCAACCCTGTGTCTGTACTCACTGACTGTCTCCACTGGAAAGAGGCAGATCACGTTTGTGGCGTCCTTTATATATGGGTTGGTGTAATGCCCCCCTGTGGTCGTGTCACCTCCTTGTGTATCGTGAATGTCTATTGGTCGTGTTCTATCTACTTGATCTATTGGTTGAGTGTGTGTGTGTGATGTCTCTTGTGCCCCCTCTAGTGTCTAGCTACCCTACATGTATTTACATTGATGCACATCACTACACGAGGGTCCCGGAGGGTGAGCCACAAGCCACCCAATGCTGCCTGGTGGCGGCAGCATCAGCTCAGAGTGTGACCAGGAGGACTGGCCTCCAGTGCTACAAAGAAGCCAACAATCTACACCTTGCAGCACGAGTGAGTAGACACCAATGCCCTCCCCTCCACCCAAGGGAGCATCCACCACCCCACCCCCCAAGCGACCGTCCCAGCCCCCTAGGCCCCCGCTCGACGCCACCCCCCAACCCTGCCTTCACACCCTCTCTCTCACCACTGTGAATCATGCGTGTGGCTAACAATGCCCTCTCTGTGTCTCTTCAGGAAAAACTCTCCCACAATCGGAGGGAGGGCCCAGACTGTCGTTGGGGTGCCGGACATCAGAATCCTCAACTTTTATGAGGATCGGGCACTGGAGGTGACTGGTGTTGCCGAAGACAGGACGGTCACCAGTGTGGAGGCTGGTATCTGCCGTAGAGGTGAGGAACAACCGAGCTCCACCTGGAGGACCTGTAAAACGAGATTACTGACTGACCCATATCTCCCACTGACCACATGTCCATTCTCCCGCAGGTCTGTCTAGGGCGGTCCCCCTCTCCTAACCCTGAGGATAACACCTCGGAGGGGATTTCCTAGGATGCCCCTGCTTTAGTTGCAGCACAGCTGTCATCCCCACCCTCCACCAGCGCAGAGACACGCACCTCGGTGGAAAATATTAGTGGTCAGGCATCTGGGGCACAATTTGATGAGCACCGTACTGTTGATGATGCACATCTGGTGGAGGCATGAACCCCCAGGCGAGACAACAATCGGAGAGCTGATGGATCCCAGGACCCAGCTGGGTCCAAGCCTGATGCTGAGCCTCTGGTACACGGTTACCCGGAGCTGATGGAGATGACAGGGAGCATTCAGGATGGTCAGAGGGAGATGTCAGCATTGCTCCAGCAGATCCATAGGCGCTTGGAGGAGTCCCAGAGCCGACGGGTACAGAAAATGGCACTGACAATGAGTGGAAACAAAGCCAACACTGCCAGGTAACCGCGGTGGAGAGCCTGGTGCACAATATTGGGCACCGTGAGTGAAGGTGTCATGCAGTCGGTGACGGCCATGGCTGAGGGCCTCGGCAGAATGACTGACTCGCTGGGGATGTCACCCAGTACCAGGACGACCTTGATGAGATTCTGCCGGACATGTCCCGCTCCCAGATGGACTTGGCCAAGGCGCTGCGGAGCTTGTCCCAATCTCAGTTGGGCATGGCTGAGGCACTGCAGAGCATGTCCCAGTCACTGAGGTGCATCGCCGAGGGCGTCAACACTGTTGTGAGAAAAATCAACCACTTCAAGAGTCAGACTTGCTGTGATCAGATAAATGCAGTTTTATTGTTACACAAAGCTTCGGGAGAAAGCATATGTAGCCCGCGGTACAGTAGCCAGCCTTTCTCCCGGTTTGAATGGCAGTCATTCATTTTATACTTTGGGTTCACAATGAGCCCAGATACAAAACAATTATCACCTTGTTATCTTTAAACATTTTATAGATTGTACATCGCTATTTGTAAGCATTTTGCCATTTACACATGGCCACAGTCAAAGAGGTTTAACAGGTTACAGGCAGCAGCAGGAAGGTAGTATTGATTGTCCCTTTGTTTTAGGAAATGGTCCAAGACATTCATATTAGCATATCATTGTGTACACCTTGGCTGAAGTCAGCTTTATTCAAGTGGTGTCCCGCATTTATGTATTTCTTAATCTTCCTGTCTGGCTTCCTTTGTCCTGGATCTGTTCCTATCTGTCGTACTGGCACTCTGCTGGACTCCAGCCATCAGTTATGTCTGCTTTATTCTCTGTGTCTCCATCTTGTGTGTCAAGCAGCCATCTTCTGTGCCAAGTGCCATTTTGAACCATTTCCCACTTCAACCCCTCCTTTTGGTCCGGGCTGTTGTCGCCCCAACAGCCCTGTAGACCAACACCACGGTACCTCTCATAGGTATAGGTCCACAACTTCCCGTCTTTCTCCACATCTCCTGGAGTCTTCGGGGAATATCGTGGTTTCGTTAAGGGTGACACTGGCTCCTGACACGGCCTTTGTTACGGTACTATAGCAGATTTTTAGACACCCAAAGCTAAGGCAGCACAACAGTGAGACCGATATGAACATGACCAGTCCGTGTATTAAATAGGGTCCCCAGATATTTCCCACTAGCCACTCTAGCCAGCTACTTCCTTTTGTGGGTCCTTGTCTGAAGTTATCCAGTTGTTCCCTGATATTGTGAATGGCCTTTGTAATATTATTGGATTTGTCTATGACATGGGTTATACATTTATCTCCTATGATTGTACAAACTCCCCCTTGTTGGGCTAACTGGTAGTCTACTGCATACCGTGTCTGTTGTGCATATAATCTGAGTTCAACCATTTCTTGGTTGACAGCCTCTAGCGCTTTTGAGGTACTGTTTCGCAAGATTGTTAATCCACAAACAAATACATTTCTGTTCTTAGCACTAATCACTCCTGCTGCTCCCCCCCCCCCCCCCCCCCCCCCCCCCCCCCCAGAGATAGAGTCCCGAGGAACCCGTACTCCAGGGATGATCCTAATGTGCCCGGGGTTTCCCAATCAGCACAGAATTCCTTGCTGATAGCCCGGGTCACTATTCTTCTCCGAATATGTTCCTTCTGAGGGCATGGTACGGTGAGTGGTCCTATGGTTCCCACTGCAAAAAGGCCTGGGAGATGTAGTGTTTCTGTCGCGTACGTTCCATTGAAGAAGACAACGTATCCCTCCTTTGCCCGGTAGCATGTAGTGTCCTGATTATGAGTCTGCCTGTATTCCCAATTATTCGGTTCCCCTGACTCCCTGTTGGATTCCACCACCTGGTAAGTATCAAACGGATATGTCCATGTGGCTGAGCTTACGTGACTCCCATTGCACTGCCCACACATGAGCTGTCTTCCTGCGGTTATGTTCAGGCATTTTAGTTCATTGCAGGTGCAAGCAAACTGCCCTTTATTAACCCGACAATGCTGGCGGATGCACTGCGTCTGTATGCAGGAATTATTTGTGGGGACCAGGGCATAGGCACATCCCCATCGCTGCCCTGTGAAACAAAGCGGATAGCTTGCTGTATCTTGACCAGCTTTCCCTCCCTCCTTTTGGAGCTCCCCGCCCCCCCAGAATCGGTGGGATTTACAAGTTTCACACATCTCCCCTGTATCCCCTTTTTATACTTTCCGATTTCTCCCTTACATGGTGCACCTGATGTATCAACTATATATAAATTGCTCAGGATCCACCCAGGGGTGGCTACAAATAGGGCTTCTACCGACTGTGCTAATGGGTAGCATACAGTTCGATTCCCGTGTAAGTTTATGTGGGCTTTGTAAAATAGATTATCCTCTAGCCCAGTCAAATTTACAGTCGCGACAACGCAAAGTATCATAATCACACCCGTGGTTACACACATTTTTACAACGAGCAAGTATCAGTTCTAACACTATAGTTTATAATCTGTCTGTATGCTTGGTTGCAGAACTGTTCTACACTTTCCGAGTACACTGGTCGTTCGCTCGCGGTCTCCTCCTGTGTTTGTGGGAAAGCAATCGGATTAGTTCATTCATGTTCAGGTTTATACAATTCTAGCTGGGTCCAGTGTTTCCATGTTCCCTTCCCTCTTATGTCAATACAGGCACAGGTGTCTCCACTAATTATCACTTCATATGGCCCATTCCATTTTGGGGCAAATCCTGTCTTAACAGGTAGTGTTTTTATTAGGACTGTTTGTAGTAGCTCTTAGCCTCATTAGTATTGTGGGCAACACCCCTGTCCACATTTTTCCCGATGTTTGCATGGCTTTAGCTAATGTATTCTTCAGTGTTCGATTCATACGTTCCACCATCCCAGAACTCTGTGGATGATAAGGGATATGGAATTTTTGTTTTATCCCCATCAGCTTACATACTGTTTTCATCACTTTCCCAGTGAAGTGCGTCCCCTGGTCCGAATCAATTTGTAGGGGCACTCCCCATCTAGGGATTACTTCCTCTGCCAATATTCTGGCTACTGTGGTAGCAGAATTTCTGGTAGGGAATGCTTTTACCCACCAGGTGAATTGGTCTATGATAACCAGACAATAAGTTTTTCCATGGGATTGTGGTAGTGGCCCTGTGAAATCCATTTGCAGGTGTTCCCAGGGTCCCATTTTAATTTTTATGGGTTTACCAGGGTTGTGTTGTGCACATATCACGCATCGGTGGCAGTGTCGGGCTACGTCTCTTCCCATCCCTTTCCACCACCATTCTCTTCCTAAGCTGGTTATCATGGCCTCTCTACCCACATGTGAGAGCCCATGGTGTAATTCCAATAGGGTGTTCTGTATGCATTCCGGTGCTATCACCTTATCCTCTCGTCTCCAAACATTATCAGCCCCTTTGGCTGCACCCTGCGCTTCCCATCTCTCTCTCTCCTCACTTGGGGTGTTCTCCTGTAATTCCCTAATATCTATATCTTCTTCTACTGGTTCTGTAGCTGCTACTGGTAGCTCGCTAATCGTTTTTTGTTCTAGAGCCAGTTGTGCTGCTGCATCAGCTGCTTGGTTTCCTTTGAAATTCAACCAATCCAGGTTGTCTCTTCCTGGCTCCTTCTGGTGCGCTTTAATTTTGATTACTGCGGCTTCTCGGGGTTTCTCACTGGCTTTTAATAGCACCTTAATTCTTTGCTGATGTTTGATAGGGGTTCCGCCAGTGGTTATGAACCCTCTCCTTCCCCATGTTGTCATGTAATCATGTATAATTCCAAATGCATATCGACTATCCGTGTTTATGTTCACGGTTTTTCCCTCAGATAATTCTAGTGCCTGTGTGAGCGCCACTAGTTCAGCTACTTGCACGGATTGACCTCCGTCAATCCTTCCTGACCTTATGGTTTCTAACTTATCATTCACTACTGCCCACCCTGTCCGGGGTGATCATTCCACATATTTTCGTGACCCATCTACAAAGAGGGTCTCCTCAGCTGTTGTTAATGATGTGTCTTTTATTCTACCTTCTCCTTCATCTCTGTCTACATCTCCACAGGTGTGTGGCTCTCCTGTATCTAAAATCCCTTCTGCTGGATTCTCCCCTATATCTCTTACTATTACTTGCTTGGGGGTAGGAGGACAACTTCCCACTTGGCCCTCCTTTTTACCCCTGTGAGTGGGGACATAATCACTCCCATTTTTAGGATAGCCTGGTGGGCACTAGAGAGTCCAAATTTAAAAGCTTGGATGAACGCCCGATCCCCACGGCATGGGTTCCCTTGCCCTGAGCACTCTTGGTACACGTGGAACAATCGTTCCCCGTATTCAGAAGCTCCTTCCCCTTTCTGCTGTCTTGTGGTAGTGATCTTGCTCAGTTAGTGGGAGCGTTCCCTAACACTCTCTGGATTTCCATTTTAAATTGGGCAAATGGGTCCTGCTGTGCATCTATCTCTGCTGTTAAAGCGACGGCATGTGTCCACCGTCCCCTGTTATAATCCTGGGCTGCAGGAGTGGCGGGTCCGCCAGCTACCTGCTTCCACCTATCTGCTGGACAGGCTGCCCTGACCAGCTGGTGTACGTCTCTTAGGTGTAACTGGTGTCCTACCCAGATTGTGTCTAATTCTTCCCAGAATTTGGTGTTTACGCGTCTAGGTTGTAATTTGCCCAGGGAAGCCATTATCTGCTGTCTCTCACCTGGGGTAAAGGGTTTATAATTCGCTTTTGGCTGCGCCTCTGTTCCCCCTCGGGTTACTGGCGCTAAATTGTATTCTAACGCACCCCACCCTGCCGGAGGGGCGGTTGGCCCCTGCTGTGTGGGCACGTAAGGGGGGAGGGGATCAGTTTCCCCGCTCCCTTGCTGTTCTCTCAACACGTGGTTCCTTTGCATCAGTATTCACCAAAGAGAAGGAATTGGTAGATGTTGAGTCTGGAGAAGGGGGTGTAGATAGCCTGGGTCACATTGTGATCCAAAAAGACGAGGTGTTGGGTGTCTTAAAAAATATTAAGGTAGATAAGTCCCCAGGGCCGGATGGAATCTACCCCAGAATACTGAAGGAGGCTGGAAAGGAAATTGCTGAGGCCTTGACAGAAATCTTTGGATCCTCGCTGTCTTCAGGGGATGTCCCGGAGGACTGGAGAATAGCCAATGTTGTTCCTCTGTTTAAGAAGGGTAGCAAGGATAATCCCAGGAACTACAGGCCGGTGAGCCTTACTTCAGTGGTAGGGAAATTACTGGAGAGAATTCTTCGAGACAGGATCTACTCCCATTTGGAAGCAAATGGACGTATTAGTGAGAGGCAGCATGGTTTTGTGAAGGGAAGGTCGTGTCTCACTAACTTGATAGAGTTTTTCGAGGAGGTCACTAAGATGATTGATGCAGGTAGGGCAGTAGATGTTGTCTATATGGACTTCAGTAAGGCCTTTGACAAGGTCCCTCATGGTAGACTAGTACAAAAGGTGAAGTCACACGGGATCAGGGGTGAACTGGCAAGGTGGATACAGAACTGGCTAGGCCATAGAAGGGTAGCAATGGAGGGATGCTTTTCTCATTGGAGGGCTGTGACCAGTGGTGTTCCACAGGGATCAGTGCTGGGACCTTTGCTCTTTGTAATATATATAAATGATTTGGAGGAAAATGTAACTGGTCTGATTAGTAAGTTTGCAGACGACACAAAGGTTGGTGGAATTGCGGATAGCGATGAGGACTGTCTGAGGATACAGCAGGATTTAGATTGTCTGGAGACTTGGGCGGAGAGATGGCAGATGGAGTTTAATCCGGACAAATGTGAGGTAATGCATTTTGGAAGGGCTAATGCAGGTAGGGAATATACAGTGAATGGTAGAACCCTCAAGAGTATTGAAAGTCAAAGAGATCTAGGAGTACAGGTCCACAGGTCATTGAAAGGGGCAACACAGGTGGAGAAGGTAGTCAAGAAGGCATACGGCATGCTTGCCTTCATTGGCCGGGGCATTGAGTATAAGAATTGGCAAGTCATGTTGCAGCTGTATAGAACCTTAGTTAGGCCACACTTGGAGTATAGTGTTCAATTCTGGTCGCCACACTACCAGAAGGATGTGGAGGCTTTAGAGAGGGTGCAGAAGAGATTTACCAGAATGTTGCCTGGTATGGAGGGCATAAGCTATGAGGAGCGATTGAATAAACTCGGTTTGTTCTCACTGGAACGAAGGAGGTTGAGGGGCGACCTGATAGAGGTCTACAAAATTATGAGGGGCATAGACAGAGTGGATAGTCAGAGGCTTTTCCCCAGGGTAGAGGGGTCAATTACTAGGGGGCATAGGTTTAAGGTGAGAGGGGCAAAGTTTAGAGTAGATGTACGAGGCAAGTTTTTTACGCAGAGGGTAGTGGGTGCCTGGAATTCACTACCGGAGGAGGTAGTGGAAGCAGGGACGATAGGGACATTTAAGGGGCATCTTGACAAATATATGAATAGGATGGGAATAGAAGGATACGGACCCGGGAAGTGTAGAAGATTGTAGTTTAGTCGGGCAGTATGGTCGGCACGGGCTTGGAGGGCCGAAGGGCCTGTTCCTGTGCTGTACTTTTCTTTGTTCTTTGTTCTTTGTCTTTTGTTTTTCCAGTTCCCTTACTCTAGATTCTAATTCCCTGATCTTCTCTTTGTCTTCCTTCCACTTTTCAGTAGAGGTGCCTACTTGTTCAATTAGTCCTGCTAACTGATGTACTAACATTATCCCTATCTTTTTAGTCTTGTTTCTCTTCTCTTTGTCTATCCAACCCCTCTGTTGTTCTAAAGTCTGGGAAGTGTCCCAGCCGTCCTTCTTCATCTTTTTTTATCAACACTTGTCTGTCTGTCATATATGTCTCGATAAGAGAACCTGCAGATCCCCTTTTTATATCATTGCCTGCCATCTCGCAGACTTCAATACCCCCGGTTACTGTGAGTAAAGTGTGCGCTCCACTGCAGGGACTTCACTAACCACCCCCCCCCCCCCCCCCCAGCCGCTATTACTACCCTAGCACTGTCTGTACGGCCACAGCTGCCTCCTAGCAAAGTGTGCTCTCTACTGAAGGAACTTCACTACCCCCCAGCCACTATTACTATTCCAGCGCTGCGCTATCGCTACCGTCTCTCAGGGTTTGACTTATACTCACGGTGTCCACTATTACCACCTCGGCAACGTGGTACTCCACCAGAGTTCGGCTCTAGGTCAGTGTTGATCAGCTCTTTTTCCGCACCGCTAATAAGACATTGGACAGCCCAGTACCCAACTTATGCTCTACTTTCATACAAGAACTCTGCGTTTGTTCACCACTACAGAGTTCGGGGTTAGCCGATTTCTGCCACTTGTGCTTCACAATCCTTAGTGCCTTTGGTGCCTCAATACCCACTTCAAATCCTGACCTTCGCGTGGGAGATTCCTCCTCTTGACAGCCAGTCTAAGGCTGGGCATTTGGGGCAGCACTACCTTGTCCGTTTGTTGATCAGTACAAGCCACAAATCCTTAATACTACCAGCAGTTAATACCAAATCTGACCTATTATCATGTCACTATACAGTCAAGACTTATATCACTATGCTTATCACTATAGGTACCTTCGTTAAACTGCACCTTTTGACCTGTCGGACTCCTGCAGATTCGAAACGATCTTTACCCCGGCTTTCCGATCAAGGCCTTCGATCGGAACTCACCAGAAGTAAGATCCTGCCGACTACGCCAATGTGTTGTGGGAAAAATCAACCACTTCAAGAGTCAGACTTACTGTGATCAGATAAATGCAGTTTTATTGTTACACAAAGCTTCGGGAGAAAGCGTATGTACCCCGCGGTACAGTAGCCAGCCTTTCTCCCGGTTTGAATGGCAGTCATTCATAGTAGCCAGCCTTTCTCCCGGTTTGAATGGCAGTCATTCATTTTATACTTTGGGTTCACAATGAGCCCAGATACAAAACAATTATCACCTTGTTATCTTTAAACAGCCACTTCGGGTTCACAATGAGCCCAGATACAAAACAATTATCACCTTGTTATCTTTAAACATTTTATAGATTGTACATTGCTATTTGTAAACATTTTGTAATTTACACATGGCCACAGTCAAAGAGGTTTAACAGGTTACAGGCAGCAGCAGGAAGGTAGTATCGATTGTCCCTTTGTTTTAGGAAATGGTCCAAGACATTCATATTAGCATATCATTGTGTACACCTTGGCTGAAGTCAGCTTTATTCAAGTGGTGTCCCGCATTTATGTATTTCTTAATCTTCCTGTCTGGCTTCCTTTGTCCTGGATCTGTTCCTATCTGTCCTACTGGCACCCCGCTGGACTCCAGGCATCAGTTATGTCTGCTTTATTCTCTGTGTCTCCATCTTGTGTGTCAGGCAGCCATCTTCTGTGCCAAGTGCCCTTTTGAACCATTTCCCACTTCAACACCATGGTACAGACATTTGGGAACTGCCAGGGCTGGCAGAGCCGGAGGGTGCAGGGGCAGCCGGGGCTTGAACCAGCTGCCCTTCTGCCCCAAGGCCCAATGGGCACCGACCAGGAGTGTTATGTTCTCTGTTTAGCTGTAGTACAGAACATCTAGTTCTTTGACTAGTAAGATGATTTATAACATTATTTTTTTCTTTTTCAATTTAGAGTATCAAATTCATTTTTTCCAATGAAGGCGCAATTTAGCGTGGCTAATCCACCTACCCTGCACATAGAACATAGAGTGCAGAAGGAGGCCATTCGGCCCATCGAGTCTGCACCGACCCACTTAAGCCCTCACTTCCACCCTGTCCCTGTAAACCAATAACCCCTCCTAACCTTTTTGGTCACTAAGGGCAATTTATCATGGCCAATCCACCTAACCTGCATGTCTTTGGACTGTGGGAGGAAACCGGAGCACCCGGGAGGAAACCCACGCAGACACGGGGAGAACGTGCAGACTCCGCACAGACAGTGACCCAGTGGGGAATTGAACCTGGGACCCTGGCGGTGTGAAGCCACAGTGCTATCCACTTGTGCTACCGTGCTGCTCGCATGGTGGGTTGTGGGGGGGCGAAACGCATGCAAACACGGGGAGAATTTGCAAACTCCACACTGACGGGGACCCAGAGCCGGGATTGCACATGGGACCTCGGCACCGTGAGGCAGCAGTACTAACCACTGCGCCACCGTGCTGCCCGATTTATTAACAATATTAACATGTGGAAAGATAACTAATGAATTGTGATACAGTCAGTAACGAGGAAATGAATTCAGTGAATTCTCCTGGAGCTACTTCTAGTCCATCTTACTACCAACTGGCGGTTATCTCAAGTCACATGATAGATTTCTATCGTCATCAGCTGGTTGGAGGTCGCATCTCTAACTCTATGCAGAACTGTGCACAGGCATATCACCACAAGGAGGAGGGGGCACTGATTGCCAACCCTGACCCATCCCATGGAATGACAGTGGGCACCAGCTCCCCAGAGTTCCACCCCACTGATGAGGCCGCGTCCTGAGGTCAGCACACAGGACAGGGCGGTACGCTTTGCATGTGCTGCCGACAAGTGAGCCAGGACCCTCCGGCCCCAGAGGACGCCGGCCAGGTGCAGCATTGGTCACAGGACAAGGAAGGCAGCTGGCTGCCTCCACCTCAGATGTGCATCCTAGGGAAACACCAAGACGTAGTCGTAGATCTAGGAGGGCCAAGCACATTGAGGATCACTGAGGGCATCGGGGGAGGGGGGGGTGGTGGCACCGCCGGGAGTGAGGTATTGAACAGCACATTAAACTTCTTTTTGCACAACCATTATGATGCCTCGGTCTTTCCTCCGCAATGCGGGCTGAACCCCGGACCATTTCCCATCTCTCCAGACATGGCCCCCCCCCCCCCCCCCCCATGGCGCTCACCCACCCTCCGGCTGTGGACATGGCCCCGGAGCTGTGTCCCATCCCCTGGGTGTTCGATGTTGTGTTGTCTCCCGCAGTGTTCAAGCACAGTGTCGAGACATCAAGGTTTGATCGGAATGTTAGGCAATAACTCCCACATTCTACATGGCCCCCCCATGCATAGGAATCATCTTGGCACCTCTGAAGTGCTCATTTAACCACGATTGCCAATTCCCTATCAGCAGTCGGTGGAGGATATGGGTGATCGGTGGGGCAGACGGGCAGGGTCTAGGGCTGCCCTGGAATGGGTACATGCATTCCAGGAGTTGCCTTGGCTGTGCCTCTCCCCACGGTGGCCCACCGTCAGTCGAGGGTCCTCCATCGCCCGCCGAGCACTGGGGCAGCAAGCCCAGTGCTCCTTGCCTGTGAGCAAAGATGGCTACTCACCTCCTCGGCTCCCCACAGCAGCCCTTCCGCCAGGTTCGCATTTTTCAAAAGGAGTACTAATCGGCGCCAGCATGAACACTCGCTGGGGCGGCTGCTGAATGACAGGAGGCCGTTGGATGTGTGGTCGCTCTCGTTAATTGTATGGAATTGGGGTTTAAGTGCTGATAATTGGTTTCTCAGTATGTTTTGGCAAGATCCCGCTTTTGCCTACGGGAGTGGGCTGGTTGCATCCTATCTGCCCAGCGCGGATCTCGATTTTGGCCTCTCACCAGCCTCGAAACACTTGAGCGAGAGCGCAACAAGGGCGGCAAAATCGCACCCTAAAGAGCTGGAAGTGATGCAATTCTGGCAAAAATATATGTACAGAAACACATCCTTTGATGAAAAATAATTAGGACAGAAAAAACACCAGGCCACAGTTGCAGCTTTGAAGCACAGACTGGATTACAGTGTATGTAAAAGGTTAGATCACCACATCAACAGTTAGGTGTCTGATTTACAACACATGGCTCATAGAAATTCAGATTTCATCACAGCTCAGAGCATATCAAACAACAGCAAAAGTGATTAAACACACATTCAGCATATGTCAATGAATTGTTACATTCAATCATCAAGGTTTTCATCTTTATTTCTGGTAGCGTTCTCAACGGAGGCAGCAAGCTCATTAGACACTTATTACAGAGGAGAAGAGATTCCATATTGGGTACAATGGTCTGGGTTTAATTTTCAGTTTTGAGGTGTTTCTCTCACTCACCCACCTCACTCCAGGTTTCCATGGAAACTGTAGCCACTTGAAATGGCTAACTCCTGATTTAAAATGGCGAACGGCAAAGGCTGATGGGAAAGTCAGCCAACAGGACAAAAACGAGCAGTTGCAGGTTAACTGTGTATTTACCTCTGGAAAGGCCAGACAAGATTGATACCAGCAACCATCAGCATAACAAAACACCAGCCATCTGCATATTAATGAGCAATCCCTGGGAACAATGAGCAACATTTAGACACATAAAGCAAAACCAGACTCTTCGGCGCCAGCAGAAGGCTACACAAAAGGAGGTGAACGACCACCTCAGGACCGCCCATCGATCAGGGAACCGCTCCAGCATTGGAGAAAATCGAACCAAGCGATTGGAACAAAGTCCAATCACTTGGAACCAGGTACAGCGTCTGCCCCGAAAGGCGGGAAGCCCCTGGGGACTATAAGAACTAAGCCCCAAGTTCAAATCGTTCTTCTTGACCGGGTCACTCAGCAACGCGAACCAACCCTTGACAGTGACCGGTTCAGCCGCCGCCGATATCCAGTAAGTCTTACTTCAATGCTCGCTACGAGATAGGCACTCCTAGCTACCAATCTGTACCAACTTCGAATCCCGCAGGCTCAGAATCCGAACGGAAGGCCATTCGTTTCCCTGACCTGGTGGGCCAGTTCCAAGTTAAGTATTGGCCTGTTAGCTGTAGAAGTAGCTTAGACGTAGAATTTGTAATAATAAATGTGCTTTGATTTAAATCTTACAAAGCGGTGTATTGGATTATTGATCATTACTCGGACTTGAACCACGTGGCGGTATCATAAAGGTACCTGGCGACTCAAGAGCAAAGGTGATAAAACAGAGCAATTAAACTAAGGCAAAAGCTAGCAACATTATGAAAATGAAAATCGCTTATTGTCACGAGTAGGCTTCAATGAAGTTACTGTGAAAAGCCCCTAGTCGACACATTCCAGTGCCTGTTCGGGGAGGCTGGTACGGGAATTGAACCGTGCTGCTAGCCTGCCTTGGTTGCTTTAAAAGCCAGCGATTTAGCCCAGTGAGCTAAACCAGCCCTTATTTGGCGACATCCAGATGGGACCTGATCTAGAAGTGGAAAACCACTCAGGGAGAACCCAAGAATTTGAATTAGAGATCCAATTGGAAACAGAAAACCACAAGTGTTCAAGCAGTTCTGATCAATACTCATAATTCAGAAGTGTGTGTATGCATGCGTAACTAACAGGGCGATAAGGTAAAACTGATAGATTTTTTTTGTTGAGTCAAAACTGTCGGAAGTTTGTATTTTGGAAAGTAGAGAAAGCCGTACCCGTATTTACAGCACCGTCTTAATACCCCTGTCGCAAATTTGAAGAGCAGCATTCGGATAGGAAAGATGGCAATGCAGGCAATGCAGCGCCTAATCAACCCCGAGGAATTTTCAGTCGCAGCGACCAGCAGCAGTAGAGTGGGACAATGTCCCATTTGGGAGGAAGAGATCAGGAAATATCTCAAACGGAAAGGATGGCCCCTTTGGAATAAATTCTGTGATAATGAGGAATCAGGCCCCGGGAGTATAGGACATACTTGGTGGGAGAACCTCAGCGAGATCCACAAAAAGAGCTGAGGGAAAGCTCGCAAGCCGATGGCAATCGTGTCCTGCTTGGCACAATGGCGCGAGGATGTCGTGAGGACGCTCCGGAAAGAAGTTGAGGGCATACATCGAATGAGTAATATCGATGTAAGCGAGGTAGAAAAGGAGAATTTGGAATTGAGAAGGAAGTTGGCAGCAAAAGATGTAGAGGTGGAGGATGCCAAAAGGGCACACCAGTCTTGTCTGGCGCACTTAAGCAGCTTCCAGTCTCAATACGAAAAGGCCTAAGTGCGCCAGACAAGACTGGTGTGCCCTTTTGGCATCCTCCACCGCTACATCCTTTGCTGCCAACTTCCTTCTCAATTCCAAATTCTCCTTTTCTACCTCGCTTACATCAGTCTCAATACGAAAAGGCCTATCAGGACACGCAACGTGCAGTCCTGGTACGAGAAGAAACGGAAAAACAGGTAGAGGCATTACAGAAACAGTGTAGTGACCTCAAGGCAGCATTAAGAGCACTCCATGCTGCCACCACAGAACAAAGACAAAGCACGCTAGATCACGCAAAGTGCCGGAAGCAGATTGCAGAGCTGCAATCACTGCTTTCTGTTCAGAAAGGTTTCCCGGAAACTTTTGGAGAAACATTAGATCAGGAAGATGGCCCTGATTGGGAAGAATTGAACGAAACAGCGCAGAGATATGTTCAGGGGACATGTGCGCAGGGAAAGCCACAAAAGAGAAAATCGCCCCAACCCCCCACACAGCAGATAGTTCAAGCTCCAATGAACCCAGTAACCACCCACCGCACAGCCACATCGGACAATGCGGAATTTCTATATTCCACCCCCTTAACAGTTACCCAATTACGGGACGCGTGCGATAAGATCACACCATTCTTCCCCACCTCAGACCCCCACCATTTCTTTGCCACAGTTAAACATCAGGCGACCATGTACGGCCTGGATGAGCGAGAGCATGTAAAGCTCACGGTTTTAAGTTTAGACACTTCAGTAGCAGCAGCCCTTCCCGACCCACAGAATGTAGGAGGAGGCACCCTTGCAGAAATGCATACCGCGATCCTGGATGCGATCGGGTATAACCGGGGTGACCCCGTAGATGGCCTCAACAAATGTAGGCAAAAGAAATCCGAGCACCCCACAGCATTTGCTGGACGCCTGTGGATTCACTTTGCAGCAGCCTTTGGAGACTTAGACCGTGCCCATTTGTCCCCAGACAACATGACCAAATGGACCCGCACCCTTATCTCCCATGCCACAGAAACAGGACAGAAAGCTTGCGCGAGTTATGATCCCTCAGAGGAGGCCCATAACGAGAAGTGGGTAGTGAAATGATTGTCCCGCGCTTGGGAGCAATCTATACAAAGTAAACCCACAGTTAAGAATCCAGAGGAAAAGCAGGCCGGCGCAGATATACAGGCGGTAAAAACAACACACCACGACCCTGCATGGGTGAATGAGGGAAAGAACAGCCCCCCACCCAAGTCACAGGAGTGTTACAACTGTAGACAGTTGGGACACTTCGCAAGAGAGTGCAATGCCCCTAAAAAGCCACAGAGAGCCCAGCAGACGGACACTCTTGAGTAAGAAAAAGACAGAGCCCATTCATAGCTTTAGCGCCCGTTCAGATCAGACGGACCTGACCAGAACGGACTGACGGTGTACCGGTACCCCAGTTGGGTCTGCGACACCCTTCGGGATAGGTCCGGACGACCAGTAGTTGCAGCGAAAATTCGGGGACAACCCATCGAATTTCTATGGGACACAGGAGGGTCCCGCACCACAATAAATTCCTCCACCCTGTTTCAAAACGACACGTGGCCCACTACAGCCACTATCACCCTCAGCGGCTTTACAGGCCACTCACAGCACGGACACATCACAGCCCCTGTACCCATTCAAATCGGTACCATCACCACCAAGCACCCCGTAGTTTTAGTTGACCTATCCCACACAGCAGAACACATTCTGGGAATCGATTTCATGAATTCCCATAATCTTTCATTCGATCCAGTCAACCAGTGTGTCTGGAAGATGGCAAAATCCGCAAGAGCCCCGCAACGCTCAATATAGGAGAGTACGTGAACAAAATTAGCGCAGTAGGCGAATTTTGGTTCAACCCGACCACGCTTAGTACGGACAAGCAGGTTAGGGCAGTTCTGCAAAAGAACAGGGCAGCATTCGCGACCCACAAGCACGACTGTGGATGGATGACTGGCTCCGTACAGATAACAGGACCTGACCCTAGACCCCAAAAACAGTATGGATTTCCACAAGAGGCAGAGGGAGAAATCTCCAAGGTAATAGAAAGCTTATTAGAGCAGGGCGTACTTAGATCAGTAGCCTCCACTAATAATACCCCGATTTGGCCAGTGAGAAAGCCCGATGGATCATGGCGACTGACCATCGATTACCGGGAACTCAACAAAGTCACCCCTGCAGCAGCCCCCACAGTAGCAACAAGTCCCGAGACCATGCTCAAGCAGGGACTCAATTTCTGATTCTTTACGGTTTTGGACGTCAGTAATGGATTCTGGTCCATTCCATTGGCAAATGCGTGCCAGTACAAATTTGCCTTCACCTTTAAAACACAGCAGTACACGTGGACATGCCTGCCACAAGGATTCCACAACTCCCCCTCCATTTTCCACCGACAGCTGGCAAATGGTTTAGCCAAATTCTCTCGCCCCGAATGTCTGGTACAGTATGTAGACGACCTACTACTGCAGACAGACACCAAGGAAGAGCACATTGAGCTTCTGTCCGAACTCCTGGAACTATTACACTCAATCGGTTGTAAAGTCAACCCCAAAAAGGCCAGAATTTGGAAGAAAAAGTGATATATTTGGGAACAATTATCACACATGGTAAACGCGAGATCGAGCATAAAAGGATTGACTCGATTGCTAAATTGCCCCTTCCCCAGAACGTTTCAGCCCTCCGGTCGTTTTTAGGACTGGTTGGCTACTGCCGAAACCACATTGACGGTTTCGCTCAGACCTCCTAAAGAAAGGAGCCCCTTGGGAATGGCTTCCGCAGCATACGGATGCTGTGGACTCTTTAAAACAGGCACTCATAGCACTACAAGTTCCAGACCCGCTTTCTCGTTACGCCATAGAGGTAGCGACCTTTCAGCCGTGCTCCTCCAGGAACGGCATGACCAGTTAAGGCCCGTAGCTTACGCCTCCAGAATTTTAGATGCTGTGGAGCAGGGATTTTCAGCCTGTGAGAGGCACCTGCTCGCAGTATTTTGGGCAGTGCAGTATTTTTCATATATTACAGGACTGAACCCCATCACAATTCTCACCGAACACTTTTACCCACCCAGTTTTTACTGGACGGACGACTCAAGGACGGTACAGTAAGCCAGATTAGAGCAGCAAGATGGACCCTTCTCTTGCAGGGACGGGACATCACTGTTAAACGGACAAAGACGCACACCTTTTTAGCCGACAACTTACAGTACCCCGGAACTCCATGAATGTGAAATTATCTCTCCACACCACAACACAGGCCCCTTTATCGCTAAAACACCCCCCAAAAGATAGGTAGTTCAACCCAGAGCCCCCAGCCCATAAAGATCTGTGTGGATGGATCTTCCACAGTCTTGGATGGGAAGCGCATAACAGGTTGCGGTATATATGTCGAGGACGCGCCCTTGAGGAAATATCGCTAAAACTTCCAGGCCACTTAGGCGCGCAGGCAGCAGAGCTCGCCGCCATCGCGTATATAGTGGAACACCCAGATTCCTTCCCCAGCCCAGCAGACATATACTTGGACAGCCTCTATGTCTGCAACAGCCTCACGGAATTCCTGCCCCTGTGGAAAACAAGAGGATTTGTTTCCGCAGACGGAAAACCTCTACCCTCAGCCCCATTGCTCCGTCATATTTTACAGAAAGCCTAGAACAGGACTTTTGGGATAATCAAAGTCTGTAGTCACCATCGTTCCTCCCCACCCCCCGGAAATGTGAAAGCCGACGCACTGGCTAAAGCAGGTTCCAGGCATGGACATTTTTGGACACCCCCCGAAAGCGCGCCAGTGAATGCAGTTCAGGTCTCACAGACAAAGATCGAGGATCTAGTGGAGGCCCAGAAGCAAGACAGCAATCTCAGGGAGATTGTAAAAGGAAAATATCCAGCTCCCTTTGAGAGGTTCAAAAATGCACTGACCACACATGACGGTGTGGTGTTAAAAGACACCCTTTATGTGGTTCCTGAACAGGACAGGAATCAACTGATTTGTTTGTTCCATGACGGCGGTCATGGACATCAGGGAATCGATCCCACTACAGCCCATCTCAAGCAGCTTTGTTGGTGGCTGAATTTAAAGGAAGATGTAAACCATTGCATCGAGAATTGTCTTATCTGTGCCCAGAATAATCCGAACAGATATGCCAAAAAGGATCAACTCAGCCATACCCGGCCCGTTAATGGCCCCTGGACTAACTTCCAGATTGATTTTATAGGACCATTGCCCCCTTGCAGGAATGGCTATAAATATGTACTTGTGGTAATTGACACATTTACGAAATGGGTGGAAGCATTCCCAGCCCGCACAAACACTGCAAAAAGAACAGCCAAAATTTTGACCCACCACATCTTTACAAGATGGGGACTCCCCCGCAGCATTGAATCAGACCAAGGTTCCCATTTTACGGGACTGTCATGCAGAACGTCCTCACGATATTTGGCATCACCCAAAAATTCCACATAGCATACCACCCACAGTCGAGTGGTATCATGGAGCGCATGAATCGGACCCTGAAATCCACCCTCAGACAAATGGTCCAGCAGAACAACACCACTTGGGACTCAGTCCTCCCTTTTGCGCTGATGTTTCTGCGTCATACAATTTCTACTTCCACAGGTTACACCCCACACACTCTCATGACCCGACGCCCCATGAAAGGCACAGAATATTTACTAGGTTTAGACTTGACCAGCCCCGAAGTGACGGCCCTCACACACGAGAAAGAAGTAGAGCAATTAGTGGAAAATGTTAAAACGGCTTAGCTAGCAGCCGCAGTAAAATTGGGCACCAGAAAGAAACAGAACAAGGCTTGTTTCGACACGACAGTGCATGCGACTGAGTACAGTATAGGACAGCAAGTTATGCTCTCTGTATATAACCCCAGCACATTCCTGTCACCAAAATACTCGGGTCCGTACTCCATTGCGGATAAAGTAAGCCCTTCCGTGTATAAAATAAAGTACCCCAATGGTAAGACTGCGTGGTTCCATATAAACCAGCTGAAGGCATACGGAACACAGTCTAACCACGCACACCACGTCATGCTCGACGCAGCACACCACGCCCCGCCCACAGCCAACGTAACCCTACCATCCCCCAACACGTCCAGCCCAGCCACGGACTCGACCTCGACTCCACCCCTGAAATATACACTCCGCCCTGAAACGCCCACAGACTGCAGCAGCAGAGACAGCGACTGTGACTCAGACGATAGCCACAGCACGCCTCCCTACTATCCCCATGTAACAGGAACCACACCCAGCGACTCCGACTACGATCCAAGTGATCCCTTCATGATCACTTTCCTGAACAAACCCCACCACCGACCACCGAACTACACTGACAACCCCAATTTTGTCCCCACACAACTAGACACCAACTATTGGCACCGAGATAACTCGTTCCGACTCATCCGCAACGACGAGAGCGACCCCACCTCACACCATGCAGCCCTTTCAGCCCTGATACACTCAAGAGTTTGGTACCCGGGAGAAGATGACGACCTTGGATCTGACTCCATACCGAGAACCCCTTTGCGACCCTTTTCGCAACCGAGAACTGAGGTGTCCAGATGATGTTTTTAAAGGAACCGCTTGGGAGAAGTGGTGTCCTTTCTGATGGAACCTGCAGAATGTTTTATGTTGTTTGTAAGTTTGTTAAATGTTGTATGTCCAACAGGAGAATATTTTTCTCACTGCCCCACGCCTATTCGGCCGAAACCTCTGAGGACTTGCCTACAGAGACTCACTATTGCTGGACACTAGTTCAGCGGAACTAGCTTGTCTGCAGAGACTGGTTAAGGAACCGGACGCCCGTTCATAACTGCCCTTCTGGTTCGAAGGAAAGAACCACTACGGCAGCCCCACCACGATGACTACATTTTTTGCCCGTTCTTGTTGGTTGCTCAGGCAGTGGAGAAACGGCTTGGGACCCGCCATGCCTGGGAACCCCCCCTCTGGTCAATTACGCTCGGGTAGGAGAGACACGGCATTGGTAGCCGTCCTACCCCGGGACTCCATCCAACTCTTACCCGTCGCGGCCCATACGCACCTCATTTTGGCACTTTCAGTTCAAAAAGTTTTGTTTTGTTTAGGTAACCTTTAGGTTGCCAACCACATGCTATTTACATCCTGAAACATTTGGATGGTAAATTGCACAGTCTGCGAGACGGCTCGCACTGGTTCATTATTGGGAAGTGTGTCTTGTCCTAAAATTCGGTTTTTGAAAAAAAAATGAGGGAGTCACACATAGTGACCAATTATAAAGGGAGTAATTGGCACTACAGGACAGACACACTATCGTACGAGGTACTAAACAAAGATAGTGACAGACACTATGCTTGTTTCCACAGAACTCCAGAAGCTCCAGGACCGGAGAAGAGAAGAAAGAAAAGGAAAGAGAAGAGCCATGAGGACTTCCTTCACAGGGATCAGCATCATATTTATGGACATTTGGTTGCGCGTGAACGCGAACCCCATGACTTCAAGCCCCCCAGCCGTTAATGTTTCACTTCCCCGCAGTACCCAGAGCACAGTCACCAGCGACACCACATCATCTTGGTGTGTCAGGTTTATAACCTGGTACTCTCTGTCCTATGTAATAGAAACATTACTGGTATTAACGACACTCTGCTGCATAGTGCAGACTATGCGTCTACGAGAAGGAGAGCCTACCGCGCTCGAACCCCAGTATATAGGATCAGATCCCCTATTTTCGGATACGACCAGACGCCCGACCCCCGCGATCTATAATAAAGTGCATTCACTTGCGTTTATTGTAAATAAAGAAATGTAAATAACTGTTCATGAGCAAATTGTACAATCCTGAGCTTGACTGCGAAGCCAGGAAGACTGATGTATAAAATGCTATGATTTTGTTTGTATGGTTGAGGAAGTTAGGATGATGAAACGTTTAAGTGAGTGTAGTGTATGAAGAATAGTTAGAGGTTCCCAGTTTATTGTTTTGTAATGCATGTCCCTGTTTGACATAGCGCCCTCAGAATTGTTAGTTAAAAATGTTTTGCATAGACTTCCGGGTGCAGCGATGACCAGCTAAGTCGCACGTTTCGGCAGCTCCCGGTGGAACGGACTTTTGGGCTCTTAATAAGAGCCCCAACGGCAATTTTAACGGCTAGAAGCACTGTGCGGTAAACCAGAAGGGAATCCCCCCTGGAAACGGATGGAAAAAGGAGAGGGAAGTGGCCAGATTGCAGTGGATCCTTTGGAGCAGCGGCAAGGAAGGCAAGCAAGAACCAAGATGGCGACGGAAGGTGGCAGTTTCATATGGGGCCCTGAACAACAAGGGTTTTTGAAATGTTGCGTGGAAGAACTTAAAAAGGAAATGAAGAAGGAGCTGTTGGACCCGGTATTACAGGCGATCGAAGGGCTAAAGGATGAGCAAAAGACCCAGGAGCGGGAGCTTCGGGTCGTGAAGGCACAGGCTGCCGAGAACGAGGACGATATACAGGGCCTGGTGGTGAAGACGGAGATGCACGAGGCACACCATAAACGATGTGTGGAAAGACTGGAGGTGCTGGAGAATAACGCGAGGATGAATAATTTAAGGATTCTTGGTCTTCCTGAAGGTGCAGAAGGAGCAGACGTCGGGGCATATGTGAGCACGATGCTGCACTCGTTAATGGGAGCGGAGGCCCCGGCGGGTCCGCTGGAGGTGGAGGGAGCATACCAAGTGATGGCGCGAGGACCGAGAGCAGGAGAAATTCCTAGAGCCATAGTGGTGAGATTCCTCCGTTTTAAGGACAAAGAGATGGTCCTTAGATGGGCAAAGAAAACTCGGAACAGTAGGTGGGAGAACGCGGTGATCCGCGTATATCAAGACTGGAGTGCGGAGGTGGCGAGAAGGAGGGCGAGCTTTAATCGGGCCAAGGCGGTGCTTCACAAAAAGAAGATAAAATTTGGAATGCTGCAACCGGCAAGACTGTGGGTCACATATCAAGGGAGGCACCACTACTTTGAGACGGCGGATGAGGCGTGGACTTTTATTGTGGAAGAAAAACTGGGATAAGCGGGTTATTAAAAAAGAACGTTTGAAACAAAGTGGTGGGGCGAGTATGGGGGGCGAAGAGGGGGGAAAAAGGGGGGGAAAGATGAGTTTTATGTTATTAATCCTGCGATGCGGTAACTTTTCTCTCTTCCACAGGTGGTGGTGGAGGGAGGAAGGGAGGTAGAGGAGATGGGGCATTGGCCATGGGGGGCGGGGCCAAAAGGGAAGCGTGGGCTTTGTTCCCGCGCTATGATAATCATGGCGGGAATAGGGAAGCAGGAATGAGGGGGCGTCGCATGGTGCGAGCCGAGGTCACGGGGGGGGAAGCCGAGGTCGGCCAGAGTTTGCTGACTTCTGGGAGCAACATGGGGGGGTGTATCTACGCTAGTGGGGGATCTAGTGGATGGGGGTGGGAGGGGGGAGTTACTGGGTTGCTGCTGCTAGGGAGAGGGGGGAGCCGGAATGGGGTGGGGTGGGCGGGGGGTACCGCCTGGGGGGGGGACACAGCTGCGTGGGAACCGGGTGAGGAGCTGGAAAAAGGGGATGGCTAATCGACAAGGGGGGGGGGGGGGGGTAAAAAGCCCCCCAACCCGGTTGATCACGTGGAATGTGAGAGGGCTGAACGGGCCGATAAAGAGGGCACGAGTACTCGCACACCTTAAGAAACTTAAGGCAGACGTGGTTATGTTACAAGAGACGCACTTGAAACTTATAGGCCAGGTTAGACTACGCAAAGGATGGGTGGGGCAGGTGTTTCATTCGGGGCTAGATGCGAAAAACAGGGGGGTGGCTATACTAGTGGGGAAGCGGGTTATGTTTGAGGCAAAGACCATAGTGGCGGATAGCAGGGGCAGATACGTGATGGTGAGTGGCAAATTACAGGGGGAGGCGGTGGTCTTGGTAAACGTATATGCCCCGAACTGGGATGATGCCAATTTTATGAGGCGCATGCTAGGACGCATCCCGGACCTAGAGGTGGGAAAGTTGGTAATGGGGGGAGATTTCAATACGGTGCTGGAGCCAGGGCTGGACAGGTCGAGATCCAGGACTGGAAGGAGGCCGGCTGCAGCCAAGGTGCTTAAAGATTTTATGGAGCAGATGGGAGGAATAGACCCGTGGAGATTTAGCAGACCTAGGAGTAAGGAGTTTTCGTTTTTCTCCTATGTCCACAAAGTTTATTCGCGAATAGACTTTTTTGTTTTGGGAAGGGCGTTGATCCCGAAGGTGAGGGGGACGGAGTATACGACTATAGCCATTTCGGATCACGCTCCACATTGGGTAGACTTGGAGATAGGGGAGGAACCAGAAGGGCGTCCACCCTGGAGAATGGACATGGGACTAATGGCAGATAAAGGGGTGTGTCTAAGGGTGAGGGGGTGCATTGAAAAATACTTGGAACTCAACGATAACGGGGAGGTCCAGGTGGGAGTGGTCTGGGAGGCGCTGAAGGCAGTGGTTAGAGGGGAGCTGATATCAATAAGGGCACATAAAGGAAAGCAGGAGAGTAGGGAACGGGAGCGGTTGCTGCAAGAACTTCTGAGGGTGGACAGGCAATATGCGGAGGCACCGGAGGAGGGACTGTACAGGGAAAGGCAAAGGTTACACGTAGAATTTGACTTGCTGACAACGGGTACTGCAGAAGCACAGTGGAGGAAGGCACAGGGTGTACAGTATGAGTATGATGTGGAGATGCCGGCGTTGGACTGGGGTGAGCACAGTACGAAGTCTTACAACACCAGGTTAAAGCCCAACAGGTTTGTTTCGATGTCACTAGCTTTCGGAGCGTTGCTCCTTCCTCAGGTGAATGAAGAGGTCTGTTCCAGAAACACAAAAAAAGACAAATTCAAAGATGCCAAACAATGCTAGGAATGCGAGCATTAGCAGGTGATTAAATCTTTACAGATCCAGAGATGGGGTAACCCCAGGTTAAAGAGGTGTGAATTGTACCAAGCCAGGACAGTTGGTAGGATTTCGCAGGCCAGATGGTGGGGGATGAATGTAACGCAACATGAATCCCAGGTCCCGGTTGAGGCCGCACTCATGTGTGTGGAACTTGGCTATAAATTTCTGCTCGGCGATTCTGCGTTGTCGCGGGTCCTGAAGGCCGCCTTGGAGAACGCTTACCTGGAGATCAGAGGCTGAATGCCCTTGACTGCTGAAGTGTTCCCCGACTGGAAGGGAACATTCCTGCCTGGTGATTGTTGCGCGATGTCCGTTCATTCGTTGTCGCAGCGTCTGCATGGTCTCGCCAATGTACCACGCTTCGGGACATCCTTTCCTGCAGCGTAAGAGGTAGACAACGTTGGCCGAGTCGCACGAGTATGTACCGCGTACCTGGTGGGTGGTGTTCTCACGTGTAATGGTGGTATCCATGTCGATGATCTGGCACGTCTTGCAGAGATTGCCATGACAGGGTTGTGTGGTGTCGTGGTCGCTGTTCTGAAGACTGGGTAGTTTGCTGCAAACAATGGTTCGTTTGAGGTTGCGCGGTTGTTTGAAGGCAAGTAGTGGGGGTGTGGGGATGACCTTGGCAAGATGTTCATCGTCATCAATGACGTGTTGAAGGCTGTGAAGAAGATGACGTCGTTTCTCCGCTCCGGGGAAGTACTGGACGACGAAGGGTATTCTGTCGGTTGTGTCCCATGTTTGTCTTCTGAGGAGGTCGGTCTGGTTTTTCGCTGTGGCGCGTTGGAACTGTCGATCGATGAGTCGAGTGCCATATCCCGTTCGTACGAGGGCATCTTTCAACGTCTGTAGATGTCTGTTATGCTCCTCCTCGTCTGAGCAGATCCTGTGTATACGGAGCGCTTGTCCATGGGGGATGGCTTCTTTAATGTGTTTAGGGTGGAAGCTGGAGAAGTGGAGCATAATGAGGTTATCCGTAGGTTTGCGGTAAAGCGAAGTGCTGAGGTGACCGTCCTTGATGGAGACCAGTGTGTCCAAGAATGCAACTGATTTTGGGTATGAGTGTGGGGAGAAGGCGAGCAGGTAGCTGGCCCATCAATTGAGGAAAAGGGGAGCAGCGAGGGAAATAGGGGGAGTGAGGGATGAGGAAGGAGAGATTCTCAGGGATGTTAATATATAAGTATAATATGTATAGGTTGTTGTTATAGATAATTGTATATTGGACTGTTAAAACATATTTTTGGAGAATATTTATCTGGGACAAGGCAGTTGCCATTTAGTTTTGTTTTTGTTTATATATTATTTATTTCTTGTTTATAAAACTGGCCATTGTTATTTATATTGTTATATTACTGTGTAAAGGATACACAATGTACTGTGATGGTTGGCCAAAAATTTTCAATAAAATTTTTTTTTTTTTTTTTTTAATGTTTTGCATAGCTATGGTCAGTGCAGAGGCCATGAAGGAAGTGCCCCCCCCAGGTCAGGGAACGGAAAGCAACATAGTTATGTAATCCTTCACGCTTCACGTTCGGATCACAAGGAGGGAAATGTAGCCACTTGAAATGGCTAACTCCCGATTTAAAATGGCGAACGGCAAAGGCTGATGGGAAAGTCAGCCAACAGGACAAAAATGAGCAGCTGCAGGTTGCCTTGTATTTACCTCTGGAAAGGCCAGACAAGATCGATACCAGCAACCATCAGCATAACAAAACACCAGCCATCTGTATACTAATGAGCAATCCCCAGGAACAATGAGCAACATTTAGGCACATAAAGCAAAACCAAAACTACAGGGGGAGACGGTGGTTTTGGTAAACGTACATGCCCCGAACTGGGATGATGCCAATTTTATGAGGCGGATGCTAGGACGCATTCCGGACCTAGAGATGGGAAAGCTGATAATGGGGGGAGATTTTAATACGGTGTTGGAACCAGGGCTGGATAGGTCGAAGTCCAGGACTGGAAGGAGGCCGGCAGCAGCCAAGGTACTTAAAGATTTTATGGAGCAGATGGGAGGTGTAGACCCGTGGAGATTTAGCAGACCTAGGAGTAAGGAGTTCTCGTTTTTCTCCAATGTCCATAAAGTCTACTCGCGAATAGACTTTTTTGTGCTGGGAAGGGCGTTGATCCTGAAGGTGAGGGGAACGGAGTATACGGCTATAGCCATTTCGGATCACGCTCCACACTGGGTAGACTTGGAGATAGGGGAGGAAACAGGAGGGCGCCCACCCTGGAGAATGGACATGGGACTAATGGCAGATGAGGGGGTGTGTCTAAGGGTGAGGGGGTGCATTGAAAAGTACTTGGAACTCAATGCTAATGGGGAGGTCCAGGTGTGAGTGGTCTGGGAGGCGCTGAAGACGGTGGTTAGAGGGGAGCTGATATCAATAAGGGCACATAAAGGGAAGCAGGAGAGTAAGGAACGGGAGCGGTTGCTGCAAGAACTTTTGAGGGTGGACAGACAATATGCGGAAGCACCGGAGGAGGGACTGTACAGGGAAAGGCAAAGGCTACATGTAGAATTTGACTTGCTGACTACGGGCACTGCAGAGGCACAATGGAGGAAGGCACAGGGTGTACAGTACGAATATGGGGAAAGGCGAGCAGGTTGCTGGCACACCAATTGAGGAAAAGGGGAGCAGCGAGGGAAATAGGTGGAGTGAGGGATGAGGAAGGAGAGATGGAGCGGGGAGCGGAGAGAGTGAATGGAGGGTTCAAGACATTTTATAAAAAATTATATGAAGCTCAACCCCCGGATGGGAGGGAGAGAATGATGGGCTTTTTGGATCGGCTGGAATTTCCCACGGTGGAAGAGCAGGAAAGGGTGGGACTGGGAGCACAGATCGAGGTAGAAGAAGTGGTGAAAGGAATTAGGAGCATGCAGGCGGGAAAGGCCCCGGGACCGGATGGATTCCCAGTCGAATTCTATAGAAAATATGTGGACTTGCTCGCCCCGATATTGACGAGGACCTTTAATGAGGCGAAGGAAAGGGGACAACTGCCCCCGACTATGTCTGAAGCAACGATATCGCTTCTCTTAAAGAAGGAAAAGGACCCGCTACAATGCGGGTCCTATAGACCTATTTCCCTCCTAAATGTAGATGACAAGATCCTGGCCAAGGTAATGGCAATGAGAATAGAGGAATGTGTCCCGGGGGTGGTCCACGAGGACCAAACTGGGTTTGTGAAGGGGAGACAGCTGAACACGAATATACGGAGGCTGTTAGGGGTAATGATGATGGCCCCACCAGAGGGGGAAACGGAGATAGTAGTGGCGATGGATGCCGAGAAAGCATTTGATAGAGTAGAGTGGGATTATTTGTGGGAGATGTTGAGGAGATTTGGTTTTGGAGAGGGGTATGTTAGATGGGTGCAGCTGTTGTATAGGGCCCCGATGGCGAGCGTGGTCACGAATGGACGGGGATCTGCATATTTTCGGCTCCATAGAGGGACAAGGCAGGGATGCCCTCTGTCCCCATTATTGTTTGCACTGGCGATTGAGCCCCTGGAGATAGCGTTGAGGGGTTCCAAGAAGTGGAGGGGAGTACTTATAGGAGGAGAAGAACACCGGGTATCTTTGTATGCGGACGATTTGTTACTATATGTGGCAGACCCGGCGGAGGGGATGCCAGAAATAATGCGGATACTTGGGGAGTTTTCAGGGTATAAATTGAACATGGGGAAAAGTGAGTTGTTTGTGGTGCATCCAGGGGAGCAGAGTAGAGAAATAGAGGATCTACCGTTGAGGAAGGTAACAAGGGACTTTCGTTACCTGGGGATCTAGATAGCCAAGAATTGGGGCACATTGCATAGGTTAAATTTAACGCGGTTGGTGGAACAAATGGAGGAGGATTTCAAGAGATGGGATATGGTATCCCTGTCACTGGCAGGGAGGGTGCAGGCGGTTAAGATGGTGGTCCTCGCGAGATTCCTCTTTGTGTTTCAGTGCTCCCCGGTGGTGATCACGAAGGCTTTTTTTAAAAGGATCGAAAAGAGCATCATGGGTTGTGTGTGGGCCGGGAAGACCCCGAGAGTGAGGAAGGGATTCTTACAGCGTAGCAGGGATAGGGGGTGGCTGGCACTACTGAGCCTAAGTGAGTATTATTGGGCCGCTAATATTTCAATGGTGAGTAAGTGGATGGGAGAGGAGGAGGGAGCGGCGTGGAAGAGATTAGATAGGGCGTCCTGTAGTGGGACTAGCCTACAGGCTATGGTGACAGCCCAATTGCCGTTCTCACCGAGGAACTACACCACAAGCCCGGTGGTGGTGGCTACACTGAAGATTTGGGGACAGTGGAGACGGCATAGGGAAAGACTGGAGCCTTGGGGGGGTCCCCGATAAGAAACAACCATAGGTTTGCCCCGGGGGGAATGGATGGGGGATATGGAATGTGGCAAAGAGCAGGAATAACGCAACTGAAAGATCTGTTTGTGGATGGGAAGTTCGCGAGTCTGGGAGCGCTGACCGAGAAATATGGGTTGCCCCAAGGGAATGCATTCAGGTATATGCAACTGAGGGCTTTTGCGAGGCAACAGGTGAGGGAATTCCCGCAGCTCCCGACACAAGAGGTGCAGGACAGAGTGATCTCAAAGACATGGGTGGGGGGTGGTAAGGTGTCAGATATATATATATATAGGGAAATGAGGGACGAAGGGGAAACTATGGTAGATGAACTAAAAGGGAAATGGGAAGAAGAGCTGGGGGAGGAGATCGAGGAAGGGCTGTGGGCAGATGCCCTAAGCAGGGTAAACTCGTCGTCCTCGTGTGCCAGGCTAAGCCTGATTCAATTTAAGGTATTACACAGGGCGCATATGACTGGAGCAAGGCTCAGTAAATTTTTTGGGGTGGAGGATAGGTGTGCGAGGTGCTCGAGAAGCCCAGCGAATCATACCCATATGTTTTGGTCATGCCCGGCACTACAGCGGTTTTGGATGGGGGTGACAAAGGTGCTTTCAAAAGTAGTGGGGGTCCGGGTCGAACCAAGCTGGGGGTTGGCTATATTTGGGGTTGCACAAGAGCGGTGAGTGCAGGAGGCGAGAGAGGCCGATGTTTTGGCCTTTGCGTCCCTAGTAGCCCGGCGCAGGATATTGCTAATGTGGAAAGAAGCCAAGCCCCCGGGGGTGGAGACCTGGATAAATGACATGGCAGGGTTTATAAAGCTAGAGCGGATTAAGTTCGTCCTAAGGGGGTCGGCTCAAGGGTTCACCAGGCGGTGGCAACCGTTCGTCGAATACTTCGCAGAAAGATAGATGGAATGGAAAAAAGAAGGCAGCAGCAGCAGCCCAGGTTCGGGGGGGGGGGGGGGGGGGCGGGGAGGGGGAACCAGAAGGACTCTCAGGGTTATTAATATATACTGTATAGTATGTATAGGTCGTTGCTACAGATAATTATATATTGGACTGTTAAATTATATTTTTGGAGAGTGTTACTTGTGATAAGGCAGTTGCCAATTAGGGTTAGTTTCCATTTTTGTTATTTATTATTTATTCATTTTCTGTTTATAAAATAGGTCATTGTTATTTGTGTTGTTATAATATTGTGTAAAGGATGCACAATGTACTGTGTTGGTTGACCAAAAATTTTCAATAAAATATTATTTAAAAAAATAAATAAAGCAAAACCAGACTCGTCGGTGCCAGCAGAAGCTGACACAAAAGGAGGTGAACGACCACCTCAGGACCGCCCATTGATCAGGGAACCACTCCAGCATTGGAGAAAATCGAACCAAGTGATTGGGACAAAGTCCAATCACTTGGAACCAGGTACAGGGTCCGCCCCAAAAGGACTATAAGAATTAAGCCCCAAGTTCAAATTGTTCTTCTTGACCGGGTCACTCAACAACGCAAACCATCCCTTGACAGTGACCGGTTCAGCCGCTGCCGATATCCAGTAAGTCTTACTTCAACGCTCGCTACGAGATAGGCGCTCCTAGCTACCAATCCGTACCAACTTCGAATCCCGCAGGCTCAGAATCCGAACGAAAGGCCATTTGTTTCCCTGACCTGGTGGGACAGTTCCAAGTTAAGTATTGGCCTGTTAGCTGTAGAAGTAGGTTAGACGTAGAATTTGTACATGAGTAGTGATTACTGTGTATAATAAATGTGCTTTGATTTAAATCTTACTAAGAGGTGTATTGGATTATTGATCATTACTCGGACTTGAACCACGTGGCGGTATCATAAAGGTACCTGGCGACTCAAGAGCAAAGGTGATAAAACAGAGCAATTAAACTAAGGCAAAAGTTAGCAACAAAAGTCATATGCATGTCAGATGGTAAAGGGGAGAAAGACTTGGGCAGTTGAAGTCAAGGTCTCCAATGATGGGACAACTAGATGAGTGCAGATATCTCAAGAGGAGATTTAGAGAATGAGGGGGTGAAGCCATGGCAGGGTTTGAAAATAAGGATGAAACATAAATGCTGCGTAATGCAACAAAGGTGGGCACAGAGGTGACGGGTGAATGGGACTTACTGCAAGTTGGGAAACCGGCTGCAGAATTTGAGAGGACCTCAAGTGTCAGAGTGAAGAACATGGCACGGTTTTGCATTACAATAGTAAAGTCTAGAAGTAACACAGGGATATGTGAGCGTTCAACCACAGATGACTTTAGGCAGGGGTGGCATAGGCAATGTTATCAAAGTGGGAATAGACCTTGTGGCGGCACAGGTGTGGTCATGGAGATATAGTCAGAAGCTCATCTCATGGTCAAATGTAGAACCAAGAATGTCAGCAGTCTGGTACAGCTTCAAATATTTACCGTGGGGAGTCTTTTTCTTTCTTTTTGAAATAAATTTAGAGTACCCAATTATTTTGTTTCCAATGAAGGGGCAATTTAGTGTGGCCAATCCACCTAACCTGCACATCTTTGGGTTGTGGGGGTGAGACCCACGCGGACACGGAGAGAATGTGCAAACTTCACATGGACAGTGACCCAGGGCCAGGATCGAACCCGGGTCCTCGGGGCCTAGGCAACATTGCTAACCACTGCATCACTGTGCCGCCCTCTGGAGAGGAATAGAGTCAGTGACTCGGGAAGAGTTTGTTGCAGGGATCAAAAACAAATGGCTTCAGGCTTCCCAATATTTAGAGGAAATTTCTACTCATCCAGTAGTTCAAAAAGGACAGAAGGGAGAGAGAGAGAGTTATTTTTTGTGAGGGGTGATTATGGCAGATTTGAAACACGAAAAAATTGGTTTAAAAAATGTTAACATGGGAGCAGTTCAGTGGTTTAGGTAATTAAGGTGGTCCACATGACTGTGGGCCAGACGACCAGGTTCTTTGAGGAGGTGGAGGATAGGTGAGAGCGCTGTGCGGGGTGTCCTGCGAACCATGTCCATATGCTTTGGGCATGTCCGAGGCGGAGGGGTTTCTGGCAGGGGTTTGCTGACATCATGTCGGAGGTCTTAAAAGTGAGGGTGGGGAGGCATGGTAGCGACGAGTAAGGGCGGGTTGGAAAAGGTGGCATTGTTTGTGCAAGCCACGTTTGCTGGGGTTTGTGCTCGGGGGGTTTGTTGGTTATTTTGTTGTGTTTTTGTTGAAGTTTGATGTTTAAAATTGTTAAAATTATAAATGCCTCAATAAAATATTTTCTAAAAAAAAATAATTAAATGCCCCCAACAAGTGTGGTGTCAGGTCCGTCGGACATTTCTTAGAAATTTCCGCCGGGTACCCGTCCGGCCCTGGTACCTTCCCCAACTTCAGACCCCCGATACTATCCAGCACCTAGTTCAGCCCGAGAGGCTCCTCCAATGCCTGCCTCTTGCTTCCTCTGCCTGGGAAATTCCAGCTCGTCTAGAAACCGCCCCTTGGCCCTCTCCTCTCCCCCGGGTCCACCTCGTAAAGTTCCTCATAGTACTCCCTAAACGCCTCGTTTATTTTCCTCAGCTCCAACACCACATCCCCAGCCCGTATCTTCAAGATTTCCCTGGATGGGGCCTTCCTCCGCAGCTGGTCAGCAAGAATGCGGCTCACCTTCACCCCATACTCATATTACACCCTTCCTGCCTTATGCTGTTGCCCTACCGCCCTCCTTGTTGTCAACCTGTCAAACTGCCCTGCAACTTTTTCCTCCTCGCCAATCCCTTTGCGATGGGCACCCTCGAATACTCCCTGTCCACCTCCACTATCTCACTCACTAGATGGTCATATTCCTCCCTCCTTTCCCTATCCGCACGAGCCTAAAACAAAATAATTTCTCCCCGATCAACTGCCTTCAGTGCTTCCAAAAAAATGGCAGTCGACACCTCCCCATTCTGAATCAACTCCACATACTCCTGAATTGCCACTCACACCTTATCACGAAAACCTCCAACCACCAGCAACCCCAAATCAAACCTCCACCCCAGCCTCTGCTCTCATCCCGATCTAAACCGAATCTCCAGCCAGTGGGGCGCATGGTCAGAGATAACTATCCCCGCAAACTCTGCCCCCTCCACCCCAACCAAAATCTTCCAACTCACTACAATCAATCCTCGAATGCACGTTACATGAAAAGAAGGAATACTCCCTTCTCCCCAGGTTCTGTAAGTGCCATGGATCCACCATACCCTGCCTCTCCATAAATCCACCCAGCTCTCTTGCCATTCGCACCCTACCCATCGAACTGGGGCTCGATCTATCCACCCCCGGCTCCAGGACACAGTTAAAATCTCCTCCCATGATCAACTGCTGTGTGGCCAAATCCGGGGTCGCTGCCAGCAACCACCTCATAAAATCTGCATCATCCCAATTTGGGACATACACATTCACCAACACCACCGCCGCCTCTTCCAATACCCCACTCACAAATGTCCCACCCGGATCCCTCACCTCCTTCACTCACAAATTCCATTTTTTGCTCATTAAAATAGCCACAAACCCAGAGTGGAAAACCTGCACGACCCACCCCTTTCTTAACCTAATCTGGTCCTTTATGCGGAGGTACATCTCCTGAAGGAAGAACACCCCCGCTTTCAAGCTTCTGAGGTGTGCGAACCTTTTAACTGGCCCATTCAGTCCCCGGATGTTCCACGTTACCAGCCTTACCGGAGGCCTATGCCTCCAATCCCCTCTATCATCCGTCACCTTCCCCACTTAACTCCATCCCCATTAATTCCACCCTATACCTAGCCCATTTATGACAGCCCCCCTTCCCCAGGCCACCCCTCTCGGCCTTCTCCCCCACCACCTCACTTCCATTCACCAGCATTACTTGCTACCGAGGCAGTCCCTGCTCAAAGGCACCTCCCAGTGACCTCACCTCCCCCTTCCACCACTCCTCAACCCAAGAAAGATCGCTCCCTGGTGACCTTACCCTCCCCCGCCCAAACAAAGACTCCTCCTGAATTCCAGGCTGCCTCCCCCAAAAGCAAACAAACAAATGCGAAAGACATACAGTCCCATAAAACAGGAGTGGGGGATGGGAACATCCATCCCCACAAAACTCTTCACACCTACTACCCTTTACAATCCCAACAGTAAACAGCAAACCCAGAAAAGGGCCCCGTACAAACTGGAGGGGACAGAAATCCCCCAATCCCTACCCCCACTTCAAACAGCTTTCCAACCATTTCAAACTGCCAGCACTCCGATTCCCCCGCATTGTCCACTCAGTTCTCCCCCAGTTTATGCTCCTTAATGAAGTCTTCTGCCACTTCTGGGGTCTCAAAATAATACACCCAGCCTTTGAGCATCACCCATAATTTTGCCGGGAAGCACCCCGAAACTGATCCACTGCCGGTACAGCACCGCCTTGGCCTTGTTGAACCCTGGCTGCCACTTCGCCAACTCGGCTCCGATGTCCTGATAAATACGGACCTTGTTCCCCTCCCATTCACAGGTACGTTTCTCCTTGGACCAACACAAAATCTTCTCTTCCTCCACAAATTTGTGGAGTCACATGATCACCACCCATGTCGGCTGCCCAGCTCCTTGCTTCTGCCTGAGGGACCTATGTGCTCAGTCCACTTCAGGGGCCATATCTACCACCCCTTCTGCCATCAGCCACCCAGCATCTTCAAGATGTACCTCGTGGCACTCACACCTCGCACTCCTTCAGGCTGACCCACTATTCGCAGGTTCTGCCTTCTCAAGTATTCTCCTGCTCCTCTTCACATTTGCCCTCAACATTTTACAAAGGTCTCCTCGGAGCCCCACCTCCGCTTCCAGAGTCACCACTCGACCGCTTTAGTCCAAGATCACTCATTCGATTTCCCTAATCTGCGATCCCTGCATTTCTAAACACTTCTCCACCCGTTCCATCAAACTCTTCATGGGTGCCACAGCTCCTTCGATGGCCTTTGAGCCACCCTCACGCATTTCCTTCCTCTGTTGGCTTCTTTCCGCCATCAACTGCTCCATCCCCCTTGCACCAGCCCTTCCCCCTCCGCCATCCTTACATTGGCTGCTGCGCCACACGTTTCCCCCAACTCTTTGGCCAGGTCTCTCACCATCTTCAGCTGGGTTTGGTAACCATATCACTCCCGGGGGGAAACTATTCCTCCGACCTACACCGACACCTTCTCATCAAAATTCCACTCATTATCCGGTAAAAAGAGCTCTTTTCTGTGCCTTCCAAGCAGGAGCTGCCCGGTGAGTGACCATGGCCACCACCGGAAGTCCCCAACTTCCAGGATTCTATAGACTCTGCAGATTGGAAAGCAGCTAATGTAACACCGCTATTTAAAAAAAAAAAAGGGAGGTAGAGAGAAACCAGGGAATCATAGACTAGTAAGACTGACGCAAGGTAGGGGGAAAAATTTGAGAATCCATTACCAATCATTTTATAAGCTGAGCACTTAGAAAATAAAGGCAGGGCTCTGACAGTCAGTATGGATTTATGAAGGGGAAATCATGGTACTGGAATTCTTTGACGATGTAACTAGTAGAATTGATGCGGGGGAGCCTGTGGATGTGGGTATTTGGACTTTCAGAAGGCTTTTGACAAAGTCCCGCCTAAGAGACCAGCGTGTAAAATTAAAGTGCATGGGATTAGGGGTAGTATATTGAGATGGATAGAAAACTGGTTAGCAGAGAGGAAACAAAGAGTACGAATTAATGGGTCTTTTTCAAATTGGCAGGCAGTGACTAGTGGGGTCACTAATGCTAGGACCTCAGCTATTTACAATATATAAAAGATTTAGACTTGAGAACAAAATGTAATATCTCCAGATTTGCAGATGACACCAAGTTGGGTGAAAGGATGAGCTGTGAGGAGTATGCAAAGATCCTTCAGTGTGGTATGGACAGACCGAGTGAATGGGCAAATGAATGGCAGATGCAGCATAATTTGGATAAATGTGAGGTTATCCACTTCTGGTTGCAAAAATGAGACGGCAGACTATTATGTGAATGGCCATAAGTTAGGAGAGGGGAATGTGCAACGAGGCCTGGGTGTCCTCGTCACCAGTAACTCATGGTAAGCATGCAGGTACAGCAGGCAGTAAAGAAGGCAAATGGTATGCTGGCCTTCGTAGAGAGAGGATTAGAGTACAATTATATTGGTGAGGCCACACCTGGGATGTGTGCTGGACCATACAGGGTAGATGCAGGATGTTCCCAATGGTGGGTGTGTCCAAAACCAGGGATCACATTCTTAGGATACGGGGCAGACCATGTAGGACAGAGATGAGGAAAATTGTCTTCACCCAGAGTGATGAGCCTGTGGAATTAATTACCACAGCAAGGAATCGAGGCCAAAATATTGTTTCAAGAAGCAATTAGATATAGCACTTAACTGTCTGTGTGGAGTTTGCACATTCTCCCCGTGTCTGCGTAGGTTGAACCCCCACAACCGAAAGAAAATGGGGGGGGGGGGGGGGGGGGGGGATAGAAAGCAGGATTAGACTATGATCATAATGAATGGCGGAGCAGGCTCAAATGGCCTCCGCCTGCTCCTATTTTCTATGTTTTTACCCCTATAACACAGGCCGACAGCCAGTGCATACCAAGGGAACAGTGTCTTTGGAAGATACCCAAGTTTCGTTGGCCTCTTGGATAAACATAAATAATCCAAATGGTACATTTTGAAGAGCAAGTCTCCCAGTGTACTGACAAACATGTATTCTTCAATCAGTGTACACTATAGAAATAACAAAATTTAAATAACTGTCAACTTTAAAGGGACAAGCTTGTCACATGCAAGAAGTGTTTTTAAATAATTAGAATCTAAAAAGCTGTCAGGTCAGACATCTTCTGGCCCCCTACTGCGAATGTATTAACATTTTAAAGCTCTAGTTTAAAAGTTATAGCAATTTTTTTTCTTAAAAAGGTAACATTCCTTGCAATGGTTTTTCTTCCTTAAGCCAGCTCTTGACAATTCTTGGTAGCAATGTCAAGACCTTAGTTCCATACATCATAAACGGACTTGAAATAAAGCCACAGAAGTTCCATAGGTAATAAAATGTTGTTCAAGTAACCAGTTCTCAACATCCATGGACTGGATTCTCCGTCCCGCCAGATTTCAGGTTTAGCAGGCTGGCGGGATGCTTCGTTTCGCCGGCTGGTCCATGGGGTTTCCCATTGTGGGGCAGCCCCACGCCCTCGGGAAACCCCCGGGCTGCCGGGAAAACGGAGCATCTGGACGGCGGAGAATCCAACCCCATATATTTACAGGGGTCGTAGAAGGCGGGGTGATGGAGACCTATATAAATTAAATCCATCACTGTGGAATTGATCGGACAGCACTTTCGGGTCTTGGATGCAAGCACAGCTTAAGCAGAGAATGCTGCTATAGAAATCCCAGAAGAAAGTAATTTGGGCAGTCTCAACCATTTGTATTGCCCAGTAGGACCTCATTTACATTCTTAGCATCCTTTCTAAATTCACTGGTTAAGTATGGGAAATGAAAAAAAAATCAGTCAAGGGAGGCCAGGTGAAGTAAAAAAAATATCTGCTGTGTTCTCGTTCAAAGGAATGTTGATGTGATTTTAGTGCCAAAATCTCATTTATTCTCCAAGTACTGATATTCTTAAGCTAGGGGTGGGATCACAGGATGCAAAAGGGAATGAAAGGTATAGAAGTATAGCTTATTTCAATGCTAGAGAATATTATTCACGCTTATGCCTATTTGTATCATTGTAAAACCACGAGTCTAAAGATGGTCATGACTAGGAAAAAAGTTCAATGCCATTTTAAAATGTGCACTTCAGATAGCGTCGAACAAATTTTCGAATGACAGGTTTCTGCAAACTCCTCCTACTGTGAAGCACACGCATGTGGTGGGATTCTCTCGTCTGCACCACATTGTTGCACACGAAAATGAAGGTGTGGTCCACACCATCACAGATGGGACAGGAAACGGTCGGCAGCATTGGGAATCCAGACATTGGAGTGTGCATTATAAAGTGCATCCTAGAGAACCTCCTCTTTCTCTCTCTTCCCCCCCCCCCCCCCCAATCACCACAATGCAGCTTCCCAAAAGGCCCCCCAACACTTCCCCCTGCCAGGGGACAGTGCTAGGTCATGTCCCTCTCCCCTCCCCCTGGGGGAGGCTATACTTGCCGGTTACCCCCAGCAGGCTCCTGCTGCCTGGTCCCCAAGTTTAACGCGTGTCATCACCAACTTGAGGTCAGCTGGGGGCAGCCCGAGACAATACAACTGGGAAGTCCTTTGACATTATAATTTATTTAAAGGAGGTTCCTGAACTTTTTGGACAGGAACATTGTCACACCTTCGAGCGTGCAAGAGAAATCTGAAAATTAGATCGCGCTGGCAAGACAATTTTCTGACTCATGGTTTTGCACCTGCATCATGTACTCAATTCATTTTTCTCCCCCCCCAGGGGCAATTTAGCATGGCCAATCCACTTACCCCCACAACCTGAAAGATTTGCAGGGTGAGACCCACAGACATGGGGAGAATGTGCAAACTCCACAGTCACCGGGGACCGGGATCGAACCCGGGTCCTCAGTGCGTGAGGCAGCAATGCTAACCACTGTGCCTGCATCACCGCCTGTGCTCGCGGTGAATACAGCCACAAAATCCCAGGATTATCAAAACATACTGTTCATTTTCTTGCAGTATAAAAAAACCTGTATTGTTCATTTTCTTATGCGCACCCACTCATTCAATTTTCTCCTGTTCTGCATCATTGTCAGAACTCCATGAGCGCTCAATGTTTTATTCAATCATGAGTCCATTACCATCAGCCCCACAAGTGCATTTTTCAGAAGCCAATGACTGGAAGGAACTGACAGGGCGCTTAAACCTTACCTAATCGCAGAATTGTTATGGTACAGGTGGCCACCATTTGGTCCATCATGTCTACATCAGCTTTCCAAAATGAGCCAGTCACCTAATGCTATTGTCCAGCCTTCATGCTGTAAAACCTGCAATTCTCTCGTCAGACAACAATCTAATTCCCTTTTCAATGCCTCAACTGAACTTGCCTTCACCTGGCTCAGGCAGAACACCTGCAAAAAAAGGTTTTCCTCATCACTTTTGCTTCTTCTATTAATTACTTTAAACCTGTGCCCTCTTGTTCTTGACCGTTTCATGAGTGGAAGCAGTTTTTCCCTGTCCAGTGGTCAAGATCCCTCATGATTTTCCAATCTGTCTTCACAGCACCCACCACCCTAACAGAAGGTCACGATTTGATAACTTTATCCAGTTACAGTTGAAAATACAATTACATACAATTGGCAGTTTGCAGCCACCCCCAACACAATTGTGAAATATTCAAAGTTTCATTGGAAAAAGGGATCAATACATTAACAGACCACGTGTACTTCAAAAATGTTGTTCAGATGGTGTATGATTACTTCAGTGCAAATTTATTTATGTGCCAAATTGCACAATAAGGTGACAACAAACCTGATTCAAACTACAGAATGATGTGAAGCTGCAAGAAAACGCAAGCTTTGCAAATAGGTGGGGGGGGGGGGGGGGAGCAATAACTTCTGGAGAGAGAAAAAATGAACTCCAACAGAACCACAGGATGAAAAACACTATATATATATATATATATTTATGTATATATATATTCCTAAACTGGATGTACATCAAACAACAGTACATCATAAATTAAAATGAGACAGTTTGAAACACTAATGGTTGAACACGATTTTAAAAGGAAATCAAAAAGAACCAAATATGTAATAAATACAAAAAAGAAACAATTAAATAAGATGTACCTTAATATGCATACTACAGTGTGCCCAACGACAACACAAACTTTTATTTTCTAATATTGTAACACTGAGGGATCCAAAAAAGTTTGAAATTCCCTATAAATTGCATTGTAAAAGAATATACCCCAAAATTCAATGGAATAGGAATTAATGAATTCAGCATGTATCCACAAGCAACAATTTTATATTCAGATCAAAAAAGCAACTGTTAGCCCCACCCCAGTATGTGATGCACAACAATTTCAAAAATATGCATAAAAAGTGCAACTATAACATTTTCTAGTACATGTACATATATATGGCTGAGTCTTCTCCAGGAAAAGAAAAATCAGAATCCACGGTCACAGGAGGTCAGTAGTGTCAATATTACAAACCCCAAACCAAAAACATAAATGCTCAACAGATTGAGCAGCCTTTTTCTCAGAAAATTAAGAGTTTGGTTTCTTGGTAAGGGCACACTGCATATTTCAGATGCACTGCTTAAAGTATTAGAGCAGACTGTAAGCCTAACATACACACACCTTCCTGCTGCATAGCTAGTTTCTCATTTGTATATCACCAGGATGCTTAAATGGGAAATTTTAAAAATGCTTTCTATAAACTTTAGGCACCTACACAGTTGAAGCACAACTATTAGGTACAGTAGAACTAAGCAAAAGTTCAGTCTTCCAATGGTTCCATTATCATGTTAGCAGCATTTGGAGGGCTGATAAAGCATATAACAATGTTCTGTGCATGTTGTGCACCAAGATGTTTTCACATATGAATACAGATTGCTTTCAACTAATCCATTTAAAGGAAACACAAGTCAGAATGTTATCCAGTTCTTAAAAAAACTAAAGCTAACCAAAAGCTTCATTTACTTCATTTAAAAAAACACTTGGAATCCAACAAAAATAATCCCCTTCACCCAAAATGTATAAAATGAACAGCAAATATTTTAGCAGCCCCCTGTACTGAAATGCAATATTAAAGGTTGCTGACTTTACATATGGAAATCCAAACTGGGGGCTATATACCCAGCCTAATTTCACAACGGAATTGAAAACATGTCCCTTACCCAGTTCAAAACAAAACTGCCTGGAATTTTACTTCAATGTGCACAATTTCTTCCCCAGGGTACAGAACTAAAAGACAGCATGCCTTTCACTAGTGTAGTATATACAAATTGTCATTCCTATCCTTGGTCTCTGTTGTCCCTTGAAATTTGTTAGATAATGCTTAAGAGAAAAAAAAAACCCACTAAATTCTTCCATAGTCTCACTCCATTTGTTGAATTCCATTTGAATGTTACAATAATCACAGCTCTGTTCATTCTGTCCTTCCCTAAAAGAATAACTTAGTGCATTTCAATATTGTAAATTTGATAATTTTGAATCAGTTGTAGCAAAAGTTTGTTTGCAGCCTATTTGAAACTTCCCAATACCCTTGTTCCCAGCCAAAACTACAAATCATAAAAGTGAGTTGAGAAGCTCAATTCGGAGACAAAAATAATGTCTCAAATGATGAGTCAATCAAAATGCAATACCATCTTCACAGAACTAAAGTACAATGTAATGTATTTTCAAAATTAGGATTTTCCCCTTCAGGATACTGCACACAAAGATGGCAAGTTCAGTAAACAGATAGTCTTCAATGGAATTACTGATTTAATCTTTCAGCTACATAAACTTCTTCAATAGAATTACTGATTTCATCTTTCAGCTACATAAACGGCAACACTTCTTTTTAACCAAACATTTTAAATGTAGCAGAACAATGCATCAAAAAAGTTCAATTCACGGAATTTCACCCAATGCAGTAGATTTAAACATAGCTGTGGTAAGCATTACTTATTCTAGTATATTAAAATTAGAACTGTTAATATACATACACCCATCAAAAAACAGAGGTAGCACATGTGGTTACAGAACAATACAATTGATAGATATGCTGCAGGCAAAAATATGCACCGATTTTGGCAAGTATTAAATATGTCAAACAAATGCACTTGTACATCTTCCCCTTCGCAGTCGTCCATTAGTAAGGTTTCAGCAATAACTTTGCTACTAAGACCTAGTGCAAAATGACTAACCAACAATTTAAGGTGTACAGACAGTACAGCTCGTCAATTGTTGTGCAACATTACTTTCTCAGTTAAGAAAACTAAACTCATTATAACAGTAGGAATGTTTAAACGATAAAATCAGTACCACAACCCCTCTACTCTAGTACGTCAAATCTGTAGCTTTATTTTAGAAAACATCAAACTTTGGAAATTCTTCCTCAGCTGAATCACTGGATTACGATTTTGTTCTTTTTAAAAATAAATTAAAATGTCAGCTAACTTGCAGTGTAGTCAGTAGTTTACCAAAAAAAAGTTCTTCATCCAATGAGCATTTTAGTTCAAATGGTCAAACTTTTATGCCAATGATTTTGCTTATTCTTAATTAAAGTTATGCTCAGTTACACATCTCGAGACAAGAACATATTTTTTCAGAATCTGTAAATTCTACAGCTTGAAGGGTTGTTAAAACTAGACACCGCTATGGCACATTGAATAATCACACGGTAATCAGAAATTGAAGCAATGTTTCACCTGGGGGAGAGGCCCAAAAATATCGGCCATGGAGAATCAAAAAACTTGCATAATTAACCTAATGAAAAGTCAAAGCATACAAGAGATCCTCAACAGTGCATCGCCATCCCTTTCCCGAACTTTGATCTTATATACAACTTATGGAAACACTTGCTCTGAAATTGAGCAAGGGAAAGAGAAAACGTATATACATAGGTCACTTCAAATTATGTGAATTCAAACATGATTAAGCACCAAATTTCCACTTTGCTGTGTTGTCAATTTTTTTTTTTTTATAAATGTACTTCTGAAACATTATTCTTAAACATTGATGTGATTTTATTTTTTTAAATTTAGAGTACCCAATTCTCTCACTCCTCACCCCCCCCCCTCCCCAAATTAAAGGGACAATTTAGCGTGGCCAATCCACCTATCCTACACATCTTTGGGTGTGGCGGTGAGACCCACGCAAACACGTGGAGAATGTGCAAACTCCACACGGACAGTGACCCAGGATCGAACCCGGGTCCTCGGCGCGGTGAGGCAGCAGTGCTAAACAGTGCGCCACCGTGCCTCCCCGACATGATATGCATGACCCGCTATGATATGCATGTTTGTTGCAATCTGCCACGTGTGATTTTGAAGAGATTCCCATGTTACTCCTACACAATGCATTAACTGTCTACCAGGTAGTACTTATTGTGATAATGCAACACTGCTGTGTAATTTCAAGAGCACTGCACAATGGCAATCATATTTAATGCATCTCATGTATACTTATGAATATAAATTATAAAGAATCAAGGCTTTGTTGCAGATGACTAGTGTTCCAAATGAGAGATTTGGTAATATTACATCTTAAGGGTAGAAGTATTGCTTGCCACAGCTGTGCTGCCAAAAAACAAATGGAATATAAAGAGACTATTGGAAGACTGATGCTAGAAGCATTACCACAGGTCATACAATTTATTGCTCATTTTTCAATGTAAAGAAAAAGCTCAATAACAGTTATACAATTTCCCAGAAATGTCAATATCAGGTACCAAAATTCATTTTCGGTTTGAAAAATTTAACAAAAAGTAATCTAAAGCCTGGCATTGCAGAAATGATGGCCCCCAACTCATTTATTAGTGCCAAGCAATGTAGTTATTGCAAAAAAAGGAACAGTTGACAATTAGAAACAGTACAATTTCAAGTTCATAATCAAAATGGAATACAAGTTATTTTGTAAATATATATATTTATATATATATTATATAGTTTCTGCTTACAACTGTAGGTTTGAACAGAACAAAAATGTAACCCAAAATGAATGGAATAGTAGTGTTCTATACATGTACAAATCACAGCTTATTTGAGGTGGATCTTGTACTTCAGGTGCTGTCAGATTTCACCAGTGGGTAGTTGGCACCCTAAAAAAATCAACTCTGATGCAGAAAGAGTATTCCATTCACAGCTTTCAACAGATCTGGGGTCAGAAATATACAAAACTTGTTAGAAAACATAGTTGGACAATCAGAACTATAACTAACAGGCAGCTAGAAAACAATAGGGAAATTCAAGATTGCAATTGGCATTTTATGACCATTTTATTCTGAAGGTTGGCCACAGAGAAATGCCTTCCTACTCAGCAGCAATATTTGTTAGTCGTTTGAGGTTTGGAATTTAAAAATGTTCTCCACCTCTACCACCTAGAACGGTTTGCTTTATTTAACAACTCCACAGATTAGGAGATCTGCGTCAGAAGGACGCCGTGCATAATTGTCATTTATGCTGATTTACTTTGGGGGGTGGGGGGGGGGGGGGGGGGGGGGGGGGGAGGAGAGAAGAGAAGCCCCAAATGTTCTTCATACTCAGTCCAGTAGGCATTGTACCTACTAGAAGTTAAACAGCAAACCAAATCAAAAAACAAAGTCAAAGATATTTTCTCTAGGTCAGACAATATTTGAAGGTCAGCTTTTAGAGAACTTTCCAACTGCATTTCTTTCCCTCATTATCATACATTACACAGTGATTACTATTCAAAAGTATTCCATTGGTTGTGAAGTGCTTGGAGATGTGAGATGCTCACATAAAGTGCATTAAGGGCAACTCCTTTTTCTTTTTAATTTCAGGCTTGTACAATGCAAAAAGCACAAAAAAGTCAAATAGCTGATCTGTCCCAAGCTCTTGATTGACCTCAAGATCAGAGAATACCAGTGTTGGTATTAAACCCATGTGGCTGAAAAGAATATGGCGTCCTAAATATTTCTTCTGCTAGCCATGTGGTATTCTGATGTCCTGGAAGAGTGCAAACTGCACAGAGTAAGTTTTGAAAATAAGAAAGGCAATCTAACTTGGACATTTAAATTTGGACAGTCAAAGTAAAGGCAGCACGGTGGCACAGTGGTTAGCACTGCTGCCCCACGGCGCCGAGGACCCAGGTTCGATCCTGGCCCCAGGTCACCGTCTCATGTGGAGTTTACACATTCTCCAAGTGTCTGTGTGGGTCTCTCGCCCACAACCCAAAAAATGTGCAAGGTAGGTGGATCGGCCACGCTAATTTGCCCCGTAATTGGAAAAAAATAATTGGGTATCTAAATTTAAAAGAAAAAAAAAAGATAGTTCAAAGTAAATTGAAAACATATCCACATCCAACTTGTCAATACCCCCAGGATCTTGTATGTTTCAATAAAGTTGCCTCCTACTCTTCTTCCAGCGGATACAAGCCTAGCCTATCCAACCCTTCCTCATGAAGCAACCCACCCATTCCAGCTACGATTTGATATCTTCCTTAAACAAGAAGACCACTGAAGCCTACTTGTGACAATAAGCGATTATTATTATTATATAGTACTCCAAATGTGATTGCACAAGTGCCCTGTACAATTGAAGCATAACCTCCCAACTTTTGTATTTGATTCTTCTCACATTAAATGATGACATTCTATCAGCTTTCCTAATGACTTGCTGTACCTGCATACTAGCCTTTTGCAATTCATGCACTAAGACACACAAATCCCTCAGCATCTCAAAGCTCTGTAATCGCTCAACATTTATACATGTGCTTCTCTTTTAGTCTTCTTGCAAAAATGGACAATTTCACATTTTATATTCCATTTGCCAGATCTTTGTCCACTCATTTAACATAGCTATATCTTTTGCGTGCCAGCACTGATCCCTCTGGCACACCACTCATTACATTTTGTGAGCCTGAAAATAACCATTCATGACTCTGCTTCCTGTTAGCCAGCAAGTCTTCTATCCATGCCAATGTTACCCCGACACCATAAGCTTTTATTTTTGGCAATAAAACTTTGATGTGGCACTTTATCAAATACCTTCTAGAAATCTCAGTACAGTACATTTGTGAAAGGGAAATCATGTTTAACCAACTTATTGGAGTTCTGAGGATGTTGAATCTGCCCAATTACCCTGATCCAAGTGCCCCATTGTGACTTCTTTAATAATAGCTTCTAACATTTTCCCTTTGACCGATGTTGAGCTAACTGGCCTGTAGTTTCCTGCTTTTTGTCTCTCCCCGCACCGCCCCCCCCCCTTTTTTTTGAATAACAGTTACATTTGCGGTCTTCCAATCTAATGGAATCTTCTAGGGAGTCTGACAAAATTAAAACCAAGTAATCAAATTCTCACTAGGTGCTTTTATTGCACCTCGGATGAAGTCCATCAGGACCTGGGCACTTGCCAGCCCACAGATCCAACTCAGAACTAAGTCTCTGCCAAATCACTCATGACTGGACGGGATCCACAAATGAAACCTGACCGAAGTCAAAAAGGACCTGCAAAGGTGGAACACACTCCCACTCTCCCTGGCAGGGAGAGTACAGACAATCAAAATCAATGTACTGCCCAGATACCTCTTCCTACTGAGATCCATCCCGATCTATATCCCAAAGGCCTTTTTCAACGCACTGGACAAATTAATCATGGCGTTTGTATGGGGGCGGGGGGGGGGGGGGGAGGAAAAGAATGTAAGGATCACAAAGAAGGTCCTACAGAAAACAAAATCCAAGGGAGGGCTAGAGGGCAAACCTACAACTCTACCACTGGGTAGCGACGGCAGAGTGATGGGATGGATAAAGGAGCCAGAGGCCGAGTGGGTGCGTGCACAGGCCTTCTGAAGGGGACCTCCCTCCGGGCCCTCGCCATGGCAGCACTCCCATCCCCGCGCAAGAAACACTCCAGCAGCCCAGTGGTGATAGCCACCCATAGAACATTACAGCGCAGTACAGGCCCTTTGGTCCTCGATGTTGCGCCGACCTGTGAAACCACTCTACAGCCCATCTACACTATTCCCTTATCATCCATATGTCTATCCAATGACCATTTGAATGCCCTTGGTGTTGGCGAGTCCACTACTTTTGCCGGCAGGGCATTCCACGCCCTTAGTACTCTCTGAGTAAAGAACCTACCTCTGACATCTGTCTTATATCTATCTCCCCTCAATTTAAAGCTATGTCCCCTCGTGCTAGACATCACTATCCGAGGAAAAGGGCTCTCACTGTCCACCCTATCCAATCCTCTGATCATCTTGTATGCCTCAATTAAGTTACCTCTTAACCTTCTTCTCTCTAACGAAAACAGCCTCAAGTCTCTCAGCCTTTCCTCATAAGATCTTCCCTCCATACCAGGCAATTTTCTGGTAAATCTCCTCTGCATCCTTTCCAATGCTTCCACAACCTTCCTATAATGCGGCGACCAGAATTGCACGCAATACAAATGCATCCGCACCAGAGCTTTGTACAGCTGCAACATGACCTCATGGTTCCGAAACTCAATCCCTCTACCAATAAAAGCTAACACACCGTAAGCCTTCTTAACAACTCTCTCAACATGGGTGGCAACTTTCAGGGATATATATACATGGACACCGAGATCTCTCTGCTCATCTACACTGCCAAGAATCTTACCATTCGCCCAGTACTCGGTCTTCCTGTTGTTCCTTCCAAAATGAATCACCTCACACTTTTCTGCATTAAACTCCATTTGCCACCTCTCAGCCCAGCGCTGCAGCTTATCTATGTCCCTCTGTAACTTGTAACATCCTTCCGCACTGTCCACAACTCCACCGACATTAGTGTCATCTTCAAATTTACTCACCCATCCTTCTACACCCTCCTCCAGGTCATTTATAAAAATGACAAACAGCAGTGGCCCCAAAACAGATCCTGGTGGTACACCACTAGTAACTGGACTCCAGTCTGAACATTTCCCATCAACCACCACCCTTTGTCTCCTTCCAGCTAGCCAATTTCTGATCCAAACTGCTAAATCACCCAGCGTTCCATGCCTGCGTATTTTCTGCAGTAGCCTACCGTGGGGAACCTTATCAAACGCTTTACTGAAATCCATATACACCACATCAACTGCTTTACCCTCATCCACCTGTTTAGTCACCTTCTCAAAGAACTCAATAAGGTTTGTGAGGCATGACCTACCCTTCACAAAACAGTGTTGACTATCTCTAATCAAATTATTCCTTTCCAGATGATTATACATCCTATCTCTTATAAACCTTTCCAAGATTTTGCCCACAACTGAAGTAAGGCTCACTGGTCTATAGTTACCGGGGTTGTCTCTACTCCCCTTCTTCAACAAGGGGACATTTGCTATCCTCCAGTCTTCTGGCACTATTCCTGTAGACAAAGATCAGAGAATTTACAATGCAGAAGGAGGCCATTCGGCCCATCGAGTCTGCACCGGCTCTTGGAAAGAGCACCCTACCCAAGGTCAACACCTCCACCCCATCCCCATAACCTAGTAACCCCACCCAACACTAAGGGCAATTTTGGACACTAAGGGCAATTTAGCATGACCAATCCACCTAACCTGCACACCTTTGGACTGTGGGAGGAAACCGGAGCACCCGGAGGAAACCCACACACACACGGGAAGGATGTGCAGACTCCGCACAGACAGTGACCCAAGCCGGAATCGAACCTGGGACCCTGGAGCTGTGAAACAATTGTGCTATCCACAATGCTACCGTGCTGCCCTGTGACTTAAAGATCAAAGCCAAAGGCTCAGCCATCTCCTCCCTAGCTTCCCAGAGAATCCTAGGATAAATCCCATCGGAGGACTTACCTATTTTCACACTTTCCAGAATTGCTAACACCTCCTCCTTATGAACCTCAAGCCCGTCTAGTCGAGTAGCCTGAATCTCAGTATTCTCCGCGACAACATTGTCTTTTTCCTGTGTGAATACTGATGAAAAATATTCATTCAGCACCTCTCCTATCTCCTCGGACTCCAAGCACAACTTCCCACTACTGTCCTTGACTGGCCCTACTCTTACCCTAGTCATTCGTTTATTCCTGACATATCGATAGAAAGCATTAGGGTTATCCTTGATCCTACCTGCTAAAGACTTCTCATGTCCCCTCCTGGCTCTTCTTCGCTCTCTCTTTAGGTCCTTCCGAGCTAACTTGTAACTCTCGAGCGCCCTAACTGAACCTTCATGCCTCATCTTTACATAAGCCTCCTTCTTCCTCTTGACAAGTGTTTCAACTGCTTTAGTAAACCACGGTTCCCTTGCTCGACCACTTCCTCCCTGCCTGACAGGTACATACTTATCAAGGACACGCAGTAGCTGTTCCTTGAACAAGCTCCACATTTCCATTGTGCCCATCCCCTGCAGTGTTCCTCTCCATCCGATGCATCCCAAGTCATGCCTCATCGCATCATAATTGCCTTTCCCCCAGATATAGCTCTTGCCCTGCGGTATATACCTATCCCTTTCTGACGAATGTGATATAAAATAGTTACTTTAGAGATACTAGTTAATGTAATGTAGAAATAAGCCACTTTGATTCTTTTAGTTAGGGACAAAGGAATTTGGGACCGCATGGAAAAAGCAGGAAGAGGTGTGTCTATAAGAGTGAGGATGCATTGATAGGGGCCAGAGAAAGGGATTGGAAGTGAGCCAATCAGAATAGATTAAACAGGTCAGGAGGGACCTAGGCTGACCTATGTCCGTCGAGTATGTGAAACTTGATACCATTTGAACTGATTTTGCAGAGATCCCTTTGTCTGGTAGTTCAGTCGTTTTCTGGAGTGTAAGAGGCAGGACGTCCTGTTACATTCTGTAAGATGATTAAGCTTGCAAGCTAAATAAATAACTTCTGTTTACGTGCAAATCCGTCTCAACTTTTATTGAGGCCAGACTGACAGAGAAAGAAAATAGGAGATCAACATTTCCATCACTAAAGTAAACTTAATCGAATTGTGATCACTATCACCAAAGTGCTCACCTACCTCCAAATCTAACACCTGTCCTGGTTCATTACCCAGTACCAAATCCAATATGGCCTCGCCTCTCGTTGGCCTATCTACATACTGTGTCAGGAAACCCTCCTGCACACACTGGACAAAAACGGATCCATCTAAAGTACTCGAACTATAGCGTTTCCAGTCAATATTTGGAAAGTTAAAGTCCCCCCATAACAACTACCCTGTTGCTTTCGCTCCTATCCAGAATCAGCTTTGCAATCCTTTCCTCTACATCTCTGGAACTTTTCGGAGGCCTATAGAAAGCCCCGAACAGGGTGACCTCTCCTTTCCTGTTTCTAACCTCAGTCCATACTACCTCCGTAGACGAGTCCTCATCAAACGTCCTTTCTGCCACCGTAATACTGTCCTTGACTAACAATGCCACCCCTCCCCTTCTTTTACCACCTCCCCTGAGCTTACGGAAATATCTAAACCCCGGCACCTGCAACAACCATTCCTGTCCCTGCTCTATCCATGTTTCCGAAATGGCCACAATATCGAAGTCCCAGGTACCAACCCATGCCGCAAGTTCACCCACCTTATTCCGGATGCTCCTGGCATTGAAGACGACACACTTTAAACCACCTTCCTGCCTGCAGGTACACTCCTGCAACTTTGAAACCTTAATCATGACCTCACTACTCTCAACCTCCTGTATACTGGAGCTACAATTCAGGTTCCCAAGCCCCTGCTGAACTAGTTTAAACCCTCCCGAAGAGCATTAACAAATTTCCCCCCCAGGATATTGGTACCCCTCTGGTCCAGGTGTAGACCATCCCGTTTGTAGAGGTCCCATCGACCCCAGAATGAGCCTCAATTATCCATAAATCTGAAACTCTCCCTCCTGCACCATCCCTGTAGCCACGTGTTCAACTCCTCGCTCTCCCTATTCCTCGTCTCGCTATCACGTGGCACGGGTAACAACCCAGAGATAATAACTCTGTTTGTCCTAGATCTACGTTTCCACCCTAGCTCCCTGAATTCCTGCCTTACCTCCCTATCCCTTTTCCTACCTATGTCGTTGGTACCTATGTGGACCACGACTTGGGCTGCTCCCCCTCAAGGATCCCGAAAACACGATCAGAGACATCATGCACCCTGGCACCTGGGAGGCAACACACCAACCGCGAGTCTCTCTCGTTCCCACAGAATCTCCTATCTATCCCCCTAACTACGGTGTCTCCAATGACTAATGCTCTACTCCTCTGCCCCTTCCCTTCTGAGCAACAGGGACAGACTCTGTGCCAGAGACCTGTACCCCATGGCTTACCCCTGCTTATCCCCCCCCCCCCCAAACAGTATCCAAAGCGGTATACTGGTTACTAAGGGGAACAACCACAGGGGATCCCTATACTGTCTTCTTCTTCCCAGCCCCTCTCATCGTCACCCATCTATCTTTATTCTTCGGAGTAACTACGTCCCTGAAGCTTCTATGACCACCTCTGCCTCCCGAATGATCCGAAGTTCATCCACCTCCAGTTCCCTAACGTGGTTTCTGAGGAGCTGGAGATGGGTGCACTTCCCACAGAAGGAACCAACTACGGCAGCAATTCGGACTGACCGAAATGTCCGACAAAGCCCCCAACTGCAATAACCACAGATTCACACCAGCACTCACCGACGCCACCTTCAAAAGTTGGAGACAAGACGGGGAGACATTGACAGTCAGCGACCTATACACTGAGGTAGGGTCACAACACTGGAAGAACTGACGTAGAGATTCCAACTAGCTAAAGGCAACAAACTCGGATACCTGCAGCTTAAAAACTTCCTACGGAAGGAGACAAGAACATACCCGCGACCACCACGACAGACGCTATTGGAAGAGCTACTGGACGCAGGCATCCTTGGCAGAGGGAACTGTGGTGACATGTGCGAATGACTGCTAGAGAGGGCAGACACCAAACTGGACACAAGGAGGAAATGGGAGGAAGACTTGGGGTTTGAAATAGGGTGCGGACTCTGGGGCGAAGCACTGCACAGGGTCAACTCTACCTCCACAGAGGGCAGCACGATGGCACAGTGGGTTAGCCCTGCTGCCTTGGAACTTCCAAGGGAGGCTTCCCAGCGCACGTTTGGTGTACCCGCCAAATGCAATGTTGGGAACCAGGAAGTTATGGGCCAGGCCTGAGCACAGAAATACCCTATAGTTATAGTCTGTCAACATGAAAATAATCCATTTAATCCAACTATTTCCTGTCCGTCAATCCTATCAATGCTAATATATTACCTCCAATGCCCTGAGCTCTTGTATTATGTAGTAACCTTTTATGTGGCTCTTTGTCGAATGCTTTTTTTAAAATAATTCAAATACACAATTTCTCCTGATTCCCCTTATTCATCCTGTTTGTCATATCCTCAAAAGAACCCTTAACAAAATTGTCAAATATAATTTGTCTTTCATAAAAATGTTGACTCATGCGTAATTGTATTGATTTTCTCAATGTCCTGCTGTTATCTCCTCAATAATGGATTCTAGCACTTTCCCCAATGACAGAGATAGAAGCCTATTGTGTCCTACTTGCTGTGCCTTCCTGATGTTACACTTGCGTTTTTTCTATCCGTCGGGACCTTTCCAGAACCTAGGGAATTTTGGGAGATTACTACTTTCTGTGCCTTCCTTTCTTGAATAGAGATATTACACTTGCATTTTTTCCATCTGAGGGGACCTTTCCAGAACCGAGGGAATTTTGGGAGATTACAACCAATGCATTCACCATCTTTTTTCAGACCCTAGAATGCAGGCCATCTTATTACTAGTACTTTGTTCTCCAGTGTAGTGATTTGTCCCTTGGTTTTCTACTATTATTATTATTGGGATGCTTCGGTGTCTTCTACTGTGAAACCAGATATAGAATAGTTGTTCAAATCCTCTGCCATTTCCTTATTTCACATTATTTATCCCCAGTCTCACACCATCATCACCAACAAAAAGCCCGTTCTCGGTTACTACCAAGATTGTTCTAGTGGCTTTATGCACCCATCCCACCCAAACCTTAAACTCGACAGTACATGTTGGCCTTCTTTCAGATTCTGTCCCCATGCCTCATAGCTCTTTCCCAGAAAGGGATTTGTCAAACAGTTTACGAAACAAACTTTACAAATGCTGTCAAAATACTTCCTTAAATATTTTCAAACACAGCTTCACCTCAAACGGTTTGCAATTCTTTGAATATCAAAAGTTTCAAATCAACATACAGCTTTCTTAATTATATAAATAATCGATGCTAGTGTCTAGTTATACGTTATCTTTATTAAAATAGACAGCGCAGCAAGACGTCAATCCAATTTGCTGGACATAAGAGACGAACGAGTTCCTTGCAGTTACATATTTACCTTATTCCATTGACAGGTTTCATTGGGTCATGTACTCTTTCTTGTCTAAAGATCCACTGTGAGAATGATTAATGCTCCTTTTTTGCGACATGCTGTTCGAATGCTGCAGATACTGGAAAGGCCTCTTCCCTATATAAAATGAAATAGGTTAAAACTGGGAGAATTCTTGTTCTTAATTAGTCATTATGTACATGCTTTCATGTACAAAATAACCCAACTATCAAAATATTGATGCAATTAACCAAAATCTAACATGCTTTTTGAACACTTTTCTTTCTCAACCTCCCTCCCAAAACTACCCGAAAGAGATAACCAAACATGCCGCAAATAGCAAAAAACAATAGTCACTGCATTCCAAAAGTGCTTTATTTTGTGCATGGGCTACTTGTATGTAAGAGAGACTTATGATACTATACAAGTGCAAGATTTTTTGGTCCATAATAAGCAAGGTAAATTTTTCAATTAGCACACTAGATGAGGACTAAACGGGGCTCAGTGGCAACAATCACACTCAGGTCAGCTTCATCCAAAACTTTTGCATGAAATCTAGGCGGACATTTCAGTGCAACACGGAAGGTGGCGTTATATGACCAATGAGGGGCTGAATTCTGGTGGACACAAAAGATTCCAGTAAGTTAAAGGGAAGTTGTCCTAGTGTCTTAGCCAATATTTGTTCAACCAACTCTGATTTCTCATTAATGTTTGCAGTACTTTGATGGACACAAACTTGCTGCCACAGTGAATGCAGTTCAAAAGTATTTAATTGACATATTTTGGGGAGCCTGATGTCATGACAGGATACTAAATAGACTCAAGCTCCCTCTTTCATTCTGCACAACTTCATCCATTACCATCGATCCGAGTGCATGAAAGCTAATGTCATCTTTTTTAGTTTCATCTTTTTTAGTTGCGAGTACAAGCTTAATACAAAAATTCTTAGGTTTTCCAGACATCATAGTATAATTAGATAGAATTACGTCTATTCAATTAGTTTTCTGGCAAAATAATTTCTGTTTGAAACAATAACAAAGAACAAAATCTTGGCTGTTTAACAGGAACTGCATATTTGGTACTCGCCTATACTGACAAGATATTCCAGGTTTAATCCTAAACCTATGAATTGGTGTCCAACTCAGAGCAGCACGAGATCTTTGCTAGGAAGGGCAAACGGAACAAATAAAAATACTACTGTCCATTCTTGCTGAAAAACTCATGAGACAAGCAGAAGATCAAACTACAAGTTAGACCACTCCAAAAGGATTAATGGACACAATAAAGTTCAGATTGACATGGTAATTGGGAATGGTATCCTACCAGGTTTTACAGAACAAAATCCTCATATAAACAAAGAATGAAAAAAAAAAACAGTAGAAGGAAGCAATTCCTGAATAAAGTCTAGTCCCAGGATTGTTTGCCCAGGCTGGGGCGAGGAGAGATCTGGAGTTTGAGCCAAGAAGTAAAAGGGGGCTATTAATCATGTCAGCACTTCCAATAACCAAAATATTACTGACCATAAGGACTAAATTCTGTCCACAAACAAGCGCCATCCATATTCACTTTCAGCATATTTAACTCACCAATTCAAACTTCCCAAGTGCAATTAGTTAACCAGCTGTGAACTCATCCTCACTTAGTTCTCTCTCTTCTTGCTGCATTTGTCGTCATTAAAGCAATATAGCTATATTTGCATCTTAAATTAAACCATGATGAAAGAAAGAAAAATATGGGGGGGGGGGGGGGGGTGGAGAGAAAGAGAGCAGAGGCCTGTTCTTTATATCATAGAATCCCTACATTGCAGGAAACACCGAAAGAACTGGTGTTCGAGGTGGGAAATATATGCTATTCAAGGTGGGAAATATAGAGGCGGACTCTGGGGGGAGGGACATTATGGCAAGTGGGAAACTGGAGGGGTTGCCAGTGGTGTTGGTCAACATCAATGTCCCGAACTGGGACGATGCGTAATTTATGAGGCGGGTGCTAGGGAAGATTCCAGACATAGGCTCTCAACAGCTGATTACGGGAACGGCAATAGTGGTGTTGGACCATGCCATGCACTGGGTAGATTTAGGAGTGAGCAGGTGGGGGCAGTGCCCGCAATGGAGGTTGGATGTGGGACTGTTGGCGCAGGAGGAGGCATGTGAGCAGGTGAGGAAGGCCATCCAGGGGTATGTTGAGATTAATGACACGGGGAGGTTCCAACAGGTACGGTCTGGGAGGCACTGAAAGCAGTGGTATGGGGGGAGTTCATTTTGATTCGGGTGCTAGGGAAAAGGCGGACCGGGTGGAGATAGAAAGGCTAGTGGAGGAAATCCAGCAGGTGAATAGGAGGTACGAGACTCCGAAGGAAGGGCTGCTAAAGGAATGCCAGAGACTGCAAATGGAATTTGGGCTGGTAAGGCGGTAGGGCAGCTGCAAAGGTTGAGGGGTGCAGTATACGAGTACAGGGAGAAAGTGAGCAGGATGTTAGCGCACCGCACCAGTTGAGGAAGCAGGAGGCAGAGGGAGAAGTTGGGAAAGTGAAAGACACAGGAGGGAATACGGTCCTGGACCCGGCTGGGGTGAATGGGCGTTTAGGCAGTTTTACAGTAAATTGTATAAGTCGGAACCTGCAGTCGGGGAGGAGGGGATGAGGAGACTTCTGGGAGGGTTGGAGTTCCCGTATGTGAACGAGGAGTTGGTGGATGGCTTGGGGGCCCCCCCAAAATCGGGCTTGTAGAAGTAATGGAGGGGTTGGAGGCGCTGCAATCGGGTAAGGCCCCGGGATCGGAAGGGTACCCGGTGGAATTATGCAAAAGTTCTCGGGCGTGTTGGGACTGCAATTGGTAAGGGCCGTCAATGAAGCAAAGGACCTAGGGATGCTCCCCCCAATGTTGTCACAGTTGTCACAGTTGTCAAAGGCGTCAATCTCCCTCATTTTAGAACAGGATAAGGACCCGGAAAACTGTGGGTCAGAGACCGATCTCCCGGTTAAATGTGGATGCCAAACTGTTGGCAAAGATCCTGGCCATAATATCGAGGATTGCGTCGTAGGGGTAATTGGAGAGGACCAGGCGGGGTTCGTTAAGGGGCGGAATTTGGCGACCAACATTAGGAGGTTGCTTAATGTAATCATGATGCCTCCAGAGGGGTGGTAGGTGGAGGTGGCAATGGACGCAGATCGGGTGGAGTGGGAATACTTGTGGGAGGTCCTGGGGCGGTTTGGGTAGGGATTTGTGGGTTGGGTCCGGTTGCAATACCAGGCACTGGTGGAGTGTGCGCGGATGAATTGGGCAAGATTGGACTACTTCACGTTACACTGGGGAACGAGACAGGGATGTCCACTTTCCCCACTGTTGTTTGCCTTGGCTCCAGAGTCATTGGCATGGAGAGCGCCACGGGTCTGGCAGGGGATAGTACGGCAGGGGTTGGGACACAGGGTCTCTCTCTATGCGGACAACCTGCTGCTGTACATATCGGACCTGCTGTATGTAATTGGAGGGATTATGGGGCTATTAGAAGAATTCGGCCGGATTTCGGGATACAATTTGAATATGGGCAAGAGTGAGGTCTTTGCGATCCAGGCTAGGGGACAGGAGAAGAGACTGGGTGAGATGCCGTTCAAGCTGGTGGGAGGGAGCTTTCGATATTTGGGTTTCCAGGTGGCGTGGGAGTGGGAGCAGCTGCATAAACTGAATTTGGAGCAGCTGGTAGGATCGATGAGGGGGAATTTTCGGTGTTGGGATGCGCTCCCGTTGTCATTGGCGGGGCGGGACAGACATTTAAAATTACGGTTCTCCCGAGGTTTTTGCTTCTTTTCCAGAGTCTTCCAATTTTTATTACCACGGTGTTCTTCAAAAAGGTAAATGCCGAGATCTCGGCATTTGTTTGAGCAGGTAAAACTCCACGGTGAAAAAAGGTTATGCTGGAGTTGCAGAACTCACTAATGCTAGAAACGGCACCTTAAATTACTAAAATCATACAAAACAAATTTCCAACCATGCCCTCTAAAGCGGATATATTATAGATAAACATACACCTCATCAGCAATGCTACATCTACCAATGGTACCGTGTGATTTTTATCCTGAAAATATCCCACTTCTGGAAGTATGAACAGTTGCTGAGCAACAATAATCAGTTTTTCATTGTCTGACACCATCTCCATGCCCTGCATGTGTCCCAAGTAACATAATGACCAGAAAACAGCAGGAGAAATGATCATGTTAAAAATTCAGGATAGGAAGATGTCATTAGCATTTCTGATATGTGAGGGCCCTCTCTGGCTACTATGAGCCTCGGCATGACTACTTGTCAGCCTTCAATGTCATCAGTGCTGGCAGCCCATAAAAAGTGCAAGACTGCAAGTATGAATAAATTGCATTAAATTAAAAGCCACAAGCTTGATATGTCTCTCCAGTAGCAGCACACTCTTGTCAGGCATGATCCTTTAAGCAGCTGGTATTATTTTTCAGACATCAACCAGCTTCATCAAGCAGCAAGTCAGGCAAGATGGAATGGCATCACCTTGATAGGGGCAACTGATGCAAAAAAAAGAAGAAATGAGTGGCACCAGAACTTTCCCGTCTCCTCCGGGCAAAAAAAAAAATTCAGTGAGATGAACAAGCAGTGATTGGAAACATCATGGTCTAATCAAATTTGCTGAGTGTAATGCATTTCCCATGTCACTCCTGATCTTCCATCCAACACAGTCGTCTGCCCCAGAGAATGCTGTCACAGACCAACCAGACCTGTTCTGTAATTCAAGTGCTCAAAGATACTTTGGGTTCAGAAGACATTTAGCGTTCCCTGCCTGCCTACATTATCAAGTGTAAAGTGAAGGTTGGATCAGTGACACTCTCTCATTCAAAACACATGAAAAGAGAGCTAAAGATTTAGCAGGATAATTATTCCTGCAGTTTATATGCTACCAGTTTTCAATCCTGTAACATTAACACCCCGGCATAAATTTAATCTAGAGTCTTCATTTAATCTTTTACATTTGCACATCAATAATTGACTTCAAACACAATTAAAGATCAGCAGTTTGCAGACAAGATCAGAGGGAATCATAATGAGGTTGCTGGTCCAAAGCAGATGGTGTTGTCAGAAGTTCAGCCCATGTAAACATTCCTTCTCTGTGTACATGTTCTTGTTTGTTCAAACAAACCTGTGATATTTTACAAAGACTCAATCAAAAGAAACCCAAATTGAAGTGGATGGTGTGGAGCAGGTGATTGAAGCATTTATTATTTAAAGTCAAGTTAGTTTGCCAGCAGTGTAACAGCACTTAGTAATTTTATATTCTTTTGAAAGAGTTCGGTGGAAGAATAGGGCTGGGTGGATGGCAGACTGGGCCTAGGTGGGGTGCTCTTGCAAAGGGTTGGTGCAGACTTGGTGGCCGAATGGCCTCCTTCTGCACTGTGGGGATTCTATCATTCATTGATTTCAATGTGTGCATGTCCGTATCTGTGCACGAGTTGTTTTTTGCATATTCAAATAAAAGCAGAAGGATAGTGAAGAGGGTTGGTAGGTTGGTATTGATCAGCTTGACAACATCTAAATTTTCAAAATAAATTTCGAAATTGTAGACCTTTTGGGAGGGGCTTAAATGATCTGGACCTAGTAAAACATTGGCACTCATTTCATCCCTACTTCCACTGAGCCATAGAGCCTCTAGGGATGTGACCGTCACTCATTTGGTTCACATCCTCAATGACATACTCGTTTGCTAACAGCATGAGCCCAACAGGTTGGCCGCATGTCTGATACAACGATTTCTGCAAACGAGAATAAATTGATCAGGATCGGAGTTGATACATGGGAAGTCCTCACTGCTGGCCAGAGTGCCTAGAGACAAGAAGTAAGGAAGGGTATGGAAAAAAAGGAGAAGAGGACTAAATAAATGACCAGATGGCAAAGAGAACCTATCAGAAGGTAAAAATATGAGTCGACCTTGGGGCAATACAGAAAGGACTCAAAAGTTAGCTGCAAGAAAGATGCTGTCCAATTCAGAAGTGACATACACCCTGGGTACAATCTATCATCTCCCAAAATGGACAAAAGCCATAATCATCATTCCTTGAGCTCTTTTCCCCCCCAAGAGATCACTATTTTAAAAATGTAAATAATAATCTTTATTGCCACAGGTAGGCTTACATCAACACTGCAATGAAGTTACTGTAAATGTAAATCCTAAAGCTACAAGATATGTAATATAACCATTTTAAAATGCTGACCAACCATAAAAAGGAATTTTTCAAACACACCTACCTTCTTGACCAATATTAGGGTCTCTATTGCTGGGTCCACAAGTATTATACAGCGAGGCAAGATCCTGTGGGTTGTAGGACTTCAAAATTTTCAATACATTCCAATGTGAGTCAACTCCATTTGAATCCAAGGTCGTTCCGGACTTCGACGATACCCCAGAGTTTCTTGCCTGAACAGGGGCCATCTCCTGAGGTAATTTTACATTTCTTCCTTGGATTCCCCTCCTAACTCCAAATGCAAGCTGGTCATTTCTTAAAGGACTGTTTATTTTCATTTTTTTAGCTATAGGCTCATGCGAGTCCAAGCCTCCCTGATTCTCGGACACATTAGTAAGACACATTTTGCTTACGTTTGGAGACCAAAAACTGTCAAATCTAAGTAAAGGTCCCCGAGGTCCGTCGGATTCATAGTCCAACTTGATACCAGGCCTTTCAGACATATTTCTCTTACTACTGCTAGCTTCCGATGATGCACTTCTTTCGATTTTTAGCGCTCCATCTGATGTCTGTCTAAGTTCAGTATGTATGGATCCAAAATTCTCTGGATGTACGTTAGGATTCTGGGTCATCTTAAATGCTTTGAAGTCACCTGAAGGTCTGGACCCTGCCTCAGGAAGAAGATTATTGCACGGAGAATGGTGTGATGAAGATGAGGATGATGATTTTGCCTTCCCAAGCAGCAAGTTGGAAGTATCTGGTGAAGCTGCTGGTAGTGGTGACTTGGTCCGACGAGAACATTTTCTGTTCATTTCTTTGGTGGCAACTGAAGAGACATCTTGACCTAATAGTGCAGGGGGGCATCCAGTGCGTCTGCCTTTAACTGATCCACCACAAACAGCACTTCGCGTTCCATTTGTTGGACTTGGGTCAGCGTTATATTTATGTACCAACCTTTGGTGCATCACTAAGACCTCTGGGTACAAAGTTCTGTAAGTACAAAATGGGCACGTGTTGCTCAGTAAGGCACTCTTGGAAACTGAGGTAGAAGCTTTTCCCCAAGGACTATCATCACTACACAGGCTTTGATATATCATAGTGCAGAGATTCAAAGGCTTTTCCAATAAACTAGATTCGGATTGATCACTGAAGTCCTCTATATTAGCTCTACCACTAACATAACATTGGTCATTTGTTGAAGTAGGTTCCCATCTTATGTTTTTCACACTATTCTGTTGCATGCCACCTTCTGACAATTCTTCCATTGAACATTCCTCCAAAATCTTGTAATTGTCCAAGCCGATAACCACCTTTGGGTCAGAGTCAGTCCTGTGCAACTCATCTGCCACTTTTTCACCCGTTGATTTCTCATGGTATGGCAGCACTACATTACAGAAGATCTGACGACTGTTATGCAAACCAGCATCCCTGTTCAAGTCTGGGGTCTCTCTACTCACATTTGAAAAGGTAGCATTTGGAAAAATTGGACGAGAAGAATAGATTGATTTGTTTTTCCTCTGAGAAAAGTCTACATCTAAATCTTTGGCACTGCCCAAAGAATCTGGAGAAAACCTTTTAGAGTCCACAGATTCCAGAACAGGTTCATCATTTCCTTTAGGTACCACTTCCAATTTCGGAGATGTCAATGAACTCTTCGGAGGATCACTCTTTTCTTCAGCCTTTTTGTGCTCGCCCTTATGATGGCGCTCCAGGTGGTATTTAAGTGAGGTTTTTTGAGCTGCAGCATAGTCACAGAGAGGACATCTATGAGGCTTTTCACCTGAAGCAAAAACACAGACACAAACGTTTTAAATATACTACTCTAATAGTTATTAATTATTTGCATTCCGATTCATGATCACTCATTAAAAAAATCATGGTCACAAGCTGTACCCCCTCAATAATTGTACATCATATCCATAATTAAGTGAAACACCATTTTGTTCTTGCATACTTTTTCCTACCTTTGAGAAGGGAAGAAAAAGAGTAATTAAAACATCTCAAATGTTGTGAACCAGACACTCTAGACATTTTCACCACTGCAGGTTTGCTGTGGTTAGAATGGGATGATAGTAGTGGAGGAACAGATTTGTCCCAACTCTCTCTTCTCTACGGATGAATAGTCCCAACTTCTCCAATCTATAACTTAACTGAAGTCCCTCATCCCCACAACCATTATTAGAAATCTTTTCCGTTCCCTCTCAAAGGCTTCACATGCAGTGCTACTCCAGTTTGGACCGAACCAGTGTTATATAAAAGGTTCAGCATAACTTCCTTGCTTTTGTAGTTGATGCCTCAATAAATGCTTCTTTAAACCATTTCCTCAACCCAAGTCTTGCTACCTTCAACAATTACATACAAATCCCACATCTCTGTTCCTGCACATCTTTCAAATTGTGTTTTTATTTTTATTGCCTCCTTGTGTCTTCCAAACGCCTCTGCATTATATGTCACCCTTAGATTCCCTGTGGTACGGCAGCACTACATTACAGAAGGTTAGGCGACTGTTATGCAAACCAGCAAATTCAGCCCATTTATTTGTTAGTGAAATTCATCGCTACCACCTCGCAGTTCACAATACTTCCAAACATTGTACCATCTGCCCATTTTTAAATTGTGTCCAGTACACACAAGTCTATGTATATATACACACGAGCAGTGGACCTAGTACTAAGCTCTAGAGAACCCCAATAGAGAGATCTTCGAGTCAGAAAAGCAATGGTTCACCATTCATGTTGATGTGGCCACTTTTATTGTATTGGCTTCAAATCTTTGCTGCTCAAGATTTCCTTTGACACATGGCCTCTGCTGAACATATATACTTTGCCTGGTTCTCACTATTATCAACGTGACATCTGTTAGATGCTGCCTTTTTGCTGCCCCATTTTACTCTTGGTTGGTCAACACAGCTGTCTCACGGCTCCAAAGGACCGGGTTCGGCCCCGGCTTTGGGTCACTGTCCGTGTGGAGTTTGAGCATTCTCCCCATGTTTGCATGGGTCTCACTCAAACAACCCAAAGATGCGCAGTGGATTGGCCACGCTAAATTGACCCTTAATTGGAAAAAAATTAATTGGGTACAATTTGTAAAAGAAAACAATCTTACTCTCTTGGTCAATATTCCAGGTGCGATGGCTTTAATTGCGCTAGCTTTCTATTATGGGAATGGACCGAGATTGTAGTCAAACCAAACCAGTTCACTGTTAGCTTGAAGTTCTGCCAGCCAAGCTTTGATCCCAATTTACCTGGGACAGGTCTGTTCTCAACCCACTTAAAATGGCCCTGTTTTTTTTTCCTGGCTATCCATTTTTAAAATTTAAAGTACCCAATTCTTTTATTTTTCTATGGGTAAATTCTATCATATTGTGGTCACTGCGCCCCAACGGTTCCTTCACCTCAAGTTCCCTAATCAAGTCTGCCTCATTACAAATCATCAAATCCAGAATTGCCTGTTCCCTAGTAGGCTCCGTCACAAGCTGCTCCAAAAAACCATCTCAGACATTCCACAAATTCCTTTTCTTGGGATCAACTACGCACCTGAATTTCCCAGTCCACCTGCATATTGAAGTCCCGCATGATTATTGTTATATTGCCTTTTTTACATGCTTTCTCTATCTCCCGATTTAATTTCTGCCCCACACCCCGACTACTGCTAGGGGGCCTGTACATAGCTCCTTTTAATGTCTTTTTACCTTTGCGATTCCTCAACTCTACCCACAGAGATTCTATGCCTTCTGTTCCTAAATCGCTTCTCGCTATCGATTTAACCTCATTCCTTACTAACAATGCAACCCCGTCCCCTTTGCCCATCTGCTTGTCCTTATAGGACACATATCCTTGTATATTTAGATCCAAGCCCTGATCCCCTTGCAGCCACATCTGTGATGCCCACAACATCGTACCAGCCAATTTCAATGTGCGCAACAAGCTCATTTACCTTGTTTGGTATACTGCGCACATTGAGGTACAACACCTTCAGTCCTGCACTGACCACCTCCCTTCTCACACCGTCACCTTTTTTGCTCTGCCGGAGGGTGATGTTGTTCTCCTTATTTTTGTTCTCTATTTCCTCTTCAGTTATGACACCTAAGCAACGCTCTGGTTCCCAACCCCTGTCATACTAGTTTGAATCCTCCCAAGTGATTCTAGCAAACCTCCCAGCCAGGATATTGGTGCCCCTCGAGTTTAGATGCAACCCGTCCTTCTTGCACAGGTTCCATCTACTCTGAAAGAGATCCCAATGGTCCAGAAACCTGAAACTCCCACTCCTATGCCACCAGTTTAGCCACGTGTTTAGCTGCACTAAACTCCCATTTCTAGCCTCACTGGCACGTGGCACAGGGAGTAATCCTGAGATTATAACCCTAGAGATCCTGCTTTTTAGCTTATTGCCCAACTCCCTGAACTGCTTCTGCAGGACCTCATCACTCTTCCTGCTTATGTCATTAATACCTATGTGTGCTACGACCTCTGGCTGTTCACCTTTCCCCTTCAGGATGTCCTGTGTTTGTTCAGAGACATCCTTGACCCTGGCACCAGGGAGGCAACACACCATCCTGGAGTCTCTTTCACGTTCACAGAAGCGTCTATCTGTGCCCCTTACTACAGCGTCCCCTATAATTATCTCTCTCCTGCACTTTGCCCTCTCCTGCTGAGCAACAGAGCCAGTTGTGGCGCCACTTTTCTGGCTGCTTTTGTTTTCCCAAGGCTATCCCCCCCAACAGTATCCAAAATGGTATATTTGTTAGAGAGGGGGACAACCACAGGGTATTCCTGCACTGACTGCCTGCCCTTTCTAGCGTCACCCATATCTCTGCCTGCACCTTGGGTGCGATCACGTCTCTATAACCCCTATTCATGACACTTTCCACCACCTGCATGCTTTTATGTGCATCCAACTGCTGCTCCAACCGAACCGTGCGGTTTGTGAGGAGCTGCCATTGGCTACACTTCCAGTGCATACTCTCAGCAGACACATGAATAGAATCAGCCCCATCATCCTGACTTACATAGTCAAAGTATAAATGTTTGTAGGCCACACAGACCAGATCGATAATGATTTGTTTACCATTGCCGTTCATTGTGTTAGCCTCTATAATACTTGGTTTGTTAAATAAACACCTTCTATCCGGTAGTTATTTTAAAACCTGTGGAAATTCAGTATTTGAAAATCTAACACTTAAATAAAAGCTTTCCAAATCCTTCTAATGCAAATAGAAAATTAAATATTTCAAAATGTGATGTGAAGGCTGGTTATCCAATAAGAATCATGGCGGGGAAAGCAGGAGGAGTATAATGGGCAGTGAGTCTGTGACTGCCAAAAATTAATGAGCCCTTGATTATTTTCGGAAAGATTTAAGCAGATAGGCTGATGGGATTTTAATGTAGGGTAATGAATGAGATCAAGAAATAGTAAATGTACACAAGATGGATGGGTCTGATTTTACCATTCTACTGGCAGAGGCCAATAGAGAGCAATATAAAATACACTCTGGTCAGCATAAAGAAAACTGGATGATCTGAAGGGTCAAAAAAAAAAAGTTTCATTAAAATTGTACAATAAAAGGGGCTGGTTTAGCACACTGGGCTAAATTGCTGGCTTTGAAAGCAGACCCAGGCAGGCCAGCAGCACAGTTCAATTCCCGTACCAGCCTCCCCGAACAGGCGTCGGAATGTGGCGACTAGGGGCTTTTCACGGTAACTTCATTTGAAGCCTACTTGTGACAATAAGCAATTTTCATTTCATTTCAATTATGGCACATGCCATGTAGTGATGGTCACTACAGCTAAAAACAAATATACAAAAGGCTCAAAAGTGCCCAGAAATATTCAGGCAGCAGGGAAGACCAAAGCAACTAAAGCTTAGATACTACACAATAAAAAGATATACAAAATGTAAAAACAACAACAGAACTGATGTGTGAAAAAGACTAGAGGACAAGTCATACAAGATCCACAGGTTTTCAGCAAGGTCAGATAGGTTCTGCCCAATAAGGTTTTGCCCAATAGGATCAAACCTAAGAGTTATTTTTATTAGTGTCACAAGTAGGCTTACATTAACACTGCAAGAAAATCCCCTAATCGCCAGCACCTGTTCAGGTACACAGAGGGAAAATTCAGAATGCCCAATTCACCTAACATGCATGTCTTTCGGGAGGAAACCCATGCAGACATGGCGAGAATGTGCAGACTGCGCACAGACAGTGACCCAAGCTGGGAATCGAACTCGGGTCCCTGGTGCTGTGAAGCAACGGTGCCAACCACTGTGCTACCGTGGCGCCCGATAGCACGTGTGAAGCGGAGTTCCAGAAAAGTAGGATTAATTGTTATTTAGATAGTGATTTATCTCCATTTTATTGAGAAGACCAAGAGTTTCAGCACTGCCATGGGCAAACTGCAAATAAATAATGATTAGAATAGTAAAATAATCAAAATCTGATTAATTAATTAGACCTTCCGCAATTACTCAGCATGTAAATAAGCTTTATTCGTGCATCCCAGAGCTCAACTCATTATCATCTAGCATTTTTCCCAAATTTCCCTTCGATGCATAATGGGATAAGGGGAAAAAGAACATTGTTCCTTAAAGTAGGGAATGTTCTTTATAGTGGCCAGCGTGGATAAACAGAGGACTGATAAACAGGCTGGGTCATGAAGCCTAATCCATCCAACAGTTCGCTTACACTCAAGACTATGTTTTTAAGCACTTCAGATATTCTTTGCGGATCCCAATCCATACAAAGCTTCAGCCTAGTTTTAGTTTATGGCTTTGTAAGAGACAGCGATATTGTGGATCCTTTTTGAAGTCAACAACAATATTTAGCCTGTTTAAGCCATTTACAAAATAATCTGATTTTTACAAGCAAAAGGCAGTCATACCGGTGTGTATCCTGAGATGAATATTGAGGTAATAGTTTGAGCGAAATGACTTTCCACAGTAACTGCATTCGCCGGATGAGCCAGCCTCTCTACTTCTTCCTCGTTCTGAGCCATCCTCACTCCGATCTATGGAGAGAAAAACAAGAACCATTTTAGGCTATACTCCCTTCCATTCAACCTACCCAATTTTCTTCCTGGCAAGGGAGTGAACTATTTACCAATTATACAAAAAGTACAGGTGTAAGTGCATATACAATATAAAAACACTCAAGTACGCATTTTTAATCAACAGCTGTCAGAAATCTTTTGAAAATTGGTTGCAAGAAAAATTAATTATAGTTTTAATGGCAGATGCATCTAGATCCCTGAAAATTAGTAACCAATGAGGCAAAAGTTTGAAAAGCCACAAAATATATCTACCTCCATAAACACCAATAAGTATCCAACTAACAATAGTTGAAGACCAAATTCAGAGGCAAGAGGTCAATTAAAAAAAAAAATTAGGACTCCATTAATTTTTTCCAATTAAGGCGCAATTTAGCGTGGCCAATCCATCTTTGGGTTGTGGGGGTGAGGCCCACCAAACACAGGGAGAATGTGCAAACTCCATACGGACAGTGACCCAGGGCCGTGATCGAACCTGGGATCTCGGCACTGTGAGGCAGCAATGCCAACCACTGCGCCACCGTGCCGCCCATGCAAGAGGTGGATTTAAAGATTGATCACTAAGCCAGTTGACTATTCAAGAACAAACATATTTTTCTTACCACTTTCTCTTTCCGACCAAATAAAAACGGAATGTGACCATCAAGATCTATATATTTGAGGGAGACACAATAATCACTATCCGTGTGGAGTTTGCACATTCTCCCAGTGCCTGCTTGCGTCTCACCCCTACAACCCAAAGATGTGCAGGGTAGGTGGATTGGCCACGCTAAATTGCCCGTCAGGAGGAATTTTTTTAAAATCTATATGAATTTTGAATATGATCCCGGCCCTGGGTCACTGTCCGTGTGGAGTATGCACATTCTCCAGTGTCGACGTGGGTCTCACTCCCACAACCCAAAAATGGTGTAGGGTAGTGTGTGCCCCTTAACTGGAAAAAAAAAGTTGATACTCCCAAATTTATTTTATAAAACAAAAAAAATGATTATTGAAACAGTGCTAACCTAGTGTTTAATTAGAATTTGCCTGCCCATCAGACCCGTTACATTCACTTACCAACTGAGAAATGTCTTCACTGTGGTTCATAATTTGCTCGGATTTAAAATGCAAAAATCAAAGTTCAAATGAAAAATTCAAATGAAAATTCAATTCATGCATTGCATACGTTGCATGCATTGGGAAATCTCAAATCAATAAGAGCAAAGCTCCCCTTCTATACACCAGTCTAAGGGAATCGGACAATTTAAACTAACTGAATAAAACAGTAGAAGACTGAGCTGCACAGGGTGATCCCAGATTTAATCGCACGTGTATGTGCCAAGATAGCCAACACAAGGTAGATGAGTTTTTTAAAAAATTTAGAGTATCAAATTCTTTTTTTCCCCCAATTAAGAGATAATTTAGCATGGCCAAGCTACCTACCTTGCACATCTTCGGTTTGTGGGAATGAGACCCACGCAGAAACTGGGACATTGAGCGAACTCCACACGGACAGTGACCCAGGGCCGGAAACAAACCCGGGTCCTTAGCGCTGAGAGGCAGCATTGCTAACCACTGCGCCATCATGCCGCCTCCATCTTTTTAAAAAAAAAAATCACTAGAAATGTTGCTGCTGAATGCTGTCCGACGATCACTAATGGAAAGATCAAGGGCTGGATTTTCCGCAGCCTCGCGCCGTAATCACGTTTGGCGCGAGGGCGGAGAATCCATTTTTACACTTCAGAACGGTTCCCGCATTACAGCACGCGGATTACGCGGCGTGGTGGGGGGGGCCATTGACAAGAGGCCCCCTCCCAGCGATTCTCCATGCAAAACTGGTCGCGATCTCAACCGCGTGGTTCTAACCACGTTTTGCCTGTCAGGAACATCAGGTGGCGGCTGCGGGCTCAGTTCGCGGCCGCCTCGGTGGGGGGGTGGGCTCAAGGACAGCGATCGGGCGCCTCTGATCCGCGGGCGCACACCATCTCGGGGTGGCCTACCTTTGAGGTCACTCCACGGTCCGAGTCCGCCATGTCGAACGGGGCGGCGGCTGCAGGCCGCCGCCGTGCGCGGACTCCCGACCAGACGTGCGAGCAGCTCCCCTGCAGGTAGGAGAATCATTCATGACTTTTTCAAGTAAAGTCGAGAGCGAAACGCAAGCGTTTTCACACTGGCGTGGGGACATAGCCCCAATTTTGGCGAATCCAGCCCCAGAAATATGCATACAAAAGCAAATGCACGGATACAAGAGTTGAACCCTAGAATTGACATTTACCACTAAATTGCTGGGGCACACTGTCACATTGAGGGCAACTAGAGGATGGGCAATCAATACAAGCGTCATCAGGAGACACCCATGTTTTGAAAATGAAAACAAACGACTCGATGGGCCGAATGGCCTCCTTCTGCACTGCAAATTCTATGATAAAAACCCATTCAAATGTTTCCCTATGAATTCCCTTGATGCAGTTGCACATAGTGGCCACTGGATGGACTGGTGGTCAAATCCGACATCTAGTATATAAATGACTCTGAACACATCATATGCCATTTACGTATAATAAAATGAAGAGTGATCACTCAATGCCTTAACCTTCAACAGAAGCCATGCTAAAGAGCATTTTTCCCTTAAATTTACTAAGCTTAAAAATTATCAAAAATGTCCTCAAGTATGACCAGAACTGTCAGCTATTTGAAATTTTCCAGATAAAAATAAAAATTATCACAAAATGTCCTCCAGTATGACAGGGTGGGCAGGGAGAAGGGTAAGGAAGGAGATAGAATGGCATGATTAATGCTAAATGATAATTTTCTTATAATCTGCAGTATGTATATCTGCCCCTGGGTATTCAATGCAATTATTCACAAACCTACACATGCCAATGTGAACTTTTGAAAAGAAATATAAGAGTAGCCGATTAACAGTTGTCTGAGTCACAGCCAGACTTCTATTCAGTTGAAGGTCATCTGCAATGTCACATGCATTTCTAGGATGTCAGTAATTTAGTAAAATGGAAGATGCTTTAACTGTAATAAGATAGCAGAGCACTAGATGGTGCAATCCTACTGCAATATCAATCTGATAATGAACATGTACTTGTTTCCATATTGAAAGTTAGAAATGTGAAAAGAATGAGTCAAAACAATGTATTGCTTAAAAATATTGAAAGTGTGATGAAGATGCATTGGAATCCTGAAAATCCATTTGATAAAATACTTTGCAGCAGCAGTGGTCTACAAGTTACTTGGAAAATGCGACTGCCTTCATAAGAAAGCTACATTATACACACCAATCCCAGTATGTGCATCATTAATTGTTTTTCCTGGGAAGCAAGGGGGGGGGGGGGGGATGATCGTTTACACTCTTCCATCTTTGGAACATTCTACAAGACAGAAGCATCATTCTCAGTAGCCAACAGCCAGTAAAACTGCTCTCAGAGTCAAGGACCTGGGAAGGTTTGAGTAATGAGTTGGTCAGTTTCATCGGTCATTGCAAGAAGGCTCAAGGCAATTTTGAAATCAAACTAGTGATCGAAATTAATTTCAACCCTTCACTGCACCACTAGATTCATGTCAAACAAGACATTTCTGGCCACTGTACATTAAAATGAAGAGCTAATTATCCAATCCATACCCACATAAAACAAGAAGATCCTTGTCTGGATTGAAAGTAGTTGTATTGTTTATAGTCAGGTAGGTTTTTCTTTTTTTTTTTAAAAAAGGTACTGTATAGCACAATGGAGAGGTGATCACATTAAATTCAATTAATGCAACCACATGACCATAATTAGCTTCCAGCTTCAAAGCTCTGGGAAAACAATTTTCACGTTAAGCTCAGCAGTTCATACAGTTGCCCTTCAACTAGAAGTATCTCAATTACACCACAACTTCCATTATGAAATGAAATTACTCTCACTGACTGGAGATGAAAACAACCAGTTACAAAAAGACTCCTTGTATAACTCCGAATCAGTTATTCAATAGCATGAAGGCCTGCCCCCTCAACCTTGCCCCTAGTTGGAGATGTGATGATCCACAGGTTAAACCACCACCAGTGCAGTTCTTACAGACCTATTTCACTGCTAAATGAAGACATGAAAATACTCGCAAGCGGTCTTGACCAAAAGGCTAGAGAACTACGTACCAGAGGTGGTCGCAGAGGGTCAGATGGGCTTTGTCAAGGACAAATTTGTGGAGGACAAATGTGAACGGTGCCAACCACACATGTTTTGGGCCTGTCCCAAATTTGCAGTGTTCTGGACAGCCTTCTCCAAAGTAATGTCCACGGTTGTGCGGGCGAGGGTGGAGCGGTGCCCAAGAGTGCCAATCTTTGGGGTATCCAAACAGCCAGAGCTACACATGGGGAAGAGGGCCGACACCCTAGCTTTCACTTTCCTAATCGCACGCCAGAGAATCCTGCTCAGCTGGCGATCAGTAGCACCACCCATAGCTGCAGACTGGCTGGCAGAATTTCTCCATTTGGAGAAGATCAAATACACCATCCGAGGGTCAGAGGAAAGCTTCCTAAAAGCATGGGGACAATTCGTCAGCCTCTTCCAAGACCTGTTCAAAGCCAACAGCGATTAGAGGAAAAAGAGATGGGAAAAGACAGACAGGAAGATCTCTTCTCTTCTTCCCCCCCCTCCCTCCCCTCCCTCTCCCCCCCCCCCCCAAGGCAGGCAGCAGAAAGCAAAAAGGAAGGGAAATAGGAGCCGGGAGACAGTACACCCTGAACGAAAAAGGGGGATACTAAGGAGGGGCCAGGGGAGAAGAGGAAGACACACCAAGACAGACGATATCAGTATGTATACAAGAACATGTACTGTAATTATTAAATGTAAAGAGTTACTGTGTATAAATTGAAAATGCCAATAAAAATATATATATATATTTTTTTTAAACCCACCACCAGTCAACTCTCCCACTCAAAAGGTGAAAGCAGCCTATGGTCATTTGTCTTTTCATCCCCGATACTGCAGCAGCACCACCCCTGCTGTTGTCCATCAGGCAGCCAGTTCATGTTGCTGCCACCCATACAGAGATGGTGCACTCTGAAGCTGTCTTTTCTGGGTTCAGAGCAGAGAGTCACCCTGTTAAGGCCATCTGCAGTCTTCATCAAAAATCACCAGCCTCACACCAGCTATGTGGCAACCGGTGGGTCAGTACTGCACAATAACTCTATGAAAGGCATAACAGTACACGGAAGACAGTACACAAGGTTGAGTATTAATTGTATTGCATGGCTGAATTCATAAAATTGTTTTGGAATGTTTATTTTGTGGACGCTTATTTTTGTATTGTGGCCAAGCCAATGCAGTGATGGTCAGTAACAGAGGTAAATTAAGGTGTGGGACGACTGGTAAATGAAAATTGGGATTGTGGTTACAGCTATCACTCTGGAATGAGCTCTTCATGAACTTCTCAGCCATAAAGTCACTGTCTAGGTTGTCTCCTCTCATCATGCTCCCCAAATAGCTGGTGATAAGGGCTGTCAACTCAAATGGTCAGTTTGTGCAACATATAGCAGACCACCATAATTCTCAACAGTTAGAGTGAGGGGGGGGGGGGCATACTCCTTAATTAGAGGACTAGGGCAGCACGGTGGTGCAGTGGTTAGTATTGCTGTTCACGGCGCCGAGGTCCCAGGTTCGATTCCGGCTCTGGGTCACTGTCCATGTGGAGTTTGCACATTCTCCCCGTGTTTGTGTGGGTTTCGCCCCCACAATCCAAAGATGTGCAAGGTAGGTGGATTGGCCAAGCTAAATTGCCCCTTAATTGGAAAAAATGAATTGGGTACTCAAAAAATAAAATAAGAGGACAGTATTTACCACGACAAAGCCGGTTACAAACGCAGGGGAGTGGTAGGTCAGATTCAGCGGTGTCCTAGAAAATTCACCAGTGGTCCTGGTTAACATTTACGCTCCCAACTGGGACGATACGGAGTTGACCATGGCGGAAATCCCCGATATAAATATTCACCGACTAATCGGGGGCAGATCAAACCCCAAAACCGTGGAAAACGACAAATATGGCAAAAGAACCAAACATTTATGGAGCAGGTGGGGGAAGTGAACTCTCGCAGGTTCACACACTCAGGGGAGAAGGGAGTTCTCCTCGGGTGTACTCACGCATCGACTTATTTGTAGTGGAAAAATCAGTCCAGGGATAGCAAAAGCGGAATACTCCGCAATCGCAATCTCCGACCACACTCCACACTACTACGCAAAGTTGGAGATGGGCCGTGCCCAACACTTTCCATGGAGGTTGGACACTGCTCTCCTTGCCGATTTTTGCTAGAAAATATCACAGGCCATAGACGGGTACATCAGCACCTCCCAGTAGAAGGTGGGTGAGACCTCCTCCTTTCTGGTTGTTGAAGTCCGTGCTAATCAATTATAATGCACGCAGAGACAGACAGGAGGGGGCAGCTAGGCAACAACTGGTCGACTGGAGGTGGACCAGCGATACTTCGAGGCCCCGACCGGAGAGCTTCTGGCGGAAGAAAAAGCAGCAAATGGACTATGACTCGCTCTCCACTGGGATGGCAGTGCACCAGCTCCGCCAGACACAGGGGATCTTCTACAAGTAGGGAGACAAAGCCTCACCAGCTGAGAAAGCAGGTAGCCACAAGGGAAATAGCTCAGATCAGGGATAACAATGGCAGACTAGTAACCGAGCCCAAGATCAACGAGGCATTAGTGGCCTTCTACCAGGGACTGTACACCTCAGCGCCCTCCAATGGGGACTCGAGGATGAAGCAGTTCCTTGATGAACTGGACATGCCAGTCATGAGAGAGGAAAGAAACCAGTGGCTGGAAACGCCACTAGGATTAGGAGAGTCAGGGAGAGCATCAATTCCATGCAGGTGGGGAAGGCACCAGACGGATCCTTGGCAAAGTGTACCAAATATTTGCACCAGCACCTGACTTGAGAGATGTTCACAGACTTACTAGCAAGGGGCATGCTGCCACCAACGGTAGCACAAGCCTCAATCGCGCCGATACCGAAGAAAGTCAGACAAAGACCTGAATGTGTGCATCTGCACAATCCAAGGATCTCCAAAAAGGTTCTACAGAGCAATACTACCACTGCGCAGCCACAGCAGGAAAGAGCGAGGAGATGGATAAGGGAGCCAGAAGCAGAATGAGTAAGGACGGAGGAGGGTTCCTGCAGAGGAACGTCCCTCCGGGCTCTTGCCATAGCAACACTCCCAGCACTGCAAACCAAGCACTCTATAAGCCCTAATAAGTGGTAATAGCCACGCTCCAATCATGGAAACAGCTAATGCAGCACTTCTGCCTGCCCGAAATGCCCAAGCAATGTTAGAGGAACTAACAAAAAGGTTGCAACTGCCCAACGAGAACAAACTACTCCATTTACAAGTCAAAAACTTGCTTTGCAAGGCGACGACAACATACCCACAGAAGCCAAGACACTCTGGACGCGGGTGACTTAGGTGGGGGAGGGGGACTACAGGAACATGTATGGATGATGTTTCAAAGAGGCATGTTCCCCAGTAAATGAGACACAAGAAAAATGGGAGAAGAACTAGGGATAGAAATAGGGTGGTGAGTCTGGAGCGAAGCACTAAACAGGGCAAACTCCATCTCTACATGCACATGGCTAAGCCTAATGCAGCAGAGTGTGGTGCATGGAGCACACCCAAGTAGAACACGAATGAGCAGGTACTTCTTGGGAGGTTTGCAACAAATGTGAATGGTGACAGGGAGGCTTCGCCAGCCATACCTACATGTTCCGGGCATGCCCCAGACTTGCCAGGTTCTGGATCGCCCTCTGCGAGGCAATATCCAAGTTTGTGGGGTGGAACCAAGCCGGAAAGTGGCAGTCTTCGGGATATCAGACCAGGCAGGACTGGAGGGGTGCCTAATCACCCAAAGAATCCTGCTTGACTGGCGATCAGCAGCACCACTCAAGCTGCAGACTGGCTGGCCGACATGTCGGAATTTTTCCGATTGGATAAGTCAAATTCACGATTCAGAAGAGTTCCCACAAGGCGGGGCAGTGGGCGCTCACAAGGTGGGGCAGCCATTCAGGACCCGTTTGTAGACAACAGTTAACTATGTGTGTGTGTGTGTGTGTGTGTGTGTGTGTGTGTGTGTGTGTGTGTGTGTGTGTGTGTGTGTGTGTGTGTATATATGTTAGCGGGGGGTTTGGGGGGGGGGGGGGAAAGAGAGAAACGAGCCATGGCAGCTAAAGGGGAGGGGGCAGAGGAGGCAAAAACCCACAAGATGACCATATGATACAAGGGGCACAGAGGCAAGGGGATAAACTGCAGGACAAGACGACTAAAGGGCACAATACCAACAACATGCAATGCAGCAGAGGTTGACCGGCCAAATAAAGTACACAGCCAGCAAAGACAGACAAAACAGGCAACTGTAAATATGTACCGCGGACCTAGTCTGTTCACACTCGGGTGCACTCATTTGATTTTCTTTTTTCCTCTTTATTATTAAATTTTTTTTTGGGGGTGGGGGGGGGGGGGGGGGAAAAAGAGTTTCTCCTTGTATAAACAAGAACTCCACCCGGATTACTGTAATATAACAAGAATTGTCAAATATATAGCAGGAAAATCCAATAAAAAAAACTTTTTAAAAAAAATTCTTAACAGTTGTTCTGCAGGATATTGTAGGACTCCTTTTGGAGCAGCCTAGGTAGTGGAAGTGTTTTTGCACACCACAATGTTCTACTACATCTAATTGCTTGTATGCATGCTGCACACTGAATTAGACCGACAGTCAGCTGATAGGGTGGTCATGTTGGTAATGTTGGCACGGGATGTTGATAAAGCACTGTATGTACGACCTATGGCAGCCTGCATCACATGAATCCTGAAATCCTAGCAAAACCATGTGCTGGCTCCACCTGCTGCGCTCTGGCAAAATAGTATTAATGACCTACCTTACATGCAAGTAGATGGCAAACTACAGGATGTTGGAAATATTAAGCTCGGAGGAGTCAGATGTATTAAAGCTCATTGCCAGAGAGACTTTGGCAGCCACTGGCAATGCAACCGTTGCTCTGCTTTGAGATTGCATGCATGGCTGCAGCATGCATGGCTGCAGCAGGTTGTCGATTTCAGGGGAGACCTCTTTATTGACATGCAGTCGATTCCAATCAGAAAGCGGTTCCCTGAACACTCTGGGAAGATATTTGCACCTGCTAAGAGCCCTGCCGCTCCCTCTTCAAGCAACTAGTCTTGCTCTGCGCTGCCACAATAGATTTTCCTCATACCTGCATTGCCACTACTGATTTTCTTCATGCCTACAAGTACATCCCAAGTGTGGGAACAACTGGTTTGTGTAGAAGTCAGTTAAAAACTCCTTCAACACCTATATCACCACTTCCTATAGACAACTGTAACTCGAAATAGCAATAGAAAGCACCAAACACTGAGAATTAAAGCAGCAGTCAGAAGAAATCAATGAGCAATTGCCCTGTCAGTACCCGAATCTCTTTAAATAGCGTTGATGGAGAAGAGAGTCCTTCCTCCTGCTAAACTGTGCAGGTTAGGTGGAAAGTTGAACCCCAAAATAGCACAGTTAGCATCAAATTATGATGATTTCCAGCAGTTATCCACTGTGTGCACTAATGCCCGCACCAAGCATGTGTAGTTGCTTTGGGAGGCGATTCACCCCAAAAAAGGTCAAGAGAAGCTTGTAGCAAAGTAACAGATACAAACTACCACAATTTTATGCCCATAATGTTTTGGAAGTTCATTTATTCTATACATTAGGCATTGCTGTGCTTTATTCAATATCAAGTTTGTGCACAGATGGTTGGGGCTTTCAATTGCTCATATCTAGGTAAATCTGTAGCATGTCTACAGCAGAAGAGAAAACACCTTCAGTTTACTTCAAGTACAATTTCATATTTCACGGCACGAGAGCCTTTTGACTTTTTTTTTTAATCCACTTGAAACGTATTGAAAATAGCATTAAAAAGTTAGCAGCAGGAGGAATGCATGCCTTAAAGAAAAAGCATGTGCAGTTGCATTGAGCAATTTCCTAGCATAGGGCGAAATTGGTTTGCAACTGCTGTGTAAAATATCATGCACATGTTCTTTTCCATTCCTCATCACCTATGGAAGCAATTATTTCAGCCTGACCAGTTCGATGGACCAAATATATTTAAATAAAGAGTTTAAAATTCATAACACATTTGATGTCGCATGAAATGGATTGGAATTGAATGGCTTGGACCCTTCCTCGGACAGGGAAAAAAACAACCCGTAATGGGATGCATGATGAGATTTTTAAACCAAGCTGGTTTTAATCATTTATGAATATTAGAAGAACGCTTTCTCAGTCAATAATAGTGTTCAAATGAAATGAAACATAACGGGCTATACCACAAAATTATTCCATTGCAATTACCTGTGGTGTAAATTTTGAATGAAATGAATAGCAATAAATAAGCAAAAAAAGATGCTCACATATTGTAGCTCAATAAACTCGCTTCACAAAACACAACTTTGCTTCAAACTAGTTATTGCCTATTGTCTCTCCATGCATTAATTAATTGGAGAGAGCCCAATTGCACATTTTAGTCAGAAATTAATTCTCCCTTTGCTCATTTTAAACCTTACAGAACTTGGGAAGACTACTCCATTTTGTGAAATGCTACTGCATCAGACCACAGGGTCACACCCAAAATATGGGCTCCATCTTACTGAGAGATACAGTGGCAGATGATTTTGCACAGGTTCTTATCCAAGACTGGGGGAATTTCTGAAAATTTAGAAACCAACAAGCACTTTGAGACAGCACTAGATCCAAGCATCCAAATAGTTACATAATCTTACCTGAAGAAAGTCCTTCTCCTAGTGCTCCATCTTCTGAACCCTCTTCAGAACCCTCCTCCGGTTTGTCAGTTCCTGGGCTGCGGTCTTCAATTACTGTAACGGAGTCTATAGATTGAACGCCAGCCTCACCACCATCAACTGAAACTGGAGGATTCTCTACACTTTTCCTGCCTTTTCGGTGTACTCTGGAGTGAAGCACTAACTGATGGTAGGTTCGGAAAATCTTGCCACACATTGTGCAGTCAGTCGGTTTAAGTTTTGTTGTGCAGTCAGTCGGTTTAAGTTTATTCTGGGCTAACTTGGGGTCAATGTCCACATCGCCCATAGCAGGTCCATTCTGGCCTATATTGCCGCTTTTGATTTTAGATTTTTCAAGGTTCTCCAAGGTAGGACCGTTATTGATTTTCTCGGTTGTCCAATGCTCACTAGAATCTTCTTTGTCTGAGGGCTCCTCCTCATTCTCAGAGTTTGCTATTTGCCCTGGATCTTTCACATTCTCTCGGCCAACTGCCACCTTGCCCTTAGTGGCCAGCTGCCAAGCTTGGTATGTATTGAAAGGATCAAGTTCGGGTATCCATTTTCCCACCTTCATAGATTTACAACTTTGTGACAAGAGTGGGTTTAAATTTAATATTTGCAGGAATGTTTCCTGCGATGCCACAAGTTCTGGGTTCAAGCAGTAATCATCCATCCTATCGTCATCAGGCAAATCTTTGTTGTGAACTTTACTATGTTCCTTCAAGCTATCTTTATTTAGGAAAAGAAATCCACAAATCATGCACATTTTATAAGGGGAGACAACATTTCCTGAAAATGGTTCCTGCATAGCAACATTGTTGATGGTTGCAGGTCCTTCCGAATCCTGTTGAGATTTTCCCCTAGCTTTACTCGAATGTGTTCGCATGTGGTTTTTCAGAAACCAAGGTTCCTTAAACCGTCGGCCACATACATTACAACCATAGGTAAACGAATCCTTGTGTTTCCTCATATGTGTCTCCAGGCTCAAAGCACTCTCACAGGTCAATCCACACACTTTACAGCTGAGTTCACCATTGTCTTCATTTGCATAATTTGCCTCCTGGTCTGGAGAGCTTACAGTAATATGTGCCTCAATAATAGGACTCAATCCCTCCTCAACGCGGAGAACCGCAGGCTCACATAGCGTGGGCCTGTGCTGTATAACTACATGGTGACGGAGTTCTTCAGAGTGCCGAAAGCTCTTATTACAAAACATACAGGGCAGAGGTGGATATTCCTCAGCTTGGACTGCAACATTTCCTTCCAATTCATTAAGGAACAATGCAACACCATTTAATGGATTATCTTCAGCCTCATTCATTTCAGTGTCATTAGGACAGACGCTTTTTGATAAAGCATTTGGGATTTCAAAGCTTGCAGACGACAGATTAGCCTTATTTCTTCCAGTTTTCCTACCATGCTGCAAATGGTCTACTTTGTGCTTTTGAAGATTAATTTTCAAATTTGCTTTCTGAGAAGTCCTATGGTCACAAAATGGGTGTTTTTCGTTTGCATGCATGTGCATGTGCTGCGTTAAAAGACTACCAAAAGGAAAACATTGGTCACAAATTGAACAATGGTGTTCAACAGAATTTTTTGCATCAAGTGTTAAATTCACATCATCTCGGACTTCCTCAGATGTTTTCATTACGGTGCTCTCAGTAGATTTCATCACAAATTCATGAGTAGGCTGGTCAGTAAACCAAGGCATAAGCTCTTCTTCAGATGTTCTTCCTTGCTTGTCTTGATATTGAATTCTCATCACATTATTTGAGACAACAAAGCTTTAGAATTTCAATTTCGATCTCAAAAGCTTGCTTTTCTTGTGTCCTTGTACTTACAGATGCAGGGTTTCAATTGCTGAAAGCAGAATACACAAGAGCATTCAACATAAGATTAAAAATGTCACCATTTAACTCATTAATATTCAACAAAAAAACTTGTTTAAACATTATGCTTTGGTGCCAAAAATAATTGAATGGAAGAGGGAAAAAAAAACCAGTTCTAAATTAATGATAAAGATACTCGGCACAAATGTGTACAAATGTTTTGCAATCCAATGTAAATGTCATTGACATTAAGGATAATAAGAAATCAAGTATCCAAGAAATCAAATATCCAAAGAGAGTAACTCTTTGGCAGGCTTTATTGAAAACTGTCAAGCTTGAAACGTAGTAAACATTCACATCTGCACACATTTGTTTCAGCTAATGGGAGACCCGTGTCTGCCTCCATTTTTCTTTAATCTTTCAGCAATTATGCACACACACCCGCACCGTTTAAAAAAAAAAAGACTTCGCCTCATTCTACTCATCTGCTGCTGAAACCCTCAAAATGCCCTTTGCTACCTCGAAACGGACTACTCCAAGCACTCTTGGCCGGCCTCCTACATACTACCCTCTGCAAACTTGGGAGGTCACCCTAAAGTCTGCTGCTCGTGTCCAAACGTGTATTAAGTCCCACGTATCCCTCACCTTTACCCTCACGGATCTAAATCAGCTCGTAGTTAAGCAATGCCTCAAATTTAATATTCTTATGCTGGTTTTCAAATCCCTCCACGGCCTTGCAAGCTCCTCCAACTATTTTGATTATCTGCATTCATTTAAATTCTGGTTTGAGCATCCCTTATTATAACTGCTCCACCATTGGGGACTGTTCCCTCAGCTGCCACGGTCTGGATTTCCATCCCCAAATCTTTTTCCCTCCTTTTAAATACTCCTTAAAACCTCTTCAACCAAGCTTTTGACCATCTGGCCTAACGTTGCCTTGTGTGGCCCATTCTCAAATTGTGTTCATATAACAATTCTGTTGAGGATGGAGTGCGCAAGCAATTACTTTTTAAAAAAACATTTTATTAGGGTATTTATAGTTGTTATAATAGTAATAACGACAATAGCAACACAAACATGGTACATAAAACATTTCCATCCCTATCACGTTATTCACACCTCCAATCAATGAAACAATAGCCTAACCCCCTGCCTAATTTCTGCCCCTGCTGACATTTTAATTTTCTCCGAGAAAGTTGACGAATGGCTGCCATTGAGACAAACCCCAACTTCGCCCTAAGAGGGTCAATCTTTATTTTCTCGAGACTGAGAAACCTAGCCATGTCACTAACCCAGGTCTCTAATTTCAGGGGCTTTGAGTCCCTCCACATTAACAGTATCCGTCTCCAGGCTACCAGGGAGGCAAAGGCCAAAACGTTAGCTTCTCTCGCCCTCTGGACTCCCGGATCTTCCGACACTCCACAAATCGCCACCTCTGGATTCAGCACCACCAGTGTTTAAAGTATCGTGGATACAGCCTTAGCAAACCCTGCCAGAATCCTCTTAAGCTTCGGGCATACCCACAACATATGGACATGGTTTGCTGGACCTCCCGCACACCTCACACACCTGTCTTCTACCCCAAAGAACTTGCTCATCCGGGCCACCATCATGTGCGTGCCCGGTGGACGACCTTAAATTGTATCAGGCTAAGCCTGGCACATGATGAGGACGTGTTAACCCTGCTGAAGGCATCAGCCCACAGACGCCTCTATCGCTCCGCCTAGCTCATTGCCCTTTAGCTCCTCTATCCAAGTTTCCTCCGACTCCATAAGTTCTTTGTAGATATTGAATCCCTTCCCATCCTTCACCCCCCCCACCCTTCCCCCCCTTCTCCCTTCCCCTCTCCCTCCCTTCTCCCTTCACCCCCCCCCCCACCCTTCTGTCCCCCTCTCACCCTTCCCCTCTCCCCCCCTTCTCCCTTCCCCTCTCCCCCCCTTCTCCCTTCCCCTCTCCCCCCCCCCCTTCTCCTCGCCCACCCATGTTCTGGAAACTACCCTGTCCTGTATCCCCCGCGGTGGCAGGAGCGGGAAGGTCAGAACCTGCCCTCAGAAAATCCTGTACCTGCAGATATCTAAACCATTCCCTGCTGGCAGTTCAAATTGCTCCTCCAAATCGTTTAAGCTGGGGAAGCTCCCATCTATAAACAGATCTCCCATCCTCGCAATTCCTACTCGCTGCCATCTCCGAAACCCTCCATCCAGCCTTCCCGGCACAAACCGATGGTTGTTGTTAAATCGGGGCCCAGACCGATGCTCCCTCCGCTCTCCTATAGAGCCACCACTACCACCGGGCTTGTGGAGTACCGTGCCGGCAGGAACGGCAGACTACGTTCCAACAACACTTTCTTCACTCGCAGGGTTTTACCCACCCACACAAAGCCCCAAATCACCTTATTCACCTTTTTATAAAAAAGGCCCTCGGGATAAAGATGGGGAGACACTGAAAGACAAATAGAAATCTGGGGACAACTGTCATTTTCACGGTCTGTACCCTCCCCGCCAGTGACAGCAGGAGCATGTCCCATCTCCTAAAGTCCATATTATTATTAATTTGTTCTACAAGCTGGGACAAGTAATTACTTTTAACATTAGAGTGATTCAATCTGCTTTGCTTCCATATGACACCTCTTGTCTCTGAAAATTCACTGACAAATGTAGACCCAGATCTCCAAGTCAGCACCGCCGCTGTCTGTGAAAATTTATATAACCCTGCTCTTCTTGTGATTTTTCAGCCAGGACCTCCGCTCCCAGCTGATGGATGAGCACAGACACCATCTCGAACACAAGACACACGAACACAGGACACTTTTTTCACGACAGTAGCTGCCTTATTCAGCTATATTCAGACAAGTCTTTAAAAAGGCCAGAAGTCTTGGGTGGGCTCCAGTTATGGTCCTCAGTTGCACTGGCTAATCAGAGCATTAGATCAAATATTCCACGGTAAGTATCCAGGCAAAGTCTCAATGTTGCAGGACTTGGCAGAGGGTCCCAGGCAGCCCATCGTAAGTTTGAAATTCCTGGCCAATTTCAGTGCACCCCTCATCTGTCAGGCCTGCAAATGCTGTACATCTCCATCTTGCATCCAATCTCAGATGATGAATACTGGAATAGTTGGGCCATGGAGTCTCACTCTTTCAGCTTCTAATCATTGCTGTATATATATATATATATATATTTTTTTTTATTTTTTTTTTGAAATTGTCTTTTATCTCTCTTCACATCCTCTTCTCGCACTTTCATTTCTCTGACGTGATGTTGAAATAAATATACTCAATTTCTCATTTCCTGGTTTAAATTCTGCATTGCTCATTAACAATGCTTGAATTTGACTTGTTAATGGGATGTCCTATTCAGAGGTCCCTGATTGCATATGGAATTTCTTGGTGCCAAAATGGCTTTTCTAACCACATCAAGTTAAGAGCAGAAAAGTATGCAAAATGTAGCCCAGTGTTGCACTGCAGGCAGACACTGCTGCCAGTCTGACAACAGGTATACAGCCTTTTCTGGACAATCCTAGAATTATCAAGTGACATTAGGGCAAAATGTAAATCAGAGGGTAAAATACAACATCAAAATTTCTTGACATTGCCCTACCATCCCACTTTTTGGATTCTCCCATTTTTCATGAGTCGAACATTAAAATTAGGAGTGAAAGCCTCTTTTCTAACAAAGGATCAATTTATTGGAGGACACAGCTATGTTCAGATTAACAACCACATCTAGGGAAATAATTGTAGCACTACTAAAGAAAGATTTGCGGTCAGTAAGCAGGTTTTGTCACCAAAGTATGAAAAACAAAATCTACACACAAGCTAAAGAAAATTACAAAAGTAATTCTATTGACAACTTGGTTGAACCACCCTAAATACAGCTTCGTCCTCTGCAACTAAACAATCCTACTAATTCCAGAGGGCAGGAGAAATTATAATTTTTTCACCTCCAGAACATCCTCCACTTAATTGTCCCCGGAATCGTCAGTTCTTGGCAATTACAAAATTGAGGCTATCCTCTAGCTCCACAGTACCCCTGGCTATTCCCAGATTCGACTTCTATATACACACACTAAGAAAACAAGACACAGAAGGAGTAGGTCATCAGGCCCTTCAATCCTGCCCTTTAATATGCTCATGGTTGATCTATGCCAGCCTCTATTCCTTTTGTGCCATTTTCCCGTCGCCCTCTATTCCTCGATCTATCAAATATTTATCCACGTCCACTTTAAATACTTCTAATGAGGGCAGCATGGTGACGCAGTGGGTTAGCTCTGTTGCCTCACGGCGCCGAGGTCCCAGGTTCGATCCCAGCTCTGGGTCACTGTCCATCTGGAGTTTGCACATTCTCCGTGTTTGCGTGCGTTTCGCCCCCACAACCCAAAGATGTGCAGGCTAGGTGGATTGGCCAGGCTAAATTGCCCCTCAATTGGAAAAAATGAATTGGGTACTCTTAATTTAAAAAAAACATATACTTCTAATGATCCAGCCTCCACCACCCTCTGGGGCAGAGAATTCCAGAGAGTCACCACCTTCTGAGAGGAAATTTCTACGTACCTCCAGCTTTAAATGACTGGCTTTTTATCTTGTAGCTATGCCGCCTTGATAGAGACTCTCCCACCAGTGAAACATCTCACCATCTACCCGGTCAAGCCCAATCTGGATCTTACCCCTCACTATTCTAAACTCCCAAGGAATATAGACCCAGACTATTTAGTCTCTCTTCATAGGGCAACCCTCTCACCTCAGGAATTAGCCTGGTGAATCTCCTTTGGACAGCCTCCAGTGTTACTATATCCTTTTTAGGCAAGGGGACCAAAACTGTATGCAGTATTCCAAGTGATGCCTCACCAACACAATGTACAATTGCAACAAAACCTCCCTTATTTTTAAACTCCACCCGCTTTGAATAAAGGCCAAAATGTAATTTGCCACTTTAACTACGTGTTGGACCTCACTGCTAGCTCTTTGTGATTAATGTACTATAACACCTGGATCCCTCTAAACTTCACAAACCTGCAGTTTCCATTAAATAATGTCTTATGACCCCTCCGACTGAAGTGCATGACCTCACTTCCCCACATTGTCAAGTTTTGACCTTCTCCAGTCTCCCAATCTATACCCCATTGCAGAATTACAATATCCTCACCACATGCTGTTCCGCCTATTTTCATTTCATCAGCAAATTTGGAAACCTTATATTCTGTTGTTCTTTCCCCAGGTCCTGAATGTAAATAGTGAACAATTGCAGGCCAAGAACTGGTCCATGCTATACTCCACTAATTACATCTTTCCACTCAAGGACCCACTTATTCAACTCTGTTTTCTATGTGACAGCCTGTTTTCAATCTATGTTAACACTTCCTCCAATTCCGTGCGCTATTACTTTATACACCAGCCCCTTATGTAGTGCCTTGTCAAATGCCTTTTGGAAATTTAAATACACTACATCTACAGGTTCACCTCTAGCTACTCTCCCTGCTACATCCTCAAAGAATTCAAGCAAATTTGTCAAACATGATTTACCTTTCACAAAACCCCTTGTTGGCCATGTTTGATTATATTCAGTTTTCTGCTTAGTTATTTCCTCTTTGATTATTTTCCCCAACATATTATTAATAATAACTGGCCCACAGTTCCCTGCCTGCTGCCTTTTTAAAAATAAATTTAGAGTACCCTTCCTATTAAGGGGCAATTTAGCGTGGCCAATCCACCTAATCTGCACATCTTTGGGTTGCGGGGGCGAAACCCACCCAACCACGGGGAGAATGTGCAAACTTCACATGAACAGTGACCCAGAGCCGGGTTCGAACCTGGGACCTCGGCACCGTGAGGCTGCAGGGCTAACCCACTGCGCTGCCCCGCCTTCTGAACAAGGGAGTCACATTTGTTTCCAATCTTCTGGTCCCTCCCAGAATTTGGCTTTTTTCCAATCTTCTGGTACCCTCCTAGAAAGTTATGAAAAATTACAACCAATGGTCCACTATCTCAGCAGCCACTTGCAGATCATCAGGCCTGGCAATTTGTCCGCCTTTGGCCCCTTCCATTTTTCTAACACTCTATCTCCTGTGATTGGGATTTAAGTTCTATTAGGTTATCAATTCGCCATTTTGTTGTTTGCCGTTAGTAATTCACCAGCCTCATTCAATAGGAGATCTCACACTTAACTTGGCCGGCCACTTTTTAATTTATATATCCCACCCACCACTTCTTTATATATCCATAGAAACCAGTTTGTTTTTATTTATACTGGTTTCTGTCAAAATGCATTTTCTCCCTTACGAGCTTTTGTTGCTGGATCCTAAAAACTTCACTTGTCACTTTGCATATCCTGCTTTTCAATTTAACATTATTCTTGACCTCCTTTGTTACCATGGATTTTGCCCCTCTATTGGAATCCCTCTTTTTTTTTTTAAATTTTTCCAATTAAAGGTGCAATTTAGCATGGCCAATCCACTTACCCTGCCACGTCTTTGGGTCGTGGGGTTGAGACCCACACAAACATGGGGAGAATGTATAAACTCCACACGGACAGTGACCGGGGCCAGGATCGAACCAGAGTCCTTCGCACCGTGAGGCAGTAGTGCTAACCACAAACCATCCGTGGAACTGCCGCTGAGCAGAATGGGCCAGCTGTTTGAATATCTGCCGTTGCTTATTTACCCAGTTCACCTTAAGACAATCCTCCTTCATACCATTATAATTTCCCTAAATTTAGGGCAGCACTGCGGCTTCACGGCGCCGAGGTCCCAGGTTCGATCCCGGCTCTGGGTTACTGTCCGTGTGGACATTCTCCCAGTGTTTGTGTGACTTTCGCCCCCACAACCTAAAAATGTGCAAGCTAGGTGGATTGGCCACTCTAAATTGCCCTTGGAAAAAATGAATTGGGTACTCAAATTTTTTACAAAAAATTATAATAATTTCCCTAAAGTTAAAAACACTGGTTATGAACCTATGGCATTCACACATATCTTGAATTCGGACATTCACCCTCAAACTGTGTCTGGAATTCTACCATATTGTGGTCACTACCCCCAGCCTAGGAATCCTCAAGCACAAGATCCCTTATTAATCCTACTTTGTCACACAAAAACAAATCTAAAATAACCCGTTCTTGGTAGTTTCCACAACGTACTCCTCTGGATGCACTACACAAATTCTTCTTCTACATTACTATCTCCCATGATAGCTGCAGACTCCTTCAAACATGTCCTTGATATTTACCCCATTTATGCTCCGACCTCAGTCACATCTTGGGGGTCTATAGACTACTCACACCCTGGTCTTCCTTCTCCTGCTATTCAGGATTTCAACCCAAACCGATCCTACATCGCGATCCACTGTCTTTTTATCATGACTCAGCACTGCTCTGAAAACTTTGTTGATTAACACTACCCCACTTCCTTTCCCCTTTGTTCCAAAAGAACAGGCAATTGTATATCCTGGAATGTTGAGCACCCAGTCCTGCTCACCTTACATTACCCCAACATTCCCCTCAAGGTATGCAGGCACGCAACTACCTGAAAGTGAACCACTAAGGCCATGCACAAGTCAGCCCTTTTGAAATTGTACGTACTATGGTTGTGCAAAGGGGCTGTGCACTCCAAAAATTAGAGGGAATGTCATCATTGCCCACTTCCATCTGACGCACATTTATGTTTCCTTGATTCGACAATCTCCCCCCGTCACCACCCTCAAGTTACACACACAGCAAAATCAAGTTAACTCCACCTCAAGAGGGGTCTCCAAGACCAGGAAAAACAATTTCTCTTTTTTCCCCCAATTGAAATGAAATGAAATGAAAATCGCATTGTCTAAGGGCCAATCCACCTAACCTGTACATCTTTGGGTTGAGACCCACACAGACACGGGGAGAACGTGCAAACTCCACACAGAATGACCCGGGGCTGGGATCGAACCCAGGTCCTTGATGCCATGAGAGCCACCTGCATGTCTCAAAATGTTGCCACTTGGTGCACTGTAATAAAATCTATACCAAAGTTCATTATTTTGGGATCAAATGGTTTTTCAGTATCCGTTCCCCCCACAATTTCAGCTCCCAACCTGATCATTTTACTCTAACTGGAAAAAAAGTTGCTTTTCCAAGTTAAAAAAATTCTGCCACTGCCTGCATGCCATAGTCAACTAGAATGTAGAAATAACCAGGATCATCTTGGAGCAATGAGTGGGAATGCATTTGATAGAAAAGAACAATTTAGCAATGTACACATTTTGAAGTATAGAAAAATATAATCTTCCTTGTGATATGAAGATGAAATGTAAAGACCATGGAGGAGAATATGTTCTCCTACCAGAGGTGAAGTGCAATAATAATAATAATAATTTGCACACCCGCTGGGGAGGATCGTGGGGGATTCCCCAGAGAATCCCGCTATTGGGCTGCCATTTTAAGCAGGCAGCCCAATAGAGAGGTCCACGTCTGGCCACCCCCCCCGCGACCCTTTAGATCATTGACCTGTAAGTCATTAAATGCATTTCTCTTTGATATTGATTTTACTAGGCTGTGATTGACAGCGTCCACATACTTAGCTGTCAGCCTCATTCCATTCATCTTCCTTCACAGTTGTCAGAATTGTTCCATTCATGTTTCTTCACGGTTGAGTAACTGCAATGTTTATATCAAGCTTTGATTGACAGCTCCTGGACCACTTCAAACTCAATTAAGTGCTGTCAGTTTCTAGCTGACCACTTGAAAGTCACTCAACTATGAGGGGAGGGGATTGAAAAGCACTTTTGTTTGAAGGGGTCCAAGAACCGGCAAAACGTTATGCAGTAGGGGATTCAGTAATGATAATGCTGTTGAATATCAAGGGGAGATTGGTAATGCTACAACAGTGACCACGCCAAGTACTTCATTGACTGCAAAGCATTTTGGACTGTCTTGGATTTGCATAAGATGCTATATAAAGACCAGTTTTGTTTTAAAACCATCATTCAGGATGTGTAATTACAGAACAAAATCCCTACAGTGCAGGAGGCCATTTGGCCCATTGAGTCTGCACCAAGCCTCCGATAGAGCACCCTACCTAGAATACCCTACCTAGTTCCCTACTCCCACGTTATCACTGGAACCCCGTAACCCAACCTAACATTGGACACTAAGGGGCAACTTAGTATGGCCAATCCACCTAATCTGCGCATCTTTGGACCGTGGGAGGAGACCGGATCACCCAGAGAAAACCCATGCAGACACAGAGTTGTCAGATTTTGTAAGCCGACCATAATAATAATAATCTTTATTACTGTCACGTAGGCTTACATTAACACTGCAATGAAGTTACTGTAACCACATCTGATTATTGAGGACATGCTTCTCCTGCAATGTGAAAGGGAGGATAAAACCAAATGGGGAAACAGTGATATTTTAAACATTAAAAAATAAGTGGTTTTAAACTTATAGATTGCTTGCAAACATTAGAAATTCTGCAATTCCCTCAGTCCTTCTTGAACCAAAGGAAGTGTCAACGTTGCAGAAACCATTTTTAGAAGCAGTGTTGTAAAATGTTAATTATACCATTAAATGGTAGTTACACTGTTAACAACTCACTTTTCCTACCAAATCTTTCTAAATTTGAATTCATCTTTACTATTATTTTTCTGTTGATGTACAGTAGCAGTTAAAGAAAAATTCAGAAACAGGAAGAGTTCCTGATTTGAATTCTCATGCATGGGTTACATATTTTTTCCTCCTGCAAAGTTAATTTAATTTGGGCAAATAACCTACCAGAAATAGGTTACTACAATACTGCCCACGTGTACAATTAATATTTTAAGAGACAAGGGGTTTGTGATCTTTGTTGCCTACATACTGCAAAGACCACAATCTCCATGGCCCCCGAGGAGTCCCAGCTGGTGGTATTTTTGGGCTGCACACTGAAGCTCTAAGTATCTCACACACACACACACACTACAGGCCTCTGATGGAAACTTAAGTAAAGCAAGCACATTCATTTTCAAATCAGGGTACTGTTCTGCAGTGGAAATACATGATTACTGTGGAGTGAGGGTGGAGGCGGTAGTGGGAAAAGAGAGCGCTGCCTGTAGTATTTCTTTAATGACACATCATAGATTCATTTATGCTGGTACTGTTGGAACCTAGATGCACACAAAGTGTTTTGTGCAGCAGGTGGTACTTGTAGTTGTGCCAAGCCTACTTACACAGCCCATTATTATTTTGCTGCAACATACTGGTGCTGTACAAGTTTCAAAATAAGCCACTGACTGTTCCTTCTGTAGAGTTGTGCATTTAGTATCTGGCAAATTAAAAAAAACACACCCACCAAATTCTACCAGAATATCAAATGGGGGGGTATGGGTTGTGCATCAAGCTACCCTACTGTACAATAACGTTCTACACTACTGTACAATAATGTTCTACACCATAAAGAAAATGAGCAAGCTTTCCCCAAGACTGAAAAACACACAATCACATGTGCCACGTGTGGTTTGCAAAAATAGCTATTCTAACACAACTTAAACCCACTTCCAGTCTTTAAATGACATTGCAGTTGGTTCTATATTTTTTAAATTTGTCCAGAGATAAGAATTTGTGCTTTGATAGAAAAAAATGCTTTTAAAAAGAAATATACAGGTCAGGCAGCATTTTCGAGAAACAAAAGAGTTTCAGGTTGATGACCTTTCATCATACCAAGCTGTGAACTCTTTTTGCTCACCACAGATGTTGTCTGACCCGCTAAGCAGTTGCAGCATTTTTATTTCAGTTTTTATTTCAGATTTCCAGCTTTTATTTCAGATTTCCAGCATGTTTTGGCACTGTAATTGCATTAATTTGGCAGCTACGCCATAGTCAGAAGCATTAATGTCGTCCTTTGGGATGCTCTACAATGACGGTTTGAGTTTGTGGTTATACTTCAAATTTAATTCATTGGCTGTAAAAGCACTTTGGAGAAACTGGTGATCATTTTTAAAAAAAAGTTTATGGATGTCTTTCTTTGAATCATAGAATTTATAGTGAAGGAGGCCATTTGGCCCATCGAGCCTTCACCGACCCTTGGAAAGAGCACTAAGCCCACACCTCCACCTTAGCCCCGTAACCTCACCTAACCTTTTTGAACACCAAGGGCAATTTAGCATGGCAAATGTGCTAACCGGCACATTTCTGGACTGTGGAAGGAAACCGGAGCACCCGGGGGAAACCCACAAAGACACGGGAGAACATGCAGACTCCGCACAGACAGCGACTCAAGCCAGGAATCGAACCTGGGACCCTGGAGCTGTGAAGAGACAGTGCTAACCACTGTGCTACTGTGCCACCCAAAGAAAATAATGCAATGGGTTTATGCATTTGATGGATCACTATTACTTGCATGGGTAGTATCTTAATAACAATGGGTGTTTTGGATTCCTCAACATGGTCATGCATTGAACATGCAACATCACGAAATCGGATGCTCAAAAATCCCCACCCCCACACCAGTAGACTTACGAGACTCCGCCCAGGAAGGCTCAGTAAGCTAATTTTCATATGTTTTTTCTTATGTCCTTATTCACCAATATATACTCACATTGCAGTGACTGAACAGTATAGTAATTGCAGTAACCCCAGGCCAACATTACCAACGCAGAAGCACTGTGGCCTAGCTGATCTACGAGGCTCCTAAGGAGGATAGTGGAAACATTTTAGGGACATCATCAAAAGTATAGCAAGTCTTCCTCAATTCTGAAGACTGCTGGCACGGTGGTTAGCACCGCTCCCTCACGACGCTGAGGACTCGGGTTCAATCCCAGCACCAGGTCACTGTCCGTGTGGAGTTTGCATATTCTCCCAGTGTCTGCGTGGGTCTCACCCCCATAACCCAAAGATTATGCAGGGTAGGTGGATTGGCCATGCTAAATTGCCCCTCAATTGGAAAATAATGAATTGGGTACTTTCGATTGTATTTTTTTTTTTAATTCTGAGGGACCGCCAGAGAAGAATTGCACTCCCACCATTAACCAGCATATGGTATACAGAACCACAGAATTCCTATAGTGCAGAAGGAGGCCATTCGGCCCCTCAAGTCTGTGCTGACCCTCTGAAAAGAACCCTCACTTAGGCCCACTGCCCCACCCCATCACCCCACCTAACCTGCAGATCTTTGGACCGTGGGAGGAAACCAGAGCATCCGGAAGAAACCCACTGGGAGAAGTGCAAACTGCACACAAACACCCAGACTGGAATTGAACCCAGGTTCCTGGCACTGTGAGACAGCAGTGCTAGCCACTGTGCCACCATGTCACCAGACATGTATATTGAATATGGTACTGTTAAAAAAAAATGTAAGTGCAGTGGAAAAACAAAAATTAAACCACTTTGCCAGTAACCCTTTCATACGAACGCAATTATCAAATTCCTTCTGCAAAGAATGTTAATTTGCTACAAGAAAATCCCATCAATTTTCAATTATGGACTCCAATTAATACTGGCTAGACAATTTAAATGAAATGCTAATTGCTTTATCTAATAAAATCAGTTTAAACAGCACCCCATAATTGAGCAGATTAACATTCTAGTAACAGAAAAACAAACAACACCAGTGGCAATATTTACAAGGCTAAGTACGTGGCCACAGAAATACTGCAATGTGAACGGTTCAAACGGAGTAAAATAGAAGTTGGCAGTATGACTGTGGGAGGCTCAACTAATTGCAAAGACGACCGAAAGCAGAGTTTATCATGACAAAAGCCAAGGTAAGATATTAAATTCAAACGGTGCACTTCTTCACATTTGCCTGGTTTTCAGCTCTTCAATACAAAAGCCAAACTTGGATTCAGTTCCTCTTCCCATTGCTGCAAAAGCAAGCATTTATTTATAATGTCCAATAACATAACAGTAGTTGAACTAATTTACAGAAATGGTTTTTCTCACAGATAGAATTGGACATTTTTGGTCCAACCTTCCTGCTCGGAATGCAAAATGGAAAGGGATCCAAATTATTCTCCCATACCTCATTAAAATGGCTTATTTTTCATTCATATTCAAAGATATCTAATGGAAGTCTATTTGCACATCATCCAGGGTACATTATTTGACTCAAAATTAGCTTATGCTCCAATTTTGGACATCCCATTTCATGGATCTTGTATGCCTCAATCCAAGTAACCAGTATTCATACATGTTAACCACCATGGCATAGGAAGCATTAGTGAAACAGGATTCTATCCTTATCCAACGCTGTCATTCCACAAATAGATAAATGGGAACTTTAGACAATTTTCCTTCCCTAGCTCAGGATGTGGGAACCGGATACTTTTTGACTGTACGGTTCAGCTAGGAGCCATCACAGGGACATTAAGGCAGGTTTGTTGAATGGACAGCAATTTAATTACCAGAGTTTATAGTGTTCACACGTCTCATTAAATTTGCTCCAAACCGAGCCTCTGCTATCAGGCAGGTTGCAAACAAAGTTTTGTAACGGAACAGTGTTAAAACCAGAATCAATTTTTTTTTTTTTTTTCATAAATTCCAAATCACTTATGACACTAACCCAATACTCTCATAAAAGGGTTCCTTCTTTGTATCCTACTGGATTGTTCCAATTGCTTCACGAGGTTTACATTCCTGCTGTAAATTTACTTCCTGCTTGGTTTTGGAACTCCATCAGCTACAACAAAACTACTGTTACTTCACACATCTCAAAACAAAAAGTGAAGTGTACTTTTGCTCCAATCTATAAACACTACGGTCAAAGATTTAATAACTTCCTACGCAGTGTTCCAAATTAGTATGCTGATACTTTTGTTCATTTTTAGGTGTTCAATTATAGGCAGATCAATGTCATTATGCTGCAAAAGTAGACAGCCCAACAACATTTATTAAGCAGGGAGCCAGTCTCTGAAGCTGGCTTCCCAGGATATGGTTTGTGTATTGTGGGGTTCATTCTCTTTCATCACAAGTATAGGAACTGCAAGATGAAAACAGCTGGAATGGTGCCTGATGGAAATACTGTATACAGATGATATGCAGAGAACAATAGACAAAAAGTGAATTATTCAACATACACAAAAACACACAACTAATTACAGCATCATTGGTCTGGAACAGGGTTTCTCAAAAACACCTCCATGAAGTTAAATAACACAGGGCGGCATGGTGGTGCAGTCTTTAACACTGCTGCTTCACAGCACCGAGGACCCGAGTTCGATCCCGGCTCACTGTCAGTGTGTAGTTTGCACATTCTCCCAGTGTCTGCGTGGGCCTCACCCCACAACCCAAGCATGTGCAGGGCAGGTGAATTGACCACACTAAATTGCCCCTTAATTGGAAAAAAAAAGAATTGGGTACTCTAACCTTAAAAAAAATGAAGTTAAATAACACAAGAAATCTGGTAGCATCTACTACTGCATTAAACAGAAAAGTGGATTTAAAGAACTTCAACAAAAAAAAGGTGCATGTGGTTCAATGCACCCCATGAAGCCACAAAGAATACAATTTAGACAATCATTTGCAAAACAATTAGATGGCAACTTGCCTAGCAATACAGGTTAAAGTGTCATTGCATTTCCAGTGCTACAGTTTAACATTTATAAGAAAGCCCATTAAATAGTTTGCAATCAAAACTAGCTTTTGCACTAAAATAAAACTTTATTCATCAGACTGGATAGGAGTACACCATGAACATGTTCCGTGAATTCAGGTAATATTGACCTTTAAATCAATCAATCTAGGAAACAACTAAAAGATTGAAACACTAAACTGGTTCCTTTAATTCCGTTGGAAAACCATGGTTCCCACTACCGGCATCCATCAGAACAATGGAATTGTTGCTTCTATTTGATATTATTGGCACTCCCTCAAGTGGCACCTTTCAAGTATTGCAGCAATAAAATATTCTGCAAATGTATCTTCACACCATTGTTTTCAACAGTTGCTGACATCATGCATTTGCAATTGTGCATTGTATTAGATACTGAACTCTTCCACTGTGACATTGGCAATGTAGTATTATCATTGGGCCCATTTCAAGCACACCAGAAAAATTCCCATGGGCAATGTTAGCAACTATTTTCATGGAAAATCCACTCTTCCTACAGCAGGGTCGTTTCCTCCAAAGACTATTCTAAATCACAAGCCAATGGGGTAAAGATGAAGGATTATTGGGGTGGGGGGGGGGGGGATTTTATTCACTGCAAAACAATATCCTTGCATTAAGTAGGGCACTTTGACCAAAGTTTACAAAAACAATTGCTTAAAAATGTTGACATGTCTGCCAGTGAGGAGTTTGCGCATTCTTCCCATGTCTGCATGGATTGGCCATGCTAAATTGCCCCTTAAATTGGGGGGGGGGGGGGGGGGGGGGGGGGAGAAATGAATTGGGTACTGTAATCTTTTTTTTTTTAAATCAATCCAGAGTTTCTGGCTGGAGTTGGCATTCTATTTAAATGAGTAGTCACTTCACAAAAGGACACCCTAAACGACACTCCAAAAACAAAACACTCAAATGAGCTCAAAAAAGTCAATCAATCTCCCCAGCTTATTAATTATTGATCTAATGGGAGAATTTTGTATAGGATCCAGAAAGAAAGTGCTCTGTGAATAGATTTTATCCAGTAACAACAATCAGAGAACCATACCTGTTTATAGCACACACCAATAGTGTTTTGCTTGAACAGTCCAGTATTTCCATTATCTTGCACAGTCTTACTTTTTTGTTTTTTGTTTTAAAACGGAAGGGAAAATCCAAGAATAATTTTCCCTTAAAGATTCAATGGTATGGTCTGCGGCACAAATACTCAATTCATGTTAGATTTCTTTTTTTTAAATTCAGCCCATGGCTGGCTCAGTACTTAAGTGAAATGCTGGCATGGTTTGCTCCCAACACTCAGCACTTATGCAAATCAACAACAACCCAAAAATTGCTGGATCCATAATAACGGACACCAACAGGGTCCTCATCTTAACCTCAGATGTTTCCCTGGCAGCCTGTAGGAACCCAGGACGTTTACGTTTCCCTGGCAGCCTTTAGGAACCCAGGACGTTTACAGAGATTGCGATCAGATGTGCGACACCCATGCACCAAAGATGGGCTCAGCAGCCCAATACAAAACTCACCCCTTCCTATTTACAACTAGCAGCTGCAATGCAAATAGTTCAAGCTTTGCCAGTAATTTAAAGTCCCAGTTAAGCTGAACTCTGAACATCTACAGCTCACTAACATTACCTAATGGAGGGAAGTTATGAATCTCATTCATAGTCTTAGAATTTACAGTGCAGGAGGCAGCCATTCAGCCCATCGAGTCTGCACCAGCCCTTGGAAAGAGCATCCTACTTAAGACCACCTCCACCCTATCCCCGTAACCCAATAATCCCATCTAACCTTTTGGACACCAAGGGGCAATTTAGCATGGCCAATCCACCTAACCTGCACATCTTTGGACTGTGGGAGAAAACCAGAGCACCCGGAGGAAACCCACACAGACACAGGGAGAAAGTGCAAACTCCACACAGACAGTAACCCGAGGCCAGTTGAACCTGGGACCCTGGAGCTGAGGCAGCAGTGCTAACCACTGTGCCACCGATTCCTCAAATTAAAAAAGGACCAAAACGAACTGTGAAGGGGTGCGGTTAAAGAAAGAGATGGATAGAAATTAGAAACTTACATGTAATTTGTTTGTATTAATATCTTAAATATTTCAGTGAATGCATTAAGATGTTAAAATCATTGGTTAAAAATTAAATTTTTGAAATTGAAAAATCTAATTTAAAGCAAAGGTGCATCACCTCAGCAGTCCACTAATCCAAATTGTTTGACAGAATGACCTGAAAAACAGATTTTTGTATATAATTGCCACTGTACAGTAAAAACTCATTTCAGTTTGTGTCACTTCCCCTCTGATTTGAAAACCTCAAGACGTTTAACAATAGTATGCGTTAGACCCAGTGCATGTCGGTGGAGAAAACAGACAAAGCTAACATTTTTGATGTAGATTCTTCCATAGGGAGCCACACATACTTGTCCATCATGACATGGATCTACTTTATCAATTTTCGGATTCTTTAGAAAATACGAATTCTACTGTTCTGCAACAGGAGATATTTGCACCCGTCAGGTCATAATGGTTCACTATGATGAACGCAGTATAGACATTTTAGCTGAGTAATTGCAAATTCTCTCCTAATACTTTGGATAGCTGCATGATAAGCAAACACTTTATTGTACTGCACAAGTATCAGCCGTTGGGTTGTGCGTACACGTCACACCGGATACGATTATTTACAGCAGGTAGAAACAACTGGCAAAACACAGGCAAAGTTTAGAGTTTTCGAATGTTAGATACGCAAGAGAGTTGAACTACACCCGGTGTTTCCCATTTATGAAGCGGTCTAATGGTCCTAGATGACGGTCAACTGGAGTGAATAAACAAAAAAAGGGATGACACATAATTTAGTCTTGCTTACAACTACTACATATTACATGGATGAGTACCAGGCCAAAGTTTTCAGGTGGAAAGTAATGCCATGGGGAAGCTATGCAAAGTCCTGGACCAACTTTTGTTCAACGGGACAGCAAAGTGGCTCTGTGCACAATACAGAATGTGGAAGGAACAATGTACAGTAATGAAGTGCAGGATCAATAACAGGAAAATGCATACGCTGGGTCTGCATCTTTGTCAATAAAAATAATAATAATAATCTTTATTGTCACATTAGACTTACATTAACACTGCAAGTAAGTTACTGCGTGTGAAAAGCATCTGGTCGCCATATTCCAGCCCTGTTCGTGTACACGGAGGGAGAATTCAGAATGTCCAAATTACCCAACACGTCTTTCAGGAATTGTAGGAGGAAGCCAGAGCACCCAGAGGAAACCTACGCAGACGAGGGGGGAAAGTGCAGACCGGATCCGCACAGACGGTGACCCAAGCCGGGAATCGAATCTGGGACCCTGGCACTGTAAAGTAACAGTGCTAACCACTGTGCTACCGTGCCAAATGAGGTAAAGGATGAAAATGACTGACAGCACTTTGTTAAATAGACTACAATTTAAATGACAAGTTTGGAATAAATACAAACTCAAATAAAGTTATTTCTAGAAGTGCTGCTATGTAAATCAAGCTATTGTTAGTGCTTCCCAAATAATGGTAACAAAGGTAGAAGCAACACCACAATGATTCATGGGGGCCAATGATCCATCTGTTTAAATTAGTCTTGCATGTCTGCATACAGCTATGAAATATTGATAGATGTGCAATCCTAGGGGTTTACAGATAACAGCTATAAAACCAAATCAATTGGGGGAAAAACAATCCAGTTCAAATTGGCAAACTGATTTTATATTAATCCAACATCAATTCAAACTCTGGTAAACTACCATCTGTGAGCCAGCTCCCAGGTTACACTGCTAAATCCAATCCTTGAATTTTGTTGCCAATCTCAGGTGGGTAAAAATAACCTAAGCCTGCAAACATATTTCACAATAAAGGACCAAAATCTAATAGTATAACCACCAGAGGCAAGTTTATTGACACAGTCTCCAGGAAATCGGAATTAAAACACAAATTTTAAAAAACACCACCCTTATTGAAGAGAGTTCAACCACCCCAAAAAATAAAATTCCTTGCCTTTCCTCTCCCCGAAGCTATGATCATCACACACTTGGAAGTGATTTAACGGAAAACGTTCGTCATTTCAGGCACAATTTCCTGAGGGTTTCCTGACGGGTGTGCAGCTAGATCGTGGCACATATTTAGCGGCACCTTAGGTGCCGAAAAAAAGAGCCCCCACGAGTTTCACATCTTTTCACCAGTTAATTAGCCAGAACTTCCCGTTAACAAGGGGGGGGGGGCACTTTTAAACTCATTCCCAAGGAGCACACAGGCACGGCACGACACAGACCTGCTCCACGCTTTGGGGATGCAGACTCCGGCCAGGCATCTGGACACCATGGATGCAAGACGGGACATCCTGTTCCCCGAGGGGGTCGGAGGACCAGCAGCAGGCTTGCCAATGCTGCCTGGGAGACAAGGACAGCAGCCGTCAGTTCGGGTAGCGTGGCCAGCAGACCTGCCGTCAGTGCAGGAAGACCATCGACCTCCACCCCCCACCCAAACAAGTCAGTGGCTGATAACTCACCCTCCCCAATCACGCACCTGTGCTCCAGCACAACATGACACCCACCAGCACAATCCCTACATGTCTAGTTCTGGTGCCCACACATGCCACCTGCCAGTGACTCCCCTGACGCACCAGATGTGCCCGCAGGAGAAGTTGGCCCATAATTGGCGTGAAAGGGCCCAGATGGTCGGCGGAGTTCCAGATATCAGAGTCCTCACCTCTTATGAGGAATGGGCCCTGGAGATGGCGGGGTTGACAGGAGGGACAGTCACCGACCACAGGTCGCCCTTCTACACAGGTGGTGAGGATCCACTACCCCTTCACCTAGATGGCCTGCCTCAAGGGAGTTGATAGTGTCAAACAAAATGATCCGTCCGTCTCACTGACCACATCTCACTTCTCTTGCAGGATCTCCAACTGATGGGGTGGGGGAAGAGAGAAAGAGACACAACCCAGGATGGCCCTGCCCCCCTAAGAGACTACCTGGGAGGAGAGCTCAGAGAACAGTACCATTGAGGCGTCACAGCTATCACCTTCACCTTCCATCAGCATACAGACACACACCTTGGTGGGAGACATTAGTGGACAGGGTTCTGGGGCAGAATCTGGTGAGCACCACACAGATGCTGATGCACATCAGCTGGAGGCAGGAACACCCAAGGGAGTCAGCAGTCAGGGGTCTGCTGGATCAGAGACACAATTAGGGGGCAATTTAGCGTGGTCAATCCACCTAGCCTGCACATCTTTTGGGTTGTGGGGGCGAAAGCCACGCAAACACGGGGAGAATGTGCAAACTCCACACGGACAGTGACCCAGAGCTGGGATCGAACCTGGGACCTCGGCGCCATGAGGCAGCAGTGCTAACCACTGCACCACCGTGATGCCCCACTCCCACTACTTAATTGCAGTGCAACACGTTGGTTATATCGTGCCCTTTATGTACCACAAATGGAATTGTTATGGCACCTGGAAACTATCGCTGCTTCTACGGATACGAGCAAAATTAAAGGGGACTTAGTACAATGGACAAAGTAGTATTAGATAACTTCTTAAAAAATTATAGTTTTAAAAAAATACAAATTAGTGCGACTAGAATTACAATATTGAAGTTAGCTCACATAAATAACAAGCATTAAGCCAAAGATTCTTCCAATGTACTTACAGCTGTCACTGCTAAATTGGTGCAGTGATGATAATCATATATCCAATTAACTTGGGTTGTAAACATGCCAACTAGTTTGTTTTTTAATGTTCATCTAACATTCCACAGGACTGTTAGAGAACATGGGCCGAGAGAGAGAAGTGTACAATATGACTACAAAGACATGCAAGCTACTGCTTACTTATTTATTACAAGAATAAATACAAATATTTTTGGACAAATTAAGAAACTAATAACGGTAACAGACCTTATTCCACTCAAAAGCCTCTGGCTGGCTGACCGAGCTCCATTACACCTACCTGCATAACAAGTCTGAACACCTCTTGCCAAATGAACTCTGGACTGAACAGCAAACAAACAATGCCGCTCCTTCATTTACAATCAGTTTAAAAAGGGGCAGCACACAATACAAAGTCAGCATGCTGCATGGACTTTACATGTTAGAGGAGCACCAAGAAGGATGAGCCTACACATGTAGTAATGGTTCACTGTACACCATCGCCAGTGTTTGAAAACTCAGGCAGCACAAATAGGGCTCTTCCCATTAAAAAAATGGAAGACCAATTGGCAGTAGGTAGCTCAAAAATAGCTCAGTTGTTTCAAAGGAAACCCTCTCAAATCCAGGCCAGTTTTGTGTGGTAGAAACATGCAAACCGTGGGGGGTTAAATAGCAATCCGAAAATTAGGTCATGAAGCCTGAAAAATGACTAAGTTAGCTGCAGAAAACGAGGCATTTAACTAATACATCTACCAGTGAAATAGAGTTGTTATAACCAAGCTGTGATATTAAATTTTCTCACTGAAAACTCAAATTAAATTTGAAAACATAGATTCAAAAGCGTATAAAATTGTGTCTTGTAATCTTATCCTACAAACTCAATGCAGCAGCCTTAAAACTCCTTTGTTCGCTACTTTAAAAGAAAATGATAGCTGTCAACAGATTTAAAAAGTGCCAATGCACAGCTTAATACCCAGGCTCAATATGACTACATTGAAGGATTCAAGGCACAAGATTAAAAAACAGTTTTCCACTAGTCTATCTTTCTATTTTATAAATGATTTGAATAAATATCAAATTATTTTTCCAACTAAATCATTGGATCAGAGTGTCTTCAAATTATCAAGAATTTACTATACGAAACAAAAAACATTAAAATTTAGGTTTCAGAAAAAAGGAAGCTGTAGTTTTTAAAATTTGACTGCATTTACCACCACCACTTTCAATCAAAATTGTTGCTTACTCACCTGGTAGCTGAGCTAGTTTTTCCAAATGACTAAGTGAGATGGCAATAAGGGACTATTACTAACCTGTGTGTTCTGGAAAGAAAAGTAGGAGTTTCCACCCTGACAGTGATCATTAATAGGTTACTTGGCTTCAAAAACATAATGGCCTAATTCAATCCTAGAGTCACCACAGATAAATGCAAAAGCAATCACTGGCTAACAAATCATGTGTGGAAGCATTGCCCAGTCTCGCTCTCTCATGCGGCCACCAAATTGAGTTTTACAATGGAGCCCAACTAAGATTAACAAACTTAGTACACAACAGACAATGCACTCAACAGGAACCATCAGGGAACAAACTTTTATTAATTTCAACACAAATATACTGTATAAAAGGCATTGGCAAGTAAAGGCAGGATAGTGTGTCAATCAATCTGAAGCATAAAAGCCATAAACTCAAAAAACAGCGTGTGCACATATTTAATTACTATCCAACTTCTGAAACGGTGGGCTACAGAAGTGCGTAAATTTGTTTTCAGCTCATGCACTGTTGTGGAAGCAAGTTTCTCAAGTGAAGCCTTGAGTTTAAATTTCACAATGAAGTGAGAAATTTAATTTAAAATTAGAAATAAAACATATCAATAAAGTGACCCTGAAGCCATTGGTTTACATGTGGGGGGGGGGGGAGGAGGAGGAGGCGGAATGGAGAAAGAGAAATAAGTCTATGTGACTCCAGTCCCACACCAACATGGTTGACATGCGCAAGACAGTTAGAATCGCCTTCTAAAGAAACCTAGAAATGGACAATGCCACCCACTCACTAAAACAGCAAAAAAATGCTAGCCTAATTTTAATTGGAGAACTCCTACTATAAATCAAGTGACTCAATCAAAAAGTACCAACTTCGGGTTCGATCAAGCCCTGGGTCAGTCAGTGTGGAGTTTGCACATTCTCCCTGTGCCTGCATGGGTCCCACCCCCACAACCCCAAAAAGATGCCCAGGGTAGGTGGATTAGCCACACTAAATTGGGAGAGTAATAATTGGTACTCTAAATTTATTTTTAAAATGTGAAACATGTAGTAGGGAGCAGTCAGCAACACTCATCTCAGATACACCACCCAAATTTTCAGGTACAGAGGTTCAAGATATTAATTAGTTTCTATACATGGACACAATTGCATATTGTTCTGTCTTAAGAGGTAAAAGCCCATTAAGAACTCCCACTGATCAACCTAAAGAAATCAAAAGCAAAAAGTTGTAAGAATAGCTATATCTTCATAAATTTACGTTGCATACTTCAGGCTTCAAACTCCTGATATTCCAGTTTTGAAGTCCACCAAAAAGTCACATCTGCCGGTACACCATGTAACAGTATATCAGAAATCTTAACATATTAGAAATCTCTAAACATTGTATCTATTTTTCCTGCTGACTCTTCAGTTGTCAAAGGCTCAAACTTTGTATCACATTGTGTGGATAACCCTGATGAAACCCCAGAACCCCTCTCACTCAGGCATCACTGGCTCCAGCAACATCCAGAAGCTGGCACGCTATGGAAAGAAGCCATAAACATATGCAGTACCATGGAGAACCTCAGCAAGGACAACTGCTGACAGAAATCGAACAATTCCTAAATCAATTACCAAAGAATGATAGTTTTATCTTCCATAGCTTGCCAACAGTGATGTCTCGTCTTGCAATATCAACCCCTTAATCAAAGTCAAAGCGAGAGAGTCAGGTATAACTGTTGCACGTCTGTACGCCTGCAAATTATTTGGGATGTGGATAATAGGAGAAAGGAGGAAGTAAAATGACTTCCTTCCTGAACCTCAAACGCACTTCCTTGCAAATAAAACCAAGGGTGGCATGAATGCAGATATACAGACTAGGCTCAACTTGATGAAATAAAAAATATATATCAACCGCAGGAGAGAAAACATGTGAATTACTTTTTCAACCTTGTAGAAAATCAGACTCACCGAGTTAAATTCTGGACTCTATTCAATTTCCGTCAGCATTCAGGCATGAGGATAACTTCAGCTGTGCTGTGTGCCCATGTTGTTTCCTAAACAGGCATCAATTACCTTATAAATTAAAAACACAGGACTGGTTAGACATGCTATGTGCCACACCCGGATGCAATACACTGCAATAAGAAAGTACATCTAGAAGTGCGCTATCACCTAGGTTTAGCACAATGTTTGCATACATGATATACGCATGAATCATTGCACTGATTACACATTGCAACATAACGCTATTCCATTTTATTCAAGGTCAAAATGTACAAACAGGAAATCAGTAAACGACAAATAAATTTTGAACAAAAATCACTTATCCACTTGGTTATCGGTAACTCACCAGCAAGGAGAGCGCTTCATAAATCCGCAAGCATACACTTAATTAAAATAAAATATTAATATGCTCTAATTACATGCATTCTATATTATGGTCCTGATGACCATAAATGAAATGCACATATCACACATTACTGAGCTACATGAACCAAATTAAATTCTCAATAAAGATAGCTTCTGTGTTTGTGTCTGGCGCTACTTCTTTTTTAATCCTTTTTTTAAAAATCCTGATGCACAACACATATTCTGATGTGTATAACCTGTGCAGTGTTCCTGGATGATCCTGGCTACATTTTGGCAATGGGGAGCAGACTTCGTCAAGAAAAGCATTGTTCAACTGAGGCGGTCAGAGTGGGGCCCAGTTCGCAGTGGCGGTTTAGTGGCCTACACCAGCAATGCTGCTGCTGTCGTGATGACAGCTGCCATAGAGTGAAATTGCGCACGATGGTCTCTGCTCCCTGGCACAGGTCAACTGCGCTCACACCGATGAACTGAGCAACATCTAAAGAGAAGTGGGGGAAGAGAGGTCAGGGCGGTTCCTTTGGTGGGGCTCACCTTCCAGTCCTTGGAAATCCTGCTGCATGGTATGTCGAACATTCTGGTTTATTCCGGTCTCGAGAAGGAATATCCCTGTGCCTGGTCACCGGAGGGGAACTGGGGAGGAATTTCCAGATGAACGAAGGAGAGAACTGGCCAGCATGCTTTCCGATCTCGATTTGAAGGATGGCCATTTTGCCTTCAACGGAGCACATTGTATCTAGTATTCGAGACCTGGGATTGATTGAGAACTCTGACCACTGGTCTTACTTGTCTCGTCCTCTATATTAGTCGAGAAGACGGAAAGCCGGATCAATCAGGTCTTGCCATCTGCCAGGGCCTAGGTTTTTTTGCAGAAGTGCAAAGGCTTCGGTGAAACTCTGGATGGATCCTCAATATTGCTAGATGATGCGGTCATGGCTTTGGCCGTTCAAGCTCTGTGGATGATTATATTATCCTGCAGTTGGTCAGTAATCCTGAACTTGGTTCCCTTTGGTGATTATATCCCAGATTTGGTGTTATTTCCTTTCATCTTGACATGGGTGAATGATATATGAGCACATGGCGTTTGTTGCCTGTTGAGTTGGTGACATGCATGACAGGAGTTGTACAGTATTTACCCATGTTTAATGCGCTGTAATCTTTGCTTTACATTGAGGGAGTAAATTTTTTGTGTATTTTTTATGGTAGCATCACAGCAGGGTGGTGGGTAGGTGGTTTACCTCATTGTGGGTGAGGAATACCCCCCCTTTAGAACTATTGGTGTCATGGTTTCCTTTTGTGTTTTTGTTATTTAGGGATTAAGAAATCCTTGCTAGCCTCCTACAGAGAGAGATGTATCCTGGAAAATACTTTCTCTCCCCCCCCCCCCCCCCCATTTTTGGTGCTTCTGGCGTTGTTCTCCACCCGTTTTTGGTGCTTCTGGTGGAACAGTACAGGGGAAATGATGTACTGGTGCATGTTGGGCCCTGGTCGGTCAATCCTTGGATATCTAGCCTTTCTATATTTACTTGACTGTGTGGGTAATGACAGTAGTTACTTGATTACTTGTCTCATGGAATGTATAGTGGGCATATCATCCTGTTGTTAACGTTTTGGGTGGAATCTTGTTGACGGCAGGGCCTAAGTGGCACCTCCATACAAGGTGAGGCAAGGCGAGGTTGGCATGTGGCGCAGTGGTTAGCACTGAGACTGCGGCGCTGAGGACCCGGGTTTGAATCCCAGCTCTGGGTCACTGTCCGTGTGGAGTTTGCACATTCCCCCCATGCCTGCGTGGGTTTCACCCCCACAACCCAAAGATGTGCAGGTTAGGTGGATTGGCCAAGCTAAATTGCCCCTTAATTGGAAAATAATTGAGTGCTCTAAATTTTAAAAAGAAGTGACACAAGGACCCTTTTGGCCCCTACTCCAGTGTGCCATTCATCCTAATTTAGTTTGATTGAGATGGGCAGTAGTGTGTTTTTCTGGATCAGGTGAAGGGTACATTGGGGGCTTCTGGACTATCTCCTTGAGATTTGGTTTCCCTGGTGTGGTAGTATCCTGTTCTGTGGGGCCTGAGCGAGAGTCAGAGTGCTTCGATTTAGCATTGTTAAGAGCATGTCTTTAGTTGGAGATTAGACTGGAGGGCTTCCTTAAGTGGTCTTCCAGACTGCCCCCCTTCTTGAGGCTTGGGCTCCCCTAGGAGAGTGGTAGTATCCTGTTTCTTATGAGGTTACGTTATCTGTTCCTGGTATCCTTTTTGCGAAAGTGTACGTTGGTAGGCCATGTTTGATATTTATTGGCTAATCCTCATGTTCTTCTCTCTGCGTTTTCCTTTCTTTATCTGGATAGCAGAGGTGCTGACACAGGCTATGATTTGTTATATCCAATCCAAAGGGGTTCCCTCATCTTGCAGAAGAATTGTATCCCTTCCCGAGACACTTACCGATTCTTCTACTGGACGATGGAAAATAGTTTTACGTTTCCCGGTGATGGCAGGGCCTGAATGGTACCTCTGATTTGACTGGAGAGTGCGGTCTGTTGTGCTGCAAATCTAAATATCCTTGGTTCTGTATAAAAGAGAGTGTGCCCACTGCCAAGCCATGACGGCAGCATCCTGTTGTTCCCCTTTTCCTGGGGTATCCTTTCATTGCTTGGAAGTCTTGGGAGCCAAGTTAGGTTCCAATTGGTTGTATTTTTACGCCACAAGGGATCGCAGTGTAGCTTTCTCGCTGTTGCCCTGTGGAGGACGTGCACCATAATGCCATGTACTCATAGCTTTATCCAATTATCCTGAGATTCCCCCACTCTGTATCCTTTCATTTTCCATATGAAAGGAGATGCCAACTACAACAATTGATAATCTGCTTCAATTGTATCGATATTCGCTGGTCTTCTGTATGTGAAATAATTATCACTGTTCTGCATTAGATTTTGGTGATTTATTGCTTCTTGTGGTTAAATGTAAAATACCCCCTTAGAATGAAGGTCTTCATGAATTTGTTCTTTGGGTTTAAAGAATTGTTAACTGACCTCTGCAAAGGTACAGGCAGGTCTCACATCCGAGAGAAAGACATTGTGTGTTATTGGTGCTTCTGGTATAACTGGAGTTGGGGAGGGGGCATGTTTTGGTGCACACCCAAATGAGACGCAAAAATCTTATCCAATATTTTCTTTGGCTGTATGAGCAATTGCTACACGTGAAGGTCTGCACCATTTTACTATGCTTTTGGGGCAGCACAGTAGGGCAGTGGTTAGCACTGCTACCTATGGCGCTGAGGACCCGGGTTCAATCCTAGCCCCGGGTTACTGTCTGTGTGGAGTTTGCACATTTTCCCCGTGTCTGCATGGGTCTCACCCCCACAACCCAAAGGTGTGCAGGGTAGGTGAATTAGCCACGCTAAATTGCCCCATCGGGTGGAAAAGTAATTGGGTACTCCAATTTATATTTAAAAACACTATGCTTTTGTGGCTTTAACTTCTTCTCCCCCAGTGTAAACGGAGGCACTCGGGTTAATGATTAAGCTTGAACCAACTGTATTGGTGTTCTACTCTTTCTGTATTCACAGAAGCATTTGTGCCATTGTTGCATTATTTGTAAAAATTAAAAACTTTAAAATATTACAGTAGAGATATGTTCTTTTTAAAACCACTCCTGGGCGTGGGGTTTAGATTTGGGGGATGGGGAGGGGGGGGGGTGAAGAGAAAGCAGAAGGAAGGCAAGAAAAGGATTGTAGCTGGGTATCTCATGATTGCATGGATTAGGTGCTCAGTTGTAATCTATTCCTCCTACAGTCGTTTAAGCAGGGCATCATGGAGAGTTACTACTAGCACCTGTGAAACTAAAATTTCGATCAACGCGTCCAGGAGTGAAGATATTGAGGGAATATATAATTATTTCTCTCATTACACTGGTCACATTTTCAATATTCTCCAAGATGATCAAAAAATCCCACTGGCGCTCAACTCCAATCATGCCTGGCATGTACCAGAGGAGCCAACTTTTTAAAGTTTCACACAATTTTGTACAGGTAGACCACCTTACTTTCACATGTCAAATGTTACTCCCATCCAGAGCCCCAGGGGAAACCATTAGCACAATTCATGTGAATGCAGCAAATATTCACAGCTGGTGTCAGCAAACCATCAGACGTGTAGGCAGGATCAGAACTCACATGCACACTAGCTAAGAGTGAGAAACTGCCCAATTCATTCCTCCTCCTCACCCTCAAATAAGGTACAGGATCAAACTCAAGTGATCACCTTTGTGTATTTAGTGTCACACCATAGCCACATTCACCTTGTGGGCCACCGACACTCCCTAATTGGATTGGCAAACTTTTAAATGCAAGTTCTCCTTTTCAGTTTCTACACCAACATCACTCTGACCTTCACTATATTTCGCAATTTAGAAATGTGCACATTTATACCACAGCATGACATTCATACAAGTCAACCAAAAACAGCTTTAAAAGGTTTTGAAAGAAAAAAATTCCACCACAAATATAACTCCCAAAGTTGCTCAATTCAAATTCTTTCAAGCCTAAATTTCCACTTTGGCCTAATAATTTGAGAAAATTAAAATTTGTACCGAAGACAGCACACAAAAACAGGTAAAAACCACAACAGTTCTGGTTCTGGGAGTTGTACAAACAATATACACCTCAAGAAATAATTTCATCCCACCAATATAATAAAAAGCCCAAGAACAGCCATTTTCTTGTAAAAATCGCCAACAATTAGTTTTACAACCATAATTGCATCAATAGTGAAGCAGCTCTGTCTCACTCTTCAGGCCTTGTAATGAACCCCCAGAGTAACTGGACTCCGTTTACTCCCAGCTCTCAGTAGCAGTGGGATGCCCAAGATATCAGATGAAACAGTGAAGTATGGCAGCACGGTGGCGCAATGGTAGCACTGCAGTCTTACGGCGCCGAGGTCCCAGGTTCGATCCCGGCTCCGTGTGGAGTTTGCATTCTCCCCGTATTTGCGTGGGTTTCGCCCCCACAACCCAAAGATGTGCAAGGTAGGTGGATTGAACATCCTAAATTGCCCCTTAATAATTGGAAAGAAAAAATGAATTGGGTACTCTAAATTTTTTTTTTTTAATAAATGCAATTTTAAAGAAGCACCAAGCTTGCAGCTTAACCTTGAAGCAACACCAGCATTCTTTTGGCCTCTGTATTTAAAAATGTTAACAGTATTTTTCGGGGGCCGGTTTAGCTCAGTTGGCTGGACAGCTGATTCATGATGCAAAGCAAAGCCAACAGTGGGTTCAATCCCTGCACTGGATCAGGTTATTCATGAAGGCCCCATCTTCTCAACCTTGCCCCTCATCACCATCAGTCAGGTCTCTCCCTCAAAAGGGGAAAGCAGCCTATGGTCATCTGGGGCCATGGCAACTTTGCTTTACGTATTGATTTTTAAACTTTTATTTATTTATTTATAATTTAGAGTACCCAATTCATTTTTTCCAATTAAGGGGCAATTTAGCATGGCCAATTCACCTACCCTGCACATCTTTGGGATGTGGGGGTGAAACCCACGCAAGCATGGGGAGAGAATGTGCAAACTCCACACGGACAGTGACCCAGAGCCAGGATCGAACCTGGGACCTCGGCGCTGTGAAACAGCAGTGCTAACCACTGTGCTGCCCCAAACTTTTATTTTTTACCTTTCTACTGATTACACTATAACACTCAAATCTTTACTTTGGTGATTCTGATTTAGAGTTTGAATCCAACAATGCACACTTCATCATTGCATAGGTCCAGAATGCACCGAGTATGTACAACAGCTTAATATTCATTTGTGTAACAAATATACAGTCAGCATAAATTTATTAGGGATGGACAACTAATACTGGTTTTTGCCAGCAATGTGTCCACATAGAAACCAGATAAATGGACATGAACAACAGATGGCCACAGGTAGCCTGTCCTTTCAGGTACTCAGAAATAAACTGTCCTATCAGGTACAATGTATTGAACACAATTCGCCCAACAAAATGTTTTTATTAGGAATGATTATATTGGGGTGGCACTAGTAGCGCAGTGGTAAACACGACTGGCCCCGGGTCACTGTCTGTGTGGAGTTTGCACATTCTCTCCGTGTCTGCATGGGTTTCACCCCCACAACCCAAAGATGTGCAGGTTAGGTGGATTGGCCGCACTAAATTGCCCCTTTTGAAAAAAAAAAATTGGGCTCTAAATTTATATTTAAAAAAGGGAATGATTATATTTATGTTAGCTCAGTCAAACAGAAGATGATTCAACATTCAATACGGTGTAATCTTAGCTGGTTTCTCAGCTGGTGTGGTAGGAATGTTGCAAGCAGCCATAGTGCCCCTGGGTTAGGGAGAAGAAATAGCCAGCGTTACAACTCCAGACTATGGAGTCCTTTTGGAACTAGATGTCAAGAGAGGATGGGATATAAAAATCAGGTTCGGCTGTAACATCCGCCATAAACAAAATAGTCTACACACGTCTGCACAATGAGCAAGTGAACATCCCAGGGTGAGCAAAGAGTGGAAAAACAAGTCAATGACATCAAGATAGAACAAGCTCAAAACTGGATTCATTGCAAATCTACAAAAATGGTGGTGCAGTGGCGCTTCACGGCGCTGAGGACTGGGTTCGATCCTGGCCCACTGTCCTTGTGGAGTTTGCACATTCTCCCCATGTCTGCGTGGGTCTCACCCCACAACCCAAAGAAAGATGTGCAGTGTAGGTGAATTGGCCACACTAAATGCCCCTTGGGTACTCTAAATTTACATTAAAAAAATAAACAGGAACACTAAATTAAGACTGCCCAAATTCAAATAAAAACAGAAATGCTGGAAAAACTCAGATCTGGCAGCATGTCTTCGTCAGAGATTTTATTTTTTAAAAAAGCATGTTTCAGGAAAATAGTTTCAGCACTGTTGACCAATAATGCCAATTATTTCAGTAAACCTTTTATCTAGGTAAAAACGTTTTACGTTCGCCATCATAGTTTATATCAATATATCACCCCCATCAAGGTTTGCAACTGATGGGGAAAAAGATGACTTTTGTATGTAGTTCCTGAATATTACTGAGGCTGCAAAGTGGAAGCTATGAGAGGTAGCAAGCTGATACACTTAAGGAAATAAAATGTTATAGTAGACAATATCTGAAACTGAAGATGAAAGAGAGGAAGTTGCTATCAAGGCAGCAAGGGAAGTTTAAGTAACCTAAACCTACAATGCCAGTCTTAATTCACTTGTGATGCAAACAGATGAGATGGTGCAAGACTAAAAAAAAGGTACAAAAACACCAAAGCATTTGCTGATTTGGTGACATTTAACTGCTTATTTGTTTTGACAAAATCACCTGACATTTACTGCAACTTTGGTCACATCTGCCGGTTTACTGCTCGTATGTATACAAAAAGAAACAGGAGGGTACTCAGAGAAGATACACAAAAAAAGGTTTGATGCAGAATTATGCACCAAGAACATCTTTGTTTCCTTTTGCATATTGTATGATAAATACCACTTCCAGATAGCTATTGGAGCTATTGATTTACCAGAACACAAGTTTACTCAGCAGACCATATATTCTATTAAAGACTCCGGTGCCAGCTTGTGGGAGGCTTCTTCAAAATTTCACTGTACATACATATACATATATATATATATATATATATATATATATTTTTTTTTTATAAAGTGGTAAATTTCACTATGCCTAGTTTTCTTTCAAAACAAAGCGGTCATAAGGATCGCACTACAAGCTTGTAGGAGTCCACTTGCTCATTAACTATCATTGTAGAATAGCAGAATTCAGTGGACTGACTGCAGAGCAGAATGCAATGCTGTTAATTAGGTGGGTTTATTTCTTCTTTCATGGGATGTGGGCATCGTTGGCAAGGCCAACATTTGCAACCCAATTACAACAATGAATATAGGGCAGCACAGTAGCACAAGTGGTTAGCACTGTGGCTTCACAGCGCCAGAGTCCCAGGTTCGATTCCCCGCTGGGTCACTGGCTGTGCAGAGTCTGCACGTTCTCCCAGTGTCTGCGTGGGTTTCCTCCGGGTGCTTCGGTTTCCTCCCACAGTCCAAAGACGTGCAGGTTAGGTGGATTGGCCATGCTAAATTGCCCTTAAATGTCCAAAAATGTTAGAATGGGTTATTAGGTTATGGGGTTCGGGTGGAAGTGAGAGTTTAAGTGGGTCGGTGCAGGGTCGATGGGCCGAATGGCCTCATTCTGCACTAAATGTTCTAAGTTCTAGACCAAAACTATTTCACAGATACCCATATATTTCAAAACTGGCAAGGAATTGGGTGCCTAAGTAAGATGTGACAGCACCGGACAACATTGTGTTATTTATTTTTAGACACACTATTCTTCACACTACCTACACTTAAAAATCCACACAAGCAACTGCAGCATGAAGGTTTTAGATTTCAAGTTTTTGTTTGAACAGGTTTTACTGGAAATATTTTAACCCATTTCTAGGAACATTGTTGTTTAGAATAGGAGGGAAGCATAAATGAAACTTCAGCTGGCCCACTTTTTTTTCAACCAATTTTTCTTCCCCTCTCTTGAAGGCATGGACTCCAGTTGGGGTGTGTTCAGGAACAGGGAATTCAGGAACAAGTTGTTCAAGTATTACAGTTGAGTCCAATTCAGTTCCTCACCTAACATCCACAAATGTAAACTTTCCAGCAAGGGTCACTGGATAGCATCAAATATAAACAAGAGTTTATTTTCTCTTACTTTGGAGGGGCCTTACTGTCACCTTGGCTGAGATCAGCTAATTCAGCACAGTCACAAACTGTCCAAGAGAAAAATAAAAGGAATTAAAATTGCAACTAGAATTGGGGTTGGGCCATCCTAGTCTGTATGGTTCAATTATACAGTGGCTTTACCAAATAAGCTATTGAAAGCAGCATCCACTATTTTATTTAATATTTTAAAGTACTGGAAGACACGTACAGTTCTTCTCTTCCCAAAATGGCAGCTAAATTAGAATTACTAATTAACCTCACCCATTAATTAACTCTTTTCTGCACTTTATATGTAACCTGCAAATGTTTTGGTACACTCACATTTCACCTCCAGAAGATTCCACCACCCAGTGAGTTCTTAGGTGGACAACGTCATAGCAAGGCTTAGCATTTTTCATTTCATATAACAGAGATTTTAAGTTATTTTAGACTATTAGTTTAATGGCTCTTTTCTTGTTCAACCTGTATGGGGTTTGCACAACCGTCATTTCACTCAAGCAGAATAGGTGGGTGGGGCTGCTTCTTGACTGTGATATAAATTTCCTATTGTGTTATTCACAAAATTACACTGCTAAAAGCACAGCAGTTACCAAGCATAAGTGTGTGATCAACCAAACCTTTTGAGTTTGACACTGCAGACATATTGTGCACACTACATTTATCAGCTGCTGTTTCAATCTGCTGGCAGCTAAAACACTAAACGGACACTTTTTTTAAAAAAAGTGTTGTCGACTGGAACACATAGTACAAGGTGAACTAGCACAAAGCAATAACACATCACAACCAGCCACCAACGTCCTACAATAAAAGAGACACTGCTACAAAACAAAGATTATCTAGGACTGTTAAAACGCAACCATCTTATGTCTCTAATTTAAGGACTGTTTAAACTCCACCCTATACAGTACAGGATGCATGTGTAATGCAAACATCAATGCAGTCTATTACCAGTAAAGACTTATCTAAATTTTCAATAAGTGTACGAAGCCATCAAGGTCACAATCCACAAGCCCAACAGGCAGTCTGACATGCCTAATGTGAAGGACAGATGTGGCTTTTAGTTTAACGGCACAACACAGGAGGCTGCCAGTATATCAAAAACAGTTCTGAAAGGAAGGGTGGGAAACAGCCACTAGCCTAGTAACCACTTCAACTTGTACAAAGCAAACCCACCAAATAATAGTCCACTAAATTAGATATTTCAGAAATTTTCAGATAAAGTATAAAATATACACACATACTTAAGAATGTAAAAGCAAGATGTCTGACAAAGTATCCATTTTCAAACCAAACCTTCAACCAGAATGCACACAATATTTTAAGTACAACAGCCCTATACAAAGGACTGTACTTTTACCAGGCAATGAAATTGATTCCATACATCCCTCGCTCTTTTGCAAGTCTCACCTACCACAAAAGCTGATTTCTGTATCAAGGTATTTGCTACAAGACATCACAAAAAACCAACTGTACCGACTACAGTTACAAAACCGACCAAAATGTGCATAAAACTACACTATAGAAGCTTACTTTGTTTACCGTACTAAAATGCATCCTGCTTTATGACTCAGACCATTTGCAAAGCCTTGACTTTTGAATAGTAAAATATTACTTCTCAGCAGGAAATCAAGCCAATATAAAAAACTTGGATATTTACTATACATTTCTTCACAGCTCGAGTTGCTCTATATCACAATTAAATAAAAATGAAGACATCATCACATCATGCACAGCTTTGAGTGATGCAAAACATGGTAAAAACAAAAGTGGCCAACCGAATTTTATTCTGAACTGACAAAAACACCCGACACTTCAGCTCTCCAGCATACAGGGTTCAGGTTAACCTTTTACACAGCTTCTGCAACAATAGTGCTGCTGTGATCATTATTCTGCCTGTGGAGGATATCAGTTTCAACATCATGATAAACAAATGCAGCACTTCCCTTGATCAATGAATCATACTGGAAAAAAAAAGTCTACAACTTAGTGTGGTTGGGGAGGTTGCAGAAGGACAAGAAATTTGCGATGGGCATAGACTTTCTTTACCCTGAATTATTGTTGAGTATTGATACAGTTCAGTAAACACACTAGCTCTCAAAATCTTGCTGCCTGCATATAGGGCTGCTTTAAAATTAGGCTATTAGAAAATAAGCGTCCAAGAACTTCCTCCACACATCAAAAAAAGGGGTTTTCAGAACAGTTAGTCATTAAAATAAAAAGGAAATTGAAAAGCTACACCATTTTACAGACAAAAGGGTTTACCAGTTTTTAAGTTACACATGACTGAACCTACAAGATAAAGACTGTTTTTCACTTCCTGGTATTATTTTCTCGCTATATGATTATGATTACTTAAAATCCTTACAGCTGCTCACATCCGATAATTTGTTATTATTCAGTGACGTTTCTTTGATTATTTGTCAAATGAAATTTTAAATTGACATGATTCTCTTGAATAAATGGTATGTAACAAAGGGTGTAGGTCAGAAGCTGAAGTTCATAGATTGCAAAACTTTATATCAGCATTAAGCAGCCAAAGGTCCTTTTAACAGCACCGAACAACCTTTGTTCATCCATGAAACCACTGGAAAGAGTCATAGAATTATTTTTCCCAACTTTAAACACAATAATTTGGTCTGGCCCATGAGCTCATCCCAGTTTTGCCTGGGACATTGGTGTACCTTTCCGAATATTTGATAGGTCTTTCATCTGTACTGCATATGGATAGTCAGCAATCAAGTACAATATTGAAATCTCGACCCACTATTTCTAAAACAAACATTTCAAATTAAACACATCAAATAAGCCCATTTCAAAAAGTACACAAAAGTCAACCTTGAGACATTTTTAAAAAACATTCAGTCCCTGAAGGAGAGCCAGCTAGCTGCCACTGACCTTTGTTTAAAAAAAAGACTAGAAGTTCCAATCAAGGTTGCAGAGACGAAGACAAAAAAAACTAACTTCTCTGGAAATGGTCTGTCTCAATTCAGGTAAGCTTGATCAAGTACTTTATTCCTTGCCTATGCACATTTGTCCAGCAGCCCTGGTTTCAATCAGTCAATTAGTAACTAATTATTAGTCCAATCCACAATAGTCCGTTGGTTTAGGGCAAACAGTATTCTAAGACAACCTGTTAGTACAGTGCCTGGGTATGTTTTTTTTATTAAAATTAATGATTCCTATTTATGAAAATTCAGGCACTTGTCCAATTTATTACTATAATAGAAATAAGTACAAATTGTAATTCAACACAGGTCTTCTATTTAACACATCATATAAAAGAAGGTACGATCACAAACTGAATATAGAACTCGATAAAAAGTTATTTTCAGCAGTTAAAGATTCAAAGCAGTTCCTATTCTCACAAAAGGATTCCAGAACCAGAATGCATCAACAAAAGAAATATGGAGAGACTGCTTTTTTTTTTTGCAACAGGCAAGTATTTTGCAACAAACAAGTGTTTTGCAATAAGTTACATTCATGAGCTCTGCTTTGGGGAAAATACTATAGAAGCTCTACGTTTTCAGTCATTACGTTGAAAAAAAAATTACAGTACACTTCAAAAGGGACTTTCAGCACACATGTCTAAACATGGCGTGAAGGCATTCAAGCTATTGTCATGTCATTGTGTTTGATACCTTTTCTCCTAACACAACCCCCAACCATACCGTCATGGTATTAGTCAGCAAGTCACTGCCTGCTTCTAGCAGATAAAAGTCTGAATAACCTTCGATTCTCAACCGAATACTTAGATACTATTCAACAGATACTTTAAAAAAACAGCCCCTTAAAAGTTCCTTTAAAAAAAGATCTCCGCAAGATAAGTAGGCGACCAACAGTCAACAAAATCCTAGACCATGTGATCCGGGAGTTGCTGATTAGAATAAAAAGTGTTAAGAGCGACAATTCTCAATAGAACTGCTTCACAACATAAAGTTCGACGTTATTCTGATTTATTTTAATGCAATAAATATCTTGATTGCCCTCCCCTCCTCGCCACCTCCACAAAATGGGGGAGGGAGTGTGTGAGGAAAAATAACTTACAGGAATGATCATCATACGGTATGGAAGTAATTAATAAATTGAACGCCCGTTAAATTTCCCCCCCCCCCCAAAAAAAAACCCCAATAAAATCCATAATTAAAAGTTTATTCGTTCCAGGTTGATGTATCGATCGCCACATACACAATCTGCATCACTCAGAAAAAAAACATCGCCCACTGAGGGACACAAAATGCAACCCAAACGAAACAAAAAGGAACTGACAGCAACCAATGAACTTTCATCATGACTAGCAACCCTTCCCCAGACCCTCTTTATTACAACCCCCCTGCTTTTAAACTCTGCTCCTTTATTATCTCCCTCCAGATATATAGATAGATGTATTCTGAAAACTTAAAATCCCCCCCCCCCCCCCCCCCAATCCCGGCCAAAATCTAGCTGCTGGATCAGACCCAGTGTGTCATGCTCTCTATTCGTAAAAGTTCGATGTGTTATATACATATTATATTCGTACATATATTGTATAATATAAAGAGGGAGGGGTGGAAACCTCAGATCATAATTTTTTTTTGTATCGGTGCCGAAACTCCGTTGATTTTTTTTTGTTGCCCTTGTTATGTTGATGTGTTTGCATTCAGTGTAGCTGGGGGGGGGGGGGGGTCGTTTCCTCATACCGGGGCGAGCTTTCCAATAACACCGGCTCCGCCACCACAACAGCAGCAGCAGAAAAGCCGCACTTTAATAGACGCCGAAACAAGTTTCAAATAAACCCACGTATTCTGTTAAGTGCAACAACGCGCACCCAAGAGCAAACGCCCAATTCTATTCCCTGTGACTGACCTGCCTCTTTCCTCTCCTTTCGTGTCTGCACTCCTCACCCTCCCTCTATTTCTAACCCGCTCTGATTATTGATTGACTTTGCTCCGCTGCGCTACCCTCCTACCTGGCGCTGCCTGTGCTCTAGGTGCAGCCTTCCGTCTACTCGCCACTTTATATCCCCCGATACTGCTCCAGCACTCGCGCTGCACTCCTGCCTCTGCCTCTGCCTCCTCCCCCTTCCTTTATTTGGCGTCACGTGCCCCTCGCTGCTCGTGCCCGCGCCTCAAGGATGGGGGAAGAGCGAGGGCGCGCACGCTCCCGCCCGGCGCGCCGCCGATAGCCCGTAGGCGCGTGCGCGAGAGTTCTATTTCCCCCCTTCTCTCTCTCTGCCTCTCTCTATTTGCTGTCACACTTGTCCCTCCTCTTTGTCCCTCCACAACCCCATGCCAGAATACAAATGCCTCAAACCCGAGAGAGATCATAACCATTTTTTTTTGTTTCCCCCCCCCCCCCCTTTCATTTCTGTTCTCCTCTTCGCCAGGACTTGATTCCAAACTTGCCCCCCCCCCCATCACCCCCTTTCAAAGCAGGTGGTAGGTAAAGGGGCAGCTCTGGCGAAGAGTCATCCAGCCTCGAAACGTTAATTCCCTTCTCTCTCTACAGATGCTGTCTGACCTGCTGAGGCTCTCCAGCTTGGTACTGTTTCCGTTTCAGTTTCCAACACCCAGCAAGTAATTTGCTTTTTTTGTCACAGGGGCAGGCAGGGTTGCTCAGCTATTTACCAATCAGCAGTGGGGGCATTAACACCGATTTTGTTTTTAGCCTGTGTTCTTTTGGTACCCACGTTAGATACTAAAGATTTTAAATTGAATTCACTTTCCATTGCTTCTTCTCTCTGCAGATTTAGGATTTTTCTTACCTATTTCCCCAATCCCAAAATGTTCCTCTTTCTACATTTATTTTCGGATGTAGGCAATACTTGTTGTTCCTGATTGCTCACGCCAAAGACTCTTGTGCAGCTGCCTCGGCCTTCCTATGAAAAATCTATGAACCACGACAGCACCGGTGATACCTAGCAGATATATGGAAATTATTGCCAAAACAATTGGACGGTGTGCAGCATAACAGCTCATATTCAACATGCACTTATGTTATAATAATTCATGGAGTAATGTGAACATTATTCCACTAACACATATGCAAATGATGAAGCTGCAAACTGATCAAATCATCACCAGACTATTTTGTATTTTGTTTATACATAAAGGTGGTGGGATAGAGGATCTGGATCGGCGCAGGCTTGGAGGACCGAAGGGCCTGTTCCTGTGCTGTAATTTTTCTTTGTTCTTTGATACCATTCAACTCATCTACTTCATTGTTTCACAGAATTCTATAATTCCTCCTTGAGGCATATGACTGCTCACGTCATATATAAAAATATATGTTACCCATCCTACCAGAGATTGCTGGTCAGAGCAATGTTAAGACATGTTACAATAACTATATGGTACACTTACCTTTATCAATCGTGGCACAGATTACAAAAGCAAGGTAGTCATATTGGAGTTATTTTTATTTATTTTTTAAAACGCATTTTATTCAAAACTGTATCAAAGTAGGTTACAGCAAATAAACACCCCGGGAAACATTCTTCCCAGCAATCAACTATACAGTTTGTACAGATTTTTCTCCATTTTCACCCCCCCCCCTCCCCATCACCCACCCCCCCACCCCCCTGTGACGAACCGCTCCTCAAACATGGTTACAAACATCCCCCACCTTTTCTCAAACTCCCCTGCTGAGCCCCTTAACTCATACTTTATCTTCTCCAACCGCAGGAAGTCACACAGGTCACCCAATCATGCTGCTACCCCCGGTGGCGATGCCGACCGCCACTCCAGCAAAATCGTCGCCGTGCAATCAGAGAGGCAAAGGCCATGACATCGGCCTTCCTCCTCTCCATGAGCTCCGGCTTCTCTGAAACCCCAAAGGGTCCAGGTCCACTCCCTCCTCCACTATCCTGGCTAAGACCGCGAACACTCCCGCCCAGAATCTTCCCAATTTTTCACAACTCCAAACCATATTGGAATTATATAGAACATTGGTGAGGCCACAGCTGGAGTACTGTGTGCAGTTCTGTTCACCACATTATAGGAAGGATGTGATTGCACTGGAGAGGGTGCAGAGGCGTTTCACCAGGATGTTGCCTGGGTGGAACATTTTAGTTATGAAGAGAGGTTGGATAGTCTCTGGAGCAGAGAAGACTGAGGGGCGACCTGATCAAGGTGTACAAGATTATGAAGGGCAGGGCAGCACGGTGGCGCAGTGGTTAGCACTGCTGCCTCACGGCGCTGAGGTCCCAGGTTCGATCCCGGCTCTGGATCACTGTCCGTGTGCAGTTTGCACATTTTCCCCATGTTTTCGTGGGTTTCACACCCATAACCCAAAGATGTGCAGGCTAGGTGGATTGGCCACGGTAAATTGCTCTTTAATTGGAAAAGATGAATTGGGTACTCTAAATTTATTTTAAAAAACACAATTATTCTGGTTGGCTCCTTGGTCCCAATTACATAGAATGTGCAGCTCAAAAACAGGCCATTCAGCCCAACAGGTCCATGTATGTAATTATGTTTCACTTTCCCCACGTTTCTTCATTTAAGCATCAACCTAACCTTCTAAACCTTCGCCCTCATGTGTGTTTATCTAACTTTCTGTTCACTGCACGTGTTAACTCTTTAATGCTGTGTTTTGGTGAGTAACTGAACCTATACAGACTCCTTTATTTTTATGTTGAATTAGAACATCTCAGCTTGAGATGGGTTAAAATTAGTTTAAGCGCCCCTGCATTAGGGAATGGAAAATTATGGGAGTTCAAGTCATTGATTCCAATGTTATAACTTCTGTTGGAAGCATGAATTAAACTTGGTGTTGCTGATCCTGCAGCTGATTTTCCTGATGACACTCACTTGGTTGACATATTTAAGGATAATTTTCAATATGATCCTGTTGTTTATCAGCCTTGAATAAGCTTCCAGCTATATATTTTACAGAAAAGACATTTCTAAAAATAATTTTGAAAATAAGTTTTCTTTTATAAATTTAGAATACCCAATTCTTTTTTATCTAATTAAGGGGCAATTTAGTGTGGCCAATCCACCTACCCTGCACATCTTTTTGAGTTGTGGGGGTGAGACCCACGCAGACAGTAGCCATCTGGGATGGCCACTTACAAGAAACATGGACGTTCGCAAAGCCTAAAGGGAAATATGGACAATGTAAGATTCAGGCAGGCACGGAGCCTGCATGTATATTCGTGAGCAGAGAATCCAGACAGCATTGAAACCCCCGACCGATTAGCATTTCATGGCCCATCTCCATAAAACAAAGGATTGATACTCAGGTAACCGATACAAGCCCAGACATTTTGCCGCCACTCCCTTTACTCAGGAAGCATAAACAACAGGGTCAATGACCGCTTAGGACACGCCCAGCCATCAAGGCACCCGCCCCTTTATTGGCTCAGATCGAAGGCAGTGATGGAGGATTGCCCAATTAATTGGGTCCAAACCTAAGGACCGCCCAAAAGAGGGCGAAACTCCCCAAGGATAAAGAGAGTCACTGCCATGTGTTCGATCTCTTTTGGACGTGACGCTCCGGCAACGTCCATCTCCAACTGCAGCACCACCAGAAGCAAGTTCAAGTTCAACGCTCGTTACCAGACGGATGATCCCAGCCGAACCACAGTTACTTCTCTATATCCAGCCGATCCAGATTCGAACAAAGGCCACTGTTCCTCTGACCTAAGCCGGGTGCCTGAAGTTAAGTGCAGGTTGTCATAGTTGTTAGGTGCAGTTTAGCTCGTAGTGTTTATGTTGCATGTGTAAGTTAATCTTGTGTGTAAATAAAGTACCATTAATCTTGAACTAACTGGTTGTTTGACTCTTTGATTAATACCCGGTTGAACCTTTGTTGAAAATTTGATACCTAGCGACTCTGAGAGCATATCATATCACTATCTAAATAAAAGAAGGGCAACCTTATTGACTGCCATATTTATAACAAGCAAAAAGGCAACAAGACACTGGAAGAATATGCAAACTCCACACGGACAGTGACCTGGTGCTGGGATTGAACCCAAATCCGCGGCGCTGTGAGGGAGCAGTGCTAACCACTTGCCACCGTGCTGTACTATAAATTTTCTTTTCTGATCGAAGTTCCATTAAGCGGTTTGAGCTTAAGGCTATACATTTTAGCGGTTTATTGTGAGATGGAATTTATAATAATAATAATCTTTATTGTCACAAGTAGGCTTATATTAACACTGCAATGAAGTTACTGTTAAAAGCCCCTAGTCACCATATTCCGGTGACTAAGAATGTGTTACAGCTGTCACACTCTCATCCAGATTTTAATATTCATAATAATCTTTTAATTCTGTTTTCAATTGAATATACTAATTTGAATGTTGCTGTTTGAACTTGCATCCTCCATTACTGCTACTAACCCTTCCTGAGTGTGATAGTCACCACTGTTGTATTATATTGTATATACTGCACTGCATACGAGGGTATTACGGTAAGGCCCCTGTACTACAGGTACGGGGGTAGATACCTGCCTGCTGGCTCCGCCCAGTAGGCAGAGTATAAATGTGCGTGCTCTCCGAACTGCAGCCATTTCGGCAGCAGCTGTAGGAGGCCACACATCTCTGAGTAATAAAACCTCGATTACTCTCTGCTCTCGTCTCGTCGTAATCGATAGTGCATCAATTTATTACACAGAGATTTTACAAAGATGGATCTCCGCATCAAGCCGATTCGCCTGCAGCTGCATCCTCAAGCAGAAAACGCCAAAAAGGACTTTGCACATTGGCTAGCTTGCTTTGAAGCATACATCGGATCTGCGACAGACCCAATCCCAGAAGCACAGACGCTCCAGATTCTGTACACGCGTCTGAGCTTCGATGTCTTTCCCCTCATCCAGGACGCGCCTACCTACGCGGAGGCCATGGTGCTACTGAAAGGGAACTACGCTCAGCAGACCAACAAGATCTACGCCATGCACCTCCTGTCCACGCGGCACCAACTTCCTGGTGAGTCTGTGGAAGATTTCTGGTGTGCTCTGCTTGCCCTGGTGAGAGACTGTGATTGCCAGGCCGTTTCGGCCGCTGAACATTCTAACCTGCTAATGAGAGACGCGTTCATTACGGGCATAGGGTCTGACTACATCCGCCAGCGCCTCTTAGAAAGGACTACGCTTAACCTCGCGGTGACCAAGAAACTAGCGCTCTCGCACAGTCGCCTCACGCAACATACAGACGTATGCCCCCGACCGCACGGCTCACCCCTCCTGGGCATCATGGAACCCGCCAGCGACCACCACATCATGGAGCCCATCCGCAACCGTCCCCAGCCAACCCCACGCTTGCTTCTGCAAGGCCTGCAGCAAGAAAGGACATTTTGCTGTAGTGTGCCAGGCCAGGTCAATCGCCGCTATTGTCACTGCACCCGCCGCGTACAGCCAGTGGTCGCCGCCATCTTCCTTGCCTCAGACCACGTGCGGCCCGTGGGCGCCGCCATCATGCTCCCCTCACAACACGTGCGGCCCGTGGGCGCCGCCATCTTGCTTGCCTCACAACCAATGGGCGGAGCCATCTTGCCTGCCCAGGATACGTGCGACCCGAGGGCGCCGCCATCTTGCCTGCCTCAGGACACGTGCGGCCCATGGGCGCCACCATCTCAGGACCCCTGCACGTCGGGCACCTCATCGGGCCGCTCATGGCCTGCAACCGCCGATGACCAGCCGCGTCGCGCCTCCGTCACGATTGGCCAGTCCCGACCGCACAACCTCGCAACCGCGTCGACAAAGGTGAAGGTCAACGGGCATGAGATATTCTGCCTTCTGGACTCCGGGAGCACTGAGAGCTTCATCCACCCTGATACGGTAAGGTGCTGCTCCCTCCCGGTACACCCCATTAACCAAAGAATCTCCCTGGCCTCCGGATCCCATTCCGTGGCAATCCAGGGGTACTGCATCGCCACCCTCACCATCCAGGGCGTAGAGTTCAGCGGCTTCCGGCTCTACGTCCTCCCCAAACTCTGCGCTGCTTTGCTACTCAGCCTGGACTGCCAGTGCAACCTCCAGAGCCTAACCCTGAAATTTGGCGGGCCCCTACCACCCCTTACTGTTTGCGGCCTCACGACCCTTAAGGTTGACCTGCCTTCTCTCTTTGCAAACCTCACCCCGGATTGCAAACCCATCGCCACCAGGAGCAGACGGTACTGCGCCCAGACCAGGACCTTCATCAGGTCTGAGGTCCAGCAGCTACGGGAAGGTATCATCAAGGCCAGCAACAGCCCCTGGAGAGCCCCAGTGGTAGTGGTGAAAACGGGGGAGAAAAACAGGATGGGCGTTGACTACAGTCAGACCATCAATCGGTACGCGCAGCTCGATGCGTACCCCCTCCCACGCATATCTGATATGGTCAATCAGATTGCACAGTACCGGGTCTTCTCGACAGTGGACCTGAAATCTGCCTACCACCAGCTCCCCATTCGCAAAGCGGACCGCCCGTACACCGCGTTTGAAGCGGCCGGCTGCCTTTTCCATTTCCTTAGGGTTCCCTTCGGCGTCACTAACTGGGTCTCGGTCTTCCAACGGGAGATGGACCGAATGGTTGACCGGTACCGACTGCGGGCCACTTTCCCGTACCTGGATAAATCACCATCTGCGGCTACGACCAGCAGGACCATGCGCTAACCTTTCCAAATTTCTCCACACCGCCAAACTCCTCAACCTAACCTACAACAAGGAGAAGTGTGTGTTCAGCACGAACCGATTAGCCATCCTCGGTTATGTGGTTCAGAACGGAGTTCTAGGACCCTACCCTGATCGCATGCACCCCATCATGGATCTCCCCCTTCCCCACTGCCGCAAGGCATTCAAACGATGCCTGGGGTTCTTTTCGTACTACGCCCAGTGGCGTACAAGGCGGCCAACTATGCGGACAAGGCCCGCCCACTCATCCACTCCGCCGGTTTCCCACTGATGGCCGAGGCTCACCAGGCCTTCAACCGTATCAAGGTCGACATCGCCAAGGCCGCGATGCATGTGGTCGATGAGACGCTCCCTTTCCAAGTCGCGAGCGATGCATCAGACGTCGCTCTGGCCGCCACCCTCAACCAGGCTGGCAGGCCCGTGGCATTCTTTTCCTGCACCCTCCATGCCTCCGAAAATCGGCACTCCTCCATCGAAAAGGAGGCCCAAGCTATCGTTGAAGCTGTGCGGCACTGGAGGCATTACCTGGCCGGCAGGAGATTCACTCTCCTCACAGACCAACAGTCAGTTGCCTTCATGTTTAACAACACACAGCGGGGTAAGATCAAAAATGATAAGATCTTGCGGTGGAGGATCGAGCTCTCCACCTTTGATTACGAGATTTTGTATCGCCCTGTTAGCTCAACGAGCCTCCCGATGTCCTATACCGAGGTACATGTGCCAGCGCACACGTGGACCGACTCCGGACCCTGCACGGTGATCTCTGTCACCCAGGGGTCACCCGCATTTATCACTTCATTAAGGCCCGCAATCTGCCCTACTCCATCGAGGAAGCCAGGGCTATCACCAGAGACTGCCAGGTCTGCGCGGAGTGTAAACTGCACTTCTACCGGCCAGACCGTGCGTGCCTGGTGAAGACCTCCCGCCCCTTTGAACGCCTCAGCGTGGACTTCAAAGGGCCGCTCCCCTCCACCGACCGTAACGCGTATTTTCTCAATGTGGTCGACGAATATTCCAGATTCCTCTTCCCCATCCCACCGTCATCAAAGCCCTCAACACCAACTTCGCTCTGTTCGATTTCCCCGCCTACGTCCACAGCGACGGGGGATCCACATTTATGAGCAATGAGCTGTGCCAGTACCTGCTCAACAGGGGCATTGCCTCAAGCAGGATGACCAGCTACAACCCCTGGGGAAACGGGCAGGTGGAGCGGGAGAATGGGACGGTCTGGAAGGCCATCCAGCTAGCCCTACGGTCCAGAAATCCCCCAGCCTCCTGCTGGCAGGAGGTCCTCCCCGACGCACTTCACTCCATTCGGTCGCTGCTGTGCACGGCGACTAACGAAACCCCCCATGAACGTGGGGGGTTTGCCTTCCCCAGAAGGTCCACCTCCAGGGTTTCGCTCCCAACATGGCTGGCAACTCCAGGACCCGTTCTCCTCCGCAAGCACGTGTGGCTCCACAAGGCGGTCCCATTGGTTGAGGGAGTACAGCTACTCCACGCAAACCCACAGTACACCTACATAGCATACCCCAATGGCCGCCAAGACACAGTCTCCCTCAGGGACCTGGCACCTGCTGGGTCCCCATACACACCCCTTCTTCCCCGGCGCCACCCTCCCTTCCCCCAGCGCACCCCACCACAGCCCCCGCACCAGGACAACCCGTCCTCCCCTTGATCCCACCCGGGGATGAAGAGGATGTCGACATGCTCCTGGCGTCACCAACGACCGAGCCGACGCCTGACTCGCCACCAGCACTGCGGTGCTCTCAACGATGGATCAAGGCGCCCGACCGTTTAAATTTGTAACCTTCTCTGAAATTTTAATGACAACCTGTATGTAAATTGTTTTCCACCGCCCTCGCTGGACTCATTTTTAACATGGGGTGATTGTGGTAGTCACCACTGTTGTATTATATTGTATATACTGCACTGCATACGAGGGTATTACGGTAAGGTCCCTGTACTACAGGTACGGGGGTAGATCCCTGCCTGCTGGCTCCACCCAGTAGGTGGAGTATAAATGTATGTGCTCTCCGAACTGCAGCCATTTTGGCAGCAGCTGTAGGAGGCCACACATCTCTCTGTAATAAAGCCTCGATTACTCTCTGCTCTCGTCTCATCATAATTGATAGTGCATCACTTAGCATTGCAAGAAACTGTCATTATGACCACAAGTCAGATGTACAGAGCACATCTATTCAATCATTCTATAAAGTAGGGTTGGTATCCTCTTCACGGATAGACATCTGTGATGTTTCTCTTCTTGAATCGATGCTTATACCCTTCCTTCGAATATTATGTAGGTTGGGGAGGGCATCAAAATCAGAAAGAGTCTGCTTGATTGGGCAAATGCCTTTTTCCAATTCAATGGCTTCTTATGTTATTTTGCACTTTGCTTGTTCCTTAGCAAGAAGTGGGGGAGGAGCAAAATTATGGAACATCAGGATCATAACATGTGACTGCCTCACATGACAAGAAGTGCAGAGAGGGAATTTTCTCTGGGAATATATTATTTCCTCTCTGCACTTCATGTAGTGAACGTGAAACAGGTTTTTTTGTAAATGAATTTATGGTTGCACTATACATAGCACAAAGAGGGAATCTTTACACTAACTCAAGGTTACAATTTATAATGTCATACAATTATTATGATGTGCCCAAATCATTTTAATGAAACTTTGTATTGATGTCTTTACAGTCTGTTGGTCTAAATTATATCCTATTATAACAATACTGTCTATATATATATATGGGATGTGCCTCTAATAGGCTTCCACATCGACTTTTCCTGGCAAGACTTTACTGCATCTAGTTGGTGTGAAATTATTTTTTTCTGCAGCATCTGTAGTAGATGTAAACACGTTGATGCACTACAGATGCTGTGTCTATAGTACACACATGTGTATGTTTATGGATTTGCGAGGCCAGTTTCTGTCAGCCAATTTAACTGTGACTTAAAGCAGGCCCTAGTAAACTGGTTCTGAAGATCAGTACCAACAATTTATTTAATGTATGTCAACAGACTTTATGAAGTTGTGTGATTGGTTTTCCATTACAAAGGGAAAAAAAGTAAAAAGAGAATTTTGTTCTTCCTTAAATATGTATACGTTCAGAAAGCTGTGGAAATACACACAAACATGCACACACACATAATCAACAAATCATCGTTCTGTAATCTGTATTTTGTTTCAATCCTTAAAAGAAATCCAACTAATTCCTTTGTGACAAGCATTTATGAGTATAATGTTTTACTTGCTGATAAAAGCCACATCACACCTTGTCATGATCACTTTTGAAACTGTAATAATCCAGTAATCGTTGCTGAATGAAAGCAAAACATAAATTAAGCAGGTGCTAGGAGTTATGAGTACAGGAAAGCCTGAAAATGTAATCAATTTTATTTTCCTTTTTTTATGTATCGCCAACCCTTCCAAAAGTAAGTTTATATTAAGGTGAAGAAGTTACAGGATAAATCTCCATGCCAAGCTGCTTTTGCTGCCCTTCCACATTCCAGGCCAGATTCGTACAGGCATAATTAGAACCTAATCTTTTATATGTCCACAGCTCTTTCATGGGTAAATGTACATAATACTGTGTTTTAAAGGGTAGAGAATAAAATGGCATACCAGCTGTGCTTGGCTCCCTTTATTTCAGGCCAGGTAGAATGGCACAGGTAATAACTGAGTAGAAATCCAGTACGGATACAATGTGTGAATGGCCTTCATCTGTGCTGTAGCCATTCTATGATTTGAAGTACAAAAGCAGAATATTGCAAATGCTGGAACAAAACAGAAAATGCTGGAAATTTTCAGCAGATCATGCAGCATTGGTGGAGAGAGAAACAGAAGGTCAATGACCTTTGGTTAGTACCATGTGTTGCTGGGGAAACAGAGAGTTAAGTTGCAAATGGATGAACAACTACTGGTCACCCAGATACCAGCAATCAAAATGTGTTCTGCCTACCTTTAATTTATTTCATAGAATTTACAGTGCAGAAGGAGGCCATTCGGCCCATCGAATCTGCACCGGCTCTTGGAAAGAGCATCCCTACCCAAACCCACACCTCCACCCTATCCCCATAACCCAGCAACCCCACCCAACACTAAGGGCAATTTTGGACACTAAGGGCAATTTAGTATGGCCAATCCACCTAACCTGCACATCTTTGGACTGTGGGAGGAAACCGGAGCACCCGGAGGAAACCCATGCACACACGGGGAGAACGTGCAGACTCCGCACAGGCAGTGACCCAAGCTGGGAATCGAACTTGGGACCCTGGAGCTGTGAAACAATTGTGCTAACCACTATGCTACCGTGCTGCCCTATGGCATTTAACTGCCATATTCCTCTGCCACATGCTTTCTGCTATTCATCTTAAACCATTTAGCCCTCCTCTGGACCCACCCTTTCTTTCTCAATTTGTTCCATTATCATTCCCTTTAGTCTTGGGCCGTTATCTCTTTTGTCAATTAGCCACAACCACCTTGCACACTAACACCGATCTGTTCTTTTTCCCTTTCCCTGACTGTCTCCCTTTTACTCTGCTTCTTGATTTGCTTAGAACCAAAAGCATCTTCCAGTCCTGCTGAAAGGTAATCCACAAAGATTGTTACAAAAGCAAAATACTTTGATACTGGAAACTTGAACTAAAAACAGAAAATTCTGGAAATACTAAGCAGGTCAGGCATCATCTATGAAGAGAGAAACAAAGTTAATGTTTCGGATTGATAACCTTTCACCAGAACACTGGAATGTAAGCTTTCTTTTTGTCTTGACAGATGCTGCCTGACCTGCTGAGTGTATTTGTTTTCATTTTAAAATGCTGGCCCTAGATGACTGGATGGAGACTATTCAACAAACTTGGAGTCCTTTGTCTTTTGGCATGTCGCCAGCAATATCTGGAGAGCCTTGGGCCTCACCATTCAGGTGCAAGGGGGCGCAAACCCACTGTACTGCGCCCCGCATACCCACACCTGCTGCCACAGCTAACTCAAAGATGCTCATAGTCCATTTTCTCGGTCTGAATCTCTGTCTCAGAGATTTCACTTTATCTTCCCCTGTCACTCACCCTCTACAATTTGTTTTCCCTTAGTCATCCTCTCTAAATGTCGAGGAATTGTATCAGAGTGCATTCCAGCTGTCCACAGCCTCCTGTTGACTTCCATGGGAGACTATATTTTGACCATTAGCAAGCAATTCAACAGTAGTATCATAGTCACCTAATTATGTCCTTGTCCAAATTCCACAAATCTGCACATTCCAGGACAGAATCATTGGATGGCAATCAAAAGAAGGAGCCATGGGTAATTTTATTTTTGCATCTCTGCCCAAACACCAAAATCAAATTATTATTCTATACCATTAGCTTCATTGAAATTAGCTAACTCGGTACATTGTGAGATTCAACCAATTCTTTTCTAAATTTAACTCTCCCTAATCACACATGAAAAAATACAAAACAATTAAGATATATAGATCACCCTATATAATTGAGGTCTTGCGGCGCTGAGGACCCGGGTCGATCCCGGCCCCAGGACACTGTCCGTGTGGAGTTTGCACATTCTCCCCGTGTCTGTGTGGAACTCACCCCAAAAATCCCAAAATGTGCAGGTTAGGTGGATTGGCTACACTAAATTGCCCTTTATTGGAAAAAAATAATTGGGTACTCTAAATTTATAAAAATAGAAGAAGTGCAGAGGAGATATCCCTGGTGTCCTGGCCAATGTTTATTCCTCAACCAATGTCAGTAAAACAGATTATCTGGTCATTATGACATTGTTATTTGTGGCAGTTTGCTGTGCACAAATTGGCAGCTGCGCTCCCTACATTACAAGAGTGAAACATTTTAAGGTGTCTGGTGGTTGTGAAAAACAGAATACAAATGCAAGTCTTTCTTTTTTTCCATTCACCAAATTTACTAGCACCCGGATAGTTATTTCTAAGAAAAGCTTTGCAAACGGTTCAAGCAAGTGATAACAACTCTTCATCAAGACCAATCTTAGTCAATTCCAACAGGCTTGCTTAATGGTTGAAGCTGGCTGTGAAACACAGGCATTGGGAAATACAATCATTAATACAATCATGCTTCTGAGACATGGACAACCTACACCAGGAACCTCAAAGCATGTGATAAGTACCCAGCAGTGCCTTCGCAAGATCCTCCCAATCCAATTCCAAGAAAAGTGGGCCAACAGCAGCATCCTCCCCCAAGGCAACATGCCCAGCATCAATGCACTAATCACTCAGAACCAGCTCCACTGGGTGGGACGTGTCATTCGTATGCTTAACACCAGAATTCCAAAGCAATGCTCGACTCAGAACTTGGTTGTGGCAGGGACTCCCAGGAGGACCAAAGAAACACTTTCAGGATGTCTTCAAAGCAGCCCTGATGCGTCTGTTGAATCTTGCAAGTACTTGGCTTGTGACCAATCACAATGGAGGAGGTTTATTCAGGAAGGTACCAACACATGAAAAGAATTTGTCAGGAACATGCAGAGACTAATTGAGGCATCGGAAAGAGTGCCAAAACCTCCAAACACCTGATCTGACTAACCCTATAAGTACGATCTTTCCTGTAACAGAATCTGCAGATCATGCATTGGGCTTATCAGCCATCTCAGAACCCAGCAAACCGGAGTGGAAACAAATCGTCCTCAATTCCAAAGGACTACAGGAACGTAACATTTTACACCCACTGAAAAGCTTGGCCAGGAAGACTTTGACAATTCCCTGTTCAAAATCCAGCGTTTGGTTGGCTAATTCCAACATGTTAATAGAGGTGCTTTATTTGGTCTTAGGGATTCATGCATTGTTCCATGAACACTGAAATCCAGAAATGGACCAGGCAGTAATGTTCCCCATGGTAAAATAGCCCATCAACACTTACTGTTGAAGAAAGACTGTTGGGGTGAGATCCAAAAGGATTTTTATACCAATGAAATGTCATCTCCGTATGGGCTCATTTCTTCAGGAAATGATGGGAAGGATGAGAATTTGATAAGAGGAAAATAAATTATAAAAGAACTGTTGTATTAGACTACATTAAGTAATTTTAAACACCATTTCCAAAATAATAATTAACTTTGTTTAAATACCTATATGACTTTATATCATTTCCAGTATGTGGTGCATTAATACCTGTTGGCTAGTGCAGTGGCTAGCACTGCAGTCTCACGGCGCTGAGGTCCCAGGTTTGATCCCGGCTCTGGGTCACTGTCCATGTGGAGTTTGCACATTCTCCCCGTGTTTGCGTGGGTTTCGCCCTCACAACACAAAAATGTGCAAGGTAGGTGGATTGAACACGTCTAAATTGCCCCTTAATTGCAAAAACTGAATTGGGTGCCCTAAAATTTATATGAAATAAAAATGAATACCTATTGCCATAGCCACACATTTGTAGAAATTATTATAAAGATGAATTATTGAGGGCTGCATGTAGTGCAGTGGTTAGCACTGGGACTGCGGCGCTGAGGACCCGGGTTCAAATCCCGACCTTGGGTCACTGTCCGTGTGGAGTTTGCACATTCTCCCCATGGGCGAAATTCTCCGGTATCGGTGCGATGTCCGCCGACTGGCGCCCAAAACGGCGCAAATCAGTCGGGCATCGCGCCACCCCAAAGGTGCGGAATGCTCCGCATCTTGGGGGGCCGAGCCCCAACCTTAAGGGGCTAGGCCCGCGCCGGATCAATTTCCGCCCCACCAGCTGGCGGAAAAGGCCTTTCGTGCCCCCCCAGCAGGCGCGGAAATAACATCTCCGGGCGGCGCATGCGCGGGAGCGTTAGCAGCCGCTGACGGCAATCCCGCGCATGCGAAGTGGAGGGAGTCTCTTCCGCCTCTGCCATGGTGGAGACCGTGGCGAAGGCGGAAGGGAAAGAGTGCCCCCACGGCACAGGCCCACCCGCGGATCGGTGGGCCCCGATCGCGGGCCAGGCCACCGTGGGGGCACCCCCCGGGGCCAGATCGCCCCGCGACCCCCCCAGGACCCCGGAGCCCGCCCGCGCCGCCTTGTCCTGCCGGTAAGGTAGGTGGTTTAATCTACGCCGGCGGGACAGGCATTTTAGCGGCGGGACTTCGGCCCATTCGGCCCAACCGGCGCGCCGCGATTCCCGCCCCCGCCGAATATCTGGTGCCAGAGAATTCGGCAACCGGCGGGGACGGGATTCACGCCAGCCCCCGGCGATTCTCCGACCCGGCGGGGGGGTCGGAGAATCTCGCCCCATGTCTGCGTGGGTTTCATCTCCACAACCCAAAGATGTGCTGATTTGGTGGATTGGCCACGCTAAATTGCCCCTTAATTGGAAAAAGAAAAATAATTCGCCACTCTAAATTAAAGAAAAATAAAGATGAGTTATTTAGAAAAAAACTATATTAATCCAAACAGTGATGGTCATAGTGCTTCCTATAATCATGTATGTTAAGACAACACAGGAAGTGTTATTATGTTACTCATTGTGCCATGAGTTACAAGGGCTGATGCAATGTATTTTTTGACAAATCTCCAATCCTGCTTCAACAGTTATTTTATATTTTATTTTCCATCAATGTTACAGATATGTTTTGGAAAGTCATTGTGGCAAGGGCAAGTTTACACTGTTCACCAGAGTAGAGAACAAAAGTACTTCCGCTTGATAGTGGGACTGCAGTCACGATACAGCAAGTTACCGTACAATCTTAAATTATCCCACCAGTGATCTTATTAGGCACACTGTGTTTAGACACCAGTGAAGCCTTTAAAAGTCACCCTTACCTATTGTGTACAGTTCAGAATGAGCCCAGATATGAACTGTATTAGTGGCATAACCTCTGCAGTCGCACACACAATGCAGTTCATTACCTAGTGCATTATACATTTTAAATACAGTACACATTTTCTCTGTCTCTTCAATGCTGTCTTAATGATTAACTCTTACATTCACGCTGAATTTTAGCTGCTATCATCAGAGCATGTCTTTTATGCATCTGTGCAAGTCTCACATAACTAAGATTTGGAATGCATTCTGCCAAATCAGATGTTTTCCTAAGCACATGGAAAAAGCATGTCAGGGGCACCTATATTGCAAGGAACACATCTTGTCAATAATCCTGAACATTTTAGGTTTGGCAAGCACTGCATAAGAACTGAGAAACAACAGTTGCACAATCAAATTGAAACAGATCAGCTGCTTACCTTTGGCCTACTAAATAAGTTTCCCGATAGCTGCACACATCGTAAATATGCAACTTGGACATTCCAGAAAATGCTCAAAACATCAATCAGCACCTGTGGAGAGAACGGATGACTTAATAGTTCAGGTGCGGACCTTTTATCAGAATGACACGAAGGGGCCTATTTCCACCTCTGTACCATGGCCCGCCTTCACCCATAAATGCTTTGTTACCTCTAAACGTGACTATTTCAATGTACTCCTGGCAAGCACCCACATTCTACTCTCGGTATACTTGAAGCCACACAAATTTCCGCTGCCTTGTATCTTAATTTGTACCAAGTCCCTTTCACCTATCGCACCTGTGTTCACTGTCCTACATTGGCTCCCTTCAAGCAATATCGTGATTTTAAGATTCTATCACTTGTCTACAAATCCCTCCATGACGTCAGATATCTCTGTTATCAGTTCCAACCCCACAACCATCTGAGTAGGACGGCACGGTAACACAGTGGTTAGCACTGTTTCTTCATAGCACTAGGGACCCTGGTTCGATTCCCGACTTGGGTCACTGTCTGCGTGGAGTCTGCACGTTCTCCCCGTGTCTGCATGGGTTTCCCTCCAGGTGCTCCGGTTTCCTCCCACATGCCCTGAGAGACGTGCTTGTTAGGTGAATTGGACATTCTGAATTCTCTCGCAATGTACCCGAACAGGCGCCGTAGTGTGGCAACTAGGGGATTTTCACAGTAACTTCATTGCAGTGTTAATGTAACCCTACTTGTGACACTAATAAAGGTTATTTAGATAACTGCTCTCCCCTTGAGCCTTGGCCGCAAGCTCTGGGTGCCCTCCCTATATGTTACTATCTCCCTACATCACTTTCCTCCTTTAAGACACCCTTAAAACCGACCACTTTGTCCAAGTTTTTGGTAATCTGACCCATTGACGAGAATTTTCCAGTCCCACCCCCACTGTGGTGGGTTTTCCTTCAGCAGAGGAGACTCACCATTGGCCATTGGTGGAAGTTTCCAGTCCCGCAGAAGTCAATGGCAATTTGCATTGCTTGCCCCCCGCCGCTGAGGAACCTGCGGAAGGGGTTAACTTCAGCAAGACAGCAGTTCCCACTGGCATGAAGGGCCGGAAAATCCCACACTTTATCTCCTAATGTGACTTTGTGGCATATTTTATTTTATAACACTCCTGTGAAGTGCCTTGGTAAATGTTATTATGTCAGAAGTGCAATATAAATGTATATTGTTTCTGTTGTCTAGATTACAGCAGGGGAAGTATTTCAATTCACACTAGCTACAAGTTGCATTGAATCTTTTCATTTATTTTTATGCTAGAATAAGACCCTTTGGTTTCTTGTTGCAATGTTGAAGTTAACTCGGAATTGCCATCTAAAGAATCTATGATATATTATCTGCTGGAGCCACCAAACTATTTACACTCATTTAATCACCAGCTCAGTGAAGACGAAGGTCAAACAAGGCTGTATCATTGCACCAACCCTCTTCTCCATCTTCCTCGCGGCAATACAGCACCACACCTCCAGAACTCTAACCACAGGCATGGAGATCATTTACAGAACAGACAGGAAATTGTTCAGCCTACACCACCTTTTTAAAAAATAAATTTAGAGTACCCAATTCTTTTCCAATTAAGGGGCAATTTATTGTGGCCAATCTACCTACTGTACACATCTTTGGGTTGTGGGGGTGAGACCCACGCAGACACGGGGAGAACGTGCAAACTCCACATGGACAGTGGCCAGGATCGAACCCGGGTCCTCAGTGCCATGAGGCAAGCAGAGCTAACCACTGCGCCACTGTGTCGTCCCTTACACCACCTTCAATACAAAACCAAAATCACTCCAATTTCAGTCAATTAACTTCAGTGGGCAGATGATGTTTATGAGTGCACTCACTCAGAAACTGAGCACCAAGTCATCATTGCCTACTCCTTCAAAGCATATGTGAAAATGGGTCTTTCATTTATCAAAGAACTAAGGTCCTCTTCTTTTTTTCCACGAAGAAGCCGACGAACGGTTGCCACCTCCGGGCGAACCCTAACAGTGACCCTCTCAAGGCGAACTTGATTTTCTCCAAACAGAGAAAGCTAGCAATGTCCGATAACCAGGTCTCCGACTTTGGGGGCTTTGAGTCCCTCCATGCTAATAGTATCTGTCTCCGGGCGACCAGGGAAGCAAAGGGCAGAATGTCTGCCTCTTTCTCCTACTGGATTCCCGGGTCTTCCGACACCCCGAAAATCGCCACTTCTGGATTCAATGCCACCCTTGTTTTTAATACCTTGGACATGACATCAGCAAACCCTTGCCAAAATCCCCGAAGCTTTCAACATGCCCAGAACATGTGGACATGGTTCGCTGGTCCTCCCGCACATTTTGCACATCTGACTTTCAACCCAAAGAATCTGCTCATCAGGGCCACTGTCATGTGGGCCCGGTGAACGAACTTGAATTGAATCAGGCTGAGCCTGGCACAAGTTGCGGTCATGTTGACTCTACTCAACGTGTCCGCCCAAAGGCCCTTCTCTATCTCTCCCCCCAACTCCTCCTCCCACTTTCGCTTCAGCTCCTCGGTCTGCGTCTCCTCTGATTCCATAAGTTCCTTGTAAATGTCTGAGACGCTCCCTTCTCCTACCCACCCTCTGGAAAGGACCTGTCCTGAATTCCACTTAGCGGTAGGAGCGGGAAGGTTGATACCTGTCTCTGCAGAAAGTCCCGCACCTGCAGATATCTAAATTTGTTTCCCCCCCGCCAATGCAAACTTCTCCTCCAGCGCCCTCATACTCGGAAAGCTCCACTCGATAAACAAGTCCCCCATCCTCTCAATCCCCACTCTCCGCATATTCGGAACCCCCCATCCATACTCCCCAGGGCAAACCGGTGATTATCACAGATTGGGGACCAGACTGATGCTCCCACTGCTCCCACATATCTCCTCCATTGCCCCTAGACTCTCAGGGCCGCCACCACCACGGGGCTGGTGGAGTACCGCGCCAGCGGGAATGGCAGAAGCGCAGTTACCAACGCCCTCAAACTTGTGCCCTTGCATGAAGCCACCTCCATACACTCCCATGCCCCCCCCCCCCCACCAGCCACTTTCTAATCATGGCTATGTTAGCCGCCCAGTAATAATTGCTAAAATTCGGCAGCACCAGCCCGCCCTCTCCCCGACTCCGCTCAAGCATTACCCTCCTCACTCGCGGGGACTTGCCCCCCCCCGCACGAAGCTCGCAATAACTTTACTGATCCGCTAAAAAAAGGACCGTGGAATAAAGATGGGGAGACATTGAAATACAAACAGGAATCTCGGGTGGACGGTCATTTTCACCGTTTGGACTCTCCCAGCTAGAGACAACGGGAGTGCATCCCATCTCCGGAAATCATCTTTCATCTGATCCACCAACCGGGCCAAGTTCAATTTATGTAGCCGGTCCCAATCCCGTGCTACTTGAATTCCTCGGTACCTGAAACTGTCCCCTACCAATATAAACTGCAGTTCCCCCAGTCGCCTCCCCTGACCCTTCGCCTGGACTGCAAACATCTCGCTCTTCCCCATATTAAGTTTATACCCCGAGAACCGGCCAAATTCCACTAAAATTCCCATGATTTCTTCCATCCCCTCAATTGGATCTGAAACATACAGGAGCAGATCATCCGCATAAAGCGAGACTCTGTGCAACGAAGGTCCTCTTCAATCTAGCTCCCACACCAAAACAATTTCCCCCCATTGATGAAGATCAACAGCAAGGTCCTGGAAAATGTGGACCATTATCAGTAACTTGGGAACTCTCGAGGAAGGCAGACACAGGACACAAAGTTCACCATTGCGTCAAATGTGCCAGCACAGGCCAAATGAGGAAAGAGTTTTTGAGCACCAGGATCTCAAATCTGAGGCTATGGTCATGGTTTACCGGGCAGTGGTGATCTCCATGCTCCCTTAGAGAATTGAACAACCTACTGCAGGCACATCAAAATACCTTTACAAGGTCTTCCAAATCCATTGACATGGAAGGCAGTCCAACAGCAGTGTCCTCTCCCAAATCAATTTACGTGGTGCAAATCACTCAAAACCAGCTTCACTGGGTGAGACTTGTCATCTGTGTATCTGACAACAGACTCTAAAAGCAACTGTTCCACTCGGAACAGGTCACCACAGGAGACTCCTAGGAGAACAACAGAAATGCTTTAGCCATGTCCTCAAAGCATTCCTGAAGAGGTCAAATGTTCCAAACAACTAATGGGAGTTCCTGGCCTGTGATTTATTGTGTTCTGTGATATAACCATTGTAATGATGTACACAGAACATATATTTGTTCAACTAGAAAGATGATAGGGCACCACGGTGGTACAGTGGTTAGCACTGCTGCCTCACGGCGCTGAGGTCCCAGGTTCGATCCCAGCTCTGGGTCAGTGTCCATGTGGAGTTTGCACATTCTCCCCATGTTTGCGTGGGTTTCACCCCCATAACACAAAGGTATACAGGATAGATGAATTGGCCATGCTAAATTGCCGCTTAATTGGAAACAATTAATTGGGTACTCTAAATTTTTTTAAAAACTATAAAGATGATGGGCGTCATTCTCCGACCCCCCCGCCGGGTTGGAGAATCGGCGGGGGCTGCCGTGAATCCCGCCCCCGCCGGTTGCCGAAGTCTCCGGTACCGTATATTCGGCGGGGGCGGGAATCGGGCCGCGCCGGTTGGCGGGCCCCCCCCCCCGCTCGATTCTCCGGCCCGGATGGGCCGAAGTCCCGCCGATAAATTGCCTGTCCCGCCGGCGTGGATTAAACCACCTTTTGAACGGCGGGACAAGGCGGCGTGGGCAGGCTCCGGGGTCCTGGGGGGGGGGGGCGCAGGGCGATCTGGCCCCGGGGGGTGCCCCCACGGTGGCCTGGCCCGCGATCGGGGCCCACCGATCCGCGGGCGGGCCTGTGCCGTGGGGGCACTCTTTCCCTTCCGCCTCCGCCACGGTCTCCACCATGGCGGAGGCAGAAGAGACTCCCTCCACTGCGCATGCGTGGGAAACTGTCAGCGGCCGCTGACGCTCCCGCGCATTTGCCGCCCGGGGATGTCACTTCCGCGCCAGCTGGCGGGGCAACAAAGGCCCTTTCTGCCAGCTGGCGGGGCGGAAATTCCTCCGGCGTCAGCCTAGCCCCTCAATGTTGGGGCTCGGTCCCCAAAGATGCGGAGCATTCCATACCTTTGGGGCGGCGCGATGCCCGTCTGATTGGCGCCGTTTTGGGCGCCAGTCGGCGGACATCGCGCCGTTTCGGGAGAATTTCGCCCCATATATTAATAAACACGTGGAAAAGATAACCGATGAGCTATAATACAGATGATGGCTATTATATGAATTCAATAAATTCTCCTGGAGCTACACTAAGCGTGACTATCTTCTTGTATGGCTTACTACCAACTAGCTGGTATCTCAAGTCACGTGATTGATGTCTGATGCCACCGGCTGGTTGGAGGTCGCATTGCTAACTATATATAAAACTGTGCACCAGCATATCACCACACGATTGATGAAAATCAATAAGATTTATTCAGGAAGGCACAAACACGTCAAGATAGTTCATCGGAAGGGCAGCACGATGGTGCAGTGGTTAGCACTGCTGTCACACGACGCCGAGGCTCTAGGTTCGATCCCGGCTCTGGGTCACTGTCCGTGTGGTGTTTGCACATTCTCCCCGTGTTTGCGTGGGTTCCAACCCCATAACCCAAAGATGTGCAGGCTAGGTGGGTTGGCCACGCTAAATTGCCCCTTAATTGGAAAAAATTAATTGGGTACTGTAGCGCACAATGACTTACGAGAGAGACGAGAAGTGATGAAGTCGATTCAGGCTTTATTAAGCGAGACTTGTCCCCAGCAGTTCAGCAACAGAATGAAGCGGCGGGGAGAAGCTTGGGTTCTTATACTCCGCCTTCAGGGCGGAGCCAGGAGTCAGCAGCCAACCAGGACCCGGGATCTGTCAGCCAATAGCATCACGGCTTCACAGTCCCACATGACCCCTAATACATACCACCACAGGTACTCTAAATTTATTTTAAAAAAAGAAAAAAGATAGTTCACCAGGAACATACAGAGCTAAGTCGCGGTATCAGAGAGAGAATACAAACAACCTCAACGACCCAGCCCTTTAAGCACCACCTTCTCTGCATGTGGCAGAATCTGCAGATCACAAGTAGGACTTATCCGCCATCTCAGAACCTATCGAACCAGAGTGGAAGCAAATCATCCTCAGTCCTGAGGAATTACCCAAGAAAAATAAGGTGTATTCTGCCTATGTAACAGGAACGTCTTGAACTTTGCACATCTGTTCTATAATATACACATTCAGGATTAATTATATAAACTAACAGTACTTGTGTGCTTGACAATATCCATTATACACATATAACTACATTTTGGGGATTTACTCTTGGCTATTGCTAGGTAAATTAATTTTTAAAATTCTGGGGCGGGATTCTCCGACCCCCCCGCGCTGGGTCGAAGAATCGCCGGGTCGGAGAATCGCCGGGGGCTGGCGTGAATCCCGCCCCCGCCGGTTGCCGAATTCTGCAGCACCGGATATTCGCCAGGGGTGGGAATCGGCCGCGCCGGTTGGCGGGCCCCCCCGGCAATTCTCCGGCCCGCGATGGGCCGAAGTCCCGCTGCTGGATTGCCTGTCCTGCCGGCGAGAATCAAACCACCTCTCTTCCCGGTGAGACTAGGCAGCGCGGACGGGCTCGGGGGTCCTGGGAGGGGCGTGGGGCGATTTGGCCCCGGGGTGTGCCCCCAGGTGGCCTGGCCCATGATCGGGGCCCACCGATCTGCGGGCGGGCCTGTGCCGTGGGGGCACTCTTTTCCCTCCGCCTTGTCCACAGTCTTCACCATGGCCGACGCGTAAGACACCTCCCCCCCCCTGCGCATGCGCGGGGATGACGTCAGCAGGCGCTGATGCTCCCGCGCATGCGTCGACTTCCGCCGACTGGCAGAATCCTTTCGGCCCCGGCTGGCATGGCGCCAGAGGCCTTTCCCGCCGGTCGGCGGCATGCCAACCACTCCGGCGCGGGCCTAGCCCCTCAAGGTGAGGGCTTGGCCCCTAAAGGTGTGGAGAAATTTTGGGGCGGCCCGACGCCGGAGTGGTTCGCACCACTCCATCCGCCGGAACCCCACGCCCCGCCGGGTAGGGGAGAATCCCGGCCCTGGTTTGGTTTCAAAGGGATCCCTGCAACATGGTGGCAGAGTGGTTAGCATTGCTGCCTCACAGCTCCAGGGACCTGGGTTTGGTTCTTGCCTTGGATGACTGTGAGGATTTGCACATTCTCCCCATGTCTGTGTGGGTTTCCTCCAGGTGCTCTGTTATCCTCCCACAGTCCAAAGATGTGCAGGTTAGATGAATTGGCCATGTGCTGGGTTCTGGTGATAGGGCGGAGAAGCGGGTTTACGTACAGTGCTCTTTCGGAGTGTCGGTGTAGACTCGATGGGCCAAATGGCATCCTTCTCCACTGTTGGGATTCCATGGATTCTATGCTCAGATGGCTACTCGGCTGATCATTTGTAAAGGGCCTGCTGAGAATTCTGAGAAAATCAGGGGTGGACCATCGGCTTATTTTGTAATGATGTAAATGTTTGGCCTCTCCGTACAGTTCATCAAATTTGTGGCCCTGGAATTCAGGTGGGGACCACTCAGAGTGGGATTTGGCAGTTGTGAGGGGAGCACAGGGGGGAGCGCAGAAATACTGTCTGTCTACCGTGGAGGACATTGACCCTGTTAGATATATCGAGGTTAGGCTACTTTTTTAAAAAAAATTTAGAGTACCCAATTCATTTTTCCAATTAAGGAGCAATTTAGCGTGGCCAATCCACCTAGCCTGCATATCATTGCATTGTGGGGGCGAAACCCATGCAAACAGGGAGGAGAATGTGCAAACTCCACAGGGACAGTGACCCAGAGACGGGATCGAACCTGAGACATTTGCGCCGTGAGGCAGCAGTGCTAACCATTTCGCCATCGTGCTGCCCCTGAGGTTAGGCTACTTTTTTAAAAATAAATTTAGAATACCCAATTCATTTTTTTCCTATTAAGGGGCAATTTAGTGTGGCCAATTCACCTACCCTGCACATCTTTGGGTTGTGGGGGTGAAACCCACGCATACACAGGGAGAATGTGCAAACTCCACACGGACAGTGACCCAGAGCCGGGATCGAACCTGGGACCTGAGCGCCATGAGGCAGCAGGGCTAACCCACTCCCCCACTGTGCTGCCCCAGGGTAGGCTACTTAACAAACTCTGCATGGTTTTTCCTTCAAAGGGACACGGAAACCCATCACCACCCCCAATCTCCCTGGGCCACAACCTAAAGGAATGTTGCTGTGGTACATTCTCAAGTGTCAATGTTCTCTGTGACTGGAGATCTGTAGCTGAAGATGAGGGGCCGGAATCTCCATCCCGCCGCACCCGTTTTCTGGTGCGGTGCGCCCTTGCTGGCAGCAGGATTCTCCATCCCACGCCATCGGGGAATCCCCGACCGTGAGTGTGCTGCCGGCAAAACGGAGGATCCCGCCAACGGAAAATCCAGCCCGAGATGTGTTAGTGTGAAATGTAATCAATTGCTTTGTGAGTGATAGTATGAGAAAACTGATGTGGAAATTCCAGAAATCCACACTCCATTCCCCATAGTGTTTGATATGGGAAACCCATGAGTGCCCCTTATATCCAACACTGCTGAAGACTAAAATAAGGGAAATGCAGCATGTGATGTAGTTCTCTCATTACTATTGGATTATGATACATAGACATAGAATTAGACATAGAATTTACAGTGCAGAAGGAGGCCATTCAGCCCATCGAGTCTGCACCGGCCCTTAGAAAGAGCACCCCACTTAAGCCCACACCTCCACCCCATACCCGTAACTCAGCAACCTCTCCACACACTAAGGACAATTTAGCATGGCTAGTCTACCTAACCTGCACGTCTTTGGACTGTGGGAGGAAACCGGAGCTTCCAGAGGAAACCCACGCAGAGACAGGGAGAAAGTGCAGACTCCGCACAGACAGTGACCCAAGTTGGGAATCGAACCTGGGACCCTGGAGCTGTGAAGCGACAGTGCTAACCACTGTGTGCACTGTAAATCCATAAGTGGGTTTTTGTATGTTAGCCGTCACCATCATTTTCTGTGCAGCTGGAAAGGGGTGGAATCCTAACAGTTCTGAGTTCTATCTCTCCTGCAGATATTACACATTAAAAGCACCTTACTCAGTAGCTCCAAGAGCTTCAGGGACAATGCTTACTGTCTGAAGATCAGTAAATTAAATTGAAGTAGTGATGCATTTTGGAAACCCTATGTGCTCTGCCATATGAAATGTTCAGGCTCTCCCATGTCATGATATCCATATTAACATATCATGGTGCAATCACACACACACACTGATGGACAGGTAGATGGACCAACCAACACACACACAACATCACAGCCAATCACCAGTGAGAGCACACGCTCTATAAAACAGGGAACACCACAGTTCCCGCTCATTCTACCAGGAGATAGCTCAGAGCACAGAGCTCACAGCGTGCCACTCAGACATACACCATGTGCTGGGTGCCTCACTAAGATAGTGCTAGGGCTGGGTCCACAGGTTAGCTGGTGAAGTACGAACCACAGCCAGAAGTTAATAGTTATTATTGTACAGAATAATAAAACAGAGTTGTACCATCTACAACCGTTCGTTTGTGTATTGGAACACCCAACACGACATCCCAGATGTTAAATCTCTGGTCAACTGTATATCATGGAAGACTTCTTTTGGAGATCAGGCCCGTAAACCCCTCCAAGTACAGAGGCATATAGAATCAAAGGACATATCATCATAGGTTGCTTTCATGTTCCTAATAGTGGTAATTTTCAGAGTAGCAATTTTTATCTCTGTCACGTTTCTCCATGTCTGATCACTAGTTGGAATACATTGATTCCCGACGAGATAGGAGGGCATCAGTTCCCATTTGGCTTGAGTGGCCATTGCGTATGTGTGAGCTGAGACAATTACAGACTGGAAACTGCATGAGGTGTGAGTCAACACTAATCCTGTCCACTCATGCACATTTCAAACTGGTTAATGAGCAGAAGTGGAACTCTGTGTTTTTTCTCTACCAAGGAAAAACAGAGATCTATTGTAGCACTCCTATTGCCACTGAGGCTGATCAACAACTCAGCACAGACTGACGATTGAACTTGTTACGTTGTAGTCTGTCGGCATTCATTGCACAAACTCACAAAGTCACCGGGGGAGTCTAAATAGCATGTATAATGCCCTTGGCCTGTTAATATTGTGATATGCATAGATCTGTTGCAGATAATAAATATTTAGTATCTGGAGAAAGCGCAAATTTCCATGAACCTCTGATTAGTCATCTAGGCTTTCTTTTGTATGCTCTACACAATTGCTTTATTCTGTCTTTCATTGTGGTAATCTAGAAGGGAGCTCCATAATTCTTGGAACTCGCTTTGCTTCTATTTTCTAGGGCACAGTTCCCATTTTAAAAAAAAAGTAAGATACTTATTTTGTGGAACTAGGCAGACAATTATGTTTTTGATGTTTAACAGTAGCAGCTTGATAACAATTCCAACATTCCTGATAACTGGGAAGAAGTCCAATTGGTCCGTTAAGGGCCTGATTGCATGATTTTAAATTACAGCACCAAAATATGCAGGTTCTAAACAGCACAAGAGTTAACATATGCAAATATAGAAAAGAACATTTGATAAAATATTTGCACTTGTAATTAGCTAATAAACATCAGAGTGAGTCTTTTCAAAGCAAAAAGCATCTCTTTACTTTCACTTCAGCAGTTTGGTTTTCATATGATACAATAGTTACAAAAGCAGAAATTTTTCCTCAGTGCAAATCCCCATTATGTCATTAAGGTTCCCATAATATTTAGATCAAAAATGTTACCTTAATGTTGAGTCAACAAAAACACATGTGGAAAATTACATTAGTATGATCAGAAATGGTCAAATAAATAGTGTAGCCGCTTAAAATGGCTAACTCCCGATTGGAATGGCCAAACCCCGATTTAAAACGGCGAACGGAAGAGGCCGATGGGAAAATCAGCCAACAGGACTCAAACAGACAGCTGCAGGCTAAACTGTGTATTCACCTCTGGGGAGGCCAGACAGAACCAATACCTGCAGCCATCAGCATAACAACACACCAGCCATCTGAATATTAAGTAGCAATCCCGTGAACAATATGCTACAAATTAGAAACACAAAACCAACCCAGACCTTTCGGCGCCAGCAGGAACTTACACAAAGAGAGGTGGATGACCACCCCTCGATCAAGGAATCGCTCCAGCGTTGGAGAATATTGAACCAAGTGATTGGGACCAAGTCCAATCACTTGGAACCAGGTACAAGGTCCGCCTCGAGAGGTGGGAAGCCCCTGGGGACTATAAGAATAGGGGCCAAGTTCAAATCAGCCCTTCTTCTCCCGGCTGCACCCTTCTTCTCTTCTCCGCACCCTTCGAGACCCTTCTGCTGACCTGCTACAACAGCCGAAAGAAACAGTAAGTCTTACTCCAACGCTCGCTATGAGATAGACACTCCTGACTATCGACCTGTATCAGCTTTGAATCCCGCAGGCTCAGAACCCATACGAAAGGCCATTCGTTTCCCTGACCTGGTGGGCCATTTCCAAAGTTAAGTATTGGCCTGTTAGTTGTAGGAAGTAGTTTAGAAGTAGAATTAATGTATAAGCATTGATTGCTGTATATAATAAATGTGCGTTGATTTAACTCTTACTAAGCTGTGTGTTGGATTATTGATCATTACTCGGACTTGAACCACGTGGCGGTATCAGAAAGATACCTGGCAACTCAAGAGCAAAGGTGACAGAACAAGAGCAATTAAACTAAGGCTAAAACGAGCAACAATAGAAACATCAAATTCATTAATAAACTAGATAGTCCAGCAATGCCAAATTCTAATAGGTCATAGCATAGTGATTATGTCACTGAATTTGTCATCCAGAGGCCTAGGCTAAAGTTCTGGGGTCATGGGTTCATGACCTTTGTGGCAACTGATGGAATTTAAGTTAATTAATAAATCTGGAACACAAAGTTAGTCTCAGTAATGTTGACCATGAAACTTTTATCGATCGTTCTAAAAACCCATTTGTTTCACTAATGACATTACCTGGTCTGGCCTATATGTGACACCAGATCTCCAGCAATATGGTTGACTCTTAGCTGCCTTCCGAAATGGTTAGGGCAAGCCACTCAGTTCAAGGGCAATTATGGATGGGGAACAAATGCTGGCCTTGCCAATAGTGCCCACAATCCATGAAAGAATTTTAAAAAACTACTACCTCTATGCTCAAGACCCACCACAGGGCTTGAGTACAAAACTTAAAGCTGACATTCCAGTGCCGCACTGAGGGAATGCTGTCATGTCAGTACTTTGGATAACATCTGCCTGGTTATCATGTTTATTTGCTGTACATATATTAGCTGTTGTATTTGCAATGGAAGTTACCATAGTCCGCAGGGACCAGAGGCTGCTCTCCTCTCTTTGAGATGATTTGTGGTGATTTAACTTGAGGGTCACCACACCTCAGGCGAGGGACAAGTTTGAGAAGGCTCATTGATAACCTCAACCAGGACAGGAATTGAAACCACTCTGTCAGTGTTGCTCCAAATCACGAACCAGCTGTCCAACCAACTGAGCTGGTCCATAATTGTGGAGCGGGAACTAGTTATGCGGGATGGGCTTGAAAGCTTTAAGCGGCCATTTAACCCCCTTAAGTGGCTATTGTCTATTTGCGAATGGTCGTCCCCATCCCACCTCCAGGGCAACACCCAGGACGGAGCCAGCTAGTTGGCAGTCTGAATTTGCGCAACCACCCTGCTCGACCCCATTGGGGGAACAAACTACTGCCTGCTGCCTTTTAATTTCTGCATCAAATAATATTGCACAACGTGTTATTTTTGTACTTCCATGGTTATTGTTGTGCACACTGTTTTCCCTTCAGATCGTATAAATCTTTCATTATTGTCATGTAGGAAAACACAAGGTGCAACAAAATATAAAATAAAGGGACAGACTTTCCTATGGAATGGAAATTTGCCATTGTTACTTGGTCTGGCCTAATGTGACTCCAGAGCAACAGCACTGTGGTTGACTCAGCCGCTCAGTTAGATCAAGTATTACAATCCCAGACCAGACCCTTACAATGGTTAGGATACTGAACCAAAACATCAATATTTTATTTTAATTTTGTAAGACTGTGAGGAAAGGATACTTTGCTTCAGGGGTTGGTTTTTTTTTTGGTTTTTTAAAAATGAATTTAGACTACCCAATTTTTGTTTTTCCAATTAAGGGGCAATTTTAACGTGGCCAACCCATCGACCCTGCACATCTATGGGTTGTGGGGGTGAAACCCACACGGACACGGGGAGAATGTGCAAATTTTGCTCCAGGAGTGCTTGCACGAAGAAATAGGGATATGGCATATTAAAATAAACTTTATTCCTAACGCAGTACAAAAATCTTTTTAAAAAAAGTTTAGTGTACCCAATTCATACCCCCCCGGTGCAGGATCCTCCCCCCCCCTCCCCCCACCGCAGGCCACCCCCCCAGCATTCCCGCGCTGTTCCAGCCGGCAGCGACCAGGGGCGTCATTCTCCGACCCCCCAGAGGGTCGGAGAATGGCCGTTGGCCGCCGTGAATCCCGCCCCCGCCGGTTGCCGAAGCGAGAAAAGTCGGCGGGGCGTTAATGGCGCCGCTGCCGTCGGAGAATGGCACGGGTCTGCGCAAGGCAGCCGATTTTCAGCCTGCCGATATTCTCCCTTCCGGATGGGCCAAGGTCCCGTCGACGTGATGACCGTTCACGTCGACGTAAATTAAACCTCCTTTTCATCGGCGTGACCCTGTGCTCCAGGTTCACGCCGACCAGCGTGGAGGTGAGTGACGGCCTGGGGGGTTGGCTCTGGGCAGGCGATGGCGTGGCTGCAGTCTGAATGTGTGAGGAGAGGTGTGTCTCAGGTTGTGTGTGTGTGTGTGCGGCGGGGGGAGTGGTTAGAGTGGGCTGGGCTCCGGGGGAGTGCCGGGAGGGGGGTCCGTGCCGGGGAGGAGGTTGGGGTCCGTGCCGGGGAGGGGGATGGGGTGTCCGTGCCGGGGAGGAGGTTGGGGTCCGTGCCGGGGAGGAGATTGGGGGGGGGTCCGTGCCGGGGAGGGGGATGGGGGGTCCGTGCCGGGGAGGAGGTTGGGGTCCGTGCCGGGAAGGAGGTTGGGGGGGGTCCGTGCCGGGGAGGAGGTTGGGGGGGGGTCCGTGCCGGGGAGGGGGATGTGGGGTCCGTGCCGCGGAGGGGGATGGGGGTTCCGTGCCGGGGAGGAGGTTGGAGGGGTCCGTGCTGGGGAGGAGGTTGGGGGGGTCCGTGCCGGGGAGGGGGATGGGGGGTCTGTGCCGGGGAGGGGGATGGGGGGTCCGTGCCGGGGAGGAGGTTGGGTCCGTGCCGGGGAGGTGGTTGGGGGGGTCCGTGCCGGGGAGGAGGTTGGGGGGGGGTCCGTGCTGGGGAGGGGGAATGGGGGGTCCGTGCCGGGGAGGAGGTTGGGGTCCGTGCCGGGGAGGGGGATGGGGGGTCCATGCCGGGGAGGAGATTGGGGTCCGTGCCGGGGAGGGGGATGGGGGGTCCGTGCCGGGGAGGGGGATGCGAGGGCAAGTGAGTTGGTCCACCTGGCCAGGTGCCAGCCTCCAACAGTTGGACCCATGGGGTCCATGCCACCTGGCTGGGAGGAGGAGGGGATATGGGCAATGATGACATGTCGTCGTTCCCCTCCCCCCCACCAGGCCGTCATGTTTTCCGATCATCCAGCGATGTTGGCCGCCGTGGTGGCAGCCGCTAATGTCTATGTTGCCCTGGATGAGGAGGAGGAGGATGAGCGTGCCAGAGAGGCGGCGCAGGCTGCCGCAGAGGGACAGGCGGCAGCCGCCTAGGCTGGAGGGACACCTGACCGACAGGACGAGGAGGGGGAGGAGGACGTCGCGGCCCCACGGCAACGGAGGCACCCGAGGGCGCCCCGTGTGTACCGGCCCCGGCAGTCATACCAGGACCTCACGGACCGGGAATGCAGGAGGAGACTCCGGATGAGGCGGGAAACCGTGGCACACATCTGCCACCTGCTGGCACACCTGTCACCGCGTGGCACTGGCGGGGGACACCCTCTCCCCGTGTCCGTCAAGGTTACGGTGGCCCTGAACTTTTATGCAACGGGGTCATTCCAGGCACCGAATGGGGACCTGTCCGGCATATCGCAGACATCGGTGCATCGGTGCATCCGGGTAGTGACAGATGCCCTATATGCCATGGCGCACCGCTACATCCGCTTCCCTGTGGACCGGGCCAGCCAAGATGCCCGGGCCGTGGGCTTCTCTGCCGTGGCCGGGTTCCCCATGGTCCAGGGCGCGATTGATGGGATGCACGTCGCCGTGCGGCCACCTGCAGATAACAGGGCCGTGTTCACCAATAAGAAGGGGACCTATTTGATGAACATACAGGTGGTCTGCGAACACCGCATGATGATCCTGCACATCTGCGCCCGTTACCCAGGCAGTGTACACGACTCATACGTGTTGTCGCAGTCATCCATCCCCGGCATGTACGAGGGACACCATCCCCGGCTGAGGGGCTGGTTGCTGAGCGACAGGGGCTACCCATTGCGATCGTGGCTGATGACGCCTATACGGAGGCCACGCAATGAGGCGGAGAACCGCTACAATGATGCCCATGTAGCGACAAGGGGAGTGATAGAGAGGTGCTTTGGCGTGCTGAAGATGCGTTTCAGGTGCCTGGACCTCTCTGGGGGCGCCCTCCAGTATCGGTCAGATAGGGTTGGCCGCATCATTGTGGTGTGCTGCGTCCTGCACAACATAGCCCAGCAGAGGGGCGATGTGCCGCAGGCAGAGGAGGGCGGAGTGGAGGAGCAGCAGGAAGAGGCGCAGTCCTCCCAGATGAGGGGGATGGGGGTAATGGTCAGGGCAGACGGGGTAGACACAGGCGGGTGGCTGTCCACTGTTACCGGCTGGCCCAGCGGGCACGGGACAGACTGATAGCCGCCCGCTTCACTGACTAGATGGGCGTGGGAATCGGGTAGTATGGCCACAGACCGCACACCATGGCAACAGCCGACCACCCACACCCCCCACCCATCCACCCACCCAGCACCCTCACCCCCCTCCCCAACCCCACCCACCCCACCCGCATGCACACCACCACCCCCCATTGCCGATCCATCTGCGGCACAACGGGCCGGGCTCACACAGTTGCGGGTGGACGCGTGTCTATTGCAGGCCATGGAGGATGATGACAACCCGCCCTGCGGTGAGCTCCTGGCTCCACATCGTTGGACTATGTCTGACCCATGGCCACAGTACCACCATCCACCCGGACCATCCCTGCATGCGGCTGTGACACTGCAGCGCACGGTCCCGTCCTCTGCCCGGGGGGATGTTGATGGCGGCCCAGGGGGAACGGGGCAGACTCACCTGGGGCTGAGGTAACACCACCCCTCACACACACACTTGCGCTCAACGTACATGACACCCCCGCACGCTTTGGACAGAGCACAAAGGCAGCTTCTGTAGGTGTAACATTGACTTTAATAACCAAAGGAGTTCATGCACGTGCCCTAGCCCCTAAAACTCATCTGTGCCCTGCACCCGTGCCAACTTACTCAGTGTCTAATTGTTTGGCCTTACGGGCCCTTTGACTACGTCTACGTGGTTCCCCAGACGGTACAGCAGAACTGGAGGTGGACTCCTGTGATTCCTGCCCTCTGACACTGGATCCCTTTGGCGGCCGTTTCCTGGGGCGTCCTGGCCTAGATGGGCCAGGCTGCGGCCCGGGCGACTGGGATGGCGAGCTGCCAGCCTGTTCTGCCCGTTGCCCACCCGATGCACCTGGGACGGAAGGGGGGGAGTCCGAGGTGTCGCGGTGTTCCAGGACCTCCCCTACAGGGGGAGCCGGGACGGACCACACCACCTCCTCCTCCCTCGGGGTGCCCGATGGCCCTCAGGCCTCTACATGGGTGGGGGATGCGAACGGACTGGCCATCCGACGCCCCCCCCGACATCTGGCGCTGCCAGTCCTGGAGGCCCGTGCTGGTATCGACAGGGGTCTGCAGGTTTGCAGCCATGGAGCACAGGGGGTTGGCAAATCCTGTCTGTGACAGTGCGACGCCGGCTCGCACATGGCCACTGGCGCCGATGCCCTCAGCGATGGCCTGCTGAGACTGGGCCATGGCCTGCAGAGACTGGGCCATGGCCTGCAGAGACTGGGCTATGGCCTGCTGAGACTGGGCCATGGCCTGCAGAGACTGGGCCATGGCCTGCAGAGATTGGGCCATGGCCTGCAGAGACTGGGCCATGGCCTGCTGAGACTGGGCTATGGTGTTGAGCGCCTCTGCCATCTGGCACTGGCACTGGCTCATGGCCTCCTGTGAGAGGGCAGCCATGTCCTGGGCCACAGACGCCGCCTGCACGGAAAGCCCCAGGCCTCGCAAACCGTTCCCCATGTCTGACACCGTCGTACCCATTGCCTCCACCGCGGACGCCACCCGTGCGGTGTCGGCCTGGGTGGCACGTATGACCGGCACCACTTCCAGCTCCTGGACGCGGGTGGACTCCTCCACCTGCGACTGCAGCCGCCGCAAGCCGGACCCTCCAGGGGTCTCCGCTCGTCTCCGGGTCGGTGGTTGCATCGGATCTATGTGTGGGTGTGGTAACTGCAGGAACCCTGGATCCATCTGGGCGGCAGATGTTCGCTTGGGCTGAGCTGCCCTCCGACCGCCCGGTCCCTCTGCTGCTCCTACCTCCACCTGCTGTACCGGGGCGGCTGTGTTGTGCGCACCAGTGAGTGTACCAGACGCCTCATCACTAAAGTGCCCAACCGAAGTGAGTGTTTCTGCGATGGTGGAGGGTGTTGGTGACAGCAGTGGCGTTGTGTCGTGCTCTTCGTCCCACTCTGAGTCCATGGCACTTTGGGGTGGGGGTTCGTCTCCACCCATCCACTCTGAGTCACTGTCCGGTATTTCGTCTTCCTGGGTAGTGCTGTCCCGGGTAGTGCTGTCCCGGGTAGGGGTGTCCTGGGCAGTGCTGTCCCGGGTAGTGCTGTCCCGGGTAGTGGTGTCCTGGGTAGTGGTGTCCTGGGTAGTGGTGTCCTGGGTAGTGGTGTCCTGGGTAGTGGTGTCCCGGCTCGGATGTGACGGGGGCCTGTGGCTGCCCCCCTCGTCGCTGGGTGGTCGCTCCCGCACGTGACGGGGGTGTCGTCTCCCTGTTGCTCCAGGTCTCTCTGTCTCCCGTGGTGTGCGAGGGGCATCCTGCGGGCGTCGCATGCTGGAGGGTCCGGGTCTCTCTGTCTCCTGTGGCCTCCGAGGGGCATCCTGCGGGCGTCGCATGCTGGAGGGTCCGGGTCTCTCTGTCTCCCGTGGCCTCCGAGGGGCATCCTGCGGGCGTCGCATGCTGGAGGGTCCGGGCCTCTTTGTCTCCCATGGCCTCCGAGGGGCATCCTGCGGGCGTCGCATGCTGGAGGGTCCGGGTCTCTCTGTCTCCCGTGGCCTCCGAGGGGCATCCTGCGGGCGTCGCATGCTGGAGGGTCCGGGTCTCTCCGTCTCCCGTGGCCTCCGAGGGGCATCCTGCGGGCAGTCTGCATCTGCGGAGATGGGTGCCTGGACGTTTGCTCCTGCGATACACAATGAAGCATGCATGGTTAGACACACAGGCAGTGATCAGGTGATATGGGGGAGGGGGATATAGGGGAGGGGGGATATGGGGACGGGCTGTCGGTGGCTCACTTGCTAGTACGCCCCCGACCTCTGCATCAGCAACCTCCCGGTCCTCAGGTCCGCCAGCCAGTTCCAGGGCCCTTTCCTCGTGTTCGGTCAGTGGCCTCTCATCAGCGGGGCCTCCTCCAGTCCTCACATGCTCCTTATTGTTGTGTGCGCGCTTCTCTTGTGGGGGGGGGGGGGGGGCGGTGGTGGCAGGGTTAAAAGGCAACATTGTTAGACAGGTATATGAATGCACGCCATCGGTTGCGCATGCATTGCAGAGGTTAAGGTTAGGGCTGGATTCACTTGTGGATCTGGGGGATATGGGGGAGGGGGGATATGGGGGAGGGGGGATGTGGGGGATATGGGGAGGGGATATGGGGGAGGGGGATATTGGGGAGGGGGGGATATGGGGGATATGGGGGAGGGGGGATATTGGGGAGGGGGGATATGGGGGACGGGAGGGGGGATATGGGGGAGGAGGGATATGGGGAGGGGGGATATGGGGGAGGGGGGATATGGGGAGGGGGATATGGGGGAGGGGGCATATTGGGGAGGGGGGATATGGGGAGGGGGGATATGGGGGATATGGGAAGGGGGGATATTGGGGAGGGGGATATGGGGGAGGGGGGATATGGGGAGGGGGGATATGGGGAGGGGGGATATGGGGGAGGGGGGATATGGGGGAGAGGGGATATGGGGAGGGGGATATGGGAGGGGGGATATGGGGGATATGGGGGAGGGGGGATATGGGGGATATGGGGGAGGGGGGATATGGGGAGGGGGGATATGGGGGATATGGGGAGGGGGGATATGAGGAGGGGGATATGGGGAGGGGGGATATGGGGGATATGGGGAGGGGGGATATGGGGGAGAGGGGATATGGGGAGGGGGATATGGGGAGGGGGGATATGGGGGATATGGGGGAGGGGGGATATTGGGGAGGGGGTGTTATGGGGGATATGGGGAAGGGGGGGATATGGGGGATATGGGGGAGGGGGGATATGGGGGAGGGGGGATATGGGGGAGGGGGGGATATGGGGGAGGGGGTATATGGGGGAGGCTCACCCTGCCTGCTCTGACGAGATCGTTCACCTTCTTGTGGCACTGGGTGCCTGTCCGTGGTGTCAGGGCCGCAGCGGTGACGGCCTCTGCCACTTCCCTCCACAGACGCCGGCTGTGGCGTGGGGCAACTCTGCGGCCGTGCCCGGGATACAGGGCGTCCCTCCTCTGCTCCACTTCGTCCAGGAGCGCCTCCACATCCCGTGACTCGAACCTCGGGGCTCAGCGGCGGCCAGCCATCCAGTCGGGTGTGCCGGTCGGGTGTTCCGGTCGGGTGGGGGGGGAGCAGCGCGGCCTTATGAGCCGTCACGCCGTGCGGCGCGTATGACGCTGCACGGCGTGAACCACTGCGCAAGCGCGGATCCCGTTACGTCGCTGCTAGCCCATTTTGGGCCGGAGACTTTCGACCCATTTTTCCGACGTGACGCAATTCGGATTTGCGCCGTTTTCTGCGCCGATCGGCGGACTTTGCACCGATAACGGAGAATTTCGCCCCAGGTGTGGACGGCGCCAGGGGGAACCCGCCGTTTTGGGCTGGCCGCTCGGCCCATCCGGGCCTGAGAATAGCAGGGGTGCCGGAGAATCGCCATTTTGGGTGTCTCGGGCGATTCTCCAGCCTGCGCCGCGCGGAACTCGACGGGGTCGTTCTCGCCGCTTGGGAGAATCGCGGGAGGGCGTCGGACCGGCGTCGCTGGAAAATTTGGCGACCCAGGTGATTCTCCCAACCGGCGCCCCTTGTTCTCAAAGAATAACTCAGTAAAGCAAATATTACTCTGTGCCAATGAAGGGAAGCATGCCGTATGGTGCAATCTTGTATTCTGCCTGCTCAGGAACTAAATCTTTCTTCCCTCTCTTACAGGCACCTGCAGGTGGACGGATGGCAGGTCAGATTTAGAGGAGTGGGGTCAACGGAGCCCCAGCCCCCAACCTACCTGCGACAAGGATGCTGAGGAGTCATCTGAAGAAGATCCACACTGTGCTCACCGGCACCTTCCACCAGGGCAGAGCTACATACCTTGGTCATAGTTCCAGATCAGGCTCACTCAAGGTAGTTACCGGACCCTTATGTGGTGTCAGAGAGAAGCATCAAAGTCTTTATTGGAAGTATGAGCTTGATGAACAAAGAACAAAGAAAAGTACAGCACAAGAACAGGCCCTTCGGCCCTCCAAGCCTGCGCCGATCATGCTGCCCGACTAAATTAAAATCTTCTACAATTCCGGGGTCCATATCCCTCTATTCCCATCCTATTCATGTATTTGTCAAGATGCTCCTTAAACGTCACTATCGTCCCTGCTTCCACACCTCCTCCGGCAGCGAGTTTCAGGCACCCACTACCCTCTGTGTAAAAAACTTGCCTCGCACATCTCCTCTAAACCTTGCCCCTCGCCCCCAAGTAATTGACCGCTCTACCCTGGGAAAAAGTCTCTGACTATCCACTCTGTCTATGCCCCATATAATTTTGTAGATCTCTATCAGGTCGCCCCTCAACCTCTTTTGTTCCAGTGAGAACAAACCAAGTTTATTCAACCTCTCCTCATAGCTAATGCCCTCCATACCAGGCAACATCTTGGTAAATCTCTTCTGCACCCTCTTTAAAGCCTCCACATTCTTCTGGTAGTGTGGCAACCAGAATTGAACACTATACTCCAAGTGTGGCCTAACTAAGGTTCTATACAGCTGCAACATGACTTGCCAATTCTTATACTCAATGCCCCGGCCAATGAAGGCAAGCATGCCGTATGCCTTCTTGACTACCTTCTCCACCTGTGTTGCCCCTTTCAGTGACCTGTGGACCTGTACACCAAGATCTCTCTGACTGTCAATACTCTTGAAGGTTCTAACATTCACTGTATATTCCCTACCTGTATTAGACCTTCCAAAATGCGTCACCTCACATTTGTCCGAATTAAACTCCATCTGCCATCTCTCCGCCCAAGTCTCCAAACAATCTAAATCCTGTTGTATCCTCTGACAGTCCTCATCGCTATCCGCAATTCCACCAACCTTTGTGTCGTCCGCAAACTTACTCATGAATTTGTAAGCCTATTGCTTGCGAGACAGCATTTTGTGAAGGCTGCTCAGCAACCTGAAGGGAAAGCTACCATTGTGTCTCCTAAGTGATAGTGGCAAAGCAGAAGACCTGGAGTTGCTGCCATGGACTAGCGGGAAATCCGACCCGCCATCCGACCATGTAAGTGGTGGGCAGAAAATTACAAACTGTTTTCCCAACGGCAGACTTCCAATTTTTGGCCTCACTCCAAATATTCCAGCCTCAGCTGGAAGTCCTCAACATTGACTGAGGCATCAGGTCAAAAATGGGCCAGGAAACCACCTGTTAATTACCACCTACTGCCCCCACCCCCACCTCTAACCCATCCCATCAGCTGTTGAATCAGTACTTCTCCATGTTGAACACAACTTGGAAGAAGAACTGAGGCTGAAAAGGGCACAGAATGTACTCTGGGTGGGGAACTTCAATGTCCACCACCAAGACTGACTCAGGAATGACTGTGCTAGCCAAGTCCTAAAGGACATAACTGTTAGTCTGGGTCTGCGGTGGCTGGTGAGGGATCACCAAGCCACCTGCTGCAGATGCATCTGTCCATGATAGTATCGATAAATGTGACAACCACACAGTACTGTGGACACCAAGTCCCATCTTCACATTGAGGGATACCCTACATCATTCTGTGTGGCACTATCGCTGTGCAAAATGGGAGAAATTTTAAACCTATCTAGCAACTCAAAGCTTGGCATCCATGAGGCGCTGTGGACCATCAGCAACAACAGAACTGTATCTAACCACAATCTGTAACCTCATGACCCAGCACATCCCACACTCTACAATTACCATCACGCCGAAGGAATTAACTCTGGTTCGATGCTACGTGTAGGAGGGCATGCCAGTAGCAGCACCAGGCACACCTAAAAATGAGGACATCAACCTGGTGAAACTACAACACAGGACTACTTGCATGCTAAACAATGGAAACATCATATTATAGAGAGGGCAAAACGACTGCAAAACCAACGGATCAGATCAAAGCTCTGCAGGACTGCCACATCCAATCATGAATTAGACAACTCACTGGAGGCGGAGTCTCCACAAATATCCCCATCCTCAATGATGGGTGATCCCAGCACATCAGTGCAAAAAATAAGGCTGAAACATTTGCAACCATCTTCAGCCAGAAGTGCCGAATGCATGATGAATCTTGGCCTCCTGCAGTGGTCCACAGCGTCTTCAGTCAATTCAATTCACTCCATGTGATATAAAGAAACAGCTGTAAGCATTGGATACTGCAAAAGCTATGGGTCCTGAGAATATCCTGGTTATAATACTGAAGGCTCTGGATCTAACTGTGCCCCTAGCCAAGCTGTTCTAGTACACATATGTCATGGCACCAACCCGGCGATGTGGAAAATTGCCCAGGTATGTCCTGTGCACGGGTAGCACGGTGGCACAGTGGTTAGCATTGCTGCCTCACGGCGCTGAAGTCCCAGGTTCGATTCCGGCTCTGGGTCACTGTCCGTGTGGAGTTTGCACATTCTCCCCATGTTTGCGTGGGTTTCGCCCCCACAACCCAAAGATGTGTGGGGTAGGTGGATTGGCCATGCTAAATTGCCCCTTAATTGGAAAAAATGAATTGTGTACTCTAAATTTATTTAAAAAAAAGATATGTCCTGTACACAAAAGCAGGACAAATGCAACTTGGCCAATTACCACCCTTCAGTGTTCTCTCGATCATCACCAAAGTGATGGAAGGTGTCATTGTCACTGCTATTAAGTGGCACCTACTCAGCAATAAACTGTCCACTAGTGCTCAGCTTGGTTCGGTCAGGGTCACTCTGTTCCTGACCACATTACAACTTTGGTCCAGCAAAAGATTTGAACTCAAGAGCTGAGATGAGAGTGACTGCCCTTGAGTCAGGCAGCATTTGACTGAGTATTGCATCAAGCGTCAATCAGAGTCAGGGGGTAAACCCTGCACTGGCTGGAGTCATCACGAGCACAAAGGAAGATAGTTGTGATTGTCAGAGATCAATCATCTTAGTCCCAGGGCTTCACTGCTGGGGTTCCTTAGGGAAGTGTCCAGGGCCCAACTATCCTCAGCTGCTTTGTAAATAGCTTTCCCTCCATCGTAAGGTCAGATGAGGGACATTCATTGATAATTGCACAATGTTCAGCACCATTTGAGATTCCTCAGATACTGAAGCAGTCCATGCTCTTGTGCAGCAAGGTCGAGACAATGTTCAGACTTGAGCTGATGACTGGCAAGTAACATTCATGCCAAATAAGTGCCAGACAATAACCATCTCCATCAGGAGTGAATCTAACCATCTCCCCTTGACATTCAATGGCTTTGCCATTTCTGAAACCGCCACTATCAAAGTCCTGGGGGGATTACCATTGAGCAGAAACTGAACTGGACTAACCATATAAATACTGTGGCTGCAAGACCAGGTCAGAGGCTAGGAATTCTGCAGTGAGTAACTCACCTCCTGACTCCCCAAAGCCTGTCCACCGTCTACAAGGTACAAGTCAGGAGTATGATGGAATACTCTCCATTTTCCTGGATGAGTGCAACTCCAACAACACTCAAGAAGCTCGACACCAGAGCAGCACGGTGGCGCAGTGTGTTAACCCCTGTTGCCTCACGGTGCCGAGGTCCCAGGTTCGATCCTGGCTCTGGGTCACTGTCCGTGTGGAGTTTGCACATTCTCCCTGCGTTTGTGTGGGTTTCGCCCCCACAACCCAAAGATCTGCAGGCTAGGTGGATTGGCCATGCTAAATTGACCCTTAATTGGAAAAAATTGATTGGATGCTCTAAATTATTTTAAAAAGAGGCTCAACACCATCCAAGTCAAAGCAGCTGCTTGATTAGCATCCCATCCACAAGCATTGACCCTCCACTCCCTTACTGCTGCACCATAGTGTCAGCCAAGACAGCCTCGCTTAGGAACTCAGGGTTCTAACTTGGTGCTCCTCTAATGGACCTGAAATAGGTGGAATTAATCCAAACATTGATCACTGTTTATGTGTAGAAGTGTTTCCCGAGCTGGTCTTTTACCAGTTTGTGCACTCATACCCTTGCCTACCCATGATCCAACTTCCACATTTTTTATTCCATTAGCACCTTATAAGGTGAAGAATTTGGGCAGCACGGTAGCCCAGTGATTAGCATTGCAGCCACACGGCTCAAAGGTCTCAGGTTCGATTCTGGGTCACTGTCCGTGAGGAGTTTGCACATTCTCACCGTGTTTTCGTGGGTTTTGCCCCCACAACCCAAAGGTGTGCAGGATAGATGGATTGGCCACACATAATTGGAAAAAATGAATTGGGTACTCTAAATTTTTTTTCACTCTAATTTCTCAAACGCGGCCCTCTAACACAAGAGTTCAACCTTATCACCTTCCTTTACATCAGGTGTACATCACACTTCTGGAACAAATCCTTTTAATCATGCTCAAGTGGGCGGTCCATTTAGAGCTTTTCATAAAAAGGATAACGAACCTTGTGTTTGTAGAATATTCAGATTGCCAACCATGCAAAAGGAATTGGTATAAAGGGAATGTAGAAGTGATTCACTAACCTGATACCAACATTCCTCCTGAATATGTTTCATTTGAATGCATTGACTCATTGCTAGGTTATGGTTTCTCAGATGCTGGACACCCTATGTTCATGTGTGACCTATACAGTAAGTGTTAACAGACAATTCATCCTCATTGGACATCGCAGTCCTCACCTGATGTCCACAGCCTACATTTAAATTTCTGGATTATAGTTCATAATCTCAGACTATGAACCTTGTGAATTTTCGCTAGCCAAACCCACATCCCTTGAATTATTTTTTTTAAAATTACACCTGCCCAGTCCCGAGTACTGAGACCAACACAGCGCAAATGACAAATCCACTCTGATCTTAGTGCTTCAGTTATTTTTTTATTTATTTTTTAAATTTAGAGTGTCCAATGTATTTTTTCCAATTAAGGGGCAATTTAGCATGGCCAATCCACCTATCCTGCACATCTTTGGGTTGTGGGGGTGAAACCCATGCAAACACGGTGAGAATGTGCAAACTCCACATGGACAGTGTCCCAGAGCCGGGATCGAACCTGGGACCTCGGCGTCGTGAGGCAGCAGTGCTAAGGAGATATTTAACATTCCTTTTTCATTCCTTTTCTTTCTCTGGCATCAGTTCTAAAGGTTCTGATTCATGCTCAAACTTTGCTCCCCAATTTGTGATGTCAACTCCCAACCCTATAATCACTCCTCTTCATTCATTATTCTTTGTGTGGCATTACGCTTATCCTAGCTATCAGATGTAAGTTAACTGTTTATTCCAGTACTTCATGTACTGTAGCTAGAAAGAAAAGAGGAGGAATTGAGCTAGGAAGCCTTAATTTGTTGTCACTGCATAAACTAACAGCCTCAGAGAATGTCCTATTTAGTTCTTTTCTATAAGTAACATATTTATTTGTTTACTGGGGAAGGATATGCTTCCACACTTTGGTGAGCCTGATTGACAATATAACTTAATGCATCTTCTTTGAGTAATGGCTTGGACTTTAAATGGAAGTATTATCTGCTCCTGATGGATAGTAAACACTTTGGGCTGCATTTTACGCTCTCCCAATGTGCATGTTTTCAGCAATGAGTGGGAGATATGTGGGTAGCCTGTCGCCTTCCCACCCACCTCCAATATAGTGCCCATAATATAAGCTGTAGGTAAGGTGCCCACTAGGCTGCTCGCCCAATTAATGGCCACTCAAAGGCCTCAAACTGCCTTCACTACCATAATACATTGGGCGTGAAGGGTAACAACAGAATGGCAACCAATCAAGATTCATCTGCACCAACAATTGTTTTACACTTGTCAAGTAGGCAGTGTGCCACTTAATTGGTACATTTTACCGCAGGCTTTGCAGGTTCTAATATAACATGTCTATGAAGGATGTTTTAATGTAGCACAGATCCCACATACACCTTCTAGACACAAGAATGCAGAACTGAAGGAAGGATGAGAATGTCCCTGATATGCACAGCAGCCCCAGAAGATGTATCCCCCACGTCCCTTCCATCCAACTCTTTCAAAATCTTTGGTGAGGAAACTACCCTTTACGCCCATAGGTCTGGTGAACCTCCCACAGGCTTGGCCAAGCCCCTCTCGTACCCTTGCGACTGCCAGATTCACGCACTCCCAGGGCTGGCGGACTAGTCCACCACTCACCCATGGATCCCAAACTTCACCCCCCCCCCCCCCCCTCCCCTTGCGCTGTCTAGCTGTTGGTCACCTGTGTGTTGTTGGAACTGCAGTCATCCAGGTAAATGGAGAATATTCCATCACAGTCAGACTTCAGCCAGATAGTTCCCTGGAAGGATGAAGCTCCACAGCTTTAATGATTCCTTGTTGTCCTGCCAGGAAATGAGAATCATAAGAGGACCATAAATTATTAGATTACCAGGTGATGGGTGCTTTTATTTTTCAGACAAGATGGCTGGGTGAGGAAGTAGGCATAAATCCAGAAAATGTGCATTTGACATTGACGACAATGGTGGGGCTATATAATGAACTTTACTCAGTTTCAATGAGGGTATTGGTAGAGTGATGCAAACATTCCATGCAATTACAGTGCAATGTAAATAATGGTATTGCTCACTTAAGATATTATCTCATGGAACCTCTATGTTGGAATAATGTGTTGATGAACTTTAGTGCAAATTTACAGGAAATTTCAACCCAATATTGATTTGGAATCAAATTACACTAATAAGGTTTAATTTACGAATTATATAATTTTTTTACGCAGTCTAGTGATAAACCAATCATGGTATATGCATGTTAGAAGAAATGTTCTCCCTGTACCAAATTTAAAATGGTCACATTTAGGATTTTATGTCCAGGCTGAATGGTCTACTCCTGCTCTTATTTATTTTGTTCTTTGGTTTGTTCTTTGATGGGATGTGGGTGTTGCTGGCAAGGCCCACATCGGTTACCCATCCCTAATTGCCCTTGAGAAGGTGGTGGTAATCCACCTTGTTGCGCCACTGTAGTCCATCTGGTGCTGACACATTTGTACTGTTGCTGGGAAGGGAGTCAAATTCTGTAAGCAGCATTGATAAATCATCCCAATATTTGAACTGCCGTAGGCTTGGTGGCGCCATGTGTAACTATTCCATGTTATTGCTTGTGATAATCACAAGTACAGATCTGTTTATTTAAAGAAATAAATACTTGCATTTATATAGTGTTTTCGACAACACTGGATATCTCAAGGCGCTTTACGGCCAATTAAGCCATTTTTAGTGTGTAGTCACTATTGTAAGTCGGAAATATAGTGGAAAAAATGGAAATATTCTAACAATGTTGTATTCCTCATAGCACTACATCCACCTCTAGAATAATGGGTATTTATGTCATCACAATTACATTTCCCCAGGGGAAATGAGCCAAATTAGACCAAGGAAACTCTAGGTTCAATACTTGTTCATGCTGAGCTAACTGATTTTAGTTGAATGGCATATTTTGGTATGTGTTTTGTGAGACATCTGAATGAATCCTTTCTGAAAAGCGATATATGCTACACCCATTCCAGCTCCTTTATAATCTAATCTGGCGTAAACAAATCATCCGGCAGTCCCATGGTCTTCTAAATGATTTGATCTTCAATTATGGATTCAAAGGAGCTTGGCTATAACTGAGGTTGGACAAAACTGATTGATCATGGCAGTTTATCCTTCTTAACCTTTTTGAACAGACGTGCTACAATGGCTACTCTCCAACACGGTTTGCATATTAAAAGGAGAATCCACTGTTGGGGCTGTTTAGCACAGGGCTAAATCGCTGGCTTTGAAAGCAAACTCAAGGCAGGCCAGCAGCACGGTTCGATTCCTGTAACAGCCTCCCCGAACAGGTGCCGGAATGTGGCAACTAGGGGCTTTTCACAGTAACTTCATTTGAAGCCTACTTGTGACAATAAGTGATTTTCATTTCATTTCTGTTATCTTCCCTTTGACTTCCTTCAACTATCAAAACCTGGTGACTTATTCCCTTTCAGTTTTGCTCTTTTTTCAGAGCCTAAGGGAAAAAAATTAACTTGCTTTCGCATAACACCACTCACAAATTCAGGAAATTGAATCCACTCAGTGAGCAATTATTTTGATGTGTAGTCATTGTTGCAATGGAAAGGCGGCACGGCGGCGCAGTGGTTAGTACTGCTGCCTCACGCACTGAGGTCCCAGGTTTGATCCCGGCCCCGGGTCACTGTCCATGTGGAGTTTGCACATTCTCCCTATGTTTGCGTGGGTTTCACCCCCACAACCCAAAGATGTGCAGGTTAGGTGGATTGGCCTCGCTAAATTGCCCCTTAATTGGAAAAAAATAATTGGGTAATTTACATTTTTTCAAAAAATTGTTGCAATGGAGGGAAACCAAATGTTTTTCTGACACATTTTCTACATCCTCCTTTAGTGCACCTACATTTTCCCTTCAATTGTGCATTGCCTCTGCATAAATTCTTGTTTTTAAAATTTAGAGTACCCAATTTTTTTTTTTCCCCAATTAAGGGGCAATTTAGCGTGGCCAATCCACCTACCCTGCACATCTTTGCGTTGTGGGGGTGAGACCCATGCAGACACGGGGAGAATGTACAAATTCCACATGGACTGTGACCCTGGACCGGGATCGAACCCGGGTCCTTGGCATCGTGATACAGCAGTGCTAACCATTGCGCCATCGTGCTGTTCAATACACCTAGTTTTCATATTCCTTATGATGGTGTTTCATATGGTTATTCTTTATTTTATAATAAATGTCCCTTTATGTCTCAGTTTAGTTTTGTAGCATAAATATTCATGGCACTCTATGCTTTGATACAGACGTGCCCCTTTCACTTGTAGGAGTGGATCACATAGTTGAAGAATTTCCATCCAGTTTAACACTTTTCTGTTCAGTTAATTTGGGAGAGATTTCTTGTTATCTCGTCTTTTTCTTTCCCTGACCAGCATCCTGCTCTTAGATGTTTACTCTGGAGTGAATTTTGCTTTGCAGGAATCCTGGGCGAAATTCTCCGTTATCGGCGGAAAGTCCGCCAATCGGCGCAAAAAACGGCGCAAATCCGACTTGCGTCACGTTGGAAAAATGGGTCGATAGTCTCCGGCCTGAAATGGGCTAGCAGCGACGTAACGGGATCCGCGCTTGCGCAGTGGTTCACGCCGTGCAGCGTCATACGCGCCGCACGGCGTGACGGCTCATAAGGCTACGCTGCTCCCCCCCACCCGACCGGAACACCCGACTGCAACACCCGACTGGATGGCTGGCCGTCGCTCAGCCCCGAGGTTCGAGTCACGCGATGTGGAGGCGCTCCTGGACGCGGTGGAGCAGAGGAGGGACGCCCTGTATCCCGGGCACGGCCGCAGAGTTGCCCCACGCCACAGCCGCGTCTGTGGAGGGAAGTGGCAGAGGCCGTCACCGCTGTGGCCCTGACACCACGGACAGGCATACAGTGCCACAAGAAGGTGAACGACCTCGTCAGAGCAGGCAGAGTGAGCCTCCCCCATATCCCCCATATCCCCCCCTCCCCCATATCCCCCCTCCCCCATATCCCCCCCTCCCCCATATCCCCCCTCCCCCATATCCCCCATATCCCCCCTCCCCCATATCCCCCCCTCCCCATATCCCCCCTCCCCCATATCCCCCCTCCCCCATATCCCCCTACCCCATATCCCCTATATCCCCCTCCCCATATCCCCCTCCCCCCATATCCCCCATATCCCCCCTCCCATATCCCCCCTCCCCCATATCCCCATATCCCCCATATCCCCCCTCCCCCATATCCCCCCTCCCCATATCCCCCCTCCCCCATATCCCCCTATCCCATATCCCCTATATCCCCCTCCCCATATCCCCCCTCCCCCATATCCCCCCCTCCCCCATATCCCCCCTCCCCCATATCCCCCTCCCCCATATCCCCCTCCCCCATATCCCCATATCCCCCCTCCCCCATATCCCCCTCCCCCATATCCCCCATATCCCCCTCCCCCATATCCCCCCTCCCCCATATCCCCCCTCCCCCATATCCCCCCTCCCCCATATTCCCCCTCCCCCATATCCCCCATATCCCCCCTCCCCCATATCCCCCCTCCCTCCATATCCTCCCTCCCCCATATCCCCCATATCCCCCCTCCCCCATATCCCCCTCCCCCATATCCCCCCTCCCCATATCCCCCCTCCCCCATATCCCCCATATCCCCCCTCCCCCATATCCCCCTCCCCATACCCCCGTCCCCCATATCCCCCCTCCCCATATCCCCCCTCCCCCATATCCCCCATATCCCCCCTCCCCCATATCCCCCCTCCCCCATATCCCCCTCTCCCCCATATCCCCCTCTCCCCCATATCCCCCATATCCCCCTCTCCCCCATATCCCCCCTCCCCCATATCCCCCCTCCCCGATATCCCCCCTCCCCCATATCCCCCCTTCCCCATATCCCCCCCTCCCCCATATCCCCCATATCCCCAAGTGAATCCAGCCCTAACCTTAACCTCTGCAATGCACGCGCAACCGATGGCGTGCATTCATATACCTGCCTAACAGTGTTGCCTTTTACCCCTGCCACCACCCCCCCCCCCCCACAGGAGAAGCGCGCACACAACAATAGGGAGCATGTGAGGACTGGAGGAGGGCCCGCTGATGAGAGGCCACTGACCGTACACGAGGAAAGGGCCCTGGAACTGGCTGGCGGACCTGAGGACCGGGAGGTTGCTGATGCAGAGGTCGGGGGCGTACTAGCGAGTGAGCCACCGACAGCCCGTCCCCATATCCACCCTCCCCTATATCCCCCTCCCCCGTATCACCTGATCACTGTCTGATGTCTAACCATGCATGCTTCATTGTGTATCGCAGGACCAAACGTCCAGGCACCCATCCCCGCAGATGCAGTCCGCCCGCAGGATGCCCCTCGGAGACCACAGGAGACGGAGAGACCCGCACCCTCCAGCATGCGACGCCCGCAGGATGCCCCTCGGAGACCACGGGAGACGGAGAGACCCGGACCCTCCAGCATGCAACGCCCGCAGGATGCGCCTCGGAGACCACGGGAGACGGAGAGACCCGCACCCTCCAGCATGCGACGCCCGCAGGATGCCCCTCGGAGACCACAGGAGACGGAGAGACCCGGATCCTCCAGCATGCGACGCCCGCAGGATGCCCCTCGGAGACCACGGGAGACGGAGAGACCCGCACCCTCCAGCATGCGACGCCCGCAGGATGCCCCTCGGAGACCACAGGAGACGGAGAGACCCGGACCCTCCAGCATGGGACGCCCGCAGGATGCCCCTCGGATACCACGGGAGACGGAGACACCCGCACCCTCCAGCATGCGACGCCCGCAGGATGCCCCTCGGAGACCACAGGAGACGGAGAGACCCGCACCCTCCAGCATGCGACGCCCGCAGGATGCCCCTCGGAGACCACAGGAGACGGAGAGACCCGCACCCTCCAGCATGCGACGCCCGCAGGATGCCCCTCGCACACCACGGGAGACGGAGAGACCTGGAGCAACAGGGTGACGACACCCCCGTCACGTGCGGGAGCGACCACCCAGCGATGAGGGGGGCAGCCACAGGCCCCCGTCACATTCGAGCCAGGACACCACTACCCAGGACACCACTACCCAGGACACCACTACCCAGGACACCACTACCCAGGACACTCCTACCCGGGACAGCACTACCCAGGACACCCCTACCCGGGACAGCACTACCCGGGACAGCACTACCCAGGAAGACGAAATACCGGACAGTGACTCAGAGTGGATGGGTGGAGACGAACCCCCACCCCAAAGTGCCATGGACTCAGAGTGGGACGAAGAGCACGACACAACGCCACTGCTGTCACCAACACCCTCCACCATCGCAGAAACACTCACCACGGTTGGGCACTTTAGTGATGAGGCGTCTGGTACACTCACTGGTGTGCACAACACAGCCGGCCCGGTACAGCAGGTGGAGGTAGGAGCAGCAGAGGGACCGGGCGGTCGGAGGGCAGCCCAGGCCAAGCGAACATCTGCCGCCCAGATGGATCCCGGGTTCCTGCAGTTACCACACCCACACATAGATCCGATGCAACCACCGACCCGGAGACGAGCGAAGAGGGTGACGGGCGGCTTGCGGCGGCTGCGGTCGCAGGTGGAGGAGTCCACCCGCGTCCAGGAGCTGGGAGTGGTGCCGGTCATGCGTGCCACCCAGGCTGACACCGCACGGGTGGCGTCCGCGGTGGAGGCAATGGGTACGACGGTGTCAGACATGGGGAACGGTTTGCGAGGCCTGGGGCCTTCCGTGCAGGCGGCGTCTGTGGCCCAGGAAATGGCTGCCCTCTCACAGGAGGCCATGAGCCAGTGCCAGCGCCAGATGGCAGAGGCGCTCAACGCCATAGCCCAGTCTCTGCAGGCCATGGCCCAGTCTCAGCAGGCCATGGCCCAGTCTCAGCAGGCCATGGCCCAGTCTCAGCAGGCCATGGCCCAGTCTCTGCAGGCCATCGCTGAGGGCATCGGCGCCAGTGGCCACGTGCGAGCCGGCGTCGCACTGTCACAGACAGGGTTTGCCAACACCCTGGGCTCCATGGCTGCAAACCTGCAGACCCCTGTCGATACCAGCACGGGCCTCCAGGACTGGCAGCGCCAGATGTCGGGGGGGCGTCGGATGGCCAGTCCGTTCGCATCCCCCACCCATGTAGAGGCCTGGGGGCCATCGGGCACCCCGAGGGAGGAGGAGGTGGTGTGGTCCGTCCCGGCTCCCTCTGTAGGGGAGGTCCCGGTACACCGCGACACCTCGGACTCCCCCCCTTCCGTCCCAGGTGCATCGGGTGGGCAACGGGCAGGACAGGCTGGCAGCTCGCCATCCCAGTCGCCCGGGCCGCAGCCTGGCCCATCTAGGCCAGGACGCCCCAGGAAACGGCCGCCAAAGGGATCCAGTGTCAGAGGGCAGGAATCACAGGAGTCCACCTCCAGTTCTGCTGTACCGTCTGGGGAACCACGCAGACGTAGTCACAGGGCCCGTAAGGCCAAACAATTAGACACTGAGTAAGTTGGCACGGGTGCAGGGCACAGATGAGTTTTAGGGGCTAGGGCATGTGCATGAACTCCTTTGGTTATTAAAGTCAATGTTACACCTACCGAAGCTGTCTTTGTGCTCTGTCCAAAGTGTGCGGGGGTGTCATGTACGTTGAGCGCAAGTGTGTGTGTGAGGGGTGGTCTTACCTCAGCCCCAGGTGAGTCTGCCGCCTTCCCCCTGGGCCGCCATCAACATCCCCCGGGCAGAGGACGGGACCGTGCGCTGCAGTGTCACAGCCGCATGCAGGGATGGTCCGGGTGGATGGTGGTACTGTGGCCATGGGTCAGACATAGTCCAACGATGTAGAGCCAGGAGCTCATCGCAGGGCGGGTTGTCATCATCCTCCATGGCCTGCGATAGACACGCGTCCACCCGCAACTGTGTGAGCCCGGCCCGTTGTGCCGCAGGTGGATCGGCAATGGGGGGGGGGGGGGGGGGGGGGGGGGGGGTGGTGTGCATGCGGGTGGGGTGGGTGGGGTTGGGGAGGGGGGTGAGGGTGCTGGGTGGGTAGATGGGTGGGGGGTGTGGGTGGTCGGCTGTTGCCATGGTGTGCGGTCTGTGGCCATACTACCCGATTCCCACGCCCATCTAGTCAGTGAAGCGGGCGTCTATCAGTCTGTCCCGTGCCCGCTGGGCCAGCCGGTAATGGTGGACAGCCACCCGCTTGTGTCTACCCCGTCTGCCCTGACCATTGCCCCCATCCCCCTCATCTGGGGAGGACTGCGCCTCTTCCTGCTGCTCCTCCACTCCGCCCTCCTCTGCCTGCGGCACATCGCCCCTCTACTGGGCTATGTTGTGCAAGGCGCAGCACACCACAATGATGCGGCCGACCCTATCTGACCGATACTGGAGGGCGCCCCCAGAGAGGTCCAGGCACCTTAAACGCATCTTCAGCACGCCAAAGCACCTCTCGATCACTCCCCTTGTCGCTACATGGGCATCATTGTAGCGGTTCTCCGCCTCATTGCGTGGCCTCCGAATAGGCGTCATCAGCCACGATCGCAATGGGTAGCCCCTGTCGCCCAGCAACCAGCCCCTCAGCCGGGGATGGCGTCCCTCGTACATGCCGGGGATGGATGACCGCGACAACACGAATGAGTCGTGTACACTGCCTGGGTGACGGGCGCAGACATGCAGGATCATCATGCGGTGGTCGCAGACCACCTGTACGTTCATCGAATAGGTCCCCTTCCTATTAGTGAACACGGCCCTGTTATCTGCAGGTGGCCGCATGGCGACGTGCATCACATCGATCGCGCCCTGGACCATGGGGAACCCGGCAACGGCAGAGAAGCCCACGGCCCGGGCATCTTGGCTGGCCCGGTCCACGGGGAAGCGGATGTAGCGGTGCGCCATGGCATATAGGGCATCTGTCACTGCCCGGATGCACCGATGCACCGATGTCTGCGATATGCCGGACAGGTCCCCACTCGGTTCCTGGAATGACCCCGTTGCATAAAAGTTCAGGGCCACCGTAACCTTGACGGACACGGGGAGAGGGTGTTACCCGCCAGTGCCACGCGGTGACAGGTGTGCCAGCAGGTGGCAGATGTGTGCCACGGTTTCCCGGCTCATCCGGAGTCTCCTCCTGCATTCCCGGTCTGTGAGGTCCTGGTATGACTGCCGGGGCCGGTACACACGGGGCGCCCTCGGGTGCCTCCGTTGCCGTGGGGCCGCGACGTCCTCCTCCCCCTCCTCGTCCTGTCGGTCAGGTGTCCCTCCAGCCTGGGCGGCTGCCGCCTGCCCCTCTGCGGCAGCCTGCGCCGCCTCTCTGGCACGCTCCTCCTCCTCCTCCTCCTCATCCAGGGCAACATAGACATGAGCGGCTGCCACCACGGCGGCCAACATCGCTGGATGATCTGAAATCATGACCACCAGCACGGACCCCCCCCCAACCCCCAACCTCCACCCCAGCACGGACCCCCCCCCCCAACCTCCACCCCAGCACGGACCCCCCCCAACCTCCACCCCGGCACGGACCCCCCCAACCTCCACCCCAGCACGGACCCCCCCCAACCCCCAACCTCCACCCCGGCACGGACCCCCCCCCCCCCCAACCTCCACCCCGGCACGGCACGGACCCCCCCCCAACCTCCACCCCAGCACGGACCCCCCCTCCCCCAACCTCCACCCCAGCACGGACCCCCCCAACCCCCAACCTCCACCCCGGCACTGACCCCCCCCCCAACCTCCACCCCGGCACGGACCCCCTCCCGGCACTCCCCCGGAGCCCAGCCTACTCTAACCACCCCCCCCCCCCCGCCGCACACACACACACACAACCCGAGACACACCTCTCCTCACGCAATCAGACTGCGGCCACGCCATTTCCTGCCCAGAGCCAACCCCCCAGGCCGTCACTCACCTCCACGCTGGTCGGCGTGAGCCTGGAGCACCGGGTCACGCCGATGAAAAGGAGGTTTGATTCACGTCGACGTGAACGGTCATCACGTCGACGGGACTTCGGCCCATCCGGAAGGGAGAATATCGGCAGGCCGAAAATCGGCTGCCTTGCGCAGACCCGTGACATTCTCCGCGGCAGCGGCGCCATTAACGCCCCGCCGACCTTTCTCCCTTCGGAGACTTCGGCGGGGGCGGGGGCGGGATTCACGGCGGCCAACGGCCATTCTCCGACCCTCTGGGGGGGTCGGAGAATGACGCCCCCTGTCCTTGAGAGCTGTCGACCAATCAGATAGACTGGCATCTCTGCAGTCCAAGCAGCGCCAGGACACAGTAGTGGCCACTGCTGGGACTACATGGAATCCTGAGAAGAACTGAAGGTGTCTCATGGATTTAAGATACAGGTGGGCATTTTAGTCGGGTAGAGATTAGAGACTTCAGCAACAGGAGGAGGGAGTGAAGAATTGGGTTTTAGAGGCCAGTGGAATGCACAAATGGGAGGTGGGGGTTCTATTTCCCCCGCCCCCCCCTCCCAAAAGAAAGGCACCCTAATCTTGCCCACCTGCCAGATAACTCACTTTGCTTTTGCCTTTCCCAGCTGCATGTGTTATTGTGGGGGGTGGGGGAGTGGGGCAGGATGATGTCCTCAAGAATTCATGAATTGCCTCAATAGGCCTAAGGCTGCCTGACCCATTACCTGCCCCCTGGAATAAGGGGGATAGTTTGGGTGCTAAAGGGAAGGTGGTGGGCTGGCCACTTGTTTTATTTTATGTTCCTCCTTGCCTTCATATACACTGGCAGGGGGCCCTAAAATTTACCTTGTGATAATTCCAGGAGATGCAAAGTGAAAGGCCAAAATGGTTTATTTTAAACTGATAATAAAGCTGCTCCCGCGACACACAAAACTAAATCCCAGCCCAGGAATATCAGGAATTGCCCGCCTGGGTCTGGGAGCTACATTTAAAGATCCCGTTAATGAGCCCCAGCTGGGCGGGCCTCTGCCCTCTCACCATGGAAACTCGTATTCTCCGAAGCCCATGGGCAGATCAATCAGCGATCTCCCTCATGGTTCATGTGAGGGTTATCATATACCTCTACATTTTTCTAATTTCACATTGATCCAAACATGGCCACTATCTCTCAATCAGACTTCTATTCTTCCATTGGTTACTTGTGCCATTTTGTCTCTCAAAGTTTCTCTTCATGTCGGACCAGAAATATACTGTGGGGGGAGGGGTTATAATTAAAAAAAACAAAATTCTGCAGGTATTGGAAACACTCAGTCGGCCAGGCAGCATCTGTGGAGAGGGAAAAGCAGTGTTAAAATTTCAGATTGATGACGTTTCATCAGAGCTGAAAATGACAAAGTTAAACTGTTTTTCAGCAGGTACGTATTACAGAAATATACTATTCAAGAAAGCAGGATAAGAAGCAAATTATTCTCAGCTGTGACTACCCCCACAGTCAGAGCCCTTGCCAGTGAATCCAGGAAGGGAGAATATGGAAAAAAAATAAAAGGAATTCTTGATTACAAGACTTCCTCTGTACGATGGTTCAATACAGTAGTGCCCACACAATATGAGGTAATATATATAAACATGCAGAGAAAGCTCGTAGTCAATGAAAGAGAACTCTATTTGCTACTGCAATACTTGTACTTGAAACCCATTGATTATTTATAATTTCCTACAGGAAACAAAAAAGATTTGAGGATTTTACAGTTGTAGTGCAGGAACTCGGCATTCTCTGCTGCTGCGTGCCATGCAATACTTCCTAGCTGTAGCATTCAGCTTCCCAGGCACCAGCTAACTACAGTTTCTCTGAAATATCACTTTTCTACATAAATAGTATTTTGTAGAAATTGTTTTGAAGCAGGGACCTTTCTGATATGCAATTAATAAGAAACCAGACACAAAAAATAGCAAAGTATTTTTATATAATTGCCACCAGATCTCCTGTGGTTTTCTTCATGGGAAATCTGAGGACATGTCATTTAATGACTGGAGTTTACCATACAGCATACAATGTATTATTCTGTTGCTAGAATACTGTTGTTCACAAATAACCTATTCCTTAAAGGTCACTGCAACTTGCTACCAAAGATATATACCAAGGTTAACTAGATGCGAATTGTTATGGCAATTAAAGGATGTTTCTTCTTCTAGAAAAGTTCCCTTTGAACCAACAGTACATTACTGGCTTTCATTATTTTTTTTTTTAAACAAACAATTTTATTGAGGTATTTTTGAGCATTGTAAACATTTACAGATAACCGAAATGTGCAAACATCAATATAATACCAATACTTCAACCATACTGCACATGCCTGCTCCTCTCCCCTCGACACTACCCGCCTATTTATCCCTCCTACTCTACTCTAATCCCCCCCCCCCTGCTGACGTTCACTCTCCCGTGAAGAAGTTGATGAATGGTTGCCACCTTCGGGCGAACCCCAGTACAGATCCCCTCAAGGGGAACTTAATTTTTTCCATACCCAGAAAACTTGACATGTCTGAAAGCCATAGTTCGGTCTTCGGGGGTTTTGAGTCCCTCCATGCCAGCATTCGCCGCCGGGCTATTAAGGAAGCAAAGGCCAGAGCATCTGCCTCTTTTTCCCTCTGGACTCCCGGGTCTTCCGATACCCCAAACATTGCCACCCCTGGACTCATCGCCACCCTTGTTTTCAGCACCCGGGACATGACCCCGCAAATCCCTCCCAGTACCCCCTAAGCTTAGGACATGCCCAAAACATGTGAACATGGTTCGCTGGTCCTCCTGCGCATCTAGCACACTTGTCCTCTACCCCAAAGAATTTGCTCATCCGAGCTACCGTCATGTGGGCCTGGTGAACGACCTTAAATTGAATCAGGCCGAGCCTGGCACATGTTGCAGTTGAGTTTACCCTTCTCAGAGCTTCCGCCCACAGCCCGTCCTCCATCTCCCCGCCGATCTCCTCCTCCCATTTGAGTTTCAGTTCCTCCATCTGGGACTCTTCTCCCTTCATGAGCACCTTGTAGATATCCGAGACTCTACCCTCTCCTCCTTCTCCTCTAGCGACTATTCTGTCCTGGATCCCTATTGGCGGGAGGCGTGGGAAGGATGGGACCTGTCTGCGTACAAAGTCCTGCATCTCTAAGTACCTAAAGTCATTTCCCCTTACCAGCCCAAATTTCTCCTCCAAGCCCCTCAAACTCGCAAAGCTCCCCTCCAGGAACATATCGCCCACCCCCGCCCGCCGCCATGTTCAAAACCCTCCATCCATGTTCCCGGGGGCGAATCGATGGTTATCACATATTGGAGCCCAGACAGACGCAGCCCCCCCCCCCCCACATGCCTCCTCCACTGGCCCCATATCCGCAGGGCCGCCCCCACTACCGGGCTGGTGGAGTACCTGGCCGGCGACAGCGGTAGGGGAGCCGTGACCAGCGCTGCCAAACTGGTGCCCCTGCACGAAGCCGCCTCCACTCGCTCCCAGATAGACCCCGTACCCATCATCCACTTCCTTATCATGGCGATGTTAGCCACCCAGTAGTAGTTGATCAGACTCGGCAATGCCTGTCCTCCCTTCGGCCCTGCGGCTCCTTTCAAGCATCGCCTTCTTCACCCGCGGGGCTTTTCCCGCCCAGACAAAGCTCATGATGATTTTGCCGGTCCTTTTGAAGAAGGACCGTGGGATAAAGATCGGGAGGCACTGGAAGATGAACAGAAATCTAGGGAGGATTGCCATCTTTACAGTCTGCACCCTCCCAGCCAGTGACAGCGGGAGTGCATCCCATCTCTGAAACTCCCTCTTCATTTGTTCCATCACCCTAGCCAAATTTAACTTATGCAACCTGCCCCACTCTCGTGCCACCTGTATCCCCAAGTACCGGAAACTTTCCTCCACCAGCCTAAATGGCAGCTCCTTCAGTCTATTCTCCTGGCCCTTGCCTGCACCACAAACATCTCACTCTTGGCCATATTAAATTTGTACCCTGAAAGCCGGCCGAACTTCCTCAATGTTTCCAGTATATTTTCCATCCCGGCCAGTGGGTCCGACACATACAGGAGCAGGTCGTCTGCATAGAGAGAGACCCTATCTTCCCCCCCCCACCCCAGTCATTCCCTTCCACCCCTTCGCAGCTCTCAGCGCCATCGCCAACAGCTCTATGGCCAGTGCGAACAGCAACGGGGAGAGTGGGCACCCCTGTCTGGTCCCGCGGTGTAGTCTGAAATAATCTGACATTATTCTGTTCATCCTAACGCTAGCTTTTGGGGCCTGGTACAATAGTCTGACCCAATTAACCAGTCCCTCCCCGAACCCAAACCATCCAAGCACCTCCCACAAATCATCCCACTCCACCCGGTCGAAGGCCTCCTCAGCGTCCATTGCCACCACTACCTCCACCTCCTTCCCGTCGGGGGCATCATGATCACATTAAGCAATCTTCTCAAGTTAGCTGTCAGCTGCCTGCCTTTCACAAACCCTGTCTGATCGTCCCCAATCACCTCCGGTACGCAGTCCTCAATTCTAATCTCCAGGACCTTGGCCAGGAGCTTGGCATCCACATTGATCAGGGAGATTGGTCTGTATGACCCGCAGGATTCCGGGTCCTTGTCCCGCTTCAGTATCAGTGAGATGGTGGCTTGTGACATCGGCGGCGGCAGGGTCCCTCTGTCCCTTGCCTCATTAAAAACCCTTGTCAGGACAGGTCCCACTATCTCCGAGAACTTCTTGTAAAACTCTACTGGGTATCCATCCGGTCCTGGGGCTTTCCCCGACTGCATGGCCTTTAGGCCCCCCAATTCCTCCTCCGGTCTAATCGGGGCCCCCAGCCCATCCACTAGTCACCTGCCTACTTTTGGGAAGGTTAGTCCATCCAGGAACCTTTTCATCTCCTCCGGCTCTTCCGGGGGTTCTGAAGTGTACAGCTTACTATAGAAGTCCCGCAATACCTTATTCAGTCCTGCCGGGTCCTCCACTCTGCTCCCCTCCCCATCAACCACTCGACTTATTTCCCTGGCTGCCTCCGTCTTCCTGAGTTGTTGCGCTAGCAATCTACTGGCCTTCTCCCCATGCTCATACACCACTCCCCTCGCCTTCCTAAGTTGTTCCACGGCCCTACTCGTGGATAGCACCCCCAGTTCCGCCTGCAATCTCTGTCTCTCCCTGAGTAGGTCCTCCCTCGGGGACCCCGCATGCTCCTCGTCTATCTGGTGAATTTCCCTAACCAATCTGTCCATTTTTGCTCTGTCTGCCCTGACCCTGTGAGCCCGAATTCAGATTAGCTCACCCCTCACTACTGCCTTCAGAGCCTCCCACAGTGTCGCTGCTGAAACCTCCCCCGTATCGTTCACCTGCAGTAATTTTGCTGGGAGTCTGCCCGTTCTGGGACATGACCGGTCCAGCCCCGGGTCAAGGACCGTATAAAAGCCCCCACCCCCCCATTATCAACTTACGTGAGTCTAGGTCCGGGATCTTCCCCAGCACTCTTTTGATAAAATCAACGTCATCTCAGTTCAGCGCATATATGTTCACCAGCACCACTCTTCTCCCCTCCAGAACTAAAAAAGGAGAGAATAAAAAACAACAGAAAAAAGGAAAAAGACCAATCGAGAGGGGGGGGGGGATACCCCTCCCCCACATCACCCACAGGTCCGCCACGAACGCTGTGGCATCAGCTCCCTCCGCCCCCTCCGGGAGGCCGATGATCCTCAAATTTTGTCTATGGTCTCTATTTTCCAGCTCCTCTACTCTGTTCAGCAGTCTTCTCTGTCTCTCCTTCAACCCGTCGACTTCTAGCCCAACAATCGTCTGCGCGTCCGCCTGCTCCTCCACCAACTCCCCCAGCTCCTTAACCTTTTCGTCCTGGGCACCCAGTCTTTGGTTCAGCTGATCCACTGCCTTCTGAAGTGGGTCCAAGTTATCCTGCTTCAACGACTCAGAACTGTTCTTTATCACCTGCAGCATGTTTTCCAGCACCTGCTGGATCCCCGGGTCCGAGGTCCGTAGGTCCGCCATCTTTGCTCCCGGGTCAGCTTCCCCTGCACCTTGCCTTTGTCCCTTTCCTCTCCCGTTTGCGCTGCTTTCTGCTCTCCTGCAGTTCCATGCAGCTCTTCTCGCTCCTTAGCCCCCCGTAGCTGTCCTTTCAAAGACCCGCAAAACCGGGGAACCAGGTCCTCAAATCCCTCCGGAGTGAGAGCCCCCGAATGTGCGGCTCACTCACTCATTGCCGCCACCGGAAGCCCCTTTCATTATTTTCTTTATTATTCTTTTAGTGTAAAACCACAAATTTAATTATTTATTATCAATTTCTCTTATTCTAGTACTCTTGGATATTCTTTAAAATTTGAAGTGCCCAAATCATTTTTTTCCCAATTAAGGGGCAATTTGGCATGGCCACTCCACCTACTCTGCACATCTTTGGGTTGTGGGGAGTGAGACTACGTAGACATGGGGAGAATGTGCAAACTCCACACAGACAGTGATCCGGTACCATGATTGAACCTGGGCACTCGGCACCGTGAGACAGTAGTGCTAACCACTACGCCACCATGCCTGAACATACTCTTAGACTTCTGCTGGATGACTGTTCCAAAGGCATTATGGTTTCTCTCCTTTTACATTGCCCAAGTGACTATTCTTCAAGTGCCAGCCCAGGAAGTGACTGTTGAATGGCTATTCAACCATGTATCAATGTTATCTTCTCTTAACATTGACACAGATACAGTTCCCCACAAGGTTCACTGGATAGAATAAGAACCCTGAATCAATTCCTTGCCATTCCTGGGGTATGGACTCGCACTCCTGTCTTGACTGAGATAAGCCAACTTTTAAAAAAATTTATATTAAGGGGCAAATTAGTGTGACCAATCCACCAACCCTGCACATCTTTAGGTTGTGAGGGCAAAACCCACGCAGACACGGGGAGAATGTGCAAACTCCACACGGACAGTGACCCAGAGCCGGGATTGAACCTGAGACCTCGGCGCCGTGAGGCGGCAATGCTAACCACTGCACCACTGAGCTGCCCTGGGATAAGCCAACTTATCTTTGACAGCCTGCACACCTTCCTTAATTGAGTGGCACAAAAGAGGAATCAAACCTAAAAATTATACTTATGAACTTTGTCATGTGAGAGTACCTTTAAGAAATGGGTGTTTATAAATGGGTGTGTATCTTTAATATCTGTAGTGAGAGTACCTTTAAGCAATGGGTGTTTTCTACTGTAGTGATGTCAGAGAGTGGGCAGAGCTGGGCTGTCTGTCAGCTTTTTACTTTGGTTTTAGGCTGTTTGCTGCAGGGTGTGTTTTAGTTTCACTTTCAGAGCTGGATAGCTGCAGTCACAGCCAGAAGGTGTATGAATCTCTCTCTGTAATCTTAAGACTGTAAATCGATCCTGGTGATTTAAAACTAATAAAATAGTGACTTTAACCTGATGTGCTTCTGGTAAAAGGTGTTTTAAGTCATATGGATGTTAAAAGGAAAGCTTGAATGATTACTTAGTGTTGTATTCTTTGGGGGTTGTATTGGAATTAATGGTTACTAAGATGTTCACTGTATGTTTTAAAAAGGTGAACTTGAGTTCATAGAATAAACATTGTTTTGCTTTAAAAAATACTTTTCAATTTCTGCTGTACCACACCTGTAGAGTGGGCCATGTGCTCCCCATACCACAATCTATTAAATGTTGTGGGTCAGGTGAACTCCATGATACACTTTGGGGTTCTCTAAACCCTGGCCCATAACAAATTGGGGGCTCGAGGGGGATAAAAGTCTATCTATTGGATTGGCTTAGTGAACTTAAAGACAGTGTGGGGTGAGCATATTGTGGGTGCTTTTCAGGTGTGGTATTTCAGTTAACTAGGGGAGTGTGTTGTGGACAATGGCTCTTTCAGAGGCTCTGAAGTTTTTTGGGGTCGGGACGGTCACACACAGTACCTTATGGACAGAGACTAAAAGCAGACTATTAGATTTGGCAAAAACATTGCAGTTAACATTACCTGACAAAATGCAAAAAGATGAGGTAATTATGGCGGTGGCTAAGCATTTAAAGTTGCCTGAGTTACAACTGACTCATTAGAAATGGCAAAGATCCAGTTGCAGATTAAGCAACTTGAACATGAAAAAGAATTAAAGCAGCTTGAATATGCAATGAGAGAAATAGAAAGAGAAAGAGAGATACAGAACAGGGAAAAAGAAAAGGACAGAGAAGTAAGAAATAAAGAAAGAGATAGAGAGGAAACGGAAAGAGATAGAGAGGAAAGGGAAAAAGTGAGAGAGTTTGAACTTCAGAAAATGGCTATGAAACATAACAGTCAGTTAAAATTGGCAGATGTAAAGGGAAACGTGCAGTTGGAGGATAGTGATGAGGGTAGTGAGAAAGAGCATCATAGTTGAAGGCTTTGTGGGGATCTATTTAAATATGTCCAAGCATTGCCAAGGTTTGACGAGAAGGAGGTGGAAGCCTTTTTCATTTCATTTGAGAAGGTGGCTAAACAAATGAAATGACCACAGGACATGTGGGCATTACTGATTCAAACAAAGCTGATAGGTAGGGCTAGTGAAGTGTTTGCATCACTACAGGAGGAGGTATCTGAGATGTATGAGGAGGTGAAAAAATCCATCTTAGATGCATAGGGACTAGTGCCTGAAGCCTACAGACAAAGGTTTAGAAATGTAAGGAAATAATTTGGTCAAACATACCTGGGGCAGGATTCTCTGACCCCCCGCCAGTTCGGAGAATCGCCGGGGGTCGGCGTGAATCCCGCCCCCGCCGTCCTCCTAATTCTCCGGCCCCCCAAAAAATCGGACGGGCGTGAGTCGCGCCACCCGCCTCGGAGAATGGCGGGGTCCGGCAAGACTCAATGGGCGCTGGGGCTGCCCGAATGCTCCGGCCCGCGATGGGCCGAAGTCCCGCCCGTCTTTTGCCAGTACCGCCGACGTAAATTGGAGTAGGTCCCTTACCGGTGGGACCTGGCGGAGCGGGCGGACTCCGGGGGTCTTGGGGGGGTGCGGGGGGATCTGGCCCCGGGAGGTGCCCCCACGATGGCCTGGCCTGCGATCAAGGCCCACCGATCTGCGGGCGGGCCTGTGCCATGGGGGCACTTAATCATTCCGCACCGGAGGCTGCAATTCCCGGCGTGGAAATGAAGCCCTCTGTGCATCTGTGGGGATGACGCCAGCACGCGCTGGTGCTCCCATGCATGAGTCACCTCCAGGCGGCCGGCGGAGGCCCTTCAGCGCTGGTTGGCGTGGCGCCGAGCCTCTTTCCGCCGGCCAGCGGGGCGCAAACCATTCTGGGGCGGGCCTAGCCCCTGAAGGTGCGGTGGATTCCGCACCTTTGGGGCGGCCTGACACTGAAGTGGTTCACGCCACTCTGTCCCGCCGGGACCCCCCGCTCTGCCGGGTAGGGGAGAATCCCGCCCATGGAGTTTGAAAGGATCAAATGAGGAATTTTGATAGGTGGATAAGGGCTTTGAAATTAGACCAAACGTATGACGCTCTCAGAGAAATTATACTTTTGGAGGAGTTTAAAAATTCAATTCCTGATGTAGTGAGAACTCATGTGGAAGAACAGAGGGTTAAAACTGTGAGATTAGCAGCAGAAATGGCAGATGACTATGAATTAGTTCATAAATCAAAGCTTGGTTTCCGACATAATTTTCAGCCTGTAAGGGATAGAAACTGGGGACATGAGATATACTCAAGTGGTAAAAGTAAAGGTGAGCTGATGAAAGATCATAGATCATAGAATTTACAGTGCAGAAGGAGGCCATTCGGCCCATCGAGTCTGCACCGGCTCTTGGAAAGAGCACCCTACCCAAGGTCCACACTTCCACCCTATCCCCATAACCCAGTAACCCCACCCAACACTAAGGGCAATTTTGGACACTATGGGCAATTTAATATGGCCAATCCACCTAACCCGCACATCTTTGGACTGTGGGAGGAAACCGGAGCACCCGGAGGAAACCCACGCACACACGGGGAGGATGTGCAGACTCCGCACAGACAGTGACCCAAGTCAGGAATCGAACCTGGGACCCTGGAGCTGTGAAGCAATTGTGCTAACCACTATGCTACCGTGCTGCCCGTGAAGAGATATAGAAGAGAATAAGAAGAGTGTATCTCAGATTAAAAACGAAATCCAGGAGGGTGGAAAAGATATGAAAAGTTTCAAATGTTTTCACTGTAATAAACTAGGCCATGTAAAGTCACAGCGTGATGGTTGAAGAAAAGCACTGGGAAGGTTGATGTGGTAAAACAGGATAAGACAGTGGGGTTTGTTAAAGTGATAAAGGAAAGCCCAAGTGAAGCGAAGGAGGTGCAAAAGATTGTGCAGCCTGATCAAGAGGTGATTGATAAGAAGGTGCCAGATGTCTTTAAAGAATTTACTAGTGTGGGTAAAGTTTACTCATGTGTATCAGGAGGAGCAGGTAAAGAAGTGACAATTTTAAGAGATACGGGAGCTAGTCAATCTTTAATGGTAAGAGATGAGGAGTTATGTAGTTTGGGAAGAATATTGCCAGAAAAGGTGGTAATATGTGGAATTCAGGGTGAGAGAAGTAGTGTTCCATTATATAAGGTAAGGTTGGAAAGTCCAGTGAAGAGTGGTGAAGTGGTAGCAGGAGTAATAGAGAAACTATCTTGTCCAGGAATACAGTTTATCTTGGGTAATGATATAGCTGGATTGCAGGTGGGAGTGATGCCTACTGTGGTGGATAAGCCAGTGGAAAATCAGACAACTGAAGTGTTGAAGGACAAATATCCTGGGATTGTTCTGGATTGTGTAGTAACAAGGTTGCAAAGTCACAGGTTAAGACAAGAGGTGAAATCAAAGAGCGAAGATGATGTTGAAGTGCAATTATCAGAAACGACTTTTGATAAGATGGTTGAAAAGAACAAGAACAGGTGGAGGATGAGGCGGATATTTTTAGTTCAGGAAAATTGGCAGAGTTACAACAGAAAGATGTAGAAATGAACTAGATGTTTCAGAAAGCATACATGGAAGTGGAATCTGAGTGTTTTCCAGAGTGTTATTACCGTAAAAGTGATGTCTTGATGAGAAAATGGAGACCTTTACATATGCAGGCGGATGAAAAGTGGGCAGAAGTTCATCAAGTAGTATTACCGGTAGGGTATAGAAAGGAGGTGTTGCGAGTTGCACATGAGGGACCAGTGGGAGGTCATTTGGGAATAAGGAAAACTCAAGCTAAAATACAAAAACATTTTTATTGGCCTGGACTACATAAAGATGTAGTTAAATTTTGTCAATCATTTCACACATGTCAAGTGATAGGGAAACCTCAAGCAGTGATAAAACCAGCGCCCTTAATACCATTCCAGCATTTGCGGAACCTTTTACAAGGGTCCTAATTGATTGTGTAGGACCCCTTCCTAAAAGAAAAAGTGGGAATCAATATCTTTTTACTATAATGGATGTGTCTACTAGGTTTCCAGAGGCCATTCCAGTATGTAATATTACAACTAAAAAGATTGTGAAGGAGTTACTTAAATTCTTTACGCGATATGGACTACCCACAGAAATACAATCGGATCAAGGATCAAATTTTACCTCAAGGTTATTCAAAGAAGTTATGGATAGCTTAGGAATAAAACAATTTAAATCAACTGCGTACCATCCAGAATCGCAGGGAGCATTAGAAAGGTGGCATCAGATATTAAAGACAATGTTGAGGACTTATTGTCACGATTATCCAGAGGATTGGGATAAAGGAATTCCATTTGTACTGTTTGCAATTAGGGATGCACCTAATGAATCAACCAAATTCAGCCCTTTTGAACTAATTTTTTGTCATGAGGTAAGAGGACCACTTAAATTGATGAGTGAGAAATCGGAACTTACAATATTGGATTACGTGTCAAATTTTAGGGAACGATTAAATAGAGCAGGTGAATTGGCTAGACAACATTTAAAAGTTGCACAAAATGTGATGAAAGGGGTAGCGGACACGAAATCCAAAGTTCGTAGTTTTGCCAGTGGAGATAAAGTTTTAGTATTGTTACCAGTGGTAGGTGAACCTTTCAAAGCAAGGTTTTGTGGACCTTATCAGATTGAAAGTAAATTAAGTGAGGTGAAATATGTGGTAAAAACACCAGATAGAAGGAAGACTCATAGAGTGTGTCATGTGAATATGCTTAAAAGGTACTTTGAAAGGGAAAGAGAGAAAAAGAAGGAGGTTTTAATGATTGTGACTCAAAGTGACGAACCAAACCCAATGACTGTGAATTTGACATACCTCAAATTAAATTGGAAAACGAGGATGTTCTTAAAAATTGTGATAAATTGTTGAGTTACCTTCCAGAGAAAAAACAGACTGATCTGAAAGAGTTATCGATATCACATGGGCAAGTTTGTGGAGATAAATTGGGAAGTACTAAAATGGCTATACATGATGTAGATGTGGGAAAGGCTGTTCCAATCAAACAACATCCATACAGACTTAACCCTTTAAAATTGGCACAGGTTAACAAAGAGATTGAGAGTATGCTTAAAATGGCATAATTGAAGTGGGTTGCAGCCAATGGAGCTCACCCATAGTGATGGTACCAAAAACCAGACGGTACCCAACGGTTGTGTGTGGACTATAAAAAGGTGAATGCAGTTACAAGAATGGACTCTTATCCTAGCACACATTTGGAGGATTGCATTGAGAAAGTGGGACAATCAGCTTTTATTTCCAATCTGGATTTACTTAAAGGTTACTGGCAGGTACCTTTATCCAAAAGGGCGAAGCAGATTTCAACTTTTGTGACTCCAGATGGTATATAGCAATTCAAAGTTATGCCATTTAGCATGAAAAACGCCCCAGCCTCATTTCAACTGTTAACTAACAAAGTTGTTTCAGGATTACCCAATTGTGTGGTATACATCGACGATCTGGTAATTTTCAGCCAGACATGGAAAGAACATTTAAGACATCTGATGGAGTTATTCGATCGAATTCAGGAGGCGGTTTTGGTGATAAACCTAGCCAAAAGTGAATTTAGAAAAGCCCAAGACGCTTTCCTTGAGGAGTTTCCAATATCCTCAACACAAAGGGACATAATGCGATTTCTTGGCATGAGTGGATTTGATCGAACATTTGTAAACAATTTTTGTAGTGGTTGTTCCACTGATAGACTTGCTGAAGAAACGTCAAAAATTTCAGTGGACAGCGGACTTTCAACAGGCATTTGATTTCCTGAAAGCTGTGATAACCAATGCTCCTGTGTTGGAGAATTGCAAGGGACTCTGTGATCAGATTGAACTAAAGTATCTGACTTTCAAGAGAAATGCCGAGGCGTAGAGAAATGGATGGATCTTGCAGATACATTCTTGTTCAAAGAGACTGTTAATCAGGAAGAATTTCAGTTGGAGGAAGAAGAACAAAAATTGACTATATTATTATACCTGTTTGCGTGTTGTTTTTTTGAAACAAAAAAGTATATTTACTGTGTGCATTTCTTAAATGATAGTGAAAAGGTGAAAAATGAAACCATCTTGAAGTTGATTGTTTATTTTTTTTCTTGGAGGGAGGTGTCATGTGAGAGTACATTTAAAAAATGGGTGTTTATAAATGGTTGTGTATATAAATATCTGTAGTGAGAGTACCTTTAAGAAATGGGTGTTTACTACTGCAGTGATGTCAGAGAGTGGGCAGAGCTGGGCTGTCTGTCAGCTTTTTACTTTAGTTTTAGGCTGTTTGCTGCAGGGTGTGTGGTTTAGTTTCATTTTCAGACCTGGATAGCTGCAGTCACAGCCAGAAGGTGTATGAATCTCTCTCTGTAATCTAAAGACAGTAAATCGATCCTGGTGATTTAAAATTAATAACAGTAGTGACTTTAACCTGATGTGCTTCTGGTAAAAGGTGTTTTAAGTCGTATGGATGTTAAAAGGAAATCTTAAAGGATTACCTGGTGTTGCATTCTTTGGGGGTTGCATTGGAATTAATGGTTGCTAAGATGTTCACTGTATGTTTTAAAACGGTTAACTTGAGTTCATAAAATAAACATTGTTTTGCTTTAAAAAAAACTTTTCCATTTTTGCTGTACCACACCTGTAGAGTGGGCTGTGTGCTCCCCATACCACAATCTACTAAAAGTTATGGGTCAGGTCAACTCCATGATACACTTTGGGGTTCTCTAAACCCTGGCCCATAACAACTTATTCCCTCGTTCCAACCTGGATGAAATTATATTCTTGCTTTGACAGTGTGCCTGAAATTCATCATCTAAAGGGTAGAAACATTATAATCATCGCAAAGTAGATTACTTGAGAAAATGCACTGTGGCAAACATGCTCATACAGATAATTTAGCAGGTGCACCACTCATCAGTTGAGGTCCCTTGAGAGAAAAGACAGCAAACAGATTACTCCCATTCCAGTTTACACTCGATAAAGTGTGATATATCAACACAAAATATTCAGTGTTTTTCATTAAAGTCAAGCACAAACAAATGCTGTTTCAGTTTTAGTTGAAGAGAGAAAGCTATCAAAATGTATTGACATTATCCAACGTTTTGTAATGTTGTTTGACACACCATTATAAACATCAAGGTCACCTTATATTCAAACACCACAGGTGCTGACTCCCCAGGAGTCTGTGTTTTTCTGAAATTTTGTTTGGATGAATTTGATGTTCAGCGAGATGCTGGAAAGCAAGATGCTTCTTCACTGTTTGTCACCCAGCAGCAGCATCAAGCATTCACAAATCTAGTACAGCATAATAAGACAATTTGACTCTGCCCCCAACTGTTCGAACCAGAGTACTTGTACACGATCCAGTACAGCACAGGCGTGAATAGTTTCACTTTTCTTACCAATTGGCTTTATTGCCCCTCAGATTTAGGGTGCAATTGAACCACCTTGTTGCACCCGATTCGGTGATGCGGTGAGGCCGTTAAATCTCGAGAGGCCTCAAACGAGGTCTTGCGAGATGTTGCAATCTGGATTTTGACTTCACTGGGAGACCGGCGTTTAGCACTGGTCCACACGGCATAATAGCACTTGGGGGGGATATTCATTAAAAAAAAATTTAGAGCACCCAATTTTTTTTTTTTTATCCATTAAGGGGCAATTTAGCATGGCCAATCCACCTAACCTGCACATGTTTGGGTTGTGGGGGTGAAACCCACGCAGAGACGGGGAGAATGTGCAAACTCCACACGGACAGTGGCCCAGGGCCGGGATTCAAACACGGGTCCTCAGCGCCGTAATCCCAGTGCTAACCACTGCGCCACATGCCGCCCACCTCTCCATTCATATGGACTCAATTACATACAAGGCGAACTCCAAGCAATTTCCACCTCTTTCCAATCTCACATCCCTCTGCACTTGCTCTTTCCAAGTCACTTACCATTCTACTAGCTTTTGAGCTTCCACTCATCATGATACACCTCCAGCTATTGATCCAATCATTTACTCTTATATTCGTTGCCGTGTCTTCAGAAAAAACATTGTTTTTCACATCGTGCTTGTTACCCTGCTACAGCTTCTATCTTTGGTCTCTTAAGTCCAAGGGTGCTGAGATAAGGTTACTATCATATTAGCATTTATCGCCAGATCTGGCTGGACCACATCAAGTGCTAACAGGCCTCACTGTTCTTTACCAAAGCTCCAACTACTCTAGAATGAGCCTGGAAAGCAAAGGCAAGCACCTGCTTCCTCACTCAACAATCTCTCTAAACTGATCTTAACCTCCCTCTCAACTTTAGATTTTTAAAAGCTTTCGATCTGAATCACTTCACCTATTTTTTCTCAGCCAACAGGTTCTGGTAATGGGAGATGGTTGCACCAGAGGCATCGGGGAGGAGATTTGGAATGGTGCTTGGCGGGTGCGGTAATTCACTCCCGTTACTCAGCCAATGGGGTGTTTCTTGTCAAGTAAAAGGTTAACTCTAATGATAGCTCCTGATGTACATGTTCAGTAGCTATGCTGTAGCGACATCGCTCACTGAGAGGAGATGAGTGTGGAGCATCTCAGAGAGTAGCTCCTGCTTGGGATGGGATTTTCCAATCCCGCCAAAAGTCAATGGACTTCTGGCTGCCTCTCAAATGTTCTGTTCTCACCGCATGAACTGGAAAATTCCTGCCTTAGTATTATTTCATCTTTGGAAATAGTCAGTAATAAATTATTTCAACAGCAAGGTCTCTTCCGGATTAAGTAGCCAATGAATGCTGATTGAGGCAAGAAAACCAGCATGCAGCTCTCCAGCAGTTCAGTTGGGTTTTCTCTCCAGATTAATCTGGCGCACCAGACAGATCTGGAGGCATGGCCCACGCCATGACATTGACGGGGCAGGGCCAGACAGAGATCGGGATGCAATTTTGAATATCCATTTCAATTTTTCCAATTAAGGGACAATTTAGCGTGGCCAATCCATGACTCTGCACACCTTTGGGTTGTGGGTGCGAAACCCATGCAGACACAGGGAGAATGTGCAAACTCCACACGGACAGTGCCCCAGGGCCAGGATCGAACCTGGGACCTCAGCGCCGTGAGGGACGCACTTTTTAAAGAGTGCCCCCGATCATAGAATCATGGAATTTACAGTGCAGAAGGAGGCCATTCAGCCCATTGAGTCTGCACCGGCCCTTGGAAAGAGCACCTTACCGAAGCCCACACCTCTACCCTATCCCCGTAACCCAGTGACCCAGTGACCCCACCTAACCTTTTTGAGCACTAAGGGCAATGTAGCATAGCCAATCCACCTAACCTGCACATCTTTGGACTGTGGGAAGAAACCGGAGCACACGGGGTAAACCGCCGGGTCGGAGAATTGCCGGGGGCTGGCGTGAATCCCGCCCCCGCCGGTTGCCTAATTCTCCGGCACCGGATATTCGGCGGGGGCGGGAATTGCGCCGCGCCGGTTTGCGGGCCCACCCCCGGCAATTCTCCGGTCCGGATAGGCCGAAGTCCCGCTGCTGGAATGCCTGTCCCGCCGGCGAGAATCAAACCACCGCTCTGATCGGCGGGACAAGGCGGCGCGGGCAGGCTCCGGTGTCCTGGGGGGGGCGTGGGGCGTTCTGGCCCCGGGGGGTGCCCCCACGTGGCCTGGCCTGCGATCGGGGCCCACCGGTCCGTGGGCGGGCCTGTGCCATGGGGGCACTCTTTTCCTTCTGCCTTCGCCATGGTCTCCACTATGGCGGAGGCGGAAGAGACCCCCTCCACAGCGCATGCGCGGGGATGCCGTGAGCGGCCGCTGACGCTCCCGCGCATGTGTCGCCCGGCAAAGTCAGTTTCGCGCCAGCTGGCGGGGCACCAAAGGCCTTTCCCGCCAGCTGGCGGGGCGGAAATCAGTCCGGGGCGGGCCTGGCCCGTCAAGGTTAGGGCTCTGCCCCACAAGATGCGGAGACTTCCACACCTTTGGGGTGCCGCAATGCCGGTCTGATTAGCGCCGTTTTTGGCACCGGTCGGCGGGATTCTCCAATAATGGGGCTGAGTGTTGACGCCGTCGTAAACGCCGGAGCGTTTTACGACGGCGGCATTTGGCCACTAGGAGCAGCGATCCTGCACCGCACAGGGGGCCAGCACGGCACTAGAGCGCTTCACGCAGCTCCAGCTGCCAACACGGGCGGCAGCAGGGCCGGCGTGGGTCCGCATGGATTGCCATCTCCGCGCCGGCCCCTGGGCAACATGGCGGAGCCCTACAGGGGCCCGGCGTGGAAGAACATAGGCCCCCCCCCGGAATTAGCCCGATCGCAAGCCTGGCCACCGTGGAGCCCTTCCACCCCGGAGTCGGATCCCCCCTCCCCCCCACCAGGACGGCCCCCGCAGCCAGAACGCTGAGGACCCGCCAGGTAGGTCAACATGTGAACGACAGCGGCGGGACTCGGCCGAACTTGGCGGGCATTCGGCCCATCAAGCACGGAGAATCGCCGGGGGGGGGAGGGGCGACCCCGTCCAGCGCCGCGGCGACCGTGCCAGCACCATTGGCGCCGATTCTCCGGTTGCCGGAGAATTGGCGGCCCGCTGTTGGAGCGGCGTCATGAGATTTGCGCCCCCGCCGCTGATTCTCTGACCCGGCGCAGGATCAGAGAATCCCGCCCCTGATTTACAATTTTGACAGTTCTGATCGGCCTGAAACATTGGCCAAACGTTTTCCGCCCTTCCCCATGGTGGATCTTCCAGTCTCACCGATGGAAACCCCCTGTGGTGCATTGGTGCATTCCCCGGCGGTGAAGGATGTGGGGCACGCAAAACCCCATAGATATTGGTGGGACCAGAAGATCCTCCCAGCAGTCAATGGCGGGCTGCCTTCACTGCCCGCGAGGGAGCCAGAAATCTATTTCTCTTTCCCCAGATGCTGCCAAACCTGCTGAGTATTTCCAGCATTTTCTGTTATTTCACACTTCCAGCACCTGCAGTACTTCTCTTTTGCATTTGTTGAAGAAACATTGCGCATCGATTCTGCTACAGCATACATTGTCAGCTAGAAATGAATTAATCTCTCAGAAACTGTGAATAAATACATGTGATGAATTGATAAATCTTAGGGCCAGTCAGCAATGGTACACCTGTTATTATCTATGCAGTTTTATTTATTTTATTTAGAGAATGCAAGGCCTCTAAGCCAAGCAGTTTCTTCTGGCCATGCTGTGTTGAGAGTGCCTAGGCCTCCGCTGAGTCTGTGGAATAGACATTCTTCTATGATGTGGTGCATAGCTTGCTTTCTCCCATGGGCACATAGGGGGCTAGCACTGATGTCCCACCTGTGAAGGTTGGCCAAGCAGGGGCCCTGGCCAGTCCTGAACCTGTTGAGGGCGGACCACAGTAAATGTACAGGATTTTATGATTCCAGTAAAGTATTTGCTTTTCCTCTTAATATTCTCACCTTTCAGAAATGTCCCGCCTTTGAATCAGAAGGTTGTGGGTTTCCAGCCCCACTCTGGGACTTGAGTACATACTGCAGTCTGACATTTTTCTGCAGCAAAGAGGGAGTGCTAGATTGTTGAATGTGTAGACTTTCTGATGAGACTGTAAACTAATCTGCCTGTTCAGCTAAGAGATCACCATGGCAGAGTTCCAGGAAGAGCTCAGAGTTCGCCAAGTGTTCTGGCCAATATTGTTCTCTCAACCAACAGTTGGAAAAACAGTTTAACTAGTCATTCGTGTCAATAGTTGCTCATCTACATTGCTGTGTACAACTGACTGCTGTCTGAATGACAACATTTCAAAAATTAATTAATTGATTGTGAAATATCTCCCAAAGCTGTAATTTGATATATCCATGCAAATTCTTTAATATGGAAATATTGTACAAAATCTAGAATGTGCCTCATATTACTAACTTCAAGTCTGTTCTATATCCGATGAAATATCCAAAATATTACTATCTTGCAACAGTTGTAGAATGACCTTTTGTAATTATATCAACATTATTATTCATCTTTTGTTATCTCCAAATCCAACTGTTCCAGTGCTCTTCCTATCCTCTGTTAACTTGTGCTCAGAAAAACACTTCTGCCCACATCCTAAATCACAACAAATCCTGTTTAGCCACCGCTCCTGAGCTCACTGACCTTCAGTAGTTTTTGGTCCACCTGTGTAATAATTTTAAAATTCTCATCCTGGTTTCTCACCCCTCCCCAACTCTATAACTTCCTCCATCCAAGAGTTTTGTGTGCCTCCGGTTGTCACCTTTTCTGCTTGCCTGATTTCCTTCACCCTACCATCATCTGCTGTGTCTTCAACTCTCTCGTCCCTGACCACTGGAATTATTGCCCTAAATCTCTCCATCTCTCTCCTTCTTGAAGGCACTTGTTACACTTCTTGAAGGAAGCACATGTTATTTTCTGTCTAGTAATTCAAATGGATAGCAATATTAAAAAAAAAAAATTTAGAGTGCCCAATTCATTTTTTCCAATTAAGGGGCAATTCATTTAGCCTGGCCAATCCACCTACCCTGCACAGCTTTGGGTTGTGGGGGTGAAACCCACGCAAACACGAGGAGAATGTGCAAACTCCACACGGACAGTGACCCAGTGCTGGGATTGAACCTGGGACCTCGGCGCCGTGAGGCAGCAGTGCTAACCACTGCGCCACCGTGATGCCCTAAATGGATAGCAATATGAGACAGAATCCATTACGGACATGCACAGGTTTCCAATAGGCCTCAACCATGATAACATGACAAAATAAAATGCTCTAAGGCAATTCAAAAGAATTCCAGAGTTAGGGCAGCACGGTAGCATAGTGGTTAGCACAATTGCATCACAGCTCCAGGGTCCCAGGTTCGATTCCGGCTTGGGTCACTGTCTGTGTGGAGTCTGCACGTTCTCCCCGTGTGTGCGTGGGTTTCCTCCGGGTGCTCCGGTTTCCTCCCACAGTCCAAAGATGTATAGGTTAGGTGGATTGGCCATGCTAAATGCCCTTAGCGTCCAAAATTGCCCTTAGTGTTGGGTGGGGTTACTGGGTTATGGGGATAGGGTGGAGATACGGGCCTGGGTAGGGTGCTCTTTCTAAGAGCTGGTGCAGACTCGATGGGCTGAATGGCCTTCTTCTGTATTGTAAATTCTATGAAAAGAGCATTATGAAGCAAAATTAGACATCAGGCTAAGTGAGATGATATTAGGGGCGATGGCCAAAAGCTTGGTGAAAGGCTTTAAGGACCAACCTAAAGGAAGAAAGAGAGGTAGAGCGTTGGAGGGGTTTAGGAAGGGAATTCCAGAGCTTTGGTCTAGGTAGCTGAAGGCACAGCCAGCAAAGGTGGAGAAGTTAAAATAGGGGATGCTAAAGTGATTAAAATTAATAAGAACAGATCCCCTGGAGGGTTGTGGGAGTGGAAGGAAATTACAGAGGTAGGAAATGGCGAGGGAATGGAGGAATTCGAAAACAAAGATGAGAATTTGAAAATGAAAGCTTCGCTTGACTGAGTGTTAAGGTAGGTCAGTAGGTTCGAGGATGGTAGGTGAACGGGATTTGTAAGAGTAAGCATATGGGCAGCAGAGGTTTGGATGACTGCAAGTTTACAGAAAGTGGAACGTGGGGAAAGCAACAAGAAGGACATTGGAGTAGACAAGTCCAGAGGTGAGAAAAATCATGAGTGAGGATCACAGTTATGACAGTTCTTTCTGAGCATATTAATATGTCAAACTTCCCTGGAAACGGTACAGAGGACAACTGCATTTCTACTGGTTACCACAGAAAGGAATAAAGGTTTTATTAAATGTTTTATTAATTTTATTTGGAATGTAGGCACTGCCAGCATACTTACATTCGTTACCCAACCCCAGTTCAAGAGTCAGTCATATAATGTGGACTAAAGCCATGTATTGGCTTAACCAGGTAGGAGTGGCTGATTTCATTCCATGAAGGTCATTAGTAAAACAGTTAGGTTATTATGACAATTTGGCAGCCTTCATAATTTTTCTTCCGGTAATAGTGCACAAATTACCACATATATTGAACTGAATAAAAGTGATATGTTTTTGGAATTCTGTTATGAGATATCACTACCAGATTAATTAAAGTAGTTGGTCATTATATCGGCAGCGCTTACTAACGGTAACTCAGGGTTGACCATAATTCCTGCATTAATTCTTTTTCTACCTGAGTCCCTGAAGCAATTATCAAATTCCTTTAAATTGGGCGTGGAAGCCTGAAAGAACACCTAAATTATTTTTTTGTTTAGTTTTATAAATTTGGAGAACCCAATTATTTTCCTTCCTAGTTTAGGGGCAATTTAGCATGCCCAAACCACCTAGTCTGCACATCTTTGGGTTGTGGGGGTGAGACCCACGCAAACACGGGGAGAATGTGCAAACTCCACACGGACAGTGACCCGGGGCCGGGATCGAACCTGGGTCCTGAGTGTCATGAGGCAGAGAATACCTAAATTAATAATGATCAATTCAACACTATAATCAATAGAAGGGTCATACGGATTCACAACGTTGTGTGTCTCCACAGATGCTGCCAGACCTGCTGAACCTATCCAGCATTTACTGTTGTTGTTTAAGAAAAAGCTGTGAGCAGTTCAGGGAGTTCCATTAACTTTCCTGTCCATTAGGGACGCATCACAGAACTGCTTAACCAGAGAAAGCAAAAGAAAAGAAACATTTCATTGCATTTTAGAGAATTCATAATTGCTTTTTGTTTTCTAATATAATGCAAAACGTCCAGTGGGGAAGAAATCGAATTGTTTGCACAAAGATTATCATAGATTATCATAGAATTTACAGTGCAGAAGGAGGCCATTCGGCCCATCGAGTCTGCACCGGCTCTTGGAAAGAGCACCCTACCCAGGGTCAACACCTCCACCCTATAACCCTGTAACCCCACCCAACACTAAGGGCAATTTTGGACACTAAGGGCAATTTATCACGGCCAATCCACCTAACCTGCACATCTTTGGACTGTGGGAGGAAACCGGAGCACCCGGAGGAAACCCACGCACACACGGGGAGAACGTGCAGACTCCGCACAGACAGCGACCCAAGCCGGAATCGAACCTGGGACCCTGGAGCTGTGAAGCAATTGTGTTATCCACAATGCTACCGTGGTCGTGATTCTCTGAAAACGTGGCAAAGTGTTGACGCCGGCGTAAACACCGGAGTGTTTCACGGCGGCGTCAACGGGCTTCTTGACCCAGCGATTCTGTTGCCCACAGGGGTCCAGCACGGCGCTGCAGTGCTCCGCGCGGCTCCAGCTGCCGTACATGGCCCTGCACTGCTCGCCACAGGCCCGTGCATGTGTGTGGCAGCTGGCCGCGGGCCCCGCATGCGCGCAGCGGGCACTTGCGTTCCGGTGCCGTGCAACATGGCGGAGCCACACAGCGGGACGAAAGGTAGGTTCCCCCGGATTGCGCCCGCCGGCGGCCCCCGATCGCGGGCCTGGCCGTTGTGGTGGCCCATCCCCGGAGACTGATCCCCCCCGCCCTCCTCCCCCCTCCAGGACGGCCACCGCAGCCACGACGCCGAGGTCCAACCGGGTGGAACCATACGTAAACCACGCCGGCGGGAACTCGGCCGGTCTGCCGCGGAGAATCGCCACGATTCTTTCAATGGCCCCCATACCGGCGCCGCCTCGACCGCGCACGCGGTCACCGGAGAATCGCGTCCCGGCGACATGGGCCATATTGGCGTCAACTCTGATTCTCCGAGCCGGCGCGGGCTCGGAGAATCTCGGCCCATATTCTGGACAAAATTCTCCGCCTTGCATTAACGGAGAGATGCTCCCTTTATTTAGCGGGTCTTTGTGGGTGGGGACTGTTGTGTTAATCACCCTGGGGTAACATGGACTGCAACTGGATGCAGGTGTACTTGAAAGTAGACTCCAAACTTTGGTGTTGGTTTAATACGCTTTTTTTTTGACAAACAATTTTATTAACACATTTTGGCACAATAACCAACAATAATATAAAACAGTGTGAAAAAAACAATCGTTATAGTGCAAGAAACCCAGCTTCCCTCCCGCAAGGACCAGCCTAACGAACCCCCTAACCAATGTTACCCCCCTCCCCCCCTGCTGATGATTAATTTTCCGCGAAGAAGTCAATAAATGGTTGCCACCTCCGGGCAACCCCATACAGTGACCCTCTCAAAGCAAACTTAATCTTCTCCATGCCGAGAAAGCTCGCCATATCTGATAGCCAGGCCTCCGACTTCGGAGGTTTTGAATCCCTCCATGCCAGCAGAATTTGTCGCCGGGCTACCAGGGAAGCAAAGGCCAAAATGTCAGCCTCTCTCTCCCCCTGGACTCCCAGGTCCTCCGAAACCCCGAAAATAGCCACCTCTGGACTCATCACCACCCCTATTTTCAGTACCCGGGACATAACATCCGCGAACCCCTGCCAGTAACCCCTGAGTTTTGGACATGCCCAAAACATGTGGACGTGGTTCGCAGGTCCTCCCGAACATCTGGCGCATCTGTCCTCCAAACCGAAAAATGTACTCATCCGGGCCTCTGTCATGTGAGCCTGGTGGATGACCTTAAATTGAATCAGGCTGAGCCTGGCGCATGTTGCGGTCGCGTTTACCCTGCTCAATGCCTCCACCCATAAGCCCTCTTCTATCTCCCCTCTGAGCTCCTCTTCCCACTTATGCTTCAGCTCCTCGGTCAGCGTCTCCTCTGCTCCCATAAGTTCTTTATATATATCCGAGACCCTCCCCTCCCCCACCCATCCACTGGACACTACCCTGTCCTGGATCCCCCTGAGTGGCAGGCGTGGGAAGGACGGAATCTGTCTGCGTAGAAAGTCCCGCACCTGCAGGTACCTGAATTCATTCCCTCTCGCCAGCCCATATTTCTCCTCTAATGCCCTCATGCTCGGGAAGCTCCCTTCCAAAAACAAATCCCCCATCCTCTCAATCCCAGCCCTCCACCATGCTCGGAACCCACCGTCCATATTCCCCAGGGCAAACCGGTGATTGTCGCAAATTTGGGGACCAAACCAATGCTCCCATTCCCCCCACATGCCTTCTCCATTGGCCCCAGATCCGCAAAGTCGCCACCACTATGGGGCTGGTGGAGTACCGTGCCGGCGAGAGTGGCAGGAGCGCCGTAACCAGGGCTGCTAAACTGGTGCCCCTGCACGAAGCTGCCTCCATCCGCCCCCAAACCGACCCTGCTCCCGCCATTCATTTCCTTATCATAGCTATGTTGGCCGCCCAGTAGTAATTTCTAAAGTTTGGCAGCGCCAGTCCCCCTTCCCCTCGGTTCCCCTCGAGCATCAATCTCCTCACCCGCAGGGACTTTCCCGCCCACACAAATCCCATAATCATTCTATTGACCTTCTTAAAAAAGGACCGCGGAATGAAAATGGGGAGACACTGGAAAACGAACAGGAATCTCAGGAAAATCGTCATTTTAACCATCTGCACTCTCCCCGCTAGTGTCAGTGGGAGAACATCCCACCTCCAGAACTCAGCCCTCATTTGCTCCACCAACTGAGACAAGTTCAACTTGTGCAGATGGCCACAGTCCCGCGCCACCTGTATCCCTAAGTATCTAAAACTGTCCCCCACTAACCTGAATGACAGCACCCTCAACCTACCCTCCTGGCCCCTCGCCTGGACTACAAACAACTCACTCTTTGCCATATTCAGTCTGTACCCCGAGAACCGGCCAAATTCCTTCAGGATTCGCATGATTTCATCCATCCCAGCCACTGTATCCATGAGGAGTCATCCCTCTGGAGGAGCACCGCACCAATGCCGTCCTGGCTTGCGTCCATGGAAATTTTTGTTTCCCTGTCCGGGTCAAAAAACGCTAGTACCGGAGCAGTGGTGAACTTTGCTTTGAGCTCGAGCCACTCTGCTTGATGTGTGGGTAGCCACTGGAATGCAGTGGACTTCTTCACCAGATGCCTGAGAGCCGTGGTGTGTGAGGCCAAGTTGGGAATTAATTTTCCCAAGAAGTTCACCATTCCGAGGAAGCATAGTACCGCCTTCTTGTCTTCCGGGGTCTTCATGGCATTAATGGCCTTGACCTTGTCCGAATCTGGTCGCATACCCTGCTGGGATATCTGGTCGCCCAAGAACTTGATAGTTGACATGCCAAAGGAGCACGTGGCCTTGTTCAGCTTGAGGCCATTTGCATGGACACGTTGAAAAACTTATTTGAGACGAGATATGTGTTCCTCGGGGGTCGTGGACCATATGATTACATCATCTACGTAGACACGCACACCCTCAATGCCCTCCATCATCTGCTCCATGATCCTGTGGAAGATTTCAGAGGCTGAGTCAATGCCGAATGGCATACGGTTATAACAGTACCTGCCAGATGGTGTGTTGAACGTGAGGAGCTTCCTTCTGGCTCGTCCAGTTGTATCTGCCAGAAACCATGCGATACATCTAGCTTTGTGAAGAATTTGGCGTGTGCCATCTCACTGGTCAGTTCCTCCCGCTTCGGGATCGAGTTGCGTTCCCGCATTATGTTCTGGTTAAGATCTTTGGGGCCTATGTATATCCACAACGCTCCTGAGGGCTTCTTCACACAGACCATCGAGCTGACCCAGTCAGTCGGTTCCGTCACTTTGGAGATGATGCCCTGGTCTTGGAGCTCCTGTAGCTGTGCCTTTAAACGTTCCTTCAGAGGAGCCGGCACCCGGCGTGGTGCATGGATTACAGGCGTGGCATCAGGCCTGAGTAAGATCTTGTAGCAGTATGGCAGGGTGCCCATTCCATCAAACACATCCGGATATTGAGCAAGGATGTCATCAATGTCAGCCTGAAGATCCACATTGGAAGAAGACATGGCATGGACTCGCTGTACGAGGTTGAGTAGCTTGCATGCATGGGCACCGAGCAGGGATGCTTTATCAGGCTTGACGATTTTGAATCGCAGTGTGACATTGATGGTCTTGTTGGATACGAATAGATGACAAGATCCTAGTGCAGTTATGGCATTGCCATTATAATCGAGGAGCTGGCAGGCTGGCGGAAGAATTTTGGGTTGCTTTTTAATGCGATCAAAATCAGCTTGAGAGATGAAATTGGCAGAAGCACCAGTGTCCAGCTTGAACTGGATGCTGCATTGGTTAACGTGTATGACAGCACGCCATTCGTCCATGGAATCCACATTGAGGATAGATAGGCGTCTTGCTGAATTTGAAGAGGCATACTCACATGTAGTGATGATGCCCACACAATACGGGGACCCCAGGCAGTCGTCCTCTGGATCCGTAGAGCTACCAGGATCAGAATCGAGTAAACCTTGCTGTACACATCGAACGCGCTTGCATTGGAATTGGGATCGCTGGCCCTTGACTAGTGGTGCAGACCTGCACAAGGCTGCATAATGTCCAGGCTTCCCGCAATTTAAACATCGCCTGCCTTTTTCAGGGCATTGCCGCTTTAAGTGGGCGGTGCCGCAGTTCAGGCACGTCATGACGTTGATGTTGTCACACTCCGTGCGTCGTCGCACATGCGCAGTGCGGTCAGCCGATGTTCGCACCTGCACAGTTTGGTTTACGGCTGCTTCGTTCTCCCGTACGTGTTGCGCATGCGTGGGGCCCCGGGAAAAGCGCGCAAAATGGCCACTTTCATCGATACTGGGGCGCTGCATCCGGGCGATGGCCTGTACACTTTCTGCCTCGTGGGAGGCAAGATTTTCATATTCTGCCGATTTTAAACGGGAGTACCGATTTCTCGAATGCTCATGCACTACACACATCCCGATTGCAACTGGCAGGGTCATGTGCTTAATTTTGAGGTGTTGCTCCCGCAAGGAATCGGAGTGCACCTCAAACACGATCTGATCCCTGATCATGGAATCAGGGGTTGCACCATAATTGCAGGACTGTGATAATATAGGGAGATGAGTTAGAAAGGATTGGAACGGTTCATCCTTACCCTGAAGGTGTTGCTGGAAGATAGAGCTCAAAGGTCTCGCTTGTTTTGACTTCACAGTGACTGTCGAACTTCTCCAAAACGGTCTTGAATTTGGTCTTCTCCTGGCCGTCGGTAAAATTAAGCGAGTTGAAAATCTGGATGGCTTGGTCCCCCGCAGTTGATAGGAGCAGCGTGACTTTTCTGGCATTGGACGCATCCTCGAGGTCAGAGGCCTCAATGTAGAGAAGGAACCTTTGCTTGAAGACCCGCCAGTTGGCGCCGAGATTGCCGAAGATCCGTAGCTGTGGAGGGGCCTGGATCTTCTCCATGCCGCTGGAAGGCACTTGCTGGTCATCACAGAATCACTCAAGGTAAACCACTTAGAGATAGTAGACTACTGGCACCATGTCGTGTTAATCGTCCTGGGGTAACACAGACTGCAACTGGATGCAGTTGTACTTGAAAGTAGACTCCAAACTTTGATGTAAGTTCAATATGCTTTATTGAACTTGATAAGCAGTGCACACAGTTCGCTGTGGGTTTTGACATTCTACTAATCTCAGCGTGCTTACTATAACTAACTAGACCAGACTAGCTCTGAGCCACTTGTAGAAGGTGCTACCTGATATATACACCCTGACTGTCACTACAGTTGTCACCAGTGGAAAGAGTCAGTGTTGATGCCTCGTGTGTTTTATAGTGGGAGACCACCTTCTAGTGTTCTGCCTGGTGATTGGTTGTGTTCTGTCCTGCGTATTGATTGGCTATACTGGGTGTCTGTCACTGCCTGTCTGTATCTCATTATGTGCATGAGTGCATATCATGACAGGGACGAGGCATGTCATCACAGTATGGGGGGGAGGGGGGGAACCCAGAAAATCTGGGGATGGGGGTTAAATTGCCCATTCAAAATGGCGACCCAATAGCAGGATTCCCTAGGGAATCCCTTGCTATCCTCACCATGCATAAATTTGCACAGTGAAGGATTGGGAATCGCTTCCTCATTTCAAATCAGTTGCAATTCAGCTCCAGTGGCTCCCAAATGGAGTATTTCACCCCCCTCTGTGTCCCGGGTCAGGAGAACAATGTTGCTTACAAGCAGAATTACTACAAAAGTCATGAATTTTCATACCAATCTCAAATAACAACAACATAGAAGCATGTATCACCACCACTAATCACAGAGAGCGTAATGTAATGTATTTATTCTGCATACATAGCACACATTTTTGTTTCTTGTATTGAACACGTCATTGTTTCATTACCACACAGACAATGGTGTCTATAGAAGGAAATGCAAATAGATGAATAAATGAGAATCCACCAGCTTCTAAATTTTATGTGTCAAAAATTAACGCAACTGAATCACGTTTGATTCCCAGTACAGTTTAGTCAGACAGCCAGGGAATCTAATCTGTGTTGTAAATTTGCCATTCAGTCCAGGTGCAGCTGAACAAATAATAACGGACTAAGTGTTCCTTTCAGGAGGCAGCAGCTAGTTTATCAACCGTGAGATCATTTAAATGCAATGAGTCCTCTTGATCCCATAAAGTTTGGGAGACGCCCTGTTCTATGCATGAGGTTCACTCCAATTCAACTTTTAAAAAAAGACCATGGCAGGTAAAGTAAAATTGTTAACCTTAATATGGTATTTAGCTATCTCAATGCTAAGTGCCACTTCCTGCTTTCTCATATTGAATTGCAGCTGTTTGCACCGTGTTAAGTGCATTGTTCCTTGACGATGTTGACACAAAACTTCCTCCTTCAGAACTATGTGTTGCAGCCATGGAATCTGACTCTAGTTTAAACTTTGTATGTGAGATCTGCTTATACACGATTGATTACTAGAACTAGATTAGGAATGATAATTGTAACACGAAAGGACACCAGCAGACTGGCTAGATGGTCGATTTTTTTTTGAGTGTCCTTATGACTGATTCTGTAGGACAGCACGGCGGCGCAATGGTTAGCACTGCTGCCTCACGGCGCCGAGGACCCATGTTTGACCCCGAAGTTTGGAAGAAGTGTTGGCATTTTTAAGAGTTATTGTGCTTAGCCCCAAGATGGACTAGCAAAATCCTGACAATAATGTTCTGACCAACTCCCAACGCTGAGTCACAGCCGAACAAGGTGTATACTCTGAAGAAAATGTACTCACCTCTGAAAAACCCATGGGATGAACAGGCAATTTTCCAGCAGAAAATAAAAATAACAATCATGTTGTCACAGTGGAAATGTATTAAACCAACACATACATTCCTGCCCCTGGCAGGGTATTGCTCCCTCTGCACTAAACCTGAAGTGAGGTAGATTTGATTGGGGCAGGAGTACAGTGGACTACAGTGCGGTACCAAGCTGTGGGTCTGCAGATCTTTCCAGCACGATTTTCCTCAAATCAAAGCTGTAAAGCATTACTTTTTTACAAATAAACTTAGAGTACCAATTATTTTTCTCCAATTAAGGGGCAATTTAACGTGGCCAATCCAACTTACCTGCACATCTTTGGGTTGTGGGGGTGAAACCCATGCAGACACAGGGAGAATGTGCAAACTCCACATGGACAGTGACCATGGGCCCGGATCAAACCCGGGTCCATAGCGCCATGAGGCAGCAGTGCGCCACCGTGCCACCCCCTGCGAAGAATTTCTAACTAAGAAAGCTGAATACGAGGGGCAGCATGGTGGCACAGTGGTTAGCATTGCTGCCTACGGCGCCGAGGACCCGGGTTCAAATTCCGGCCCTGGGTCACTGTCCGTGTGGAGCTTGTACATTCTCCCCGTGTCTGCGTGGGTTTCACCCCCACAACCCAAAAGATGTGCAGGATAGGTGAATTGGCCACGCTAAATTTAATTTATTTTTTATAGTACCCAATTCATTTTTTCCAATTAAGGGGCAATTTAGCGAGGCCAACTCACCTACCTTGCACATCTTTGGGTTGTGGGGACGAAACCCATGCAAACACAGGGAGAATGTGCAAACTCCACACGGACAGTGACTCAGAGCCGGGATCGAACCTGGGACCTTGGTGCCGTGAGGCAACCACTGCGCCACCGTGCTGCCCTAGGGCCACGCTAAATTGCCCCTTAATTGGAAAAAAAATAATTGGATACTCTAAATTTATTTTAAAAAAGGAAAGCTGAATACCACCAGCCAATAGGGGAGTGGGGCATGGGGACCAGGGATATTCAACCTTCCTGAGTCATCCTGCACAGGGTTGAAACAGTAGAGGAAGAATATGAAAACTCATATTTATGTATAATTGCCTCAATAACTGTCTCTGAATATATATATTTTATTCCACATTAGTTATTTCAGCATTAAATAGATTATAATCCAAGCCCCTTGTTGGGACTATTCCAGATCTGGCGTATTCCTCAGATGATCAGTCTCACTTAAGGCTGAGAAAGATACTTAAAAAAATTTTTTTTTTAGAGTACCCAATTCATTTTTTTTCCAATTAAGGGGCAATTTAGCATGGCTAATCCACCTACCCTGCACATCTTTTGGTTGTGGGGGTGAAACCCACCCAGACACGGGGAGAATGTGCAAACTCCACATGGACGGTGACCCAGGGCCAGGAACGAACCTGGGAGCTCGGCGCTGTGAGGCAGCAGTGCTATCCACTGCGCCACCGTGCTGCCCAGGCTGAGAAAGATACTTAACTGGGTATGAAGAACTGATCTAACTGTTCCTGAAGAAAGGTAATCACCAGAAAATATTACCATCCTCCAGATGGCCGTTTATAGCAAGTTTGAGCCAGATTATAAATATTCTGGATATTATTATTAAAAAATATATATTTTCATTATAGTTTACATTTTCACATTGTACATAAAAATAGATCAGACAATTAGAGTTTACATGTTGTTCCTTTTCGGCACCCTCCCCCACCCCCACCACCACTGGTCCCCATGTCGGTGTCTCTCTGGCCTCTCTCTCGTTCCTGTCTGCTTTCTGTGGTCCCAGTGGCTCCTGTGCTACCACCCCCCCCCCTCCCCCCCATATCAGCTGTTGGCTTCACCAGGTCTTGGAACAGGTTGGTGAGTGGGCCCCACTCTTTGTGGAAGCCATTTTCAGACCGTCAGATGACGTACTTGATCTTCTCCGGGTGGAGAACTTCCGTTAGGTCTGCCAGCCAGTCTGCGTCTGTGGGCGGTGCTGCAGATCGCCAGCCGAGCAGGGTTCTTCAGGAAACAAAGGCAATAGTGTCAACCCTCTTCCCCTTATGAAGTTCTGGCTGGTCCAAAACCTCGAAGACTGCCACTCTTGTGCACAGCTGTACCCTCATCCCCCACAACCTTGGACATTGCCTTGAAGAAGGATGTCCAGAACCTGCCAAGTTTAGGGTACACTTAGAACATGTGGGCGTGGTTGGCTGGGCCTCCATGGCACCATTCACATTTGTCCTCCACCTCCAGGAACAGCCTGTTCATTTGGGTTCTTGTCAGGTGTGCATAATCGAGACATTACAATGGTCCAAGCATCTCTCCTCAACAATTTTGTTTTTAATTTTAGAGTACCCAATTCATTTTTCCCAATTAAGGGGCAATTTTAGCGTGGCCAATCTACCTAACCTGCACATCTTTGGGTTGTGGGGGCGAAACCCACTCAAACACGGGGAGAATGTGCAAACTCCACACGGACAGTGACCCAGAGCCGGGATCGAACCTGGGACCTCGGCGCCGTGAGGCTGCAGGGCTAACCTACTGAGCCACCGTGCTGCCCTCTCCTCAACAATGTACATCTCCACTGAAGAGTGTACGAAGATGAGGTTTCGAGTCTGGATACAGAAGACTACACGAGGCAACATATTTCTCAAATTACATAAAAGTTTATGAAAGAACTGAACATGCAATTCACTTTTGATGGTAATCACAACATTGATAGTTCTTGGAAGAGTTGGCATAGGTTACAGAGAGATATTTAAAATGTTCATCAACATTTAAAGTAGTATTTACCTTAAATCTTCGAGTACAAAACTATGAAGTAGAGCAAGATACCTCTACATCAATGAAGGGGAGAACTATCAACACACTACACCACAGGAGCTTTACTTTTACCCTGAAAGATACTGGACTGAATTCAACTAATTAAAAAATCCGACTGTGTGGTTTCTTTGGGGGGATTTCGTGCTCCAATTTTCGGTGGGCGGGAATGGCGACAGGGGTAGAGAATTGAGGGGGAGTCCCAAAATGGCTTTCATGCCAATGGAATTTCCCCGCTCAATTGTCCCCACCTTCCACCAATGAGGTAATGAGGTTTCTGCCATGAAAGGTTGGGCACCCTATTACCATACATTACCATATACTTAGCAGGCCTCCCCACTGCATCATCCTCCCACAAAGGGCATCGCGTCAGCGGGGTGTACAACAGGTTTTGCAAAATGGGAACCTGGCACAGGTAAGTAGAGCCCCCAGTACCCTGGCAGTCCCTGGGCGCTATCCCCGGCACTGCCCTGGCTCTTCCCCCTGGAAATGCTGGGAGACTTTGTTGGGGTGGTCTGTGGGGTGGGGGTCTTGTGTCCATGGGGGGGGGAGGCGGGTGTTCCCATGTGTGTAGGAGTGTTCCCTGTGTGTGGGGAGGTCTCTATGTCTGTGGGGGGGATCCTTGTTTTTACTTTTATTTCTGTTAGATCGGGGTGCCCTCAGAGTGACATTGTGGGACCTCCCTCCAGCATTTTTTAAAATGAATATTTAAAAAATGGCGGGAAAAGCTGGAGTGGAGACGGCGGGCAGCACAACTTTTCCTGCCTGAGTTGACACTTAGTTACGTAATGAGAAAATGCCACCCATAGAAGAATTGAATCAGCAGGAACCATACCCAAATCCTTTTTTCCAATTAAGGGGCAAGTTAGCATGGCCAATCCATCTAGCCTGCACATCTTTGGGTTGTGGGGGTGGAACCCACACAAACATGGGGAGAATGTGCAAACTCCACACGGACAGTGACCCAGAGCCGGGATTGAACCTGGGACCTTGGCGCCGTGAGGCAGCAGTGTTATCCACTGCGCCACCGCGCTGCCGCTGCAGGAAGCATATTGATCACATGAACCGTTGTTTTCATCAACATCCTTCATTTTAGTCACCATCCTTCAAGCAAAACAGAATACTGAGAGTTGGAGATAGTGGCCTCCACACTAATTTTCCAGGACTCAGTTAACAATTTTTTTCGAATTTAAGGTTATCCATTGTTAAATTGTAATATTTTACATTTTATACATGCCTTGCTGAAGTGATGAGGCCACTTCCTGTTTTTTTCAGATCTGCCTTATGTTAGAGGATATACCATATCCAAAGCTACAGTATGTTGGTGTCCTTGAGCACAGAGTTATGCCCCAGCATGTTTATAAACATTTTTCAGCAGATGAACTATGCTTTTAATTTTTAACTCCTACTTCATAGGAGAATCACTCTTTTATTTCCTTATTTATAGCTGGATTCTCTTGTAACTTAGTGGGTGCGACTGAACAATCTCGTCACGTCTGACGCGGTGAGGCCATCAAATCTCGGACAAATTGCGAGCTTGGAACACCTCGCGAGACCAACCGCAAGATTTGCGATCTGGATCTCGCTCTTGCTGGATGAGATCCAATTTTACATATTTAAGTGAGCAGTTAGGCTCAAGTGGTGGGCTCTGGGCAGGTGTTACCCCGGGCACCTTGGCATTGCCACTGGGCACTCTGGCAGTGCCAAGGTGCCAGGGTGCCCATGTCAGAGATCGAGCCAGGGGTTGTCTTGCCCTTTTGAGGTGGGGTGAGGTGGGGCTTGACGACCTCCCACGTAAGTGGGGGTGTTGGGGCGGTCCAGAGGCTGTGGTGAGGAGTCCGAGGGGGGTAGAGAGTTTGGGGCGTGTTTTAAATTTTTTATAATGTTTACTCCGGGTGCCCCGATCTCTTCATGAACTGACGAGCTAAATGAAGATAAGTCAGGCCTCTGGGGTGTTCCTCTTCGAGGCCAAACGAAAACAGAGTCCCGTTCGATAGTGGGGTTGTTTTTGCTGCTGAGGGCGACAAGAAACACCCTGCTAAATGCACCCAAAATGGGACTGTTTTTTTTTCCATTAAATCGCGCCCAGTATTTATAACTGTTTTCCTTCAGAATGATTCATGGAATTTTTGGATTTTTATGAGTTTTACATAAAATCTTGGGGGTTCCCTCTAAAATCTACTTTTTGTCACAATTTTTTTAATGCTTTCCAACAGTTACTGACACCTGACTTCTAGTTATTCATATGTTGTTAAAAGTTTAGTTTTGACTGTGGGACAGCAACATCTGTGCACTTATACCCCGCACTCACATTTGTTAACATCCAAACAACAGAACGGTCTGTGTTTTACTAAAGGGAACATGTGGCTTAGCCTAGCACCCTTTTGTAAATACTTTTGATCTTTAAGTTAATTGTACAAACATGCTGATCCAGGCCTGTGCAATTGATGCAGATCCTATTTTGAAATGCTGCACATTTAAATAGTGCTATGAATGTTGTGATTTAATTTGGTAACTGCACACAAAGTAAACGTCTCACACTTCTTGATGTTTTTGCTCATTTCATTGTAGTGGTGTTGTTTTAGTGTTCGTTGAAATTTTGCCAAGAGCAGTTCCCCCATCATCAGAATTAAATAAATCTTGACGTAAAAATACCTTCAGCTTCTCTCTGTGGCAGAGACAGGTTTCCCAACTTTCAGTAAGAAGGAGCTTGTGTTCAGTGTTTAAAGATAAGCACAAAAATATCATGAATTTCCAGTCAGTTCCTAAAAGAGAGATTGCAATTGGGTGGTTAACCATCATTATGTATATGAGGGTAGCACGATAGCACAGTGGTTAGCACTGTTGCATCACAGCACCAGAGACTCGGGTTCGATTCCTGGCTTGGGTCGGTGTCTGTGCGGAGTCTGCACGTTCTCCCCGTGTCTGCGAGGGTTTACTCCGGGTGCTCTGGTTTCCTCCCACAAGTCCCGAAAGATGTGCTTGTTAGGTGAATTGGACATTCTGAATTCTCCCTCAGTGTACCCGAACAGGAGCCGGAGTGTGGCAACTAGGAGATTTTCACAGTAACTTCATTGCAGTGTCAATGGAAGCCTACTTGTGACACTAATGCCGATTTTTCTTTATTTTTTCTTTAGAGTACCCAATTCATTTTTCCCATTAAAGGGCAATTTCGCGTGGCCAATCCACCTACCCTGCACATCTTTGAATTGTGGGGGCGAAACCCACGCAAACACGGGGAGAATGTGCAAACTCCACACGGACAGTGACCCAGAGCCGGGATCGAACTTGGGACCTCGGCGCTGTGAAGCAGCAGTGCTAACCATTGTGCCACCGTGCTGCCCTTAAAAGCGATTATTATTATAAAAATATCTTCATTTAATAATATATTTTTAGAAGGCGCATTTGTGGCGAGGCTCTTCAAAAAATAAATTATATTACACATCTGGTTAATGTTCGACTCATCCCAGTCACTTCATTTAAAAAAAAATAACTTTAGAATACCCAATTATTTCATCTGGAGCATCACAATTAAGACTATAATTCAACATTTATGTGCATGCATTTTCCACCAGGCATCTCCGGAGACTGATCAGGAACAGAAGAAGTCAACAAACAACAAGTTACATTTATATAGCAAAAGATAGATCAGTTAAATAGAAAAATGTTCCCAGGCACTCTATATAGGTGCGATCTGGACCCTGATATCTTGGTCAAATGCGGGCCCTAACCATGTGCTGCATTGGGAGCAGCAACTTAACATCAATTTTAGCTGGGCAAGCTAATCAGTGGCCAGAGGGTACACTCGCTGTCCAATTAAGGATGATACATGAGCTGGCTTGCCTGGAGGATCAAGAGGAGATTCTCCAGCGATTTCTACATTCTCCACTTTCATTTATGGGCGGCACAGTAGCACAGTGGTTAGCACTGTTGCTTCACAGCGCTAGGGTCCTGGGTTTGATTCCTGCTTGGGTCACTGTCTGTGCCGAGTCTGTCATTCACCTTGTGTCTGCGGGTGCACGGGTTTCCTCCCCCAATTCTGAACTACGTGCTGTTAGGTGAATTGGACATTCTGAATTCTCCCTCTGTGTACTGGAACAGACGCCGGAGTGTGGTGACTAGAGTATTTTCACAGTAACTTCATTGCAGTGTTAATGTAAGCTTATTTGTGACAAGAATAAAGATTATTATTATTATTAGCAGCACAAGTATGCGAGCTGAGAGCTACCATTGTCTATATGGATAGAGAGGGTGCCTCATAATTGAGTCAATCCCTGAAGGGAAGATTAAAATATTCAATTTAAAAAAGGCAACTGCTGGGCGGCATGGTGGCGCAGTGGTTAGCACTGCTGCCTACGGTGTTGAGGACCCAGGTCCAATCCCAGCCCCGGGTCTGTGTGGAGTTTGCACATTCTCCCCGTGTCTGCGTGGTTACACCTCCACAACCAAGATGTGCAGGTTAGGTGGATTGGCCACGGTAAATTGCCCCTGAATTGAAACAAAAAATAATTGGGTACTCTAAGTTTATTTTAAAAAAGATTGCTGCTGCCTGGCCTTGATTGTGAAGGCGTAACTCCTCCACTGTTTGCTCAGTGGCCACCTCGATTGGCTACCATACAGCCAAGCAGCTATTCCATCTTGACTCAGCCTTCATGAAAATGGCTCGGGATGAGGTGGGGTCCACTGTCTTTGGTCCCAATCCCTTTGGCCGCTGAAGATCCTGATCCACTCCTGGAATACTGTATAAAGTTGTCATAACCCCCACGAGGACCATGGGGAAACTATCATTGATCTCCCGTGGGACAGGTGGAGTATGAGTTCCCCAAGAGGCCTACCAGTTGGGGCTCATTATGAGCAAAGGTTAAAAGCAGGTCCAGATTATGGCCTGGTGAGATAAATCCTCCCAGCTAGCATTGCACTGGGGGTGAGATGCTGTGTGTTGCAAACCATTGTAAATACTTGTAAATAAACCTATCTTACATTTACCGTCTGTCTCCTCTGCGTAATTATAACAGTTTTGGACTCCTTTAATAACGAATGATAAACCTGCCTTAGAGTGAATGCAACAAAGGTTAACAATTGATTCTTGGGATGAAAGCGATGCCCTATGAGGACAATATGAATAGAATAGTCTCTAGGGGCAGCACGGTGGCGCAGTGGTTAGTATTGCTGCCTCACGGCGCCAAGGTCCCAGGTTCGATCCCGACTCTGGGTCACTATATGTGTGGAGTTTGCACATTCTCCCCATGTTTCCGTGGGTTTCGCCCCCGCAACCCAAAGATGTGCAGGGTAGGTGGATTGGCCATGCTAAATTGACCCTTAATTGGAAGAAATGAATTGGATACTCTAAATTTTTTTTTTAAAGAATGGTCTCTACAATTTAGAAGAAAGGGAGGGGCATTAAAAAGTGTTACATTTTTAGAGAACGTCATAGGGTAGATGTTCAAAGATTGGAGAGTCTACAACAAGAATCATCTGCTGAATTCTTCAGTGGGCAATCTGATTGGCAGCCAGCTTTTGCAGTCCCAGCAGAGCCAGGTATTAGGTGCTGATTGGACTGCAAGGAGGCCCACGAAGAAGTGTTACACTAAAATCTAACTGAACAAAAATAATCTGTGACACATAATCAACAATATATAAACAGGACCTAAATAACCAAACAAAAAATACATTTTCTTTTCTTTTTTCAAATTTGGTTTCCCAATTATTTTTTCAAATTGAGGGACAATTTAATGTGGCCAATCCACCAACTCTGCACATTTTTGGGTTGTGGGGGCGAAACCCACGCAGACACGGGGAGAATGTGCAAACTCCATACGGACAGTGACTAGAGCCGGGATCGTACCTGGGACCTCAGCGCCGTGAGGCAGCTGTGCTAACCGCTAGGCCACCATGCTGCCCTCAAAATACATTTTAAACAGCACTTATAATGAAGCAACAAATGGCTATCATTTGAAGCTCTGTGGTGGAGAATATAGGGAAATATCCAGTTCGTCCCAGATCAGAGCTGGCAGTGGCCCCGCTTAGAATTGCTGCTTACTTGGCGGAAACCATACAACTGGTTTCCGGGCTCTGGGACCTGGAGCACAAATCTGATGGCATACTGATATTTGTTGGCACCAGATCTACTGGTTTGTCCCTTTGGGATTGTCGCTGCACACAGTGAGTCCGGGATATGTTGGGTGGGATAGGTTTGGTCACCCTAGGGAGGGGGTTGAGAGGGTTGGAGGAATGAGTTTGGAGTATGTGGGCAGTGGCACAAAGGGTAGCACAGTGGTTAGCACTGTTGCTTCACAGCGCCAGGGTCCCAGATTCGATTCCTAGCTTGGCTAACTGTTTGTGTTGAGTCTGCACGTTCTCCCCGAGTCTGCGTGGGTTTCCTCCGGGTGCTCCCGTTTCCTCCCACAAATCCTGAAAGACGTGCTGTTAGGTAATTTGGACATTCTGAATTCTCCATCTGTGTACCAGAACAGGCGCCATAATGTGGCGACTAGGGGATTTTCACAGTAACTTCATTGCAGTGTTAATGTAAGCCTATTTGTGACAATAAAGATTATCATTATTATGATCTTGGGAGGGTGCACCTCCTGAAGGAAGTGTCCCCCCTTCTTTCTTGCCCATTCACCAACTTTGGTGAAAGAAAACAGCCTTCACACTCTCATCTGCCTTCCACTGCTCAACGTATTATGGCAATGGACCTGGATTGAGGGCCTTGAACCAGTGTCTGGTTTAGCACAGAGGGCTAAACAGCTGACCTATAATACAAAACAATGCCAGCAGCACAGGTTCAATTCCTATACTGGCCTCCCCGAGCAGGCACCAGAATGTGGCGACTAGGGGATTTTCACAGTAACTTCACTGAAGCCTACTTGTGACAATATGTTATTATTATTAATTTCCACTTAACTGGGCAGTTAACGACCTCGATTGGCCTAAGATGGGTGGACTAGTGGGTTTCTTACCCAGCCACACGATCTCTGGGGACTGGTTTGTGGTAAACAGGAAAGGAACCTACTCCTGCCCACCTGACCTATTTTACATGTCCCCCCACCATAAAGGCGCCCACTGGAGACCTGTGTAGGGTGGGGGCTGTAAAATCCTCTCCCCCTGCATAGTTTTAGGATTAAGGCTCGCCATTTAAGATGCAGATGAGATTTCTTTTCAATCAGATGTTTGTGAAACTTCCAAATTCTCCAGCCTAGACAGCTCTGGAAGTTGTCAATGTGCATATTCAAGGCACATTGACAGGCATATTAATTGATTTTTAACCACGAAGAAAAGGAGGAAAGCAAGTGATACAAATAGAAATTTCATGGTCGATCAGTTTGTGACTCCCCTCATCGTCGCAGCTCAAATTGAACTACATCTATTTATAATTATTCTTTGATTTCTATTGTCAAGGCTTGGTGTGAGTTAAAATCAATATGGTGCAGACCCTGAAGATCTGAAAAAAATCATGTTCAGCAGAAATTTAAGTGCCTCTAGCAGGTGTGTTTCTCACAAGGAGGCACATAAAATCGGGAGGGCGTCAATCCCACCACCTTCCCGTCCACCTCTCAGCTCACACCATCACACCTCATAACAACAAGTTCTTCATCCAGACGCACGGAACAGCCATGGGGACCAAATTCGCACCCCAATACGCCAACATCTTCATGCACAAGTTTGAACAGGACCTACTCACCGCACAGGACCTTCAACCGACGTTATACACCAGATACATCGATGACAGTTTTTTCCTTTGGACCCACGGCGAAGAATCACTGAAACGACTACACAATGACATTAATAAGTTCCATCCAACCATCAGACTCACCATGGACTACTCTCCAAAATCAGTTGCATTCTTGGACACACTCGTCTCCATCAAGGAAGGTCACCTCAGCACTTCGCTTTACCGCAAACCCACGGATAACCTCATGATGCTCCACTTCTCCAGCTTCCACCCTAAACACATTAAAGAAGCCATCCCCTATGGGCAAGCGCTCCGTATACACAGGATCTGCTCAGACGAGGAGGAGCGTAACAGACATCTACAGACGTTGAAAGATGCCCTCGTACGAACGGGATATGGCACTCGACTCATCGATCGACAGTTCCAACGCGCCACAGCGAAAAACCGGACCGACCTCCTCAGAAGACGAACATGGGACACAACCGACAGAATACCCTTCGTCGTCCAGTACTTCCCCGGAGCGGAGAAACTACGTCATCTTCTTCACAGCCTTCAACACGTCATTGATGACGATGAACATCTTGCCAAGGTCATCCCCACACCCCCACTACTTGCCTTCAAACAACCGCGCAACCTCAAACGAACCATTGTTTGCAGCAAACTACCCAGTCTTCAGAACAGTGACCACGACAGCACACAACCCTGTCATGGCAATCTCTGCAAGACGTGCCAGATCATCGACATGGATACCACTATTACACGTGAGAACACCACCCACCAGGTACGCGGTACATATTCGTGCGACTCGGCCAACGTTGTCTACCTCATACGCTGCAGGAAAGGATGTCCCGAAGCGTGGTACATTGGCGAGACCATGCAGACGCTGCGACAACGAATGAACGGACATCACGCAACAATCACCAGGCAGGAATGTTCCCTTCCAGTCGGGGAACACTTCAGCAGTCAAGGGCATTCATCCTCTGATCTCCGGGTAAGCGTTCTCCAAGGCGGCCTTCAGGACCCGCGACAACGCAGAATCGCTGAGCAGAAACTTATAGCCAAGTTCCGCACACATGAATGCGGCCTCAACCGGGACCTGGGATTCATGTCGCATTACATTCATCCCCCACCATCTGGCCTGCGAAATCCTACCAACTGTCCTGGCTTGATACAATTCACACCTCTTTAACCTGGGGTTACCCCATCTCTGGATCTGTAAGGATTTAATCACCTGCTAATGGTCGCATTCCTAGCATTGTTTGGCATCTTTGAATTTGTCGATATATGTGTTTCTGGAACAGACCTCTTCATTCACCTGAGGAAGGAGCAGCGCTCCGAAAGCTAGTGACATCGAAACAAACCTGTTGGACTTTAACCTGGTGTTGTAAGACTTCGTACTGTGCTCATAATACAAGGGGGTGGGTGGCACCGAAATCAGCAGCACACCTGCCATATTTAAGTGAATAATCAAGGGGCAATTACACTTGTTATCAAGTCAGTTTACCCTGATATACACTGTCCATGCCAGAAAATGTCAGTTGAAGGCTGCTTGCCGGGAGCGGGAAAACCAATCTTTTTCACTTGAATGCTTAAATGGAGGGAAGGAGAGTGGGGGCCATTCTTTGGGGCCTTCCTTTCGCCAACTGCAGGTGCCTATACCCCCCCCCCCCCCCCCCCCCCCCCCCCCGGCTCCAGGTCAAACCCCCCATTCCTTCCTATCTGCTTCCTCGCTTAAGTTCATCCTTCCCCACCCCTCTTCCCAACTTATCCAAATCCTCCTGGCCCAAGACCTCCGATTTACCTATCATGGGAATCTATGGGCTTCGGTCTTCTTCCTCCAGAGTCCCGGCAACAACCATTGAAGTCTTTCTGGCACAACTGGAACTGATGGCAGCTCCAGAAGGTAGAACGTTCCTTGCAATGCGGGGGGGGGGGGGGGGGGGGGGGGGGGGAGAGTCCTACCCGGCCCTCATTAATCCCCTCATCAGATTTTTATGACTGTGGGGCGTCGGCCTGGAGCATGTCGCTCCACACCAACGTTGCTCATGGGGTGACATGTCATCGACCCCTCCCCCAACCATCACGTGCCCACCCTTTCCCCTGAAACATTATTAAGCTGATGGTGTGAGTAAGATATGAGCAACAGAATTTCAGATGATCATAATTATGGAGGGTGGAAGGTGTGGGAGGCCAACTGCATTATGTTTGATTGGTCAAGTCTGGAAGTCACAAAGACGTGGATGAGCAACAGATAAGCTGAGGCAGAGGAGGAACTAACTTTCAATGATTGTTTTATATGCTCCAACAGTACTGTCTATCAGGATAGTAATTCAGTGGGCAGCATGGTGGCACAGTGGTTAGCATTGCTGCCTTACGGCGCCGAGGTCCCAGGTTCGATCCCGGCTCTGGGTCACTGTCCATGTGGAGTTTGCACATTCTCCCCGTGTTTGCGTGGGTTTCGCCCCCACAACACAAAGATGTGCAGGGTAGGTGGATTGGCCATGCTAAATTGCCCCTTAATTGGAAAATATGAATTGGGTACTCTAAATTTATTTTAAAAAGTCAAAATTATCATGTTAGTATGCAGGGCAAACTTTCTAACTTACTTTTATTTTACAAATGTTTTTTTAAATTTAGAGAGTCCAATTTTTTTTTTTCCAATTAAGGGGCAATTTAGCATGGCCAATTCACCTACCCTGCACATCTTTTTGGGTTGTGGGGGTGAGACCCACGCAGTCACGGGGAGAATGTGCAAACTCCACTTTAATTGACATATTTACCACAACGGCTGCGCTGGGAGTAACAATAAAATGTGAAACAAAAAATACTTGTGAGGAACCACACGTTTTGCATTTTTAACTTTATGACGCCTTTTAAGGGAAAGCTAGATAAGTTATGAGGAAGATATGCAGATTGAGTTCGACGTCTAGTGTGAGAGGAGGCTTATGTGAAGCATGCAACACCCATATTGATCAGTTGGGCTGAATTTTTAAGTTTGTAAATTCTATGTAGCTTTCGGTCACCTATCCTAATACTCTTTATGTGTCTTGGTTTCAAATTTTGTTTGGTAACCCTCCTGCGAATTTTTACTTTAGTAAGACATTATACAAATGGAAGTTGTTGTCGATAGAATTGGTCCTTTTGCAGTGACCTAGGAAGGAAGGGGGGAAATCTGTCAGATGATAATTGAAGCAGCACGATAGCATTGTTGTTAGCAAAATTGCTTCATAGCTCCAGGGTCCCAGGTTCGATTTCCGGCTTGGGTCACTGTCTGTGTGGAGTCTGCTCCGGTTTCCTCCCACAGTCCAGAGATGTGCAGGTTAGGTGGATTGGCCATGCTAAATTGCCCGTAGTGTCCAAAATTGCCCTTAGTGTTGGGTGGGGTTACTGGGTTTCTGGGTTATGGGGGGAGGGTGGAGGTGTGGACCTTGTGTAGGTCCACACCTTTCCAGGAGCCTGTGCAGGCTCGATGGGCTGAATGGCCTCCTTCTGCACTGTAAATTCTATGAAGCTAGCTCTTGAGAAATGAGGGGAACTATTGGTTCAGCAATAGAGCTTGGAGGTTTCATGACAAATTTCTGTCTGAAGTCTAAGTTGCTTAATTTGTGCCTGCAAGGCATTTATGTTGAGGGAGTTCTGGCAGTTCTTGGCGTGCACCACTCCCACAGGAAAACAAACATGAAGGTCTCGGAGATCCACAATCTTGCAGACCTGATGTGCTGCTGGGTCTCCATTGAGCTGTAAAACTGTAAATTCCAGGATATGCTGTTCACTCATATTCCCTGGTCATTGTTCTTCATGGATCTTTGCAGAAATGGTATCCCCGATCTCAATGGATTGGAAAATGGAAGGTACAGTGGTGCAAATTGGGTAGCCAGCTTTGACTGCGATTTCAAGTCACCTTTAGCCTCTGTTTTCAAAAGTTCAACTTTTCAAAAGTTCAACACCAGAGGGGGGCTTCCAACTATAAAACACACGAGGCATCAGCACTCTGTCTCTTTCCACTGGTGACAACTGTAGTGACAGTCAGGGTGTACAAATCATTCAACACCTTCTACACGTGAATCAGAGCTAGCCTGGTCTAGATAGTTAATGTTAGTTTATTTAGATTAGTAGAGAGTCAACCCACAGGCAGCTGAAGTTCAATAAATCTTATTGAGCCAACGCCTATGTTTGGTGTATACTTGATCATTTAACTGCATCGTGTTGCAGTCCGTGTTACCCCAGGGTGAATAACACAACATGATACCAGGAGTGGCTACTGCGTCTAAGTAATTTACCTTTGAAAATTCACTGACGACCAGCAACTGCCTTCCAGCAGCATGGAAAAGATCCAGGCAACTTCACAGCTCTAGATCTCCGGGAACCTTGGCACCAACTGGCGGGTCTTCAAGCAGAAATTCAGTCTCTACCTTGAGGCCTCGGGCCTCGAAAGCGCATCCGATGCTCAAAAGATCGCGCTGCTACTGTCAACTGTGGGGGACCAGGCCATCCAAATCTTCAATTCGCTCACTTCTGCCGATGGTGAGGACAAGACCAAGTTCCAGACCATCTTAGCCAAAGTCGACAATCACTGAGGTTGAGATGAACGAAAGCTTCGAGCGTTATGTCTTCCAGCAGCGCCTTCAGGGTAAGGATGAGCTATTCCAGTCTTTCTCACTCATCTTCATTCTAGCGCAATCCTGCAACTACGGTGACACCGCTGACTCCCTCATCAAGGATCAGATCGTGTTTGGCGTCCACTCCGACGCCCTGTGGGAGCAGCTCCTAAAAATAAAAAATATGACCCTGCCAGTGGCCATCAAGACGTGCAAAGTCCACGAACAGGTGAAAAGTCGCTATTCCCACCTTAAGTCGGCAGAGCAGGACCAACTTGCCTCCCACGCGACTGAGAGTGTACAGGCCATCGCCCGAATGCGGCGCCAGAGCATCGATGAAGGCGGCCATTGCGTGCGCGTTTCCAGGGGTCCCACGCATGCGTACCATGGTCGGGAGAACGAAGCGGCCGAAGACTACACTGTGCAGGTGCGAGCGGCGGCTGACCGCACTGCGCATGTGCGACGACGCACTGAGCATCACGACGTCGACATGATGACGTGCCCCAACTGCGGCACTGCCCAGTTAAAGCGGCAATGCCCTGCAAAAGGCAGGCGATGTCTCAACTGCAAGAAGCTTGGCCATTATGCGGCTTTGTGCAGGTCTGCACCTCCGATAGGGGGCCAGCGATCCCAGTTCCAACGCAGACACGTTCAAAGTGTGCAGCAAGGGCTGCTGGATTTGGAACCTGATCCCGTCACGGATCCAGAGGACAACTGCCCGGAGTCCCCATATCGAGTGGGCATCATCACCATGCATGACAAGGCCTCCTCGCATTCAGCAACACACATACCCATCCTCAATGTGGATTATGCGGACGAGTGGCGTGCCACAGTACAAGTCAACGATTGTAGCATCCGGTTCCAGCTGGACACCGGTGCTTCGGCCAATCTAATATCCCAAGCAGATCTTGCTCGTATCCAAAGGCAGCCAACAATTCTTCCTCCGGCCTGCCAGTGGCTCGACTGCAGTGGAAATGCCATCACTGCGTTAGGGTCCTGTCACCTGCATGTATCCAACAAGGCCATCAAGGCCACTTTGCAGTTTGAGATCGTCAAGCCCGGCAAGGCTTCTCTGCTTGGTGCCCATGCATGTAAGCTCCTCCAGCTAGTCCAGCATGTACATGCCATGTGCTGTGCCAACAGCACTCTTCAGGCCGACATTGAGGAGCTCCTATTGCAATACCCGGATGTGTTCAGTGGGGTGGGTACGCTGCCCTACTGCTATAAAATTCTGCTCAGGCCTGATGCCACGCCTGTCATCCATGTGCCACGCCGGGTGCCGGCGGCCGTAAAAGAGCGTCTAAAGGCGCAGCTGCAGGAGCTCCAAGATCAGGGAATAACATCCAAGGTGACGGAATCAACTGACTGGGTCAACTCGATGGTCTGGGTCAAGAAGCCGTCTGGAGAACTGCGCATTTGTATTGATCCCAAGGATCTGAACTGCAACATTATGAGGGAACACTACCCGATCCCGAAGAGGGAGGAGCTGACGAGTGAGATGGCACATGCGAAATTCTTTACAAAGCTGGATGCATCGCGTGGCTTTTGACAGATACAACTGGACAAGTCCAGCAGGAAGCTCTGCATGTTTAATACACCCTTCGGAAGATATTGTTACAACCGCATGACGTTTGGTATTGTTTCGGCCTCCGAAAACTTTCATTGAATAATGGAGCAAATGCTGGAGGGCGTTGATGGTGTGCGGGTTTATGTTGACCATGTCATTACATGGTCCACGACCCCGGAGGAACATATTTCTCGTCTGCAATAAGTCTTCAGGTGCATACATGCCAACGGCCTGAAATTAAATAAAACCAAATGCTCCTTTGGCATGTCGTCAATTAAGTTTCTGGGTGATCAGATCTCCCAGCAGGGCGTGCGACCAGACTCGGACAAAGTCAAGGCCATCAACACAATGAAGACCCCAGAGGACAAGAAGGCGGTCCTCCGCTTCCTGGGGATGGTAGATTTTTTGGGGAAGTTCATTCCCAACCTCACACACCACGGCCCTCAGGCACCTGGTGAAGAAGTCCACCACTTTCCAGTGGCTACCTGCACATCGAGCAGAGTGGCTTGAGTTGAAAGCGAAGCTAACCACCGTTCTAGCTTTTTTTGACCCAGCGAGGGAGACTAAAATCTCCGCAGACGCCAGCCAGGTCGGCATTGGGGCGGTACTCCTCAAGAAGGATGACACCTCGTCCTGGGCTCCAGTGGCCTACGCGTCAAGGGCCATGACCCCCACTGAGCAACGATATGCTCAAATAGAGAAAGAATGCCTGGGCCTGCTCACTGGCATCGTGAAATTCCACGATTATGTCTATGGTCTCCCGACCTTTCCAGTAGAGACGGACCACAGACCCCTAGTGCACATTATACACAAGGACTTAAATGACATGACACCCAGGCTCCAGCGCATTCTCCTTCGACTCCGCAGGTATGATTTTGAACTGGTTTACACACCTGGAAAGGAGCTAATCATCGCGGATGCCCTGTCGCGTGCCATCACCTCACCATGTGAGCAGGTAGACTTCATACACGACATTGAGGCACAGGTGCAACTGTGTGCCAGCACCCTTCCGACATCCGACGAGCGACTCATCATCATTCGAGAAGAGACCGCCAAGGACCCTCTTCTGCAGCGGGTCATACATCACCTCACGAATGGCTGGCAGAAAGGGCAATGCCCCCAACACTATAATGTAAAGGATGACCTAACTGTTGTCAAGGGGATCCTCCTAAAATTGGATCACATCGTCATTCCGCGCAGCCTCCAGAGCTTGGTGCTCACGCAGATACACCTCGGTATTGAGAAGTGCAGGTGCAGGGCTCGGCAGGCTTTCTATTGACCCGGCATCAATGAGGATATATCAAACATGGTCCTCGATTGCGCGACCAGCCAGCTCAGCCCAAAGAAACGCTCCAGAAGCACGAGATCGTGACCTCTTCATGGTCTAAGGTCGGAGTTTACCTTTTTCACGCCAACGGGCGTGACTACGTCCTGATAATTGATTACTTCTCCAGTTACCCCGAGGTAGTTAAACTGTCTGACCTAACATCCAGGACTGTCATAAAGGCCTGCAAGGAGGCATTTGCCAGGCATGGAACCCCGCTCAGGGTTATGAGCGACAACGGTCCCTGTTTCTATAGTCAAGAACGGTCCAACTTCGCAAAGCAATACCACTTCCAGCACATCACCTCGAGCCCGCATTACCCGTAATCTAATGGGAAGGTCGACTGCAGGCGCCGACAGGTCTGGCCCGGCATTCAATTGCTAATATGTTGCAATTGTTCCCGGGGATAGCCGATTAAACTGCAGATGTCTGTGTTGATGTGTCTTAGGTATCGATCTGGGCCGACTTCCCCAGATCCGAATACGCTATTCTGTCTGCAGCTGTCCGTTTGTGTCCTGTTGGCTGCTTTTCCCATCAGCCTTTTCGGTTAGCCATTTTAAATCGGGTTTTGGCCAAATTAATAGGGAATCAGCCATTTTAGGTGGCTACAGACCCTCCTTGTGATCCTAACGCGAAGCGTGAAGGATCACATAAATGTTGTCCTTTCCGTTCCCTAACCGGGGGGGGGGGACACCTCCTACATGGCCACTACTCTGACCCTAGCTATGCACAAACATTTACCTAAACAATTCGTGAGGGCGCTATGTCAGGCAGGGGCATGCATCTACAAAATAAAAAAATTTACCTAAATACACTCATCAAGCATTGCATCATCCTATCTCTCTAAAACATACAATAACAATCATAACATTCCATATACTCTTTCCTGGCTTGGCAGTCAAGCTCAGGATCATACATTTTCTGTTGATGGGGTTTTGTACATTTTTTATTGACAGAAAAACGCAAGTGCATGTTTTTATTATTATGGTTTTATATGTCGCGGGGGTCTGGGGTCTGGTCATACCCGAATATAGGGGATTGGATCCGATATACCGGGGTTCGAGCGCGGTTGGCTCTCCTTCGCCATTTGCAGAGGCGCATATTCTGCACTGCACAGCAGAGTATTGCCAACGCTAATAGTGGTTCAATGACGTAAGACAGGGAGTACCAAGTTATGAACTTGGCACACCAGTATAATGCAGCGTGGCTGGTGACTGGGCCCTCGGTACTGTGGGGCAGTGAAACATGAATGGCAGGGGGGTTTGGAGTAATGGGGTCCGCGTTCCCGCGCAACCAAACGTTCAGTATGAAAATTTTGATCACGATGAAAGAAGTCCTCATGGCTGTCCTCTTTCTTTTCTTTCTTTGTGTTCTGTTTTCCTCCGGTCCTGGAGCTTCTGGAGTTCTGTAAAACAAGCATAGTATCTGTAACTACCTTGGTGTAATATCCGGTATGTTAGTGTGTCTGTCCTTCTTGGGGCCAATTAAACCCGTATAATTGGTCACTATATGTGACTCCCCCATTTTCTTTTTCAAAACAAATGTTAGGACACGGCACACTTCCCAATGGTGAACCAGTGCTAAGTTTATCATCCAAATGTTCCTGGATGTAAATAGCATGAGGCAGCAACCCAAGGGTTGCCTAAATAAATAAAACTGTTTTGAAAGGAAAAGGTCGAATGAGGTGCGTATGGGCCGCGACGGGTAAGATTTGGATGGAGTCCCCGGGTAGGACGGCTACCAATACTGTATGTCCCCTACCCGAGCATGTTTGACCAGCGGGGGGTTCCCAGGCAGGGCAACCGACAAGAACGGGCAAAAATGTAGTCATCATGATGGGGTTGCTGCTGTGATTCTACCGTCAAATCAGATCGGGCATCTGGCCTTGAAACAGTACCAGGTGAGAAGCTAGTGCTGTGCTTCTACCCTCGAATGAGAACGGGCGTCCGGTCTGCTGTCCAGGTATCTGCAGATAAACTAGTTCCGTTGAACAAGCGTCTGGTCTGCTGACCAGGTATCTGTGGACAAGTTGGTACCGCTGAACAAGCATCTGGCCGCGGTGGGGGTGTTGGAAAGAGCTAAAAAGTTTCAGGTGAATGGGTGTGTGGCGGTGAGAAAATTCTCCTGTTGGACGAACAACATTTAAACAAACCTACAAACAATGCAAAACATCCTGCAGGTTCCATCAGGAAGGACAACACTTTTCCCCAAGTGTCTCCTTTAAATCATCATGTGGACACCTCAGTTCTCTGTTGCGAACAGGGTTACAAAGGGGTTGGCGGATTGGGGGTCTGACTTGGGGTCGTCCCCTTCTCCCGGGTGCCAAATTCTGGAGTGAATTAATGTTGACAGGGCTGCGTGGTGTGAGTTGGGGTTACTTTCGTCGTTGCGGACGAGTCTGTAGGAGTTGTTGCGGTTCCAATGGCGTCCGTCGAGTTGTGTGGGGACAAAGTCGGGGTCGTCCGCGTGATTCGGTGGTCGGTGGTGTGGTTTGTTTCAGTGATGAGGAAGGGGTCCCTGGAGTCGGACTCGGAGTCGCTGGGTGTGGGACCAGGATGGTAGGGAGGTGTGCTGTGGTTGTCGTCAGAGTCACAGTCGCTGTCTCTGCTGCTGCTGTCTGTGGGCGTTCCGGGGCGGAGTGTAAAGTTTGTGGGTGGAATCGGGGGCGAGTCCGTGTCTGGGCTGGACGTGGAGGGGGTTGGTGTGGTCACGTTGGCTGTGGGCGGGGTTTGGTCTGCTGCGTCAAGCATGACGTGGTGGGCGTGGTTTGACTGTGCTCCATAAGCCTTTAGCTGGTTTATGTGAAAATGTTAGGACATTTTGGTCTTACGGCTGAAAGGGTGCGGTCTGTTGTCGCTACCTCTATTGCGTAAGGGGAAAGCGGGTCTGGAACTTGTAGTGCGGGGGCAGCTATGAGCCCTGTTTTAATGATTCCACAGCATCCGTATGCTGCGGAAGCACTCCCAGGGGGCTCCTTTCTTTAGGAGGTCTGAGAGGGGTGCTGCCTTGCTGGCGAAACCGTCAATGTGGTTTCGGCAGTAGCCAACCAGTCCTAAAAATGACAGGAGGGCTGAAACGTTTTGGGGAAGGGGCAATTTAGCGATCAAGTCAATTCTTTTGTGCTCGATCTCGCGTTTGCCGTGTGTGATGATAGCACCCAAATATATCACCTTTTCTTCCAATATCTGGGCCTTTTTGGGGTTGACTTTACAGCCAAAGGAATGTAGTAATTCCAGGAGTTCGGACAGAAGCTCAATGTGCTCTTCCTTTGTGTCTGTCTGCAGTAGTAGATCGTCTACATACTGTACCAGACATTCGGGGCGAGAAAATTTCGCTAGTCCATTTGCCAGCTGTCGGTGGAAAATGGAGGGGGAGTTGTGGAAGCCTTGTGGCAGGCATGTCCACGTGTATTGCTGCGCTCGGAAAGTGAAGGCAAATTTGTACTGGCAAGCCTTTGCCAATGGAATGGACAAGAATCCATTACTGACGTCCATAACCGTGAAATATCGGGCATGGAGTCCCTGTTTGAGCATGGTCTCGGGACTTGTTGCAACGGTGGGGGCTGCTACGGGGGTGACTTTACTGAGCTCCCGATAATCAATGGTCAAGCGCCATGATCCGTCGGGCTTTCTTACTGGCCAAATCGGGGTATTATTAGTTGAGGCTACCGATCTTAGGACGCCCTGCTCTAATAAACTTTCTATAACCTTTAGGATTTCTCCCTCTGCTTCTAGGGGTAATCCGTACTGCTTTTGGGGTCTAGGGTCCAGTCCTGTTATTTGTACGGAACCGGTCATCCGGCCACAGTCGTGTTTGTGGGTCGCGATTGATACCCTGTTATTTTGCAGGACTGCCCTAACCTGTCGGTCCGTGCTGAGTGTGGTGGGGTTGAACCAGAACTCGCCTACTGCGCTAATTTTGTTCATATAATCCCCTATATTGAGCGTTGTGGGGGCTCTAGCGGATTTCGCCATCTTCCAGACACGCTGGTTGACTGGATCGAAAGAGAGGTGGTGGGAATTCATGAAGTCGATCCCCAAAATGTGCTCTGCTGTTGGGGGCAGGTCGACTAACACTACGGGGTGTTTTGTATTAATGGTTCCGATTTGGATGGGTACAGTGGTTGTGATGTGTCCCTGCTGTGAGTGGCCTGTGAAGCCGCTGAGGGTGATAGTGCCTGTAGTGGGCCACGTGTCCTTACCAAGGGTGGAGGAATTTAAGGTTGTGCGGTACCCTCCTGTGTCCCAGAGATGCTCGATCGGCTGTCCCCTAACCTTTGCTGCGACTACGGGTCGTCCTGACCTATCCCAAAGGGTACCGCAGACCCAACTGGGGGAGCCTGTACACCGTCAGTCCGTTCCGGTCAAGTCTGTCTGATCGGACTGGGCGCTAACGCTATGTATGGGCTCTGCCTTTTTCTTACTGAGAGTGCCTGTCTGTTGGGCTCTCTGTGTTTTTTTAGGGGCCTTGCATTCTTTGGCAAAATGTCCCAATTGTCCGCAATTGTAGCATTCTTGCGGTTTTGCTGGGGGGCTGCTCTTTCCCTCGTTTACCCAGGCGGGGTTGTGAAGAGTGGTTCTTACTGCCTGCACGTCTGCGGCGGCTTGTTTTTCCTCAGGGGTTCTCACTGCGGGTTTACTGTGAGCCGCTTGTTCCCAAACGCGGGACAATCTTTTGACCACCCACTTCTCATTATGAGCCTCCTCCGAGGGGTCATAATTACTACAGGCATTCTGTCCTGCTTCCGTGGCATGGGAGATAAGGGTGCGGGTCCATTTGGCCATATTGTCTGCGGACAAATGGGCACGGTCTACGTTTCCGAAAACGGCCTCAAAGTGAATCCACAAGCGTCCTGCGAACGCAGTGGGGTGTTCAGACTTTTTCTGTCTGCACTTATTTAGGCCATCTACGGGGTCGCCCCGGTTATACCCGATCGCATCCAGGATCGCGGGATGCATTTCTGCAAGTGTGCCTCCTCCTACGTTCTGTGGGTCGGGAAGGGCTGCTGCGACCGATGGGTCTAAGCTGAGGACCGTGAGCTTTACCTGCTCTTTCTCATCCAGGCCGTACAAGGTCGCCTAGTGTTTGACGGTGGCGAAGAAATGGTGTGGGTCTGAAGCGGGGAGGAACGGTGTTATTTTAGCACACGCGTCGCGTAATTGGGTCACTGTGAGGGGGGTGGAATATAAGATTTCCGCCTCGTCTGCTGTGGCGGTGCGGTGGGTTGTTACAGGGTTCATAGGAGCCTGTATTACCTGCTGTGTGGGGGGTGGGGGTGCTTTCCTCCTTTGGGGCTTTCCCTGCGCACATGTTCCCTGAACATATCTCTGCGCTGTCTTTTGCAATTCTTCCCAATCAGGGCCGTCTTCCTGTTCTAAACTTTCCCCAAAGGTGTCTTGTAATCCCTTCTGGACAGAAAGCATTGATTGCAGGTCTCCAATTTGCTTTTGGCACTTCGCACGGTCTAGGGTACTCTGCCTTTGTTCCGTGGTTGCAGCGTGGAGCGCTCTCAAGGCTGCCTTGAGATGACTACATTGCTTCTGTAGCATCTCCACCTGCTTCTCTGTCTCTTTCTTAACGAGGACTGCACGCTGCGTGTCCTGATAAGCCTTCTCATATTGGGATTGAAAACTGCCTAAATGCGCCAGACAAGACTGGTGAACCCGTTTGGCGTCAGCCACCTCTTCGTCCTTGGCTTCTAACTGCCTTTTCAATTCCAGGTTCTCTTTTTCCATCTCGCATACATCGATTTTACTCATTCGATGTAAGCCTTCTATTTCTTTTCGGAGCGTCCTGACGACCTCCTATGTGCCTCGCAATTGTGCCATGCAGGACACGATTGCCATCGGCTTGCACCTTTTGCTAAGCTTTTCTTATGAATTTCACTCATGTTCTCCCACCATGTATGCCCTATACTTCCGGGACCTGAGTCGTCATTATTACAGAAACCACTCCACACGGGCCATCCTTTTCCCTGTAGAAATTTCCAAATTTCTGCTTCCCAAAGGGGACACTGTCCCACTTTAATGCTGCTGATCGGTGCGACTGCAAATTCTTCGGGGTTCATGAGGCGTTGCATTGCCTGCATGGCCACCTCTCTTATCTGCTTGCTACATTCAAATTTGGAACAGGGGGCTAAGGTGGTGTTGTAGATGCGGTTACGGCTTGCGCTAATTTCTGAAAATACAGACTTCCGACAGTTTTGACGCAACAAAAATCTATCAGTTTTACCTTATAACCCTGTTAGTTACGCATGCATACACACACTTCCGAATTGTGAATTATTAACCAGAACCGCTTGAACACTTGTGTTTTCTTTTCTTCCAATTGGATTCTATTCAAATTTCTGGGGTTCTCCCGGAGTGGTTTTCCACTTCTATATCGGGTCCCGGCGGAGTCGCCAATTATGTTGCTCTTTTTAGCCTTAGTTTATTAGCTCTGATTATGTCACCTTTGCTCACGAGTCACCAGGTATCCTTCTGATACCGCCACGTGGTTCAAGCTCGAGTTATGATTAATAAGTCAGCACACCGCTTAGTAAGATTGAAATCAACGGTCATTTATTATGGACAGCAATCAATACTTACACAATAATCCTACTATCTATATCAAAACCTACCACTACTGGCCAATACTTAACTTTAGGAGATGGCCCACGAGGTCAGGGAAACGAATGGTTTATCGAATTGGATCTGGCCTGCGGGATTCAAAAGGCTGATACGGGTCGATGGCTAGGAATCTCTATCGGGTAGCGATCGCTGGAGTCAAACTTACAGTTTCTGGTCGATGTTCTTGCGAAGGTTGCGAGCAGGAGAAGAAGGGAGAGAGAGTGATCTGAACTCGGCCCCTCACTTTATAGGGCCCAGGGGCTTCCCGCCTCTCGGGGCGGCCCTTGACCCTGAGTCCCAAGTGATTGGACTTGTTCCCAATCACTGGGTTCGATATGCTCCAATAATGGGGCGATTCCTCGATCGGGGGGTGGTTGTTCACCTGTCTTTGTTTCGGCCACTGTAGGTGCGGAGAGGTCTGGCCTGGCATTCAATTGCTAATATGTTGCAATTGTTCCCGGGGATAGCCGATTAAACTGCAGATGTCTGTGTTGATGTGCTGCTAATAGTCTTAGGTATCGATCTGGGCCGACTTCCCCAGATCCGAATACGCTATTCTGTCTGCAGCTGTCCGTTTATGTCCAGTTGGCTGCTTTTCCCATCAGCCTTTTCGGTTAGCCATTTTAAATCGGGTTTTGGCCAAATTAATAGGGAATCAACCATTTTAGGTGGCTACAATACTGTTATGTTTCTGCATGCTAGACACCTTACATGTACATATCCATTCATTCACCAATTGCTGTATATAGTTACTTTTGTAAATATGTCGTATATGCTCTAAGCAGCCGACAAATTTTTTAAAAGGGGGGGATGTCATAATATGCACCCATGCACATCATGAGGTAAAAGCAGGCAGTGACAGACACCCAGGTGCGCCATTCAACATACAGAACAGAATACGACCAATCACCAGACAAAACACCAGAGGGGGGCTTCCAACTATAAAACACACGAGGCATCAGCACTCTGCCTCTTTCCACTGGTGACAACTGTAGTGACAGTCAGGGTGTACAAATCATTCAACACCTTCTACACGTGGATGAGAGCTAGCCTGGTCTAGATAGTTAATGTTAGTTTACTTAGATTAGTAGAGAGTCAACCCACAGGCAGCTGTGTACTTCGTTACAGAAGTTCAATAAATCTTATTGAGCCAATGCCTATGCTTGGTGTATGCTTGATCATTTAACGGCATCGTGTTGCAGTCCGTGTTACCCCAGGGTGACTAACACGACACCTAGGTATCCAAGTGGCGCGGGATTGGGACCGGCTACATAAATTGACCTTGGCCCGGTTGGTAGATCAGATGAAAGATGATTTCCGGAGACGGGATGCGCTCCCGTTGTCTGTAGTTGGTAGAGTCCAAACGGTAAAAATGACGGTCCTCCTGAGATTCTTGTTTGTATTTCAATGTCTCCCCATCTTCATTCCGCGGTCCTTTTTTAAGCGGGTCAATAAAGTTATAGCGGGCTTCGTATGGGGGTGGCAAGTCCCCGCGAGTGAGGAGGGTAATGCTGGAGCGGAGTCGGGGAGAGGGAGGGCTGGCGCTGCCGAACTTTAGCAATTATTACTGGGTGGCTAACATAGCCACTGGGGGGAGGGGGTTGAGAGTCTGGGGGCAATGGAGGAGACATGTGGGAGCAGGGTCTGGTCCCCAATTTGCGATAATCACCGGTTTGCCCCGGAGAGGATGGATGGGGGTTCTGGATATGGCGGAGAGCGGGGATTGAGAGGATGGGGGACTTGTTTACAGAGGGGAGCTTTCCGAGTATGAGGGCGCTGGAGGAGTAGTTTGCATTGGCGGGAGGAAACAAATTTTGATATCTGCAGGTGCGGAACTTTCTGCATAGACAGGCACCGACCTTCCCACTCCTGCCGCTAAGGGGGATTCAGGACAGGGTAGTTTCCAGAGGATGGATAGGAGAGGGGAGCATTTCTGACATTTATAAGGAGCTTATGGGATCAGAGGAGATGCAGACCGAGGAGCTGAAGCGAAAGTGGGAGGAGGGGCTGGGCGGAGAGACGGAGGAGGGCCTTTGGATGGACGCGTTGAATAGAGTCTACGCGACCGCAACTTGTGCCAGACTCAGCCTGATTCAATTCAAGGTGGTTTAGCGGGCTCACATGACAGTGGCCCGGATGAGTAGATTCTTTGGGGTGGAGGATTGGTGCGGAAAATGTGCGGGAGGACCAGCGAACCATGTTCACATGTTTTGGGCATGTCCAGTACTGAGGTGATTGTGGCAGGGGTTTGCGTACGTCATGTCCACGGTATTAAAAACAAGGGTGGCATTGAGTCCAGTGGTGGCGATATTCGGGGTGTCGCAGGATCTAGAAATCCAGGAGGAGAAAGAGGCAGACGTTCTGCCCTTTGCTTCCCTGGTAGCCCTGAGACGGATATTACTAGCATGGAGGGATTAAAGGCTTCCGAAGTCAGAGACCTGGCTATTGGACATGGCTACCGTTGTCTGCCTGGAGAAAATTAAGTTCGCCTTGAGAGGGTCGCTGTCAGGGTTCGCCCGGAGGTGGCAACCGTTCATCGACTTTTTCGCAGAGAATTAATCGTCAGGAGAAGGGAGGGCGGTTAGGTTAGCGTAGATTAGGGGCTTAATTAATGGTGGGACCTGTGGGGGAGGGAGGTGGTATTTTCACTATGTTTATATTTTTATGTACATTATTTATATTGCAGCTGTTACAATGCCAAAAAAATACCTCAATAAAATGTTTGTTAAAAAAAAGGGAAGCATGGGGAGTTGGATACAGTGGGGGACGGTTGGTAGGGAATTTGGGTTGGGGAGTTGTTTATGTAAGCCATGTTGGCTGGGTTTTGTTGTTTGTTTCATGTGTGGTTGCTCATTCTGTTGAAATTTATCATATACAGGGCAGCACAATGGCGCAGTGGTCGCCCTGCAGTCTCACAGCGCTGAGGTCCCAGGTTCGATTCTGGCTCTGGATTACTGTCCGTGTGGAGTTTGCACATTCTCCCCGTGTTTGTGTGGGCTTCGCCCCCACAGCCCAAAGATGTGCAAGGTAGGTGGATTGAACACGCTGAATTACCCCTTAATTGGAAAATGAATTGGGTACTCTAAATTTTAATTTAAAAAAATTATCATATACAAGCCTGAATAAAATATTTTTCAAGAGTCCATGTTTTTGTGCACGGTGCAAGTAAAAAGTGGTTTCAGCTTTGCATCAATGCTAGATTTATACAGCCTGGTATGAAGGGTCAGACTAACTCTGAAGGCAATTGAATTTAGACTCGTCTCTCCCAAACAAGGACATTTATTTGACTACGTTCAGGTGTCAGTTTGGGTTCCACGACTCCAGATTCAGCATGTACACTTGAAGTGCAGCTGCAATTGTAAGCTGCATCCGAAGACGCAAATAAAGTGAATCATGTCAGTTTCCAAATGCTATAGTAGATTGATTACGTTACTGATATCCTCAAACCCTAGGATTACAGACTGCTTGCCTTGCACATGGATACCACTGTTCGCAAGCCTAATCAATACCTTCACTGTCCAGAGGGTGCTCAATGGACACAAAAAGTGCTTTTTACATTGGCTTTTGATTGGTTCAAATTGTAAGAGAGCAGGTCTATTCACACTTGCATTGCTAAAATCAGCTCTCTTATCCCAACAGCAGAATGGTGGATTCATTTCCTGTGCACATGAATCCCCAGTGGCCACACAGAGGCAAAATACTGCATTTGCTGGAAATCTGAAATAAAAACAAAAGCTGCTGGAATAAGAGAGCTGATTTTAGCAGAGCTGATTTACTCAGCAGGTCAGGCAGCATCTCTGGAAAAAGAGTAAGAGGACCAAGTTTTTTGCGGCGCCCAGATGTTTCTCCGCATCTCTTGCCGAATCTTCTGAGCCCGGCTTCTCCGGAAATGCGGAGTGCAGTATCCCTCGCGAGTTGCATCACAGTGCTGTAGTGTCAGGGGGAAGACAAAAACAGGACCCACCTGTATAACATATCTGCCGCATGGTAAGTTTAAATGTCCAGTGTGAATGCTCTTGAATGGGTGAATGGATGAATGGGTGAGTAGTAAATGAGTGAACGAGTAAAGTGGTAGTTGAGTGAGTAAGTGGTGAGGTGGCAGGTGGGTAGGGTGATACTTGGGTAGGGCTGGGTGGGTAGAAGTAGGTGGGTGAGGTGGTAAGTGGGTGGGATGGCAGACAGGTAGAGTAGGAGGTGTTGTGGCAGGGAAGGTAGTTGGGTCAGCCTGGGAGGAGGTCGAGCGTTTGGGAGTACAGTTCTGTCTGGTCGTGTCAGGGGGTAGTCAGTGGGTCAGAGAGTAGTTGTGGTGTTGAAGGAGCAGTCAGCTAAGTCCCACAGATCTGTCTGAAGTCTCCAATTCTAACTCCGAGTTGGAGACATTTGGCGGGTCCCGGAGAGCAAGGGAATTGCCGATCGGAAATTCAAACTTCCATGTACAAAGGGCCTGGGTTCATACAGTGGGCCAAACAGCTGGCTTGTAATGCAGAACAAGGTCAGCAGCGCGGGTTCAATTCCCATACCGGCCTCTCCGAACAGGCGCCGGAATGTGGTGACTAGGGGCTTTTCACAGTAACTTCATTGAAGCCGACATGTGACAATAAGCGATTATTATTATTATTATTACATGTCGGGACGTCTGTGGCGTCCTGACGTGCATTTTTGATCAAACATCTAGTTCCCGACAATTCAGAGACCGGAAGACCTGCGTCCATGAAATGTCACCTCGATCTGAAACAGCTAACTCTGTTTCTCTCCACAGATGCTGCCGGAGCATTTCCAGCATTTATTTTGTTTTTATTTCATGATGCCCATGATTGACATATGGCATCTTCTTCCTCAACCATTGTGGTTTTTGAATGCAATAATGAACTGTAAGGGCGATGGAGAAATTTAGGTTACAGCATGCAATTAGGTTACTTTTATTGTAAAACTCAAAGAGTTGGTTACAACCAGACCCAGTTTAACGCATTCCATCATTCAGCAAACCATTGGTGTCTTCAAAACGCTAATTTCAGTATCTTGGGAGGAGGTTATATGATACCAGTCAATTAATGGAGGCAGAATGATAATTCTGCTGTATGGTAGTCATTGTGAAGGAGTTTCAATTTGATTAAAGAATGTCTTAAACGCATGGAGCATGAAGGGCATGCTGACCAAAAGATGAGTAGAATTCAGGACTACAGTTGCCACCCATTTTAGTTATGGCAATCTGCCCAATATCCTGTGTACACATACCAAGCCTGCATTTACAGGAGGTTTTACACAGGCGTGCATACAATGATTATTGACTGTAACAAATTATCTGCTATTGGTTTTAAGTTTAATTTTGTTCCGGTTGCGGCGATGTGGAGCTAAGCCGCACATTTCGGCGGCTCCCGCTAGAACGGACTTTTGGGCTCTCCGGAGGAGCCCCAACGGAAATTTTTTGACCGATTCCCGTGTGGGAAGGTGAGAGCAAGGTCCCCCTTCCGTCGTGTATGGAGGGGACCAGAAGTGGAGCGGGGGAAAAAGTGGCTTTGGAGCAGCGGCAGAAACGAGGGGGAAAAACAAGATGGCGGAGGGCTGAGATCGAGCAGCATGGGGGCCGGACCAGCATGAGTTTCTCAGGCTCTGCGTGGAGGAGCTTAAAAAGGAGGTGCTGGCGCCAATGCTGATGGCGATCGAGGGGCTGAAGGAGACCTAGAAGGCCCAGGAGGTAGAGCTCCGAGAGGTGAGGGACAAAACCAACGAGAACGAGGACGAGATCCTGGGCCTGGTGGTGAAGATGGAGACGCACGAGGCACTGCACAAGAGGTGGGCCGAGAGATTCGAGGTCCTGGAGAACAGGTCGAGGAGGAAGAATCTCCGGATTCTGGGTCTCCCCGAAGGAGTGGAGGGGGCTGATGCTGGGGCGTATGTGAGCACGATGCTCCATTCGCTGATGGGTGCGGAAGCCTCTCCGAGCCCCCTGGAGCTAGAAGGGGCTCACCGGGTCCTGGCGAGGAGACCAAGGCCGGCGAGCCGCCAAGGGCGATAGTGGCAAGGTTCCATCATTTCGCGGACAGAGAGAGTGTCCTGAGATGGGCCAAGAAAGAGCGGAGCAGTAGATGGGAGAATGCGGTGGTCCGAGTCTACCAGGACTGGAGCGCGGAGGTGGCAAAGAGGAGAGCTGGCTTCAACCGGGCCAAGGCGGTGCTGCATAGAAAGAGGGTGAGATTCGGAATGCTGCAGCCAGCGCGTCTGTGGGTCACATATCAGGATCGACACCACTATTTTGAAATGCCAGAAGAGGCTTGGACCTTTATCCAAACGGAAAGATTGGACTCAAACTGAGGGTCTGTGGTTGTGGGGGAGATTGCGACTGTATACAGGGTTGTAGATATGGGTAAAGAATGTTTCACGGGTGCGACGATGGATGGGGATAGGGGAAGAGTTTTGATGGGGAGACTGTGAGGAATGTGGGCGCCGGTGCTGGAGGGAGGTGGGACCCGGGGATGGGGGAATTGGGATAAGGCCGCAACAGGAGCTGCGCCACAGGGAGCGGGGCTGGCTCAGGAAAGCGCGGGCTTTTCCCGCGTTAGGAAAGGGCGGGGGGGGATGGCAGAGCGCAAGGAGGAGGAGGGATTTCCACATGGGGGGGTCAACGGGAAGGCGGGGTCAGCAGGAGTCAGCTGACTTACGGAAGTATTATGGGGGGAGCAAAAGAGCTAGATCTGGATCTAGCGGGGGGGGGAGGGGGGAGGGGGGGAAATAGGGTTGCTGCTGCATTGGCCGAGGGGGAACTGAAAACGGAAGAGGTGGTCGGGGCGGGGGTTCCCCGTCTGGGTGACTGGAGGGTGCAGGAGGCGCGGGCATGGGACTGGCCTAAAATAGGAAATGGCTAGTTGGCAGGGGTGGGGGGTGGTGGGAAGCCCCCCCAATCCGGCTGATCACGTGGAATGTGAGGGGCCTAAATGGGCCGGTTAAGAGGGCCCAAGTGTTCGTGCACTTAAAGGGACTGAAGGCAGACGTGGTCATGCTTCAGGAGACACATCTGAAGGTGGCAGATCAGGTCAGGTTAAGAAAGGGATGGGTAGGACAGGTATTCCATTCGGGGCTGGATGCGAAGAATAGAGGGGTGGCAATACTGGTGGGGAAGCGGGTGTCGTTTGAGGCCAAGAACATAGTAGCGGACAATGAAGGTCGATACATGATGGTGAGCGGTAGGTTGCAGGGGACGTGGGTGGTACTGGTATTGGTAAATGTATACGCCCCGAACAGGGATGATGCTGGATTCATGAAGTGTATGTTGGGGCGTATTCCGGACCTGGAGGTAGGAAGCTTGATAATGGGTGGGGATTTCAACACGGTGTTGGACCCAGCACTGGATCGCTCCAGATCTAGGACCGGAAAGAGGCTGGCTGCGGCCAAGGTGCTTAGGGGGTTTATGGACCAGATGGGGGGAGTGGATCCCTGGAGATTTGCCAGGCCTTTGGCCAGAGAATTTTCTTTTTTCTCCCACGTACACAAAGACTACTCCCGGATAGATTTTTTGTACTGGGCAGGGCATTGATCCCGAAAGTGGAGGGAACGGAGTATTTGGCCATAGCCATTTCAGACCACACCCCGCCCCGGGTGGAACTAGAGTTGGGACAGGAGAGGGACCAACGCCCGCTGTGGCGGTTGGATGTGAGACTGCTGGCAGACGAGGGAGTGTGCGGGAGGGTGCGGAGGTGCATTGAAAGGTATTTGGAGGCCAACGACAATGGGGAGGTGCAGGTGGGGGTAGTGTGGGAGGTGCTGAAGGTGGTGGTCAGGGGAGAGTTAATCTCCATCAGGACTCATAGGGAGAAGAGAGAGGGCAGGGAAAGGGAGAGGTTAGTGGGGGAGATTTTAAGAGTGGACAGGAGATATGCAGAGGCCCCTGAAGAGGGACTACTCAGGGAGAGGGGAAGTCTCCAGACAGAGATCAACCTGTTGACCACAGGGAAGGCAGAGGCACAGTGGAGGAAGGCACAGGGGGCGACGTATGAGTATGGGGAGAAGGCGAGCCGGATGCTGGCACATCAGCTCCGTAAGAGGATGGCAGCGAGGGAGATAGGTGGCGTCAAGGATGGAAGGGGAACTACGGTGCGGAGTGCGTGGAAATTAAATGAGGCATTCAAGGCCTTCTATGAGGAGCTCTACAGATCCCAGCCCCCAGCGGGAGAAGAGGGGATGCGACGATTCTTGGACCAACTGAGGTTCCCGAGGGTGGAGGAGCAGGAGGTGGCTGGTTTGGGGACGTCAATTGGGTTGGAGGAGCTGATTAGAGGACTGGGGAGCATGCAGGCAGGGAAGGCCCCGGGACCGGATGGGTTCCCGGTTGAGTTCTATAGGAAGTACGTAGGCCTGTTAGCCCCGTTGCTGGTGAGGACTTTCAATCAGACATTGCCCTGACAATGTCGGAGGCAATGATCTCTTTGATCCTGAAGCGGGATAAGGACCCACTGCAATGTGGGTCATACAGGCCGATCTCGCTCCTCAACGTGGATGCTAAGTTGCTGGCAAAAGTGCTGGCTACGAGGATCGAGGAATGTGTCCCGGGGGTGATTCACGAGGACCAGACGGGATTTGTAAAGGGCAGGCAGCTAAACAGCAATGTGCGGAGGCTCCTAAACGTGATTATGATGCCATCGGTGGAGGGAGAGGCGGAGATAGTGGCAGCTATGGACGCGGAGAAGGCCTTTGACCGAGTAGAGTGGGAATATCTCTGGGAAGTGTTGCGGAGGTTTGGGTTCGGGGCAGGGTTTATTAGCTGGGTTAGGCTCCTATATAGAGCCCTAGTGGCGAGTGTGGTTACGAATCGGCGGAGTTCGGAGTATTTTCGGCTGTATCGAGGGACGAGGCAGGGGTGCCCCCTGTCGCCCCTGTTGTTTGCATTAGCTATTGAACCTTTGGCCATGGCATTAAGGGAGTCCAGGAAATGGAGCGGGGTGGTCCGAGGGGGAGAGGAACATCGAGTATCGCTGTATGCAAATGACCTGTTGCTGTATGTGGCGGATCCAGTGGAGGGGATGGCGGAGGTCATGCGGATTCTAAGGGAGTTTGGGGACTTTTCGGGCTATAAGCTCAATGTAGGGAAAAGTGAGCTCTTCGTGATGCATCCAGGGGACCAGGGAAGAGGGATAGATGACCTACCGTCGAGGAGGGCGGAAAGGAGCTTTCGGTTCGTGGGGATCCAGGTAGCTAGGAGCTGGGGGGCCCCGCACAAACTTAATTTGACGCGGCTGGTGGAGCAGATGGAGGAGGACTTCAAACGATGGGACATGTTGCCATTCTCGCTAGCAGGCAGAGTACAGTCGATTAAAATGGTGGTCCTCCCGAGGTTTCTTTTTGTATTCCAGTGCCTTCCAATTGTGATCACCAAGGCCTTTTTTAAGAGGGTAGGCAGTAGCGTTATGGGTTTCGTGTGGGCGAATAAGACCCTGAGGGTAAGGAGGGGGTTTCTGGAGCGTAGTAGAGATAGAGGAGGGCTGGCGTTGCCGAATCTGGGTGGCTACTACTGGGCAGCCAATGTGGCGATGATCCGTAAGTGGGTGATGGAGGGAGAGGGGACGGCGTGGAAGAGATTGGAGATGGCGTCCTGCAAAGGAACGAGCCTGGGGGCGCTGGTGACGGCACCGCTGCCGCTCTCGCCGACAAGGTACACCACGAGTCCGGTGGTGGCGGCAACGCTAAAGATCTGGGGCCAGTGGAGACGACACAGGGGTGCGATGGGAGCCTCGGTGTGGTCCCCGATCAGGGGTAATCATCGGTTTGTCCCAGGAAGGATGGACGGGGGGTTTCAGAGCTGGCATCGGGCAGGGATTAGAAGAATGGGGGACCTGTTCATTGATGGGATGTTTGCGAGCCTAGGGGTGCTGGAGGAGAAGTTTTGGCTACCCCCGGGAAACGCGTTCAGGTACATGCAAGTGAGGGCGTTTGTGAGGCGACAGGTGAGGGAATTTCCGTTGCTCCTGGCACAGGGGATTCAAGAGAGGGTGATTTCGGGTGTATGGGTCGGAGAGGGCAAGGTGTCGGCGATATACCAGGAGATGAAAGAAGATGGGGAGGCTTTGGTAGAGGAGCTGAAGGGTAAATGGGAGGATGGGCTGGGGGAGGAGATTGAAGAGGGTCTGTGGGCTGATGCCCTGAGTCGGGTTAATTCTTCTTCCTCATGTGCCAGGCTTAGCCTGATACAGTTTAAGGTTATTCACAGAGCGCATATGATGGGGGCGAGGCTGACTGGGTCCTTTGGGGTGGAGGACAGATGTGGGAGGTGCTCAGGAAGCCCGGCGAACCATGCCCATATGTTCTGGTCGTGCCCGGCACTGGATGGGTTCTGGAGGGGTGTTGCGAGAACTATATCTAAGGTGGTGAAAGTCCAGGTCAAGCCAAGTTGGGGGCTAGCACTATTTGGAGTGACGGACGAGCCGGGAGTGCAGGAGGCGAAAGAGGCCGGCATTCTGGCCTTTTCGTCCCTGGTAGCCCGGCGAAGGATTTTGTTAATGTGGAAAGATGCGAAGCCCCCCAGTGTGGAAGCCTGGATAAATGACATGGCAGGGTTTATCAAGTTGGAGAGGATACAGTTTGCCTTGAGAGGGTCTGTGCAAGGGTTCTCCAGGCGGTGGCAACTGTTCCTAGGCTATCTCGCGGAGCGTTAGATGAAGTTCAGTCAGCAGCAGCAACCCAGGGGGGGGGCATCTCTTTCGGTGGGGGGGGAAGAAGGGTGGACGGGGAAGGGGGGTTTTCCTGGGGGCACTTGAGCAAGAAAATACATAAATGTTCAGGAAAGTTGATATGTGCGGGAGGAATCCAATGTACAAAGTTCTGTATTATGTTGATTTGATATGTTTATGGCTTGCTATGCGACTTTTCTTTTCTTTTTGTTACGGGGGGTGGGGGGTTTGTATGGTTGAAAGTTTTGTTGAAAAATTCTTAATAAACATTTTTTTTTAAAGTTAAATTTTGTTCCTTTTATCCACTGAAGTTGCCGTGAAAAGTGCCTAGTTGCCACATTCCGGCGCCTGTTCGGGTACACAGGGAGAAATCCGAATGTCCAAATTACCCAACAGCACGTATTTCGGGACTTGTGGGAGGGAACTGGAGCACCCGGAGGAAACCCACGCAAACACAGGGAGAACGTGCAGACTCCGCACAGATAGCGACTCAAGCCGGGAATCGAACCTGGGACCGTGGAGCTGTGAGGCAACAGTGCTAACCACTGTGCTACGGTGCCGAGTTAAACTTGCTGTTACTCTAAGTCAGTGTTTTTCAAACTTTTTTGCCCAGGACCAATTTTTACCAAACGGCCATTCTTCGGGACCCACACCAGCCGACCTTCACAACTCATGCTGGCTGACCTTTGTGACCCATACCGGCTGACCTTTGCGACCCATGCCGGCCAACCTTCCCAACCCACCATTTTTACTTACTTTGAATGTGACAGATGAGCCTGCTTGGTCTTCACGATGTCACTTGCTTTGTTATTCAATGTTACATTTCTTTTTAAAAAATAAATTTAAAGTGCCCAATTCATTTTTTTTCCAATTAAGGGGCAATTTAGCGTGGCCAACCTACCTACCCTGCACAACTTTGGGTTGTGGGAGTGAAACCCACGCAAACACGGGGAGAATGTACAAACTCCACACGGACAGTGACCCAAAGCTGGGATCGAACCTGGGACCTTGGCGCCGTGAGGCAGCAATGCTAACCACTGTGCCACCGTGCTGCCCACAATGTTACATTTCTGATAATGACTTCCACTGATGATTCAAGATCTCACTGCGTCTGCTGAAAAAAATAGAGGTTTGTCCTCAAACTCGCCATGTTTAGTCTTCAAATCTCTTTGAAGTTTTGAGGGTTTTAAACTTTCATTTGCCAGTGCTTCCCTGCATATAATACACATGAATTTTGAATCATGATTTGCAGCGGAAGAATTAATAACCCATACTGCAAATAATCATCTTTATACTGCTTTGTTCCTGTTTTCAGCTTCTTCATGGGTTGTTCACCAGAGGCCCAGAGGTTCACACCAGCATTGCTTAAAATCTTAAAAGTCCGTCACGGTCGGCATTTTTAGAAACCGGTCGCGGTCATTAGACGTTCCTCCCACAATCGGGAGCGCTGTGCCCGAGTGTTGCGACCCTCCAGAAACCTGCCCGCGGCCCACTCCCGGGTCGCGACCCTGAGTTTGAAAACCCCTGCCCTAAGTTAATTGTAATATGAACATAGACGTATCAAGATGACTTGCGTATGAATTTGATATATGTGAGGGAGATTTGTGCATCGTCAGCCTCACTCTCGACTCTAATATCCACTTGTATCCAGTGGCAGGACAGAGTCTAGATGGCTGGACATGGAACAGGGTGAAATGGATGACCAGGGCATCTTCATTGTCTTGTCCTGCTCATTGTGCTCCACAACGCATACTGCAAATAATCATCTTTATACTGCTTTGTTCCTGTTTTCAGCTTCTTCTTCATGGGTTGTTCACTAGAGGCCCAGAAGTTCACACCAGCACTGCTGGCAGCTGCAAAAGGAAAGAATCTCTCTCGGGCCCAGAACACGTGACGTTAGCTTATAGGGCACGTAACCTGTACTCGGCCGCTGCTTATGGTGGGAGGACTGATTCTGCCTTCCAGCCTGTTGAACCTATTAGTGGTTTCCTCCACCCTGTCTGCTAGGAACAGACTTCACATGCTCAGATAGACAAGTCCTGTCTCACCAAGGGCTTCGGCCCATTGGCTACCCTGACATGGTCTAGCCCACCCGTTGAGATGGTTTTCCAGGGTGTGGCCGCTGTCACATGGAAACAGCTATTTGGAGCCAATTTGGAGGTGAGAGTTGAGTGTCAGGTGGGGTCCAATGCAGGAAATCTGCATTGAGAAGAGCATGACGAGGATCCCCTGACAAGAGGTAGAAGCCTCATCAGTGATACCCATACTGGAAACGACAAAGATTGTCATTTAGATCAAACAATTGTTTAGTTTTTAAAAAAGCAATCCATAAATTTGCCTGATGCATGTATATTTGCAGCCTTCACCTGTGATTTGGAGTATCTTGAGGCTGAAGGCCAGTTTCGTTCTTGTTTTCAGTATATCATGTCAACATTCCTTGACTTCATGCCAAGTTTTACTAGTTATGGACATGACAATCACTGTGTTGACATCAAAGGCTTGTCTTTTTGTATGAATCTGCTTGCAGGGGTTCACAACTAATTTTAATATCACCATTCTCATTGCTTGCGCCTCTTTTAAAATGATCGGCATTTCAGTGTTGACGGACAGGCTTTGACAAATGATTCTCAGCTGCAGTTAAGAAGTTTCTGATCAGAACATTTGGATTGTCAACCATTTTTATTTCTTAAAACGTGTCAAAGCTCTATTTCCTGCTTAAGATGCTGACCAGAACAGAGCCAAAATTGACCTAGCCATGATTCAGTTGATTAATTTACTAATAAATTAGTAAGTGGATAGCAAAAGGCTGCGTGGAGGAAACCATATCCATGTAGCTTGTATGCCCTGAACAAACAATTCCTCCATTAAAGACTACCAGTAGCTATAAAATTGTTCCTGCAATGACTTTTTAAAAACTTTCTCCAGGTGACAGTAACTATGCTGGAGTACAGTTCCAGGGATACCCCGATTAGCTGTTCTTTATAAGTGATTATTGATATAGATCACAGGATCGAGCTGATAGTTGATTTTTCCCTTGCTGAAGCCAGAAGCAATAAGGCACTAATTAAAACAACTCTGCTGTTACCATACTTAAATTCAGCTCAGCCAGCACTGACCAATGATGAACTTCTCGTTTGCCACTTGGATTTTATGGCAAATATCAGGCAGGCCAACCTCCCCCACCACCCCCCCACCTTCACATGAGGGCCAATGGGACCATAGCTGCATGTAGCAGCAGAGTCGGGTGGTGAAGCTGGCAGCGCTTGTATGTTTTGTGTCTTTATTTACTCACAGTTATGAGCCTGATGTAAGAAATAAAGAGAAATTGAAAGGGTAGTGGGCATTTAAGTTGGCTGTAAACGACTTCCTATTCATAGCATAACCTCCCTCCCCTTTCTGGCCTGAAATCCTGGCTTAGACGCCCAATTGGGTATGGAGTCGTCCTTCGCACCACTAATTGGTTGCCTTCCTACCATCAGGCACTTGATTTGCCGTGTTGAAATGCCAGGTGGAGCAAGCGGACCAATCACTTTCTGTTCTGCCTCCCTCACCTCACCAAAAACTTTTAAATCCAGCCCATAGTGTTGTGTATGATGGTGCAATTTACTCTCTTGGCCACTGGTATAACCAGGTGAACTCAACAGACTGATCAAGACCTTGGATCCAGACCTTCAGTGCACCCTACGTGCTCTCATCCCACGTACTCCCCGCGTTGGAGATCTCTATTGCCTCCCGAAAATACACTAGGCCAACACACCAGGCCGTCCTATCGTATCAGGCAATGGGACCCTGTGTGAGAACCTCTCTGGCTACATCGAGGACATCTTGAAACCCATCGTACAAGGAACGTCCAGCTTCTGTCGCGATACGATGGACTTCTTTTTTTTAACAAATTTTTTCCCAATTAAGGGGCAATTTAGCCTGGTCAATCCACCTACCCTGCACATCTTTGGGTGGAGGCGAAACCCACACAAATATGGGGAGAATGTGCAAACTCCACATGGACAGTGACCCAGAGCCAGGATCGAACCTGGGACCTCGCCCCGTGAGGCAACAGGGCTAACCCACTGCGCCACCGTGCTGCCCCTACACGACGGACTTCTTACAGAAACTCATCACCCATGGACCAGTTGAACCAGGAACATTCCTCGTCACAATGGATGTCTCGGCACTCTACACCAGCATCCCCATGACAATGACATTGCTGCAACAGCCTCAGTACTCAACACCGACAATTGCCAATCTCCAGACGTAATTCTGCAACTCATCCACTTCATTCTGGATCACAACGTCTTCACCTTCGACAACAAGTTTTTCATCCAGATACACGGAAGTCTTGGGGACCAAATTCGCCCCTCAATATGTCAACATCTTCATGCACAAGTTTGAACAAGACCTCCTCACCGCACAGGACCTTTAACCGACGTTATACACCAGATACATTGACATTTTTTTCCTTTGGACCCACGGCGAAGAATCATTGAAATGACTACACAATGACATCAATAAGTTCCATCCCACCATCAGACTCACCATGGACTACTCTCCAGAATCGGTTGAATTCTTGGACACACACATTCCATCAAGGACGGTCACCTCAGCACTTCACTTTACTGCAAGCCCACGGATAACTTCACGATGCTCCACTTCTCCAGCTTCCACCCTAAACACATTAAAGAAGCCATCTCCTATGAAAAGCCCTCCATATACACAGGATTTGCTCAGACGAGGAGGAGCGTAACAGACATCTACAGGCGCTGAAGATGCCCTCGTACGAACGGGACACATCGATCGACAGTTCCAACACACCACAGCATAAAACCGCACTGACCTCCTCAGAAGACAAACACGGGACGCAACCGACAGAGTACCCGTCGTCGTCCAGTACGTCCCCAGAGCAGAGAAACTACGACATCTTCTTCGCAGCCTTCAACACGCCATCGATGAAGACGAACATCTTGCCAAGGTCATTCCCAAACCTCCACTTCAAACAACAGCACAAGCAACCTTCAAACAACAGCGCAAACAGACCATTGTTTGCAACAAACTACCCAGCCTTCAGAACAGTGACCATGACACCACACAACCCTGCCATGGCATCTATGCAAGACATGCCAAATCATCGACATGGGTACCACCATTACACGTGAGAACACCACCCACCAGGTATCTGGTACATACTCGTGCGACTCGGCCAACGTTGTCTACCTCATACGCTGCAGGAAAGGATGTACCGAAACGTGGTTCATTGGCGAGACCATGCAGACGCTGCGACAACAGATGAACGGACATCGCGCGACAATCGCCAGGTACGAATGTTCCCTTCCAGTCGGGGAACACCAGCAGTCAAGGGCATTCAGCCTCTGATTTTCGGGTAAGCGTTCTCTAAAGTGGCCTTCAGGACGCGCGACAACGCAGAATCGGCGAGCAGAAACCTATAGCCATGTTCCGCATACGTGAGTACGGCCTCAACTGGGACCTTGGATTCATGTCGCATTACATTCACCCCCCCCATCATCTGGCCTGGGTTTGCGAAATCCTACCAACTGTCCTGGTTTGAGACAATTCACACCTCTTTAACCTGTGATTATCTCTCTCTTCAGTTGCTCCGTCTGGACCTGTAAATGTCATGTTATTCACCCTGGGGTAACACGGACTGCAACAGGATGCAGTTGGACTGTAAGGCATACACCAAACTTAGGCGTTGGTTCAATACGATTTATTGAACTTCTGTAACAATGCACACAGCTGGCTGTAGGTTGACACACTACTACTCTAAGTGTACTAACTCTAACTAACTAGACCAGACTAGCTCTGATCCACGTGTAGAAGGTGCTGACTGATATATACACCCTGACTGTCACGACAGTTGTCACCAGTGGAAAGAGGCGGAGTGCTGATGCCTCGTGTGTTTTATAGTAGGAAGCCCCCCTCTAGTGTTCTGTCTGGTGATTGGTTGTGTTCTGTCCTGTGTGTTGATTGGCTAACCTGGGTGTCTGTCACTGCCTGTCTTTACCTCATGATGTGCATGGGTGCATATTATGACATCCCCCCCTTTAAAAAAAAATTTGTCCGTTGCTTAGAGCATATACAACACATATACAGATAGGATTATTTACAGCAAATGGCGAGTGAATGCATATGTACATGTAAGGTGTCTAGATTAACATGAAGCTAACATGATACCTGTTGAAAGAGATGTAGCATCTAAAATTCAGTGGATAATCTAAATCACTACTTTTCATGATCATGACCTTAGTAACGACTTATGTGACTATGCTGAGAGTATTGCCATTTAAACAACCTAAAATAATTTTATTTTATAAATTACGAGTACCCAATTATTTTTTTTCCCAATTAAGGGGCAATTTAGCATGGCCAATCCACCTAACCTGTGCATCTTTGGGTTGTGGGGGGTGAAATCCACGCTGACATAGGGAGAATGTGCAAACTCAACTTAGACAGTGACCTGGGGACCCGGTCCTCAGCGCTATAGGCAGCAGTGCTAACCACTACGGCATGTCGCAAAGCGGTTAGCATTGTTGCATCACAGCGCCAGGTTCCTGGCTTCGATTCACACTTGGGACATTGTTTGTGCGGTGCCTGCACGTTCTCCCCGTGTCTGCGTGGGTTTCCTCCGGGTGCTCCGGTTTCCTCCCACAGTCCAAAAACGTGCAGGTTAGGTGGATTGGCCATGATAAATTGCCCTTAGTGACCAAAATGGTTAGGAGGGGTTATTGGGTTACAGGGATAGGGTGGAAGTGAGGGCTTAAGTAGGTCGGTGCAGACTTGATGGGTCGAATGGCCTCCTTCTGCACTGTATGTTCTATGTCAACCTGGTGTTGGGAGACTTCTTACTGTGCTAACCCAATAGATAACATTCGTAAGTATAAGAGAGCCAAGAAAAATGAGATCCCACATATTAGATGTGATCCAATGGCCACGCTGCGCTGGAAAAGCAGCTTGCCGTGGTGCAGCGTGGCTGATAGGAGTCAGGAGACCCTGCTCCAGGGATCTACCTGGGTTGCAACACCTCGCAAGATCCAACGTGATCTCACAAGACGTTGCAAAGTACATCCCACCCATTGTGGGCAGGGTCACTTTTTGGCAAATCTGCCTATTAGAGTCTCACTCTAATGTGCAGATTCCCGAGGTACCTGAGGCTTTGGGATTCATCCGCTTCACTTTGGTGTCCTCGGGCGAGTGCCCTTCAGCACTGGTCCCCACAAATGCGGAGCAGACAGAAAGGCACTCATGGGGGTTTACCAGGGGATTGGAGGCCCCCAGCTGCCTGCCCTTTGGGCAGAGTGGTGGCCTGCGTGGATGTTGGAGGGGCTGTGGACTCTCCCATAGTGCGGTCGGGCTGGGGAGGAGGTCGAGGATCACTTTGGGGGTCTTGGAGATCGGGACGCCACCTGATCTCTCACTTCACAGGAATACTAGCGAGCGGAGCTTCCCACTGTACAAAACGGGGCTACGTGCTGCCTTAGCCACACATTCGCCACTGAGGCCCCTTATACAATGCGAGTCATGTTAAATAGCCACGTGTTTCTCAGCGTTTGGTTGAATCAGGCCCATAATTTATGTGAAGTTTACCAAGCAACACAATCATTTCACTTTTTAGCACCTATAATAATAATAATCTTTTTAATCATAAGTAGGCTTACATTAACACTGCAATGATGTTACTGTGAAAAGCCCCTAGTCGCCATATTCCAGCATATGTTCGGGTACACGGAGGGAGAATTCAGAATGTCCAAATTACCTAACAACTACGTCTTTCAGGACTTGTGGGAGGAAACCAGAGCACCCGTAGGAAACCCCGGCAAACAGAGGGAGAATGTGCAGACTCCACACAGACAGTGACCCAAGGCGGGAATCGAACCTGGGAGCCTGGTGCTGTGAAGCAACCGTGCTACCCACTGAGCTACTGTGCTGCCCTCGTGGATGATCCTGGGCAAATTGGCTACATCATTTGCTAATTTACAATAGTGGCTACACTTTAAAAGTACTTCCTTTCTGTGAAGCACTTTGCGAAGTCCTGAGGTTGTAAAAGGTGCTATATAAAGGTGCAAGACATTGTTCTGAATCATACGCTGAGGGATAGCTCCCTGCACCCTAGTATAAATGTAGGGGACAGGGCAGCACAGTGGCGCAGTGGGTTAGCCCTGCTGCCTCATGGCGCCGAGGTCCCAGGTTCAATCCCAGCTCTGGATCACTGTCCGTGTGGAGTTTGCACATTCTCCCCATGTTTGTGTTGGTTTCGCCCCCACAACCCAAAGATGTGCAGAGTAGGTGGATTGGCCATGCTAAATTGCCCCTTAATTGGAAAAAATTAATTGGGTACTCTAAAAAAATTTAGAAAAAAAAAAGATAAATGTAGCGGGCAAGCCTGCTTGGCCGAGTTGACCCACTTTAATTTTGCAGGCAATGCCCCTTTAATTAGTTAGAGATGGAACTTCTGTCTGTCTCCAGGAGGAAGTCTTGCCTCATCGAGCTGTTGGTTAATCAGAGGCCATCGGTCCTGCACACTGGCACTGCCAGTAGGAGTGGTGGCTACTGCTAGTACTGCAGGTAGTTCAAAGGAGTGAACCCTCGGGTAAATTTGGTATCTTGCTGGGGATAGGTTGGCAGGCTCCAGTGGAGGGAGAGTTGGGGGACAGGTTTGACAGGGCGGAAGGGGAAGAGTGTGAATGAGGGGAGGCAAAGCTGTGGGGGCAAGCCTCTGATTGGCAATGAGGACCTGGCAAGAGCCAGACTCCCATGCAAGTTAAATTTGCCTGGCTGTACGTTGAGTGTCAGCCTCTCCTGCTGCTCATTAAGTCAAACTGGAAACTGTCATGATATTCAAACACACACATCATGATGGACACACTAACAGGCAAATCAGAGTACACAACACCACAACCAATCACAGACAAGAACACCAACCACATAAAAAGCACGAGCACGACACCTGGAAGTCAGTAGGTCTGGGGAGAAGGAAGCATGAAAGAGCTGTTGAAACACCACAAGCAGGGAGCCCCCCACGTGCAGAGTGCAAAGACCAAGTTGTAAATAGTGAGTTTAAATAAACAAGTGTTGTACCATATGCAACTGTGTTGGCTCATCTGTGTGTCAGAACACCCAACACCACATGGTACAGGAGTGGATCGATACCTGCCTACCAACCTGCCATTCTGGACATGGACCACACCGGCAAACCGCAGCCGATGCAAGTCACGGGGAACCTAGGCACCAACTGGAAGCTCTACAGGCAGCGATTTGACCTGTACATCCGTGCCACCGAAAAACAGAATGTCTCGGATGATTCGAAGATTGCAATGCTCCTCTTCTACGCAGGCCCCCACCCAAATGATGTCTTTAATTCACTGGTGTTCGAGGAAGGCGAAAACCAGGCCAAATATGACACGGTCATCCTCAAAATGGACCAGCACTTTCAAACTGAAGTAAACGAAACTTTCGAAAGATACATCTTTCAGCAACGCCTGCAAGGTAAGGAGGAGCTTTTTCAACCCTTTTTGACGCACCTCCGGATTCTAGCGCAGTCCTGCGGTTACGGCACCACCACAGAGTCCATGATCAGGGACCAGATTGTTTTTGGCGTTGCCTCCAGTGGCCTACGCCAGCAGCTTCTTAAAATAAAGAGCCTCACCTTAGCGTCTGCTGTGGAAGCCTGTGTCCTCCATGAAAATGCGACCTGCCGTTTTGCCCGATTTCAGGCGTCCGAGTTGGCACGGAGGGGGTCCCCAGCCGTCGAATCGGCAAGCCAGGCCGCCCACGACGTTGAACGCATCCAGGCCGTCGATTTCTTCCCGCCCCACGGCCCGGACGACAGCGGCCGCTTCCCGCGCTTTTCGCGGTCTCCCGCGCAGGTGCGCGCCAAAAATAACGGCCACAACGAGGGACGCACTGCGCAGGCGCGCCCACCGCAAGATCGCACTGCGCATGCGCAGTGGCGCAACGAACGCCGTGACGTCATGACGTGCAGCAAGTGTGGAGGTCTACACTTAAAAGGGCAATGTCCTGCAAAATACCAACAGTGCAACAGATGTGCCATGATAGGCCACTACGCAGCCCGCTGTCGTGCGGCTCAACCCATGGATCCGGCGCATCCTCGACAACCTCGCACACGAGTCAGGACCGTCCAGCCCACGCATCAAGACTTCCAGTTAAGTGATGCAGATGACCAGGATGACTTCAGAGTTGCCGTCATTGATGTCAACAAGGTCAATGCCATCAATCCAGACGATGAGTGGTGTGCCACCCTGACGGTCAACCGATCGCGCGTCGCCTTCCGTCTGGACACCGGCGCATCCGCCAACCTGATTGCTTACTCTGCAGTCCAGGCCATGAAGGTCAAACCACTCATCACACCATCCCGGCTTAAGATGGTTGACTATAACGGGAACGTTATCCCGTCCGTAGGATCTTGCCAGCTACAGGTGACTCACAAGAGGTACACGGCCACACTCCCCTTCGAAGTTGTGGGCTCATCAAAGGACTCGTTACTGGGCGCACAAGCGTGTAAGGTCCTTCACCTGGTACAGCGCATCATGTCTCTCTCTCCAGATGAGATATCCGACTTCCCGGATGCTGAGTTCCACGCGAATCTCCATTCCCTCCTCGCTCACAACCAGGAGGTTTTTGAAGGCATGGGGACATTGCCACACACGTACAAGATTCGACTCAGACCGGACGCCATCCCTGTCGTTCACGCACCTCGCAGGGTTCCTGCGCCTCTCAAAGACCGCCTCAAGGCACAACTGCAGATTCTTCAGGACCAAGGGGTCCTATCCAAGGTCACGGAGCCCACGCCATGGGTCAGCTCCATGGTCTGTGTAAAGAAGCCCTCTGGCGAGCTCCGTATATGTATAGATCCAAAAGATCTGAACAACAACATCATGCGGGAACACTATCCCATCCCAAAACGAGAAGACCTCACCAGCGAGATGGCGCGAGCCAACATATTCACTAAATTGGATGCGTCCAAAGGATTCTGGCAGATCCAACTGGACCCGGCCAGCCGAAGACTATGCACATTCAACACCCCTTTTGGCAGATTCTGCTACAACCGGATGCCATTCGGCATCATTTCGGCATCTGAAGTATTCCACCGCATTATGGAGCAGATGATGGAAGGCATCGAAGGGGTACGTGTATATGTGGACGATATCATCATTTGGTCCACCACTCCGCAGGAACACATGCATCGTCTTCGACGTGTCTTCACCCGCATACGGCAAAATGGCCTGCGTCTCAACCGTGCGAAGTGTGCTTTCGGCCAGACGGAGCTGAAATTCCTCGGGGACCACATCTCAAGGTCCGGGGTCCGTCCCGATGCAGACAAGGTTAGCGCCATCACAGCCATGCCACGACCGGCTGACAAGAAGGCTGTCTTAAGATTCCTGGGCATGGTCAACTTCCTTGGGAAGTTCATTCCCAACCTGGCTTCTCATACAACAAACATGCGCCATCTCGTAAAAAAATCGACGGAATTCAACTGGCACCAGTCGCATCAGCAGGAATGGGAGGAGCTCAAGCACAAACTGGTCACGGCACCAGTGCTGGCCTTCTTTGACGCGACTCGCCCTACAAAGATCTCAACAGACGCCAGCCAATCTGGTATTGGAGCGGTACTCCTGCAAAAAGACAGCACGTCATCATGGGCCCCGGTTGCGTATGCCTCACGAGCCATGACCCCTACCGAACAGCGCTACGCGCAAATCGAAAAAGAATGCCTGGGCTTGTTAACTGGACTGGACAAGTTCCACGACTATGTGTATGGCCTGCCACGATTCACGGTCGAAACTGACCACCGCCCCCTGGTCAACATCATTAACAAAGACCTGAACGACATGACTCCTCGCCTCCAGCGCATCTTACTCAAACTCAGGAGGTACGATTTTGAACTGATCTACACTCCGGGGAAGGAACTCATAGTGGCGGACACTCTTTCCCGAGCAGTGAGCACACCACCAGATGCGGAGGGGTTCGTGCGTCAAATTGAGGCACACGTGACTCTGACAGCAGCAAATATGCCAGCTGATGATCCTTGTCTGGCCCACATACGCGCAGAGACGGCGACTGACCCTCTGCTGCAGCGAGTGATGCGCCACATGACGGAAGGGTGGCTAAAAGGGCAGTGCCCCCAGTTTTACAATGTGCGAGATGATCTCACCAATATAGACGGGGTCCTTATGAAATCGCATAGGATCGTCATTCCACACAGTGTGCGCCAGATGATTCTTCGTCAACTACACGAAGGCCACTTGGGTGTCGAAAAATGCAGACGAAGGGCCCGGGCGGCGGTATATTGGCCGGGTATTAATGAAGACATAGCCAACATGGTGCTCAACTGCACAACCTGTCAGAGGTTTCAGCCGGCGCAACCTCCGGAAACACTTCTACCACACGAGATGGTGACGTCCCCCTGGGCGAAGGTGGGTGTTGACCTATTTCACGCGCTCGGCAGAGATTACATTGTTATTATAGACTACTTCTCAAACTACCCGGAAGTCATGCCTCTCCATGATCTGACGTCGTCCGCAGTCATTGGGGCCTGCAAGGAAACGTTTGCTCGCCATGGCATTCCAAGGACTGTCATGTCAGACAATGGACCTTGTTTTGCCAGCCGTGAATGGTCGTCCTTTGCCGCAGCATATGGTTTCACTCATGTGACATCCAGCCCTCTGCATCCACAATCGAACGGGAAGGCTGAAAAGGGTGTCCACATCGCAAAGCGGCTCCTGTGCAAGGCGGCTGATGCCGGATCGGACTTTAACCTTGCCTTGCTGGCCTATCGATCGGCCCCGTTATCCACGGGCCTCTCGCCAGCGCAGCTACTAATGGGTCGCTCCCTCAGGACGACGGTACCTTCCGTCCTGGCACCGACAACAGACCATGAGGCGGTTCTTCGGGACATGCAACTGCAGCGTGATCGCCAGAAAGGTCGGTACGACACACGAGCGACGGACCTGCCCCCCCTGTCCTCCGGAGACAAAGTACGCGTCCATCAACCGTATGGTGGCTGGTCAGCACCGGCCGAAGTCCTCCGACAAGTGGCTCCCCGCTCGTTCCTGGTTCGCATGCCGGATGGTTCCGTGCGTCGCCGCAATCGGCGCGCCCTTCGCCGACTTCCACGTTCACAGCCACACAACACGCCAGATCCTCAACAGGCTTCCGAGGATGACTTTGTGGAGCTGCCGCACATCACGCCCTTTCCATCGCCACCCATGGCCATGCCTGCACAGCAGCCGGTGGTTCTTGATCCACCCTTAAGGCGGTCAACCCGAATTCGTCGCAAACCCATTAGAATGGACTTATAATACAGTTCATATGTTTAATAAGTTGGACAATTTTACATGATAACCTGTTGTTGTTTATCGTTCCAGATGTCGTCTGACTGGACAACTGTTCAAAATTTTTTTTCTTCTTCTCTCGTTCGCATTTCTGTTATGTTATGGTACAACTGGATTCATGTGACGCACTCGACATCGCCCCATGTACATAGTTCCGTCATAGACACATGCTGCACACGACACACACACACTCTTAGATGCACTCACGTCACGATCATATTTATTACCACGTAGGCACATATCTTTGTAAAAAGGGGGGATGTCATGATATTCAAACACACACATCATGATGGACACACTAACAGGCAAATCAGAGTACACAACACCACAACCAATCACAGACAAGAACACCAACCACATAAAAAGCACGAGCACGACACCTGGAAGTCAGTAGGTCTGGGGAGAAGGAAGCATGAAAGAGCTGTTGAAACACCACAAGCAGGGAGCCCCCCACGTGCAGAGTGCAAAGACCAAGTTGTAAATAGTGAGTTTAAATAAACAAGTGTTGTACCATATGCAACTGTGTTGGCTCATCTGTGTGTCAGAACACCCAACACCACAGAAACATGATGAGGTTCTTAATTGGGCGTTAACTATCCACTTAAGGGTTTCAGTTGGGCCAAGGGTTGGTCACCCACCCGATGCCAGTGGCATTGCATCCTAATTACCGGTCCACTTGTTTTGGTTTCCTGCCCACACGAGGCCTGTAAAATTCATCCCTTACTTATTTTTCATGTGCCATTATTTTGTCCAGTTTGAAACAATAAATTATATTATAGCCCCTTTCACATTGAAATATTGAAAAGTTCTCCAAAGTAATGTAATTATTTTTGAATTGTAGTAATCTAAGATATGTCTTGTAGACAGGTTCAGTGCCCAAGTATGGGATGTTAGCGAATTCATTGTTCATGGCCATACATCCTTGGTTTACAGTAAATAAGACCATTCAGAGGGCAGCATGGTGGCGCAGTGGTTAGCACTGCTGTCTCACTGTGCCGAGGTCCCAGGTTCGTTCCTGGTTCTGGGTCACTGTCCGTGGGGTGTTTGCACATTCTCCCCGTGTTTACGTGGGTTTCGCCCCCACAACCAAAGATGTGCAGAGTAGGTGGATTGGCCACGCTAAAATTGCCCCTTAATTGGAAGAAATGAATTGGGTACTCTAAATTTATATTTAAAAAAATAAGATCATTCAGTGTTCCCACTCCTGACCACTGTTCAATGACTCCTAGGGCGCAATCTAATTTAAAAAAAATCAGAGTCTGTTCTGGGTGGGATTAGCGGGGTCAAGCACCGGGAATGAACCAACTATCTAACCGCACTCTATAGCACCATTTCCTGCACTGAGGAGCTCGGTTGAGCAGAACTCCTCAGAGCAGAAAGAGATCGGGAGACCATTTTAAAATGAGGCTGATAGATGCCAGGTGGCTGTTCGATCTGGCGTCAGCAAGGCTAAGTGGCTTTTTGTGGGCGGGACGCAGATCGTGATGTCTTGTGAAATCTGGTTAGATCTCACTAGGTGTAATGGCTGTCGGGAATCTCAGAAGAGGCCTCTGCCGGGATCTACCGTCCATCCTGCCCCAATTCCGGCAAGACTCGGCCAGTAAATCACGCCCCCTAGTTGAAAATGCATGCATGTGAAAGTTGAGTTGAGTCGAATAAACTGTCAATGCACCCGGTTTTGGTTCATACATGAGTAATAGGTAATGGGACTTGATAGAGGGTAGCTAATGACTAAACAGCCACAACTGCCCCGAAACTGTGCCTGTAAATATGAAAACACCTATAAGCACTTCACAGAGGCTTAAGTAAAAGATGGTTGTCGAGCCAAAGGAGATATTAGTAGGCATGGCTAAATTTTGCCCAAAAAGAATTGAAGGATGGTTTTAAAGAAGGAGAGGTAAATTGAGGGGTGAAGGAAGTTCGGGAAGAAAGTCTGAAGGTACAGATGTAAATAGAAGGGAAAAGGCAGGGAAAGCAAAGTTGCCTAGAGGCAGAGAGGAGAGGTGTTTCTGGGGGAGGGGCAGCAGCAGTCATTGTAATGGAGATTATAAAGATAGGGAAGGACAGGACATAGAGGGACTTAAGCATTAAGGTAAGACCTCGAGGCACTAATAGAACAGAAGTAAATGTTCGTCAATGAGGTGATGAAGAAGTGGAACATATCGTGAGTAGGATATATTGTCACCAAGCTTTCCATGAGCTGAAGGATAGAGGATGGGAGACAGCCCAGGAGAACATTGGAACAGACGGGTCTGGAGATGACAAATTCATGGAGCCAGATTTCTGTGTCAGATAACCTGAGCAAGCCTCCTTCAGGAATCAGGGATGTTAAAACTGGAGAACGGGAAGTGTGTTTGAAAACAACCTTTTAATGTTAAAATAGATTATTACTTCTGCATTACATTGCTCATAACTGAGTACAGTATTTACATTATTCTTCATTTTAACATAATTCCCAATTTGGAGAATTTCAAATAAGTCCTTGGTTACAATGGAAATTTATTTTTCCCCCAACTGCTGTGCACTTAAAGAATGGGCTGTGTCAGTATGGTGGAATAAATTGATCACTTTGAACAGAGGGAGGGGAACTGAGTTCAAATTATGCAAGTCAAGTGACTGAGTGAAGAAATGTGTGTGTGTGGGGGGGGGGGGGGGGGGAGTGAGAGAGAAATCAATGTATTTTTTTCCCTGGCATTATTTTGATAAAATTGTTCAAAATCTTTATGTTCCAATCAAAAGCAAAGGCAAAGTAAACAGCTGGAAAATAGGTTCCAGAGGATGATTTATGACCTTCAAAATGAATAACCCAGCAAAAAGACCATATCACCAGAAACAGTGCACTCAGAGATGCAGCATTCCAAGCACTACATTAAATGCATGGCTGAATTCTCATGAGGTTACATTATACAGAAAATGGTGGAAAACAATGAAAGACCGAGTGAAAGGCAAAACATTTGAATACATCTGCTTCAGTCTTTTCTTCCTTTGTCACTCTGTCACTATCAAACCAAACTAGACTTGTGGAGCAGCAAAAAAAAAAATTGCAAAAGGACTTAACACAAAAATAAGTAAGAGTATAGAGAATACATATTAAGTGCATTACTTGGAAATGAATGAGGGCAGAATTCTGAATGGAAACAAATATCTGATGAAAATACCAATTGCGGCAGTTGTTAAATAGGCAGTTGGGGTAAAATGCACATTTCTGGAACCAAAGAGCAAATTTAGGCCAACAGATGTAGAAGACACAGGAGAAAATAACCTCTTCAACTCAAGAAAAACAGCTTAATCACAAGTGGAAAGAATATGCTTTATTTGTGTTATTCTGATGGAAGGAGTTCCTACTATTTTTTAATTAGCCTGTTGACTTCTTAAAGTTTTATTTTTTGCATTTAATAAAAAGAATGTTGCACCTGATACTATAATGTTAAATTTGTGTTCAAATTGATTTTTACTAAAGGCTTCAAGGGAATCTATTTTTTATTCAGTTCAATTTTTTGAAAAAAAACATTTGCAAGTCTCAGTTTTTGTCTGTAACTAGCCAGCCTCACTCATAACCTTAATTTATTTTAATTATGACCCCACATCAGCACAGCTGCTAAACAGGCATAAGTCACACAAATCTCCAGTTTCCACGTAATCAGTTTCTCATTCAGCCCACATGTTCCGGCCTATCTTGTATATCTAGCAATGTAAATACGCCCATCCCCCCACTGGCACACCGTGTACAAGCCATCAGGGGGTGACTTCATTGTTCCTCAAATAATGCAGAACTTCTTCAATACCATTTCAGTACTTAAAACGTTGTGGCTTTTTTCAACTTCTGAAAACTGGTCATCCTTCACAGAACAATTCCTAACCTTAAAAAGAATGGCTCCAGTGTACGCTTAAGTGATTTATCAAAATTGCAACTAATTACTATCAAATCAGATTTTACTGGAAAGGATCAGAATGCTGTTCTTTTTCATTTGCACCAGCTAATGCAGCAATGTGTTAGGATTTTGCACATGTTTCAATGCCACTATTGTAAGTGAACAATAATACAGTAGTGTGTAGGGTATGAACGAGGCAATGAGTTACATTGCAATAGCTTTTTGAACTTTTGTATCTATGAATACGCAGGCAATCTCCCTTCTTCCTAAAAGTAGTGATGGTGCAAAAATGAAGGCTGTGGGCCCCACATGATTGATCACCACAAACAAATGGCAGGAGGGAGGAAACTATCCCAGACTTTACTGTAACAGAAACATTGAGCAGCTGATTGCAAATGTAAAATAAGTATCTATAAACAAAATGCCAGTCACACACAGTGTTACTACCTAATGTTTTTCAGAAAGATCCTGTTGAAAGTATTTAGTTAATAAAAATTATAACTTTCTCTCCCTCTCTCATTGAGCAATGCTCTATCCACATTTCCAGGCATGATTATATACATTGTTCCTGTTCAGTATTTAAAAGTATAAGACATGTAACAAGGTAATCTGAAAATGAAATTACAAGAACTTCTCTTTATAAAGCAGTTTTAATGTGATAATAAAATTCCACTGTACCTCACAGGAAAATTTATAAAGCAAAATTAGACTCTGAGGCATAAAAAGCATAAGGCAGGTGACAAAAAACTTGGGTTGGTAGGTTTCAAGGAGCTTCTTAAAGGAGGATAGAGCAGATCTGGGGAAAAGAGATTTAGGGAGGGAATACCACAGTTTAGGGCCTTGACAGCTGAAGGTACAAGCATCAAAGGTGGAGCTATTGATATCCGAGATGCACACGAGGCCAGAATTAGAGGAGAGAAGATATCTTGGAGGTTTGTGGGGCTGAAGAAGATTAGAAGGTCAGGAGGGGCAAGAACATGGAAGGAGTTGAAAACAGGAATGAAAATTTTAAAGTTAAGAAAATGCTTAACCAGGAGCCAATGTAGGTCAGCGAACAGAGGGACGATTGGTGAACAGGATTTGGTGCAAGTTAGAACACCGGCAGATGTGTGGGGATGAACTAAAAAAAGATGGGGAGACCTGCAGTCAGCAGAGCATTGGAATAGTCAAGGCATGGATTTACAAAACATCAAAGGAACAATCACACTAGGAACTATTAGATTGGCACCAGATGTTCAACCAAAAGAATGCCATTCTTTGCACTTCCTGCTTATGAACAGTATTTTTTATTTTTGGATTTTATTATTCTTGTGTACACATACACATTTATTTCTTAAATGTGTACCCTATGCACATGTAGAAATGGCTCCCTACTGCCTCAGTAAGTTTCTCTAGAGAACTGCTGAGCCAAATAGGCCAGGAAGGAACAAAGTTAAATCTCCGATCTGTGCTAAATGGACCAAGCTTCCAAGTAGGGGCACCACAACCGATTTCAACTCCTTTCAGCTGATGAGGGGAATTTGGTCAAGGTTACCATCGTCCTTTGAATTCAGCTGGAAGTGCATGTTTCTGGATATCAGTGTTGAGATTAGACCTGATTGTGATGGCCTCCACATATGAATGGTTTATCAACACACACCTTCAAGGTTTAGACATGAATAATTGCTACTTGGAGCAGGCACATGGGGCTGTCTGGCACCTGAAGAACCACATTCCTGTAAGAAAAACAGCAATTTTGGAAGAGAGAAGGAGAGAGGGAGAGAGAGAGAAACTGGCAAGAAAAGGATTTGAAACATAATTGAGGATAGAAATTGAGTTTATGAATTTACTTTATTCATAACTGATACAGTACAACAAAGTGCAAATTGATTAATTTCACACTTCAGTTCATTTATTTGTCTACCTAAGGGACCTTCTGGATTGCTCCCCCATTATTTGTGCAGCACAAACAGTGCAAATTGCAAAATAACATATTTTTGGTTTTCTGTGTTCTATAATTAAATTTCTATGCCACCAGCTTTTTTTCTGCTATTTTTATTGAAATTTCAACAAAACACATTCACATGTATATTTTATTAGATTTGTTGTACAATTTGATTAGTTATTTATAGTAGGAATCTAGTAACCTATGTTGACGTAACAGCATTTACCGGAAGCAATACAGAGACTGGCTCCTGGGGATTAGTTCGGGTAGCCACCTGTGATTAAATGTATTCACATGACTTGCCCTCACACTCTTGCCATTCGTCAGACAACACATCCATCCTTGTGATGCATTGTCTTCCTAAGCCAATTGGAATGCAAAAAGAGTAACTACTCAATTGCATGATGCTTGGTTTTCAGCCAAACAGCCTATTTCCCCCTCTCCCACATTTTCAATATTTTTAGATCTGGCAAAGAGAAATGTTCAAAGAAAATTACAAGAAAAAAACAATTTTAATGTCCTGATTCTCCAGGTTGGCAAACAGCTGATTCTTAAAATTGATCTTCAGATAATTAGGCCTGGGTATGGGGGAAAGGGAAGATATGTGTCTCATGGTCATGTTGGCTGGATTTGTTCCTAATCGGTGGATGGGGTGTAGTGCTGGAGTGAGGCGGGACATATTATATAGAGTGAGCCTCTAAGAATGTGGTTAGAGTGCTCACTCTTGCTTCAGTGAGCTTAAAAACAATAAACTTAGATTGCCCAATTATTTTTTTCCAATTAAGAGGTAATCCATCGACCCTATACATCTTTGGTTTGTGGGGGTGAGACCTACACAGACATAGAACATACATACAGTGCAGCAGGAGGCCATTCGGCTCATCGAGTCTGCACCGACCCACTGAAGCCCTCACTTCCACCCTATCCCCATAACCCAATAACTCCTCCTAACCTTTTTGGACACTAAGGGCAATTTAGCATGGCCAATCCGCCTAGCCTGCACAAATTTGGACTGTGGGAGGAAACTGGAGGCCCCGGAAAACTCCCACACAGACATGGGGAGAATGTGCAGACTCCGCACAGACAGTGACCCAGCGGGGAATCGAACCTGGGACCCTGGCGCACCACAGTGCTAGCCGCTTGTGCTACCAAGCTACATGGGGCGATTGTGTAAACTCCACACGGAGAGTGACCCGGGGCCGGGATCAAACCCGGGTCCTCAGCACCATGAGGCAGCAGTGCTAAACACTGCGCAACCGTGCCGCCCATCATAATAACAATAATCTTTATTATTGTCACAAGTAGGCTTACATTAACACTTCAATGAAGTTACTGTGAAAATCACCTCGTCGCCACCTTCCAGCACTTGTTCAGGTACAGAGGGAGAACTCAGAATGCCCAATTCACCGAACAAGCGCGTCTTTCGGGACTTTTGGGAGGAAATCGGAGCACTTGGAGGAAACCCGCGCTGAAAATGGGAGCATGTGCAGATAGTCACTCAAGTGGGAATCGAACCCGGACCATGGCGCTGTGAAGCAACAGTGCTAACCACTGTGCTATCGTGCCGCCCAGAGAAAATCTCAGTGAGATTTTCAAAAATGTTTCAAGGAATGTCATGTTACAGATGTGCAATATTTGCAAATAATAGTCTCTTCATTAAATATTGTATGGGAAAATTTACCATGTTACAACTTTGTTTATTTCAAGGAACTAGTAACTTTGCAGAAGATTTTTGCAAAAGAAAATGAATTTGCACTGACCTACAGCACCCATATACAAACTCAGGGTGTAACGAATGCTTCACACTCATTGAAATATTTTGCAGTGTGGCCACTGTAGTAACTAAGGGTGACATGTCCATTCTGTCAAAGAAAAGATTTCTAATTGAGGGGATCATGTTTTTAGTTACAAAGGCTCACCATGACCAACATTTTGAATTTTGAAGCTGCCGCATCCACAAGAATATAAAGGTGACCTGAGAAGGCTGCCCTCTGCCAGGTTTCTGACTCCTACCTGTAGAGATGCTCGGGGATCTGAGGGACTTCAGTGAGTTGAACCCTCTCATGAATGGGAGGAAAAAGTCAACTTCTCCAACCAGTGGCTGAAGAAGTCACCAGCTGAAGTGTGGCCCTTCCAACTTGGAGACAGTGCAGCAAGAGCATCCAGGCCTCAGGAAGGAGGTAAGTGGCACTTTCAGGTGCCGGGCACCACACTCTGACCTGTCCAGCATTCTCCTGCACAGCACTCCTTAGGTCAACATATCTCCCTGCTTCAATCATTCTTACCTCTCTCTTCAGGCACCTCAAAGCCCCATCTGAACAGCCAACACTTACACTCAGCCGATTAGTGTCTCACACCTATTCCTCACAGTCACCCTCCATAAATGGTGTCCTTTCCTCCTCGCCATGCAAGTCATTACAAGCACTCACACTTTAAAAAAATTTAAAGTGCCCAATTCGTTTTTTTCCCAATCCACGCACCCTGCACGTCTTTTGGGTTGTGGGGGTGAGACCCATGCAGACACGGCAAGAATGCGTGAACTCCGCACAGACAGTGACTAGGGCCAGGATCAAACCCGGGTCCTCAGCATCATGAGGCAGCCGTGCTAACCACTGTTCCACTGTGCAGCCTGCAAGGACACAAACTTATCTGCTTTCTTGCGTTGCAGGGGAAGAGAGACACACAACTTTGGGGAGAGACAGAGACCTCTCTGGGATGGTGATGGTCCTCCAGTGACAGACACCTTGTTGACCATCAACAATGCATTTGCACCAGCTTCACTTGATAAGAGGCTGTAGATGTCAACAGCAACTGGCTGTCACAGCCTGAGTCTCTTGATGCATTGGTGCTCAAACATGTTGAGAGAGCTGACACTCTGTCTGAAGATCCTGTATTGCGTCTTTCCATCTAGTTATCGGTGTCCATTCCATCTGTCCTCGTGCAGCATATGAGGAGAAGGTGCTGCACCTGAGCAGCCACATAGGGAAATCGGTTTGTGTTGTGAGGGAAAATTGCATCAGGGAGTCCCGGCTTTCACTTTTGAAAATCTGTTACCTTAGATCTTGCTGAGGGATCCATGTTGGCCAAGGAGAACTCCTCCGCTCTTATTAATCTTTAGTGCATTCGATCTTTTACTTCTACTTGAGACCTCAGTCTAACATCGTATCTGAGCGATGGCACCTCCAACTGTACAGCAAATGATCAGATTATGAAGTTAAATCTTTGCTGCCACTGAGCCAAGGTATAGCATGGTGATAAAACGTGATCTCACCACCTGAGGTCTGTGTGAAACTGGTTAGTTTTGCAATGCAATGCATTTGCTCATGTTGCACATTTGCTCTACGCCTACTGCAGGACAAACGTAGAGGGTGGTACAGCTGTGGATGCATACAGGGTTGCCCTGAAGTCATCTTCACAACTTCACATCAGCTGTGGACATAATGATTGAACAACATTTTGTACCCAGCAGCTTTAAGAAAATTGTAGCCAGATAAAACTTGTGCCCCGATGGCAAAAGCATTTACTCTTACCCTGTGGCAGCACTTTTCTTCTGCAAGGTGTGAAATAAAACTTCCTGATGAGGTACAGACAATTTAGAGGTAATGCCAGGATAAATCTATGATTTGAAGTAATAGAATGAAGTAGACTTAATCCTTCGTAAAGATTTGAGGGAATGTGTCCTCATCACTTTACCAGTGGGTTAATCCATTTAAAGCAATTTCTCCTGCATCTGAAGGCATGCAGAATGTCTTGGGAATATTTAACACACTGCTTCCGTGAGCACTCCTGCAATAAAATTGGTTAAGAATCTCTGATTAGGTACCATTCTTGCACAGTGTTTTTAGCAGTTTATTGACTTATAATGCTAAACTGTCAAATTATTCCAGATAGCTTCCTAATCTTGGATTTCAACAAGGCATTGCATAGGTTTAATTTAATTGGATCTCTCTCTTCTGGTGTTGGTTTGATAAAGTAGGCCGAGAGTGAGGGAAGCAGGTTTTTCCATAAAACCATGAGTAATAACCAATACACTTGTAGCTGCAATGAGATCATTGCATGTGTAGTGCTATTGTTCCTTTGTTTTTATAAATTTAGAGTACCAATACTTTTTTTCCCACTTAAGGGGTAATTTAGTGTGGCCAATTCACCAACCCTTTGGGTTGTGAGGGTGAGACCCAGACATGGGGAGAACGTGCAAACTCCACACGGACAGTGACCCGGGGCCAGGATCGAACCCGGGTCCTTGGCACCATGAGACGGCAGTGTGAACCATTGTACCACTGTGCAGCCCCTATTGCCAACAGTTCCACTGGTGATAACACACCATTGAGCATAGTAACACTGCTTTATCTGTGAAAACTGCCTTTCCTGCAACCTTTATAAACCAGGTCCATCCCCCTCCAAACAACCTCCTAGAAATTAAACAACATAGTCCACTGGGAACACTGCTTTATCAAAAATAGATACAGGATTGCACCCAAAGCATTAAACCTATCTTTTTCAGATGTTGACTGACTGACTGTGTTTTCAGTTCTTTTCCATTTTTAATTCGAACAGTCACTCTTAATCTGCGCAAAATATTTTTAAGACTCAATTATTATTGGAATGCTTTCTGCGATCCTTTAAAACAACCTTTAAAGAAATGTGATCTTTTTAGAAATTGAAAAACATTGAAAATCAAAATAATTGATTTTTGGCAAGGGTGGTTAAGGAGTTACGTGCGTGTGCCAAATCTCAAACTGTCGAAAACGTAAATATCTGGTCAGTCAGTGCTTGGGGAAGTATCAATGTTTTCTACAAAATCAGCGACTCAGCTGATTTTCGTTCTGGCTCAGAGGTTTTGAGAGCCCTTATTACTTTGCCTGTGCTGCTAGTTCATGTCAGGGCAATCTGATTAAAATAAGATGGTTGAAAGTTATGCGATACTCAATGATGTATACTGGGCTCAATGATATCAACGCATTACTGCACTGATTAATTATGGTTTTATTTTGCAAAAATACACTTTATTCATTAAATCTCTGAAGGAAACATTACAAAACATTTAATATTGTCATAACAGAGGGCAGCACGATGGCGCAGTGGGTTAGACCTGCTGCCTCACGGTGCCGAGGTCCCAGGTCCAATCCTGGCTCTGGGTCACTGTCCATGTGGGGTTTGCACATTCTCCCCGTGTTTGATGGGTTTCACCCCCACAACCTAAAAGATGTGCAGGCTAGGTGGATTGGCCACGCTAAATCACCCCTTAATTGGAAAAATGAATTGGGTACTCTAAATTTATTTAAAAAAAATATATTGTCACAACAGTAAGTGCAATGATATTCACACTTTATCCAGAGATATAGGGCAGGATTCCCCGACACCCCCGCCGGGCCGGAGAATCGCCGGGGGCGGGGTGAATCCCGTCCCACCACCCCGTCGCCGGCTGCCAATTCTCCGGCGCCGTTTTTTTGGCGGGAATTGCACTGCTCCGGTCGCAGGCCGTTGGCAGCGGCCCCCCCGGCGATTCCCCGCTCCATGATAGGCCGAGCGGCTGCCCGTTTTCGGCCAGTCCCGCCGGCGTAAATTACACAAGGTTTTTACCGGCGGGACCTGGCTCTGCGGGTGGCCTGTGGAGTCCTCGGGGGAGTGCGGGGGGGTCTGGCCCCGGGGGGGCACCCACGGTGGCCTGGTCCACGATCAGGGCCCATCGATCTGCGGGCGGGCCTGTGCCATGGGGGCACTCTTCCTCTCCGCGACGGCCGCTGTAAAGCTCCGCCATGGCCAGAGAAGAAACCCACTGCGCATGCGCAGGAATCACGGCAGCAGTTCTGGAAACATATTGGCGCTCCTGCGCATGCGCCAACTCGCGCCAGCCGGTGGACGCCCTTCGGTTGGCGCGGCGCCAATCACTCCAGCTCCGGCCTAGCCTCTGAAGGTGCGGAGGATTCCGCATCTTCCGGGCGGCCCGACGCCGGAGTGATTCGCGCAACTCTTTGGCGCCTTTATGGCCCGCCCGCCGAATACCGGAGAATCCTGCCCATAAGTGCATTCTGTGGTGCTTTAATACAGTAATGAGAACATTGCAAACATTTCAATATTTTCATTACAGAGAGTACAATTCTGTTCAAACTATACGCATCGGTAATGTTGCACTCTGTGGTGTGTCAATACAGTTACATACCGTTAGGATTAAGCACACATTGCGAGGGGTTTGACATGGTTTCCAGCCCCTCGGTGTCCATTGACTGAAAGGCCTTACACAGTGGCCTTTCCCCATTATGCCAGGGCAGCGGCTGCCCCAAGCTTGAGTGCATCCCTCAGCGCGACTAATTAGTTAGGATTATGTGGCTGCGGAAAAGGACCCGGATATCGCAATGTGTGATTAACACGTGCCCATCAGTTCTTTTAAAAAAATAAATTTAGCGTACCCAATTCATTTTTTCCAATTAAGTGGCAATTTAGAGTGGCCAATCCACCTAGCCTGCACATCTTTGGGTTGTGAGGGCGAAACCCACGCAAACACGGGGAGAATGTGCAAACTCCACACAGACAGTGACCCAGAGCCGGGATCGAAACTGGGACCTCAGCGCCATGAGGTTGCAGGGCTAATGCCCGTCAGTTCTGATGCAGCATGCAAGCTTTGTGTTGCCTTGTCATTTGCACGTTAACTATGTGCAGCTAGCACTAAGTGCAGTTTTGAGCAGCTGTATGCCCAAGCTTATGTGACGGTACCACCCCTTAAAGCAAGCCTGCTCTAACTAAAGCTAGCCTGTACCTCTTAAAGGGAGGTGTTTCTGGCTGATGCAGGTGCTAGACCCGATTACAGAAAGGAGTGTGATCAAGAAGATAAATACTTAATTATAGCGCCTGGTTTCTCAGACGCAGCTCTGCCCATTTTTGTACAGAAGATAGACAGGAGGAGAGAGGCACTTTAGCCATAGTAAACCACAAGGATCACTGGAAAAATAAAAGTAGTACGACCGGATGGCATTGGCTTTTGCTGCCAGGATCAAAGCCCCCAAGAACCTGGTTCCATGCAGTGTTGCGAAAAGTTCAAAGACCTCACACAAGTGATTAAGACCAGAACTGGAGGAGCACAGGTACCTCAGAGGGTGTGGGGTTGGAGGAGATTGTAGAGGTAGGGAGGGAAGGGCCATGGAGGGATTTGAAAACAAGGACGAGAATTTTCAAATTGGTGCATCGCTGAACTGGGAGCCAACGTTGCCCAGCGAGCACAGTGGGTAATGCGTATAGGGACTTGGTATGATGCAACAATGTTTCTGATGATCTCAAGAAGTTTTCAGAGGGTACAATTTGGGGATTGTCCTGGAATGCATTGGAATAGACAAACATAGAAAACATAGAAACTTACAAAGATATAGGCAGGAAATTTCTAGCCCTCCCCCCACCCCCCCACCTCTCATCCCCATGCGTAGGACTGATGAGCGATTGAAATCTCTATTCACATCGAAGGAGGGAAGATCCTGCCAGCATGAAGGGCTGAAAAATTCCAACCAAAGAAGAGCTAGAGAATGGATCAGACCAGGTGGTGTTATGGAACGACAAATGGATGGTCTTCGTGATGGCATGGATATGTGGTCAGAAACTGAATTCAGAGTCAAATATGACAATAAGGTTGTGATCAGTCCGGTTCAACTTCAGGTAGCTTTCATGGAGAGAGATGGTGTCAGTATCTAGGGAATGGAGTTTCAGACAGTTACAGAAGAAAATAGCTTCTGTTTTCTCAATATTTAGAACATAAGAGCAGAGGAGTTGACCATTTGGTCCTTCGAGTCTGTTCTGCCATTTAACAAGATCACGGTTAATCATCTATCTTAATTCCACCTTGCTGCATTTATTCCCATATGATTTCATTCACTTAGTGCCAAAAATCTATCAATTGCAAGCCAGGATTTTCCAGCTCCCCCACTTCTTCCCGTGATGTGTTTTCCAGCAGCAAAGACGGCTCACCAATGCCCACTGGCGGGACTTTCCAGTCCGCTGAGGTCTTCTGAGCGGGATTCTCTGATCCTGAGGCTAAACGTTTTACGACGGGTCAACAGGCCCCCAGGAGCAGCTATCCTGAGCCCTACAGGGGGCCAGCACGGCACTGGAGCGACTCACGCAGATCCAGCTGTCGAGACGAGCGTCAAACGGGCGCCGCGGGTCTGCGCATGCGCGCTACGACCGACGCGAACTCGCGCATGCGCACTGGCTTCCTTCTCTCCGCCGGCCCCGACGCAACATGGCGTAGGGCTACAGGGGTCGGCGCGGAGTAAAAGAGGCCCCCAGCAGGAGAGGCCGGCCCGCCAATCGGTAGGCCCCGATCGCGGGCCTGGCCAGGGTGGAGGCCCCCCGGGGTTGGATCCCGCCTCCCCCCCAACCAGTTCGCCCCTTGCAGGATAGACGCCGAGGTCCCGCCAGGTAAGACCACATGTGAACGCCGCCGGTGGGACTTGGGCTTTCTTGGCGGTCGCTCGGCCCAACCCGGGCCCCGTGGACCCTGACTGGCGCTGCGCCGACCATGCCGGCGCCAATTCTCCGGTCACTAGAGAATCTCCGGTCACCAGCGTCGGGGCAGCATCGCGTGAATCGCGCCCAGCCAGGCGATTCCCCGGCCTGAACTCGGGGTCAGAGAATCCCGCCCTCAGTGTTTTGTGTGGCTCGCCTGCACCGCCACTGGGGAACCTGCAGTGGGCGGGGTGGGTTGTCTTTGGAGGGACAGGATGATCCCACTGGCAGAAAGGACTGGAAAACCCAACCCTCTGTCTTGAATACACTCAATGACTGAGCAACTACAGCTCTCAGTGTAGAGAATTCCAATGATTCTCAACCGCTTGAGTGAAGAAATGTTTTCTCATCTCAGCCCTAAATAGCCAACTTTTAATCTGGGGCTTGTGCCCTTTCTCTTTTTAAAAAAAAATAAATTTTATTAAAGGTTTTCATAAAATATCAATAACAAAATGAGAAAGAACAAAGAACCCAACAGGGTTAAGTACAAAACACAATCTAAAAAAGCAACCCCCCAAACCCCTCCCACCCGTACCTAAATAATAAATTAACATTAACACCCAGACATAAGACAACAGGGGCGAAATTCTCCCCCAACGGCGCGATGTCCGCCGACTGGTGCCAAAAACGGCGCCAATCAGACGGGCATCGCGCCGGCCCAAAGGTGCGGAATGCTCCGCATCTTTGGGGGCCGAGCCCCAACATTGAGGGGCTAGGCCGGCGCCGGAGGGATTTCCACCCCGCCAGCTGGCGGAAATGGCGTTTGTTGCCCCGCCAGCTGGCGGATATGGCGTTTGTTGCCCCGCCAGCTGGCGCGGAAATGCGGCGCATGCGCGGGAGCGTCAGCGGCCGCCGACAGTTTCCCGCGCATGCGCAGTGGGGAGAGTCTCTTCCGCCTCCGCCATGGTGGAGGCCGTGGCGGAGGCGGAAGGGAAAGAGTGCCCCCACGGCACAGGCCCGTCCGCGGATCGGTGGGCCCCGATCGCTGGCCAGGCCACCGTGGGGGCACCCCCCGGGGTCAGATCGCCCCGCGCCCCCCCCAGGACCCCGGAGCCCGCCCACACCGCCTTGTCCCGCCGGTAAATACCAGCTTTGATTTACGCCGGCGGGACAGGCAATTTCTGGGCGGGACTTCGGCCCATCCGGGCCGGAGAATTGAGCGGGGGGTCCAGCCAATCGGCGCGCCCCGATTCCCGCCCCCGCCCAATCTCCGGTACCGGAGACTTCGGCGGGGGCGGGTGCGGGATTCACGCCGGCCAACGGCCATTCTCCGACCCGGCAGGGGGTCGGAGAATGATGCCCCTGGTGTATACACCCCCTCAGACCCTTCCAGTGTAAATAACATAAACAAAAATAAAGTAAACCCCCCCCCCACCAGCCCCCGAGCTGCTGCTGCCATTGACCAATGTCTAGCGTTCTGCCAGAAAGTCTAAGAACGGTTGCCACCGCCTAAAGAACCCTTGTACCGACCCTCTCAAGGCGAATTTCACCCTCTCCAATTTAATGAACCCTGCCATATCGCTGATCCAGGATTCCACACTTGGGGGCCTCGTATCTTTCCACTGAAGGAGAATCCTCCGCCGGGCTACCAGGGACGCAAAGGCCAGAATTCCAGCCTCTTTCGCCTCCTGCACTCCCGGCTCCTCTGCCACCCCAAATATTGCGAGCCCCAGCACGGTTTGACCCTGGATCCTACCACCCTCGACACCGTCCTCGCTACGCCCTTCCAAAATTCCTCCAGCGCTGGGCATGCCCAGAACATATGGGTGTGATTTGCTGGGCTCCCTGAGCACCTAACACACCTGTCCTCACCCCCAAAGAACCTGCTCATCCTTGTCCCGGTCATGTGTGCCCTGTGCAGCACCTTAAACTGTATGAGGCTGAGCCTCGCGCATGAAGAGGAAGAGTTCACCCTCCCTAGGGCATCTGCCCACGTCCCCTCTTCGATCTCCTCTCCCAACTCCTCCTCCCACTTACCTTTCAACTCCACCACCGAGGCCTCCTCCTCCTCCTGCATCACCTGGTAAGTTTCCGAGATCTTCCCCAATCCCACCCACCCCCCCGAGAGCACCATGTCCTGTACTGTGTGTGGCAGTAGTCGTGGGAATTCCACCACCTGCCGTCTGGCAAACGCCCTTACCTGTAAGTACCTGAAGGTGTTCCCCGGGGGGAGCCCGTACTTCTCCTCCAGCTCACCCAAGCTCGCGAACTTCCCGTCCACAAACAGGTCCCCTAACTTTTGTATGCCTGCCCTGTGCCACCCCGAAAACCCTCTACCTGTTCTTCCTGGGGCGAACCGGTGGTTCCCCCAAAATGGGGTCCATGCCGAGGCCCTAAATTCCCCCCAATGCCACCTCCACTGCCCCCAAATTTTGAGGGCCGCCACCACCGTGGTATACCTCCTTGGAGGGAGCGGCAGCGGCGCCGTTGCCAGCGCCCCCAGACTCGTACCCACACAGGACGCCGTCTCCAGCCTCTTCCATGCAGCCCCCTCCCCCTCCATCACCCACTTGCGCACCATTGTCGCATTGGCGGCCCAGTAGTACCCACAGAGGTTGGGCAGCGCCAGCCCCCCCCTATCTCTACTCCGCTCCAGGAACACCCTTCTCACCCTCGGAGTCCCTCGCGCCCACACAAACCCCATTATACTCCTGTTAACCCGCCTGAAAAAAGCCTTCGGGATAAACACGGGGAGGCACTGGAACAGGAACAAAAACCTTGGGAGCACCGTCATTTTGATTGACTGCACCCTACCCGCCAGGGACAGCGGCAACGCGTCCCACCTCTTGAACTCCTCCTCCATTTGCTCCACCAGCCTTGTAAAGTTAAGCCTATGCAGGGCCCCCCAGCTCCTGGCCACCTGGACCCCCAAATATCTGAAACTCCTCTCCACCCTTTTTAGTGGGAGCTCGCCAATCCCCCTCTCCTGGTCCCCTAGCTGAACTACGAACAGCTCGCTCTTCCCCATATTGAGCTTGTACCCCGAAAAGTCCCCGAATTCCCTAAGCATCCTCATTACCTCTGGCATTCCTCCTACCAGGTCCGCCACATACAGCAGCAGGTCGTCCGCATAAAGCGACACCCTGTGCTCCTCCCCACCCCGCACCAACTCCCTCCAGTTCCTCGACTCTCTCAGTGCCATAGCCAGGGGTTCAATCGCCAGTGCGAAGAGCAGGGGGGACAGGGGACACCCCTGTCTCATCCCTCGGTGCAACCGAAAGTACTCGGACCTCCTCCTATTTGTGGCCACACTCGCCATCGGGACCTCGTACAACAGCCTAACCCACCTGACAAACCCCTCCCCAAACCCGAACCTCTTCAGCACCTCCCACAGGTACCCCCACTCTACCCTATCGAAGGCTTTCTCAGCGTCCATCGCCACCACTATCTCCGCCTCCCCCTCCCTCGCCGGCATCATGATAACGTTCAAAAGCCTCCGCACATTCGCGTTCAACTGTCTCCCTTTCACAAACCCCGTCTGGTCTTCATGGATGATCTGCGGCACACAATCCTCAATCCTCGTGGCTAAGACCTTCGCCAGCACCTTGGCATCTACATTTAGCAAGGAAATCGGTCTGTAAGACCCACATTGCAGGGAATCCTTGTCCCGCTTCAGGATCAAGGAGATCAGTGCCCGGGACATCGTCGGGGGTAAAGCCCCCCCCTCCCTTGCCTCAGTAAAGGTCCTAACTAACAGCGGGCCCAACAGGTCCATATATTTTTTATAGAACTCGACCGGGAAACCGTCCGGCCCCGGTGCCTTCCCTGCCTGCAGGCTTCCTATCCCTTTGATCAGCTCCTCCAGCCCAATCGGGGCCCCCAGTCCCGCCACCAGTCCCTCTTCCACCTTTGGAAACCTCAATTGGTCCAGGAAACGGCCCATCCCTCCCTCCTCCCGTGGGGGCTCGGATCGGTACAATTCCTCGTAAAAGTCCCTGAAGACCTCATTGATGCCAACCCCACTCCGCACCACGCTCCCTCCTCTGTCCTTAACTCCCCCGATCTCCCTAGCTGCGACCCGCTTCCGAAGCTGATGCGCCAGCAACCGGCTTGCCTTTTCCCCATACTCGTAGACCGCCCCCTGGGCCTTCCTCCACTGCACCTCTGCCTTCCTGGTGGTCACCAGGTCGAATTCGGCCTGGAGGCTGCGCCTCTTCCTCAACAATCCTTCCTCAAGTTCTTCCGCATACCTCCTGTCTACCCTCACCATCTACCCCACCAGCCTCTCCCTCTCCCCCTGCTCCCTCCGCTCCTTGTGGGCCCTGATGGAGATCAGTTCTCCCCTCACCACCGCCTTCAGTGCCTCCCATACCATCCCCACTCGGACCTCCCCGTTGTCGTTGGTCTCCAAGTACCTCTCTATACTTCCTCGGACCCGCTCGCTCACCTCCTCGTCCGCCAACAGCCCCACCTCCAAGCGCCACAGCGGGCGCTGGTCCCTCTCCTCCCCCATCTCCAAGTCCACCCAATGCGGGGCGTGGTCCGAAATGGCTATTGCTGAATACTCGGTATCCTCTACTCTCGCTATCAGCGCCCTACTCAAAATGAAAAAGTCGATTCGAGAATAAGCCTTATGGACATGTGAGAAGAATGAAAATTCCCTAGGCCCCGGCCTTGCAAATCTCCAAGGGTCCACCCCTCCCATTTGGTCCATAAATCCCCTCAACACTCTAGCCGCCGCCGGCTTCCTGCCCGTCCTAGACCTGGAGCGATCCAGTGCAGGATCCAACACCGTGTTAAAGTCCCCCCCCCATTATCAGGCCCCCCACTTCCAAGTCTGGGATCCGACCCAACATATGCCGCATGAAATCCGCATCGTCCCAGTTCGGAGCATACACATTGACCAGTACCACCCTCTCTCCCTGCAACTTACCACTTACCATTATGTACCTACCGCCATTATCTGCCACAATGCTCGACGCCTCGAATAACACCTTCTTTCCCACCAAGATCGCCACCCCTCTATTTTTGGCATCTAGCCCCGAGTGAAACACCTGACCTACCCACCCTTTCCTCAGTCTTACCTGGTCTGCCACCTTCAGGTGCGTCTCCTGGAGCATAACCACATCCGCCTTGAGCCCCTTCAGGTGCGCGAACACGCGGGCCCGCTTAACCGGCCCATTCAGTCCCCTTACATTCCAGGTTATCAGCCGGATTAGGGGGCTACCCGCCCCCCTCCCCCGCCGGCTAGCCATGACCCCTCCTCGGCCAGCCACGCGCCCGCACCCCACACCCGGCCCGTTCCCCACAGCGGCATTCCCCCGTCTTGACCCACCCCACTCGCTCCAGCTCCTCTTTGATCTTAGCAGCAGCGACTCGATCCCCCCCCCCCCACCGGCTAGGACCCATCCTAGCTGGTTTACTCCCCCCATTGCACTTCCGCAAGTCAGCTGACTCCTGCTGACCCCGGCCACTCCCACCTCCCCTTCGACTCCTCCCATTGTGTGGCACACCTTCCTCTCCCGCTCCCCATTCACAGGCTCTCCCCCTCCGTTCTAAGCGCGGGAAACAATCCTCGCTTCCCCGCCCCGGTCCCGTCCCCCCCAGTCTTCGGCGCGGGAAAAGAATCCCACGCTCTCCACCTACCAGGCCCCGCCACCAACCAAAACAGTGCCCAACCCGCCCCATCCACCCTCCCCAACCCGAAAGAGAAAAACACAGAGAAAAAGAAACCCAAAACAATGCAAAGGCCCCCCCCCCCGAAACAAAAATAGGCATAACATATCCACCGCAGTCCCCAATCGCCCATCCCGACCCTCAGTCTGTGTCCAGCTTCTCGGCCTGAACAAAGGCCCACGCCTCCTCCGGAGACTCAAAATAATGGTGCCGGTCCTTGTAGGTAACCCACAATCGCGCCGGCTGCAACATGCCAAACTTCACCCCATTCCTGTGCAGCACCGCCTTCGCTCGATTGTACCCGGCCCTCCTCTTCGCCACCTCCGCACTCCAGTCCTGATATATCCGAACCTCCGCGTTCTCCCACCTGCTGCTCCTCTCCTTCTTGGCCCACCTGAGCACACACTCCCGATCGACGAACCGATGGAACCGCACCAGCACTGCCCGCGGAGGCTCATTAGCCTTGGGCCTCCTCGCCAACACTCTATGGGCCCCTTCCAGCTCCAGGGGCCCCTGGAAGGACCCCGCTCCCATCAGCGAGTTTAACATGGTGACCTCATAGGCCCCCACGTCCGGCCCCTCCAGCCCCTCCGGGAGGCCCAGAATCCGCAGATTCATCCGCCTCGACCGATTCTCCATCTCCTCGAACCGCTCCTGCCATTTCTTGTGGAGCGCCTCATGCGCCTCCACCTTTACCGCCAGGACTAAGATCTCGTCCTCATTGACAGAGATCTTTTGTTGAGACTCTCGGATCGCCACCCCCTGGGCCGTCTGTGTCTCCAGCAGCTTATCAATAGAAGCCTTCATTGGCTCTAGCATGTCCTTTTTAATCTCTCTGAGGCAGCGCTGGATACCCTCCTGTTGCTCCTCTGCCCACTGCCTCCACACTGCCTGGTCTCCGCCCGCCGCCATTTTGTCCTTCTTCCCTCCCTTCTTCTGGTCCACCACCACCTTTTTTGTCACCCCGCTCCTAGTTAAAGCCATATACTGACGGGGAACTATTATTAACTCCTTCCCACACCGGGAAACGTCGAAAAAGTGCCCTTGGGGGCCCTGAAAAGAGCCCAAAAGTCTCGAGAGGGAATCCTTTTGGCAGTGTTCGCTTCACCAATCTGCCCCAAAATGTCCGTGGAAACTCCTGAAAAAGGTCTAAGTGTCCGTTCCAGGCGGGAGCTGCCGAATGCGTGACCTACTCCTCCATGGCCGCCACCGGAAGCCTCGTCCCCGCTTCTTCAGTGGCCCTGGTGAGATCTTTTCACAGTTGTTCCCTCTGCTGTTAGAATTCACTTTTAATAAAGGTCCTCAGGACTGTTTGCAGTTTTAAGCTTGCCCTTCCCCCGCCTGCATGCTGCAAATGCTGTTTATCCTGTTGCAGCCAAATCTTCCACTGCTTCTGCCGGGCCTGGCAGCCAAAAGACACAACACTCCTGGGGGACACCATCAGGGGAGTGTTGCAGTCCTCTTGCCACACCGGGAAATGTCAAACAAATGCCGTGGGGGGCCTGCAAAAGAGCCCAAAAGTCCGTTCCAAGCTGGAGCTACCGAATATGCGACCTAGCTCTGCATAGCCGCACCCGGAAGACGTTTGTGTCCTTTCTCAGCGTCAATGTCATCGATCCCCTTAATTATATATATGTATCAATTAGATCATCTCTCATTCCTCTGAACTCCAGGAAATATAGGACTCACCTACTCAATCTCCTCAATCCCATCAACCCAGGAATCAGTTTTGTGAATATTTATTGGCTCCCTTTAAGACAAGCATATCCTTCCTTGTTGGATAAACTCAGCAGGTCGTGGCAGCATCTGTGTAGAGAAAAATGTTTCTAGTCCGTATTTCTCTTCTCCAGTACCTCGTCACCCTTATACTCTTATCTCCTTGTAACAAAAGCTAACATACCAACTTCCTTTCTAACTGCTTGCTGTATCTGCATGTTACCTTTCTGTGATTCATGCTTAAGTCCAGCCAGGATCACAGTATGCTAACGTTTCCCAGTCTATCATCATGAAAATATTTGCTGCTTTTTTATTTTTTCTACCAAAAGTGTGTAACTTTGCACTTTTCCACATTATGGGTGTGATTTTCAGCCTGAGTTCACTGTCGGAGAGAATGGTGACGCGGGCGGAAAATTCAGAGCGAACCGAGAACTCTGGAGACATTGCGTTTTCCGATTTTCCACGCCCTTCACTGGTAATGGCAGGAGGTTCACGTCTACAAAGGACAAGAAACTTGTTTTAATGGATTTAAATAGATTTGAATATGATTAGCTAGCCCCCCTTCCCCCCCTCCCCCGCCGCATGACCCCCTCATTGAATATTCAAACAGTTTACAACAGCTTTTTAAAAACGAGATTCAGGTGAATGGATACACGGGGGGGGGGGGGGGGGGGGGGGGGGGAGGGTGGCAAAGGTATGTATAGCCCCCGGGAGAGAGAGTCATACCCGGGCACCCCCTGGCACTGCCAGGGGTCGGGATCAAACCCGGTTACTCAGCGCCGTGAGGCAGCAGTGCTAACCACTGAGCCACCCTAATACTTCTCCTAATTGAGTTTGGTTGAAAGTGTGTTATTCTTGCCTGCTGTTGGCTGCACTGAATTATCCGGTATGAATTAGATACCTTGAAGGCGCTGCAGGTTCTGAACTGTTTATACTTTTCTCTGGTACAATGTACAGCATATTTATTGTGCAATGATCTGTTTGATTTTCACATTGACAGGTCATGGTAAAGAAGCCATGTGGTTCCAAGCCTTAATAACCAGCACACTTAAACTGAGAACGGTAATTCTGAGAGAAAAAAATGTGCGTTACCCAATGAACACATGCACTAAAATAAAGGCTGAAAGGTTTAAATTATGAGAGCAGGTTTCATTGATGGGCTTGTATTTCTTTGAATGTAAAAGATTAAGGGTAAAAGGGTTGAGGTGTTTAAATCTATTAAAGGAAGTGACAAGAGATGAGGGAGAGACTATAGTGGAAGAGACTTCATAGATCAAGATTCCATAACCTTAAAATTAGAGTTAGGTGATTCAGGATGTCAAGAAACACTTTTTCATGTAGATGAAAGTAATGGAACCATTTTCCCAAAAAGCCATGAGGTTAGGTCAACTGAAAGTTTTTTTTCTTCAGAGTACCCAATTAATTTTTTCAATTAAGGGGCAATTTAGTGTGGCCAATCCACATAACCTGCACATCTTTGGGTTGTGGGGGTGAAACCCACGCAGACACGGGAAGAATGTGCAAACTCCACATGGACAGTGAAGCAGAGCCGGGATTGAATTTGGGTCCTCAGTGCCGTGATGCAGCAGTGCTAGCCACTGTGCCACCATGCTGCCCAAAATCAACTGAAAGTTGCAAAACAGAAATTGGTAGACTTTTATTCGGCAAGATCATTAAGGGTTACAAACCAATATGGATAGATGGAGTTAAGATACAAATGAGCCACAATCTAGTTCAATGGTAGAAAAGATCGATGGAGTGAATGGCCCACTCCTTTTCCTTTTGTTGCTATCAAGTGCGTGCCATTGTGCTCAACATGCTGCAAGTGGCGACTTTGTAATAAATAACAATGGTGATGGAAATAGGTTGTGCTATTTGCCAGATTTAAACATGGGCGGTTTAAATGGTGGGAACTGTTCTAGCTTCAATATAAGTGGAATTTCTTGAACTTCTTCAGTGGCTTAAATTGATAGAACATCTGGATTCCATTAAGGACATATGTTAGATGGAAACAAAGCCATTCAATTGTACCTGTTATTTTTCTTCTTTTACAATATGAAGATAAATGTTATTTTTTCTAAAAAGGCAACATTACCACATCTAATACCTGCCACCTCTTATATAAATTGCTCACATGCTTCTCATATGGCTACATGGGAGACTAAAGCTGAAATGAAAAAATGTTTTGCAGATGATACTTTGCTAGTGGAGTGCGTCGTAATTAGATGTTGCCAGTACTGTTCTGACATTTGTATTGTAGTTGGCAGGGGAATGTTTTACTTCCATATAAGTATTAAAGTTTAAAAGAAAAATATTGAAAGAGCTGGATTTATTGGAAACCTAGAAAATAAGGAACAAATATAGGCTTAGTTGAGATTTGGTTCTTTTGTTAAGTGAGGACTAAACTATAATACCCAGATGGTAAAATCATTCAGTTTTCAAGTACTGCAACATGCTTTTAACATTGGTATTGTAAATGTTACATCTTTCAAATAAAGCATTTTCTCTATCAATTAAGAAGATCACTTTTTGAACCACATTTAATTATCCTGCCAGCCCCCCCCCCCCCGACCCGCCACCTTCAAAAAGATTTACTCATTGAATAGAACAAAATGGGAAAACACTTAGCAAGTTATTCATTTAGAAATACTCAGAGTGCATCTTTAATTCATTTCTACACTATAGCAGCTACTCATGCTACTGAGCCTCTATTTTCCTTATTTCCTGAACCATCTCTTAGATCTCAGTCTAAACAAGGAACAAAAATGCAAATTAGTTCAAGCCATTCAACTACAAAAGAAAATAAATGGATTTTGCATGGGCTACAGCATTCATTCTTTACCAATTCATTTATCTTGCAAAAAAGACAGTTGCCCTCAACTTTTGATCTACTTGCACTCTATCAGATAAAGTTGTTGTTACAGAATCTTGTTCTCTATCTACTAGTTAAATCATGCTTCATATCAGGGACTTTTAATTTAGCTGAAATGAGGTATACTAGCAAATTTTATTTCAAAAGCTAAATAAATGTGACTAATTGCACAAACTTCAAGACCATCCATAGACTTCATACAGTTTTAACTATTGGCACTTAAAAGGAAACATTTGGAGTTAGTGTTTGTGTTGTGAGCAAGTTGAAATGTTATCATACAAGGTGGTGTATTAATGTGAGTTATGTGCCCCTTGTACAGAGTCATTTTGGAGTCATTTTAGGTCTGGTGCCTTTTTAAAAAAACTACCCATGTTTTGAGCCTGTGTGGTTCTACAGAATGCTTTAATAAAAAATTTAATTAGAAAGGAGTATACACTGCATGTTATAACCCCCTTGGGGCCAAGGACTGCTCCATTCGATTTCCCCCTTATACAGCTGAGTGTGAACTCCCCTGGAAGGGGGAACTACTCTGTATAAAAACCCTGACCTGGGTGCAGGATAGGGAAGGTGGCCCTTTGGGGAGAGGAGTAGTAGTTTCATTATTTCTGTGTATACCGTAATAAACCAGTCGTTCATTTCTATCATACCGTGTGTTCCTGTAGTCTCTCCCATTCAGCTTCTACACTGTATGTCACGGTATTTATTTTATTAATGTGTAACAACGTGGAGATACGCTATCTGTTGAGCTTCTAAACCATCATTTCAAAACATTTAATTTGTGACCTCTGGAAAATAACAGTGGCATTTTGTGCTCCATCTCAGAGGCCAGGGGGCCATTTAATTAGGCAGTAGGGTGTGAGCAGGAGAACTTGCTGCCTCTTCCACTCCCCCCATTCAAACTCTGGGTAGGAACATGGAGAGTGACCTTCCTGCCAAGAGCCCAATTGAGGCCCTTAAGTGGTCATTTATGGGCCCCATCTTACTGCTGCTGGAATTCTACCAACTGCTGGCAGGGAACGTGCCATGTGTGACAACCACACAGCAAACCCTATTGGATTTGCCAGTGGTTCACTGAAGTCTGTCCCTCATACTTAGGTACAGAGCCCTATCAAGCGACTCGCCTTTGGGAAGTGGGAGCCCCATGGGAAGGCACCCTCCCAGCTTCCCTTGTTGTCAACACCCATCCCCATCACTTGCCAGCATCTCCATCCCTGGTAGCCCAATCCCGCCCAATTACCTCTCTCCAGGGATCCAACATTGATCCCTTGTGAAAACCAAAATGTAGTACCAGCAATTACCATCGTTCCCGGGATACTGCCAGTACTGGAGTGCCAGGAGTGGACCGTCTGCTCTACGACGGACTTAATTCAATAGCAGGCCCAATGCTGCCCAGGTAAGCACTGAATTCTCCCAAAATTGCGTAGAGACTCTCAAAATATTTCAGTATAGGGTTCCCATCAGTTTTCCAGCCAGTGGATGTGCACACCACCTTGAAAATTAACTTCCAACTATTATTTCTATTAACCAACAGAGAAGAGATTAAAGTCAGACAGGTTTTATAAAAAAAAAATTAGTGTACCCAATTATTTTTTCCAATTAAGGGGCAATTTAGCGTGGCCAATCCATCTATCCTGCACATCTTTTGGGTTGTGGGGGCGAAACCCACGCAGACACGGGGAGAATGTGCAAACTCCACATGGACAGTGACCCAGGGCCGGGATTCAAACCCGGGTCCTCAGCGCCGTAGGCAACAATGCTAACCACTGTGCCACCGTGCTGCCCCCAGTCAAACAGGATTTGATAATTAGTGGAGTTAAGGGCTTGCAACAATATTTCTTTGTAAATCAGGAATTGAGATTGGTGAACTGTTCTAATTTTCTTGGATATATATTTTATCTGCAATATAAACTAGATAAAAGTCAATCAGTTAAAGTTGCCTCTCCTCTTCTCGCATTTTCAAAGAGATGTCACAGGTATGATGGGTTGAATGTCCTCCTTTCCTGCTGGATCATTGTAGAATTGTTGGGGCGTGATCTAATGACCATGTCATGCCTGATTCAGGATGCAATGTGGTCAGTAAATCTCAGGAGAGGCCTCACGCGAGATTTACTCGGCTCAGTGCGCCTTCCAAGATCTAACGGGATCTCGCAAGATGTCGCAATCTGGATCCCGAAATCTGTATATACAAGTGTGCAGTAAGGCAAACCTGAATAGGCATTCGCCGGAGTTACCCAAGGCGTGGGATCTAACCCCCGCACCTCGGAGACCCTGAGCGAGCGCCGCTTAGCACTGGTCGCCACAAACGTGGTTCAGGTGTACTGCCACTTGGGGGCGTCTCCCAGGTGTTTGAGCAGGGTGGCACCAGGAATCCACACAGGGTCCCCTGGTGGCACTCCAACCTGGCAGTGGCAAGGTGCCTGGGAGATGTTTTGTCGGGGATCAGGCCCAGGGGTTCCCTGCCATTATGAGATGGTGTGCGGGGACTCGATAACTTCCTTATAGGTGGGTTGGGGGTTGGGGAGGCCTCGGTAGGGGGCTGGAGCTCGGAGCTCCATTTTCCTGCACTGGCGAGCGGAACTCATTCGTGCAGGAAATAGGACTGAGTACGATCTCGGAGGGGTGGTCCTCGCTGAGGCCCCGAAATTAAGCAGAGTGTCATATAATAGCGGGGTGGTTCTCTGAGCTGCTGCCGCTGGGAAACACCAGCTAGACGCAACACAAGACTCTGTTTCATTTCTGTTAAATCGTGCCCTTTACTCAGCTCCTTATTTTATTTACATATTCAGTATCAAGCAGCACTCGAGGTTGATCTGAATTGAATGATTACACTCCAAATCATGGGTGGGATTCTCCGACCCCCTTCTCCGGGGCTGGCGTGAATCCCGCCCCCGCCGTGTCCCGAAGTCTCCGCCACCAGAGATTCGGCGGGTGCGGGAATCGCGCCACGTCGGTCGGCGGGGGCGGGATTCGTGCCGCGCCAGTTGGCGGGCCCACCCCCGCCGATTCTCCGGCCCGCAATGGGCCCAAGTCCCGCTGCTGGAATACCTGTCCCGCCAGCGTGGATTAAACCACCTTTTGAACGGCGGGACAAGGCGGGGCGGGCAGGCTCCGGGGGGTGTCCCCACGGTGGCCTGGCCCGCGATCGGGGCCCACCGATCCGCGGGCGGCCTGTGCCGTGGGGGCACTCTTTTTCTTCCGCCTTCGCCATGGTCTTCACTATGGCAGAGGTGGAAGAGACCCCCTCCCCTGCGCATGCGCGGGGATGCGTCGCCCGGCGAAGACCTTTCAGCCCCGGCTGGCGTGGCGCCAAAGGCCTTTCCCGCCAGCCGGCGGAGCGCCAACCACTCCGGCGCGGGCCTAGCTTCTCAAGGTGAGGGCTTGGCCCCTAAAGGTGGGGAGACGTCCGCACCTTTGGGGCGGCCCGACGCCGGAATGGTTCCCGCCACTCCATTACGCCGGAACCCCCCGCCCTGCCGGGTAGGGGAGAATCCCGCCCCATGTTCCAGACTCAATTAAGTATGGGTATCATGCCAGTGAGCTCAATTGTGAGCATTCTCACTGAGTCATAACCCTGCTCCAGGATTGAGTTGATAATCTGAGGGAGGGCACTATTTTGTCAAAGTGACTACACTTCCAAAAACATTTATTTGGCTGTAAAGCACATGGGATGCCCTGAAGTCATGAATGGCGCTACATAAATGCAAGTCTTTCTTTTATAAACCTTTTGATTGAGATGTAGATTAACTGGTCACACAATGCATTTACTGGTTATTGCATCTTGCTGTGCACAAATTGGCAACTGCATACTCCTACATACAATGATTGTGCTTCAAAGGTAGTTCTAAACTACTTTTGCACCTTGCTGCTTCTCTTAATACAAATTATTTTATTTCAGATCAATTGTGTGAAGCTTTAGGTGGTGAAAACTGTGTAATATACTCTGTAGTTCGACAGGTAAAAAGTCCTTTATATGAATTTTCAAGCAGCACAGATTTGTCTGCCATTTGTGCCATTTATTGCTAGTTACCAGGAACGCCCATGCACTGAGTCAGTGTTGTTGGGTCGGTAATCATTTTACAAATTGCCATGGATTATTTGGTTCTTTATACTTATAAGGCAACTGGTCTGCAGACTCTTAGTTCAGAAGTACTGTACAAGAACTGTACAGGAATTACTCTAGGTGAAGTTTGTGACTGTTTTGCTGTGTATAATCAGTCTTTGCAAATTTGAGCTGATTCAGATAGAAGACTTCCTGTAGCTTTCAGGCTATTTATGAACCATACTATACAAGTTCTGTGTCACATGCATACATAGGAAATAGTTCATTGTGAAATGGTCTAAAGGTCAGTCATGAAAGTCTGTCAATTTAAAAAAATCACATCAAAGAGCTGTTGCAAACAAAGATATCATACCTCTGCAAGAAATGACAAGAAAAATTAAAAATGATGTTTTCTTTATATAAATTGGTCGATATTTTCCTAACAGGACAACGTCCTTTTCGTAATCATGCTGCCATTTAAAAATAACAGAACCCAGTAATCTAGAATTTTTCCAATGGCCAGACTTATAATGTGCAATGTAAATTTTACTTTAAGTGTGCTAATTACATTTTGTTAGCCAGACCTGAATATTATCTTCGAAGCAGGAAGAGTAAGTTGGGAGAATTCCCGATTTGGCTTTTCCACCTCAGGAGAAAGTGCCCTCAAAGGTGGGATTTGCATTGTGCAGGGGCAGGTGGGGACTGGAATCAAGCCAGCTGACTTGGGAAAAAGATCAGAGGCAGCCACAGGGGCTGTGAAGTGTTGAGGCAGGCAATTTTAAAGGCCAGTTTTGGTGCTGTGGGGACTCCAAGATCCCCAAAACCTTAGACTTTGCACACACTGTAGATTGGGAGTGGCCCCAGGACAGGCCCCACACATCTATGCATGAAGAGAGAAAGAAGGAAGAAAACAGCATTAAAGCCAGGTCAGGTGACTGGGAATGGAGCACCATGAAAGACTCGTGTCCCCATTGTGGGTGGGATCACTTTTCGGCACATCTGAATATTAGAGTGAGACTAATGTGCAGGTTCCCGAGTTATCTCAGGATTCACCTTCGCCTCAGAAACCTCGGTAGAATGCAATTCTGTACTGGTCTCCAGAAATGGGGACTAGATGGAACAGCACTCATGGGAGTCTTCCAGGGGTCAGAGGCCCCCTGGTGAATGCCCTTTGGACAGAGTGGTACCCTGGCACTGCTGGTGCCACCTGGGAACCCTGGCAGTGCCAGCCTGGGCTTCCCCTTCCCCCCCCCACTGAATATTCATCGGTCACCGGTGTGACATCACACTGGCTCAATTTACAACAGCTGTATAAAAACGAGAACCGGCGACCTCAAGTCCGAAGGGGATTTCGGAGTTGAGCTCTTAGGTCGCCATTACATCCAGGGTGCCAGTCGCAGAGGGGATAGCAGAGAGGATGCAGATAAATTCAACTCAGGGCGGAGGAGGTGTGGGGTTCAGTCTCAGCATCGCGGGGGAGGGGGGAGGTCACTCGCAAGCCATAGCGGCCCTTTGTGCCTTTCAACCTCGAGGTGTAAAGGGGTCTGGTGGCTGGTATGCAGGCAGCACTTCCCATGTCCCCCTTGCTGGGCTTGTGGTGATATTACTGCTGAGGGACGGCCTTTCCAGAGTGGCAGCTGGAAAGTGGATGGGAGCCGGTGAATCCATAGGGTCTGCACTGGGGGGTAACTGTGAGGTTCATAGTTGGGGTCCCACGAGATGTCAGGTTGAACGGGCAGTGTGGGGGGACTCTGACTAGGGGTGTTCTCCAACCTCATGAGGCCTGACGACCCTCACACGTGGGAGGACAACTGCAGTGAGAAAGAACCCCCACACTCAGGCAGCACTGTGAAACCAAAGGGCATGAAGAGTCCTGAAGTTTAAGGCCACTGGTTATGGAGGCCCGGCTGTCAGGGATTCGCATATGGGTGGCTGGCTGTTCAAGTTGGAAGGCTTGCTAATCCGCAAGTATATTTTAATTTATTAACAGGATCAAAATACAAAAGACAATACAATGAGGGTGGCAATCACTTGGCTCCCAGAACCCCCCCCCCCCCCCGACCTCCATCAGCTGAAATGCTTACAGCCCAGCCCACCACAAAGGCTGCTCCAACACGGAACACGGTGGAGGAAAGAGAGAAAACCATTCCCTAGCCGCCCGGAAAAAGGGCAATACACTGCCAATAGTGCAAAAACGATTCACCCACCAAACATAGCGCAAAAGAAAACCAAGGAACACCAGTGACCTGTACGGCTCCCATAACGGGAGCAGCAGATGGCTACCAAACATAAAATGTCACCAGTAGTCCATTGAATTGTCCCGGCGCAACCTCCGGATAGCGTAGTCGAGCCGGCCACCACCCCTCCTCTCCTGCAGTATCGTAATCCGATCTTCCTTTCCCACCCTGTCCAAGGACTGGGCCACAGGAACACAGGGGGCATGAACAGGTGACCCACAAGTCCAAAACGGAATACACAGTCAACACACAAAACAGATCTGGAAAAACATCCACAGATGGCTCGAGCAAACCCTCCTGCATCCTCAGCCCAGAAGTAGGCACGTCAAAATCTTCCCCTCGCCTCACTCCAGATAAAAGAGGCCAAAAGGCAACTACCTTCTTTCTTCCTTTATTTCTTTCTTTCTTCTCTTCATCCAGAAAGCAGCAAGTAAGTCCAAGGGGAAAGAGACAGCAGCAAGCAAAACTCTCTGCTACAGCAGCCTTCAGGCATTCACCAAGCATTTGCAGCCAAAAGCAAGGAGCTCAGGGAACATACAGCCTGCAGCCCATGAGAGCTGGGGGAATTAGGGTGCCCTCGAATAATGAAGTTGACATGCTAATTTCAGTCTTCACACACATCAGGTATGTCTTATTAGTCACAAGGGGAAGCCAGTCGCCTAATCAAGTCTCGGGGGATGGTTGACCACGTGTGCCATGTGATGCAAGTGTTGGCACCCATTGCTTGTGGCCCTGAAAGTCGCTTTTGCTCAAAACCTCTATGCCAGCGGCTTATTTCAGGGCTGCACAGGTGACCTGTGTGGCATATCCCATTCAGCAGCACACAAGTGCATAAGGGAGGTCAGAGATGCGTTATATGCAAGGGCCCACACGTACATCAACTTGGATCGGGACTAGGTGAGCCAGGATTCCAGGACCATGGACTTCAGCACATAGCAGACATGCCCCGGGTGCAGGGTGTCATCGACTGTACTCACGTGGCTCTGCGGTTTGGGGTGCTGAGGGAACCATGAGGAGGTGAACTTACCTTGGCTACACAAACAAGGTCATTCATCTTTTTACGACACTGCCATCCCGTCCTCTTATAGGTTGAGCTGGCACTCACAGTCATGGCTCCAGCCTTCAGGGTGGGGTTGGTCACTTTGTTGGATGCACGTCTGCCCGATCATTGCTAGAGGCTTATCTGGCTCTGCTCGAGAAGTTTGCTGAGGGCACCCTCTGAAAAACATGGCGCAGCCTTTCTGGCAGCCATCCCCCCAATTGGACCTGGGACAAGTGCCAGGAAAGCCAGTTCAAGGTGGTGCACAGAGCGCATCTTACTGAGACACGCAAGAATGGGTTCTTCCCGAAGATGGAGGATAAGTACAAGCAGTGTCAGGAGTGCCCAGCCAACCATACCTAATGTTCTAGTCCTGCCCCAGACTTGCTGAGTTATGGATGGCCATTTTTGAAGCCATGTGTAGGGTGGTGGGGGTCGAGATGGAGCTGTGCCCAACTGCGGCAGTCTTCGGGGTGTCAGAACACCCAGAGTTCTGGACAGGGAAAGGGACGGACTCACTGATCGGCAGACGGTGCATTCTGCTAGGCTGGAAGCCGGCAGCGCTACCCAGGGCCTCGGAATGGAAACTGGAAAAAATAAAATTCTCAATAGAGGGGTCCGATGTCATGACACGTGGAAGAAGTTCACAAACCTCTTCACAGACCTGCTCACACCCAGCAGCTAACTGGGGGTGGGGGAGGGCTGGTTGGAGAAGATAGGAAGTGAGTGGGGATGGACAGGAAGGGGGAGGGTAGAAGGCAGGGCCACGGAGCACCGCCAGGATGAAAGGGAGCTGCCGTATAGCAGAGAAGGAACGGCTGGAAGGCATTCACAGGAGGGAACACAGATCCCTCCTACACGTGCTATTCCAGGAAGGCGGACCATCCTAACCTCCCTAACTAATGTAAAGTTGTGTAGAAGTCCCATGACAAAAGGAACATTTTTAAAAAAGTAATAACAATAATCTTTATCAGTGTCACATGTAGGCTTACATGAACACTGCAACAAAGTTACTGTGAAAATCACCTAGTCACCACATTCCGGCACCTCTTCGGGTACACTGAGGGAGAATTCAGAATGTCCAATTATCCTAACAAGCACATCCTTTGGGATTTGTGGGAGGAAACCGGAGCACCCGGAGGAAACCTGCGCAGACATGGGGAAAACGTGCAGACTCCACACAGACAGTAACCCAAGCCGGAAATCAAACCCAGGTACACACTAATGTAAATAATGTAAACAAATTATAGTATTGAGACTATTGTCACAGATGCGGTGGCAACATGTGATACTTGTGTTGGTGTTGTTATTGTTTTGGTTATTATTACTGTTTTTATATTCTTCTGAAAAATCTTGATATTAAGTACAAAAATTCCAATAAAAATATTTTCAAAACAAAATGCAACGGAGTCCCGTGTCAGGAGCATTTAGCCGGGTGTTTCCCGGCACTGGCAGTGCCCAGACGGACACCACTATCAAACGGGACTCTGCTTCATTTCCAGGCCTTGGCGAGGAATGCCCCACCAAGGCAGCATTTAGGCTAATTTCCTGCACTAACGAGCTCTGCTCGCCTGTCTGTGCAGGAAGAGGATTGGGCAACATTTTTAAATGGCACCCTGATCTCTATACCTCCCACCACAGTCACCAGGCCGCCCACCTCCCACACTCCAACAAAGGGTCATTGAGCCCTCCCACATCCCACCCAATAAGGGCAACGCACACCCAGCCCTGATTCCCGGCACTTGGGCACCTTGGCACCTCCAGGCAGGCAGTGCCTCTACCATGCTGCTACTGCCACCTGGGCACTCTGGCACTGCCAGGATGGCACACAGGTGGCATTGGGGGTGCCACGGTGGCACCCTGCCCAGCGTCCGACCACCCAGGGCCCCGATCGCCAGGGAGACCCCAGACCCCTACCGCCCCCCCCCCCCCCCCCCCCCAAGTGTCGGTACACCTGATCCACGTTTGTGGAAACCAGCGCTAAACGGCACCCGCTCGGGGTCTTCGAGGTGAGGCTGTTCGATCCTGGGCGCAGTGTAGATCCGGCATTTCCATATTCAATTGAGACTAACTGCTTATTTGAATATGAACATCTGGGTCCCAACCTCAATGGGTGGGATCCAATTCGTTTTTTTTAAATTTAGAGTACCCAACTTAAATCGCTGGCTTTGAAAGCAGACCAAGGCAGGCCAGCAGCACGGTTCAATTCCCGTAACAGCCTCCCCGAACAGGTGCCGGAATGTGGCGACTAGGGGCTTTTCACAGTAACTTCATTTGAAGCCTACTTGTGACACTAAGCGATTTTCCTTTCATTTCATTTCATTTCATGATGCCTCACGAGATCTGCCTCTTGCGAGATTTACCGGCCTCATCGCGTCACGAGTCAGGTGCGGCGAGGCTGATAGATCGCGGCCTAAGTTTTCCCAGGGTTAGTGTATCAGAGGCACGCCACCATGAGCGCGGCGTGAAACATGCAAAGAAAAATAATTTTGTTAAAAAAGCTGATGAGCTAAAAAAGCATATTTGATGAGTTTTTCTACTGGTGCTGATGGAAGGATTCTCTCCGGTTTTCTCACCGGAACCGACTCTTTGAAAAAGTATGTGGTAAGGTTCCGCCCGTTAAAACAGAAAATGCAGGGCAGCACAGTGCTCAGTGGTAGCACTGCAGTCTCACGGCGCCGAGGTCCCAGGTTCGATCCCGGCTCTAGGTCACTGTCCGTGTGGAGTTTACACATTCTCCCCATGTTTGTGTGGGTTTCACCCCACAACACAAAGATGTGCAGGGTAGGTGGATTGAACATGCTAAATTGCCCCTTAATTGGAAAAAATGAATTGGGTACTCTAAATTTATAAGAAAAATCCCCCAGAAAATGCTGCAAAATCTCAGCAGGTCCGGCAACATCTGTGGAGAGAGATAAACAGAGGTAAAGTTTTGAGTTCACTTAACACTTCTTCATAAGTTATCAGTTGATGTAACTCACTTAGGTTATAATTATCTGGATATTTGTTCCATAAAATGGGCCCTCGGACTTAACTTAGCCCTTGGAAGGGTTGCTGGATTTCTGGTCCATTAATATTTTCACAATACAGAAAGCTACCTGTTTTATCTATCAATTATGTTTGAACGTTGTTGAGAGCCATGAATAAAGGTCCCACTGATTCCAGTAATACTACAGTTACTTTCCAGGCTAAATTTAGGTAAAAATAGCCCCAATTGCACTGTTTCTCTGATCAATTTCCCCCTTCATCCCCTCTCCTGAAGATGTTGAGTTCCAGATTGCAGATCCATGAATGTCATCTACTGATTCTTTGCTCAAGTATCTATTAGGTGGGAATACTTGGCAGTGAGAGTTGGCAGACTGACACAGGTGCCTTGCAGCAGAGTCCAATTCAAACTATACCCTCAACAGGGGTCATTGACTGGACTACCGGTGGCGGCCATGGAGTGAGTGGTCACATATTTGATGGCTCCCGCTCAAGGTGGAGTTTTCCGGTCTTATCCCACCTGAAGGGTGCAGTATTTGAGGGCAAAAGGTGCAGGAGTGCCCAAGGAAGGTAATACTCCTCTGGTGTGGCTGGTGCATGGATGAGCGGTTGAGGAGCGCTATGAGAAAGAAAGAGCAGTTGGAGCAGGAGAGTTTTCATGGTGTGCCACAGGTAAAGATGGCAGAGGACAAGGGGGCATTGTGCTCCCCACCTAGTGGTCGATGGAGCAGCTGGTGGAGTTCTCGAATAACAAATTCCAGCAGCAGAAGAAAGAGGCCCTGGAAGACCTGGTGGAGCTGCTGAGATCTGGGATTGAGAGAGTCGAGCAGAGGCTGGAGTCCCAGGGCCGAGTGATTCAGGAAGTGGAGGAGGCATGGGGGACCATGAGGAGAAGATGGCCTCATTGGCGGCGGATTTGGGAGTGATGCGGGAAAGCCAGAAGAAGCTGAGGGATAAGGTGATGGGGATTTTTTTTGTTTAAGGGTGGGGGAGGGGAGTTGACTGCATGTGACGCAGTGGTTAGCACTGGGACTACAGTGCTGAGGACCCGGGTTCAAATCCTGGCCCTGGTTCACTGTCCGTGTGGAGTTTGCACATTCTTCCCCGTGTCTGCATGGGTTTCGCCCCCACAACCCAAAGTTGTGCAGGGGAGGTGGATTGGCCATGTTAAATTGCCCCTTAATTGAAAAAAAAACAATGAGATACTCTAATTTAGAAAAAAAATTATTTAAAAAAAAAAGTTTTGGGGGGGGGTGAAGAGGGGAGGGGAGGGGGAGGGTTGCTGACATTGGTGTGGCGCAGAGGAGTTTATTTTCAATTTGGGCGCACAGGGAGAAGGCGGAGTGGGAGGAGAGGGCAAGGCTGGTGGATGAGATTTTGAAAGTGGACAGAAGATATTCGGGGGCAACGGAGGCAGGGTTGTTGAATGAGAGGCAGAGGCTCCAAATGGAGCTTGGGCTAGTCTCTATGGGGAAGGTGGGGGGACAGTTGCGGAGGGCCAGAGGGGCAGTGTATGAGTATTGGAAAAGGCGGGCTGGATGTTGGCCCACCAGTTGAAGAAGCAGGCGGCGGTGAGGGAAATTGGTAGAGTGAGGGACGATCAAGGTAAGGTGGTGATGGTCCCGGAGGGGGTGAATGGGGTATTTGAGGCCTTTTATAGGAGGCTGTACAAGTCGGAGCCCCTGACTGGGGAGGAGGGGATGCCACAGTTCCCAAAGTTCCCCAAAGTGGAGGAGGGGCTGGTTCAGGGTCTGGAGGCTGCATTTGGGCAGAGGGAGGTGATGGATGGTATGACGGCTATGCCAGCAAGGAAGGCCCCGGGACCCAGTAGAGTTATATAAAGTTTGGAACGGACCTGGGACTACTGCTGTCGAGGGAGTACAATGAAGCGAGGGAGAGGAGATATCTCCCTCTTACTTTGTCGCAGGCTTCCAGCTCCCTGATTCTAAAGAAGGATGAGGATCCAGATTAGTGTGGGTCATGCCGCCTGATATCGTTAATGAATATAGATGCCAAGTTATTGGCGAAGGTGCTTGCATCGCGGATTGAGGGCTGTGCGCCGGGGGTGAAAGGCGAGGATCAGACAGGTTTTGTGAAGGGAAGGCAGTTGTTGGCGAATGTGCGGAGGCAACTCAATGTAATTACGATGCCTTTGGAGGGGCAGAGGCAGGAGGTAGTGGTGGCGATGGATGCGGAGAAGGCTTTTGATTGGGTGGAGTGAATGTATTTGTTGGAGGTGTTGGCAGGGGTTTGTGGATTGGATCCGGATACTATATAAGGTGCCTGTTGCGAGCCTGCGGATGAACCGAGTGAGTTCGGAGTACATTGGGCTACACTGTGGGACGAGACAGGGGTGCCCGCTCTACCCGTTGCTTTTCGCCTTCGGGATGGAGCTGTTGGCAATGGCGTTTGGGCCGTTGAGGGTTTGGAGAGGAATTGAGCAGCCGGATGCCAAACATACCTCTATGCGGACAACCTGTTATTGCATATCTTGGCCCCGATGGGCAGCATTGGAGGTGTTATGGGGATTTTAGGAGAATTTAGGTATTTGGGTATCCAGGTGGCGCGGAGCTGGGCGCAGCTCCATAAACTGAACTTGGCTCGACCAGTGGAGAAAATGAAGACAGATTTTAAGACGTGGGATGGCCGCTGTCACTGCCTCCTAGGTGGCATTGGTGGCCCTGTGGTTGATCCTCCGACCCCCTCGGGGGAACTGGGTGCCCTGTCCCACCTCCACAGCGTCCAGCGGCTTGGCCAGGTCAGCGTCCCCGAAGCGTGGAGAAGATTTCTGTGGTGGCATGGCTGTATGCTGTCTGGAGTGTGTTTGGAGGGAGCAGTTTATGTGCTGCTCCCCCTTGTTTTTTTAAAATTACTTTTTCAGAGTTGCAAAGCCAGAGCTCAGAGTGTGGACAGGGGCGAACCCCTAATTCAGCTCCTTGCCTGCTCCAAAAACCAATTCAAATTCATATTGAATCCAATTCATGGTCCCCACAAGAGGGACATAACAGATCTTAGCCAAAAGGTTGAGCAGATACTACACTTGATCTTAGCCAAAAGGCCGAGAAGCTGCTCCACCTTGTGAGCGGGGAGTTGCCGGGCACGGTTCAGACAAATCAGCTGGCGGGACGGCCATTTCCACCACAGCCTTAATTGACATGAGATAGCGCCATGGTCTCGCCGGGCTGGCCGTCAGGAAGCATCCGGGAAGTTGCGCCCACTACCGCACTTAGTGCTTCTCCCATTAGATCGCACCCCAAATGAACTTGATTGGCTGTAAAAGCACTTTGGGATGTCCTGACATCATTAAAGGTGCTGTATGAGTGCAAATGACCAGTATTCCCCTGAAATTGGTTAACTTACAACAGAATTGAAACCATGACCTGAATTTTTACCCTCCCTCACTCTGGGTAATCATGCTTTGAAGAGGAACAATTTGTTTGGCTGGCAGCTCGCCAGTCCCTGTAGCAACAGCACTGCAGTGGCCAGAAGAGGAACTGCACAGAGCTGCCTGAGGCGAAGGGCGGAATTTTCCATTCTCTGCAGAGTGCAAACTGAGTACAGATGAATTTTCTCGCCATATAATCCAGCATTCTGGGCAGAAGCGTGGAGGCTTGGAGAACGCTGTCATGCTGGCGTAGTGGGGCATAAAGAAACCCAGCAGCCAGGAATCCCAAGATAAGGCGCCGTTTTTAAAGGGCGACCCATCTCCGAAAGGCAACACAGGAACCCACCCCACACAGCGAAACCCCAGAGATGAGGAAACCGGCCCACACAGGCACAGGGAAAGCCCCCTCTCCTTGTAAGGGGTTGCTCAATGGGGATACCCAAAGGTGCTCCCTGACACTACCCCTGGTGCTGGGTGCCAGGACGCTGTGCCAGGGAGCAATGACAGGGTACTGCCTGAGCACATTCTGCTCCACAGGGTGTTATATTTACCTGCATTCCCCCAGCGGGTTCCCTCTCCCGGTTCATGTTTTTAAAAAAACGTTGTAACTCTTGCCGACATGGGGCAGCACGGTAGCACAAGTAGATAGCACTGTGGCTTCACAGCGCCAAGGGTCCCAGGTTCGATTCCCCGCTGGGTCACTGGCTGTGCAGAGTCTGCACGTTCTCCCTGTATCTGCGTGGGTTTCCTCCGGGGGCTCCGGTTTCCTCCCACAGTCCAAAGATGTGCAGGTTAGGTGGATTGGCCATGATAAATTGCCCTTAGTGACCAAAAGGTTTAGGAGGGTTATTGGGTTACGGGGATAGGGTGGAAGTGGGGGCTTAAGTGGGTCGGTGCAGACTCGATGGGCCGAATGGCCTCCTTCTTCACTGTATGTTCTATCTTCTTTGTTCTATGATATGACCCAGCAAAGAGAAATGTCATGGACAGGAAATAGCAGGTTGCTGTTATCTCCCAGGTATCATGGGCACGAATCTCCGAGCCCTGCGCCGGGCAGGAGAATCAGCGCAACCGCACCCCGACGCCGGCGTGCGATTCTCCAAGGTGCGGAGAAACGGCGCCATTTGCGCTGGCGTGTTTGGCACGGCACGGTCGCGGGCCGCTGTCCGATTCTCCGGCCATGATGGGCCGAGCGGCCTTGCGTAAACGGCAAAATCCCGCCGGCGCCGTTCACACCTGGTCGCTGCCGGCGGGAACTCTGCGCGAAGGGTTGGGGGATGGCCTGTGGGGGGGGGGAGGGAGGCTTCGTCCCCGCGGGGGGGGGGGGGGCGGCTCTGATGGGGTCTGACCCGCGATCGGGGCCCACCAGTCGGCGGGCCGGCCTCTCCCCCCCCGGGCCTACTTTGTTGTGCGGCCAGTCCCTGAATCCCACGCCATGTTGCGTTGGGGCCGGTGCGCTGAAGAAGTCCCCTGCGCATGCACGGGTTGGCGCGCGCCCAATTGGCGGCGGGCAGGGACGCTGGAGCGGCGTGAACCGTGACCAGAATAGGTAGTCCCCGCACCTGTTTCGCGCCGTCGTGAAACGCGACGGCGTTCACGATGGCGCGAACACTTAGTCTCCATTTCGGAGAATCGCGCCTCATACCTGAAAAAAAAATTACCCAAAAAAGAATTCTGGTGTTGGACTGATGCAGTGTAATGAAAACTCATGGGCGGGATTCTCCCAGCCCGGGGCCGGGCCGAAGTATCCTCGCAACCGGGCCACGCCGCCCCGACGCTGGCACACAATTCTCTGCAGAGCGGAGTATCGGCACCATTGGCGCTAGCGCGTTTGGTGCGGCGCTGGTCGCGGGCCGGGGCCGCCGATTCTCCGGCCCGGATGGGCCGAGCGGCCGCTCTAAAAAGGCAGAGTCGCGCCGACCCCCGGGGAGGGCCAACGATGGGGCCTGGCCCGCGATTGGGGCCCACCGATCGGCCGGCCGGCCTCCTCCTCCCTGGGCCTATTTTCTTCCGCGCCGTCCCCTGAACTCCCGCGCCATGTTGCGTCGGGGCCAGCACGTTGAGGGCGGCCACTGCGCATGCGCGGATCCTGCGGCACACAGTTCACGCCGGGATGGGAGGCTGAAGCGGCATGAACCGCTCCAGTGCCATGCTGGCCCCTGTAGGGGCCAGAATCGGTACTTCCAGTGGCACGTTCACACCGTCGTGAAAGGCGACGGCGTTTCCGACGGCCTGGACACTCTGCCGCCGAATGGGTGAATCCCGCCCACCTGAATTACACATAATTTAACACTTACACATGTTCTACTAAAATTGTGCCACTGGAGAAGTGTAAGTTTTGACATACGAGACTGATCTAGGCTAGACTGAATCTTAAAATTCCCCGGTTTGTGTGAAGTCTGTCGCTGAAGATCTCTGAAATAAACCTGCACGATATAGAAACAATAAATTAAACGGTGGCTATCGTTTGATATAAAATCATTACTTGCAAAAGCTTCAAAGGTTGTGATAACTGACATTTATATCTGGTTACCAAATTAAACCTCTGCTAGAGGTCAAAATATATGTTGTCCATTTGCCAATAATAGTCATGTGCACATTCTCCCCGTGTTTGCTTGGGTTTCGCCCCCACAACCCAAAGATGTGCAGGGTAGATTGAACACGCTAAATTGCCCCTTAATTGGAAAAAATGAATTGGGTACTCTAAATTTAAATAAATAAATAAATAATAGTCATGTTCAATTAAGCTTGATTGTTTTCATATAATCTCACTTGGTGGTCATTATTTTATGTAATAGTACTTGGGCATCATGCTCTACCATCAGCAAACATATCTAAACTAATCTGATTTAATATAACTCTTGAAATTCTCCAGCTGGCAAGTACTACACAGTTCAGTTTAGCGCATAAGTGTCAGATGGTTATTATCTATCTATCGTAGTCAGGAGTATTGTGCTGTGACCAGAATAATTCTTGACAACTAGATGCCAGTATTACAATGTGTGAGCTCTCCTGTCACATACAGGGTCCATATTTAACAATTCTGCCAACAAAAGTGGATATATTTCAACCTAGACTATTCATTTTTATGGACCTGGAGGTTTGTAAAATATCGCCGTCACTATTAACTTACAGAGCATTTCTTTATAAATACAAGGCCAGGTTCTACAATATAGCAGACAGTGGCAGAAAATATTTCCCTGAAAAGTTGAGAAAGGCCAGATATATTTTTTTAAAGGTTATAAATGCGCAAAAGTGAGTAGACAGCAGACATTAACATCTACCAACAGTTATAGTTTTTTTTAATAAAAATTTTTATTGGTGTATTTTTGACATTGTAAACAGGAGAAATACAGAACGAGAAAACAAAAGGACTGTACAGTAAACAAAGTACATAGTGCAATTGCTGTAGCCCGCCCCACCCAGATCTGCCTAATTGACCCCCTATACTACATTCCCCTAACCCTCCCTCTCCCCCCCCCCCCCCCCGCTGACGATTAATTCTCCGCAAAGAAGTCAATGAATGGTTGTCACCTCTGGGTGAACCCGAACAACGACCCTCTCAAGGCGAACTTGATTTTCTCTAAGCCCAGGAAACTCGCCATGTCTGACAGCCAGGCTTCCGACTTCGGGGGCTCTGAGTCCCTCCAAGCTAGAAGTATCCATGTCCGGGCTACCAGGAAAGCAAAGGCCAAGACGTCGGCCTCTTTCTCCCCCTGGACTTCCGGGGAAATCTCTGAAACCCCAAAAATCGCCACCTCTGGACTCATTGCCACCCTCGTGTTCAATACTCTAGACATGACGTCCTCGAACCTCTGCCAGTATCTCCTAAGTTTTGGACAAGCCCAAAACATGTGGACATGGTCTGCCGGTCCTCTCAGACACTTTACACACCTGTCCTCTACGCCGAAGAATCTGCTTATCCGGAACACTGTCATGTGGGCCCGGTGGGCAAACCTAAATTGAATCAGGCCAAGCCTAGCACATGTTGCAGTCCCATTGACCCTGCTCAGTGCGTCCGCCCACAGCCCTTCCTCAATCTCCCCTCCCAAGTCCTCCTCCCATTTATGCCTCAGCTCCTCGGTCTGCGTCTCCTCCGCCCCCATGAGCTCCTTGTAAATATCCGCGACACTTCCCCCACCCATCCTCTAGACACTACCCTATCTTGGATCCCCCTTAGTGGCAAGAGTGGAAAAGATGGCAACTGCCTGCGCAAAAAGTCCCGCGCCTGAATATACCGGAATTCATTCGCCCTCGTCAACCCAAACTTGGCCTCCAGCGCCCTCAAGCGAGGGAAGCTCCCTTCCAAAAACAAATCTCCCATCTGCTCAATCCGCGGCCTCTGCCATACCCGAAACCCCCCGTCCAACCTTCCCGGGGCAAACTGATGGTTGTCACATATCAGGGACCAGACCGATGCTCCCGTTGCTCCCACGTGCCTCCTCCACTGTCCCCAGATCCGAAGGGCCGCCACCACTACAGGACTGGTGGAGAAGCGCGCCGGTGGGAACGGCAGAGGCACCGTCACCAACGCCCCCAGACTGGTACCCATACATGAGGCTGCCTCAACCCGCTCCCAAGCTGAACCCCCACCCACTTCCTTATCATGGCTATGTTAGCCGTGTTCGGCAGTGCAAGCCCCCCTTCACCCCGGTTCTGCTCGAACATCACCCTCTCCATGCGCGGGGACTTGCCCGCCCATACAAAGCCCAAAATGATCTTGCTTACCCTCTTAAAAAAGGAACGTGGAATGAAAATGGGGAGACACTGGAACATGAATAAGAACTTCAGGAAGACCGTCATTTTAACTGTCTGTACTCTTCCAGCTAGCGACAGCGGGAGCGCATCCCACCTCCGGAACTCCCCTCGCACTTGATCTACCAGCTGGGACAGGTTCAGCTTGTGCAGTCGACCCCAATCCCGCGCCACTTGTATTCCCAGGTACCTGAAACTGTCCCCAACTAACCGGAACGGCAGCTCCCTCAGCTGGTCCCCTTTGCCCCTCTCCTGAACTACAAACATTTCACTTTTTGTCATATTCAATTTGTACCCCGAAAACCGTCCGAATTCCCCCTGGGTCGCCATGATTCCGTCCATCCCCGCCATCGGGTTTGAAACGTACAAGAGCAGGTCATCTGCATACAATGAAACTCTATGCTCCACCCCCCCCCCCCCCCCCCCGAACCAGCCCCTTCCAACCCTCTGAAGCCCTCAGAGCAATTTCCAGCGGCTCAAAAGCTCGCGCAAACAGCAGTGGGGAGAGGGGGCACCCCTGTCTTGTCCCGCGGTGCAGTCTAAAATAGTCGGAAGTCGTCCTGTCTGTCCTCACACTCGCCTCTGGGGCCTGATATAGCAGCCTGACCCAGTTGATGAAACCCACCCCAAATCCAAACCGTCCCAGCACCTCCCATAAGTACTCCCATTCTACCCGTTCAAACACCTTCTCCGCATCCATTGCCACCAGTACCTAACCTCCTTTCCCTCTGGGGAAATCTTCTTATATTCGCCACCAGTTGCCTACTGTTAACGAACCCTGTTTGATCCTCCCTAATAACACTCGGCATGCAATCCTCAATCCTAGTGGCCAAAAGCTTTGCCAGCAGTTTAGCATCCACGTTTAGAAGGGAGATCGGCCTATAAGACCCACACAACTCCGGGTTCTTATCCCGTTTTAGAATCAAGGAGATGGTAGCCTGCGATATCGTCTGGGGCAGCACCCCTCTGTCCCTTGCCTCATTAAAAACCTTGACCAGCAGCGGCCCCAATATCCCGCAGAACCTTTTATAAACCTCTACCGGGTACCCATCCGGCCCTGGGGCTTTACCTGATTGCATGGCCTTAAAGCCCTCAAATATCTCCTCAGCTCTGATCAGGGCACCCAGCCCTTCTACTAGCTCCCTCTCCACTTTTGGGAATTTCAGGCCGTCTAAGAAGCGTCTCATCCCCTCCGGCCCCGCGGGGGGCTCCGAGCTGTAGAGTTTGCAATAAAGTCCTTGAAAGCCCTGTTCACACCTACCAAGTTACCGCCTTCATCCACCACTTTACCTATTGCCCTAGACGCCTCCCTCTTTCTGAGCTGCTGAGCCAGCATCCTGCTGGTTTTCTCCCAATGTTCATATACCGCACCCCTCGCCTTTCTGAGCTGCTCCACTGCCTTACCCGTGGACACCATCCCAAACTCCGCCTGCAGACTCCTCCGTTCCCTCAAGAGCTCCGCACTCGGGGTCCCTGCATACCTCCTGTCAATCTGCAGGATCTCTGCTAACAGTTGGTCCGTTTCTGCCCTGTCCGTCTTGTCCCCGTGAGCCCGGTTTGAAATCAGCTCCCCTCTCACCATTGTCTTGAGCGCCTCCCACACCACCGCTGCTGAGACTTCCCCCGTATCGTTGACCTTCAGGTAGTTTTATATACACTTCCTCATCCTCTCGCACACTCCTTCGTCCGCCAGCAGTCCCACATCCAGCCTCCACGGGCGCTGGAAGCTCTCTTCACTCACCTGTAGCTCGACCCAATGCGGGGCATGGTCCGGAAAGGGTGATTGCCGAATACTGCGCATCTATCACCTCTGTCAGTAGATCCCTACTCAGTATAAAAAAATCGATCTGGGAGTAGACCCTATGAACGTGCGAGAAAAAGGAGAACTCCTTCCCTGTCGGCCTGCCAAACCTCTACGGGTCGACACCCCCCCCCCCCCCCATCTGCTCCATGAACCCCCTCAGCTCTTTACCCATTGTGACACTCTGCCCGTTTTTGAGCACGACCGATCCAGGCCTGGATCAATAACTGTATTGAAGTCCCCACCCATAAGCAGCTTGTGGGAGTCCAGGTCGGGTATCTTCCCCAGCACCCTCTTTATGAAATCCGCATCATCCCAGTTTGGTGCATATATGTTGACCAGGACCACCTTCCTCCCTTCCAGCTTACCGCTAACCATAACATAGCGACCTCCCCGTCCGAAACAATACTCCCCACCTCAAACTGCACCCGCTTGTTCACCAGAATCGCGACCCCCCTGGTCTTAGTATCTAGCCCTGAGTGAAATACCTGACTAACCCAGCTCTTCCTCAACCTAATCTGGTCCGCTACCTTCAGGTGCGTCTCCTGCAACATTAACACGTCCGCCTTTAGAGCCCTAAGATGCGCGAACACCTTTGCCCTCTTCACCGGCCCATTTAGCCCTCTAACGTTCCATATGACCAGCCTAGTTGGGGGCACCGCCACCCCCCCCTTGTCTGTCAGCCATCCCTTTTCCTGGGCCTGCCCCCAGCCCCTGCCCCGTGCCCCTGTGGCCCCGCCTCCTGGCAGCACCCATCCCCAACCTCTTCTCTTCTAAAATCAAATCCCTCCTTCGTCAGCCGAACAACCCCCCCCCCCTCCCCCCCCCTAGCAACAACACTCTGTAACCTAACCTCATCCCTAATCTGATTGTATACACACCCCGCACTGTGCTCCCGCAGACTAGCTCACCCAGCTAGCCTGGTGGAACCAACAGTTAAAACTAACTGGTGGCAAAACCTTACATCACAAAGACGATTTAATATTCTGAAATGTAACCACAATAGATAAACAAGGAAGGGGAAATAAGCAGTCATCAAAGCCACTGCTTTTTGAGTTCATTAGAAAGCCTTTGTGTGTGCTCTTGTGGCTTCTTAAAAATGTAATTAGTTTTAAGTGTCTCTAGTTTGAGTGTGAATCAAGTTTGGGACAATTGAAACTTAAGGCACCTCAGTTCACACAGACTCAAAGACTTAAATATGTGAATATTCCATTGATGTACAGTTACTGTTTGTTAATAGGACAGTGTGTAATGGCACATTCTTTAATGGATCCTTTTCTCAGATAGCAATTGATTAGTTATGCATTTAAATCAATGCCAATGGGGCTTGGTTAATGGCGGTGATTGAATTTCCTTCAAGACATTAAAGTTACGAAGTCTCCATAGAGGTTTCAACAGTTTCCACATTAAGATGTTTCATTTTACATGTTTGGCATGTAATTTGCAGTGTAAATACTTGTCAGCTGAACGCTTAGTTTTGAATTTACAAATAACCCAAAACAGTTCAGGCCAATTTTACCCTGGCTGACTACAGAATTTTACTAAAATCAATCTACACAGCTTATCAAACTGAGTAAAACCTCTGTAGCCGGCTTGCAAGAATTTGCAGATGTAACGATAATCAGTGACGCATTCAACCTCAACTTTATGCCAAACATGTCTTCCTGTGAGAAATTCTGCTCAACATCTTCAGTGTTAAAAGCTTTTCAAAGAGGCTTAGCAGAAAATGTCTGCCTCAGGCTAAAATGCAAAGCATTCAATTTCCAGCTAATTTACAAGCTCAGTTCAGTTCAATGATAAATTGTATAGTCGCAACAAATAAAGAAAGAACAAAGTGTTATTTAAGAATAAAATTCAATTCAATGTTTTTGACTGCTGATCTGGAGTGAACTTTTTAAAAAATCAACCACTTTAATAGGTTCCTCAGGAAATTGTGCTATTTACTCAATGTTTCACCCATCATTTCATTTTTTTGTTTTGGAATATTGTTTTAGAAATATACAATATAAATTACAGAAAATTAATTCTATGTGATTAATTCTAATGGTTGAATTCATGTTGGCTTGATGAGATTATGCAGTAAGTCACTGAATCAGAAAGATCAGGAGGGTTCCAGATAAACCCGCTGTTCTCAGATATCTGACTAAATTTTAGAAGGCCGATGGAATTCTGCAATGGGTTGCAGTGTCATGCGATAGTGGGGGACAATTTGGTGGACTTTCCACTCCCAATTGGAACGCAATAACTGCCACTGCACGTGTGAGGATGTCACGCTGACAACAGAATTGGTCTCAGTTTTAGTTCCTCATTCCTTCAAAGATCTAGTAACCCACTCAATAAATAATGGCCAAATTGGAAGAGAAAGCACCTGTGAATCTGGAGCCCAGGAAGGAGCCAACTTTCAGACAGGCGCCACAGTAGCACAGTGGTTAGCACATTTGCTTCGCAGCACCAGGATCCCAAGTTCGATTCCCGGCTTGGGTCACTGTCTGTGCGGAGTCTGTACGTTCTCCCCATCTATGCGTGAGTATCCTCCGGCTGCTCCGGTTTCCTCCCACAGTCTAAAGATGTGCAAGTTAGGTGGATTGGTCATGCTAAATTGCCCTTAGTGTGCAAAACGGTTAGATGCGGTTACTGGGTTACGGGGATAGGGTTACGAGGTTACGAGGTGTGGGCTTAGATAGGGTGATCTTTCCAAGGGCCTGTTCAGACTCGATGGGCCGAATGGTCTCCTGCTGCACTGTAAATTCTATGATTCTAAATTCTATGACAGATGGTATGGGTGAAAAATGGCATGAAGCAACAAAATATATTGCATAGCACTGGCTATCAGCTAGTCCGCCATTTTTATGGGTGCATACACCTAAAAAAAAATTAAAATTTAGAGTACCCAATTGATTTATTGCAATTAATTGGCAATTTAGCGTGGCCAATCCACCTAATCGGCACATCTTTGAGTTTTGGGGGCGAAACCCATGCAAACATGGGGAGAATGTGCAAACTCCACACGGACAGTGACCCAGAGCCAGGATCGAACCTGGAATCTCGGCGCCATGAGGCATCAGTGCTAGCCACTGCGCCACCGTGCTGCCCCCGCATACACGTAAATGAGGTGTAGATCTTAAAAATGCTATTCGCCACATTTTTGCTTGTGTTGCAGTTTTTCCTTTAATGTTTTAAAGTGAAGAATTTCAACATTGCTGCATCTAAGCTGCCCAGTGTGGATACTACTTATTGCAAACTGAGGGTGAAATTGGTCGAATTCTATTTTCCATTGACTTCAGTGGAAAGGAAAGCCAGGCAGGGTATAAGACAGATGGTTAATTCAGTATCATTCCTTTGGAAATCCCACCAAAGAAAACCATAGAAAAGATACAACAGACAAGGGGGCCATTGAGCCCATCTAGTCCATGCTGACCCAAAGAGACACAGAGATGCCCTTTCCAATCCCATCTTCCTGCCCACGGCCGATGGACCTGCAATTTACAGCACTTAAGGTGGAGTTCCAGGTATGTTTTAAAAGAGTTCAGGGACTCTGCCTCCACCACCTACTATGGCAGCAAATTCCAGACACTCACTGCCCTCTGCATAAAAAGGATTTTCCTCATGTCACCTCTAATCCTTCTGCCACTTAGCTTGAATCTAAGACACCTAGTTTTTCAATTCTCTGCCGAGGGAAACAGGTTCCTTCTGTCGACTCTATCTCTACTCCTCACAATTTTGTATACCTCAATCATGCCACCCCTCGGCCTCCTCTGTTCCAAGGAAAACAACCCCAACTTCGCCTTAGCAACAATCCTCGAGTCCTAGCAACATTCTAGTAAATCTTCTCTGCACTCTCTCCAGAGCAATTACATCCTTCCTGCAATGTGGTGACCAGAACTGCACACAATACTCCAGTTGTGGCCTCACCAGTGTCTTATACAGTTCTATCATTATATCCCGACTTTTATATACATATACAGCTTAGACACATATTTTCTGATCTCTGTGATAATTGGAATGGGGCTTTAAAAAATCCAGACTGTTTTTGAGCAGGTTTGATAGTGTTTAGCCCAATATCAACAAACTCAGCCCCCTCCTGGCTCGAGCAGCCTCAGGCAAAATGCCACAAGTGAGGACTTGGCACCCAGCCCAAATAAGAAGTGAAAATCTGTTAGTAAGTTATTCACGACGATGAAATCAACTGCCAAACAATTGATATCCTGCTATGCCCTACAGTTACAGAGATTTTCATGTGAAGTGATGGAAATTGAAATATTAGTCAGGAAGGCTGGATTCAGACTATTCTGGGCTAAAATTCAAACTGGGTGAGGGTATGAAATCTGCTGAAGAGATTTGGCTGCTTTTTTCACTTCAGTGGAACGGATAATCTGACAGGATGTTATAACAAGTAGCCAATTCCCCACCACCTGTTTATCACCCTGCATATTTTCCTTTCATTCTAAACTAGCTTTTTCCATTCTTTCACTTAATTCAGTCTAACTATGTCAATCTTTGTCCAAGTACACAAGTGTAACTCATCACACAATTCATTGGCTTCTCACCTGGCATTCCTCCATCTTATAAAATCAATATTTAACATTGATAATATTTCAATAAGGGCAGCAGTTAGGATGCAATAAGAAAGGAAAAGTCCAATAAAGCTTAAACCTATTGTTTCTATGTTTAGCTCTTAACGGATGAGCTGTTCATTTCACCCGTTTTCTACTTTTCTTTCTATTCGTTCGCCATTACTATCCAGTGACCCCTGCTGGAAAATGTAAACGCATGGATGTTGGATGAAGAAAGGATCGGATTCATATGTAAAAAAAAAATCCTCAATTCAAGAGCATGGGATCAACCTTTTCAGAGATGCCTGAGGTATCCGAAAGTCGATCGTTTTCATCATGATGACATGCTGTTTCAGGAGAGAAGGGATGAAAACTAAAATCGTTTGAAACAAAATCAAAATTGTGAATGACAAAACTGGATTTGAGCAATTGTCACAAGAAGGTTAGTAACAGCATACATTAACGTGATTCCTATGAAATAGTTTTGCAGCAACAACAAAGTGAATCATTAACTGGTGTGAGATCTTACGTAACATGGTGGACGGTGAATAAAAATACTCATTTAGCAAGAGCCTGCAACTGCTTTCAGTTAGAGCTTAAACTGAGGTTGATTTGATTTGCTGTGGTGTGGTTGCTGATTTAACCAGTACCAGAATCGAACAACAGCACCTTGTTCTCGGATCATTTTTGGCTCAATGGTTTATCATGAGTCGCATTGCTGGGAACTGGGATGAAACAGATGTGATGACATAGATAGTTCGAAACTGAGACTTTATAATGAGCAAGAGGGTCCAGAGGTTGAGTGGATTGTTCAAAGGGGAAAAAGCAAGGTGCAGCACACAAAGACTCATGAGAGACGAATAGAGATGAAGTCGATGGTTTTTTGTTTTGAACTATTTACAGTATTCGTAAGAGGGAAAAAGGAAAAAAAAATTCTCGTTAAAGTCCACAACATTCTAGTGTTACACCGATGCCACGAGTCGGTCGGGTGGTCTGGTCGTCCTTGTCGATCGCCTCAGCCCCGGTGGTGGTGGTGCTTGTTCCAGTGTTGTCGTCTCCGGGAGCTTTACGGTTTCTGCTTCAGCTTCACTTCTGGTCGGACCTGGGAGGAGGACCGATTCTCCCGGGAAGGGGGCGGTCGCGGGGTGCGCCGGTGGCAGGGAGGGGGTGATTGGTGTCGAGGGGGTGTGCGTGTTGCCGGCGGACGCCAGATCTCGCAGGGAGACCGTGTCCTGTCGGCCGTCGGGGTACTCCACGTAGGCGTACTGCGGGTTCGCGTGGAGGAGGTGAACCCTCTCGACCAACGGGTCCGACTTGTGCGCCCGCACATGTTTCCGGAGCAAGATGGGTCCTGGGGCCGCCAGCCAGGTCGGCAGCGATGTTCCAGAGGAGGACTTCCTGGGGAAGACAAGGAGGCGCTCATGAGGCGTTTGGTTAGTGGTGGTACACAGCAGCGACCGGATGGAGTGGAGAGCGTCGGGGAGGACCTCCTGCCACCGTGAAACTGGGAGATCCCTGGATCAGGGGTGAGCTGGCAAGGTGGATACAGAACTGGCTAGGCCATAGAAGGCAGAGAGTAGCAATGGAGGGATGCTTTTCTAATTGGAGGGCTGTGACCAGTGGTGTTCCACAGGGATCAGTGCTGGGACCTTTGCTCTTTGTAGTATATGTAAATGATTTGGAGGAAAATGTAACTGGTCTGATTAGTAAGTTTGCAGACGACACAAAGGTTGGTGGAATTGCGGATAGCGATGAGGACTGTCGGAGGATACAGCAGGATTTAGATTGTCTGGAGACTTGGGCGGAGAGATGGCAGATGGAGTTTAATCCGGACAAATGTGAGGTAATGCATTTTGGAAGGTCTAATGCAGGTAGGGAATATACAGTGAATGGTAGAACCCTCAAGAGTATTGAAAGTCAAAGAGATCTAGGAGTACAGGTCCACAGGTCATTGAAAGGGGCAACACAGGTGGAGAAGGTAGTCAAGAAGGCATACGGCATGCTTGCCTTCATTGGCCAGGGCATTGAGTATAAGAATTGGCAAGTCATGTTGCAGCTGTATAGAACCTTAGTTAGGCCACACTTGGAGTATAGTGTTCAATTCTGGTCGCCACACTACCAGAAGGATGTGGAGGCTTTAGAGAGGGTGCAGAAGAGATTTACCAGAATGTTGCCTGGTATGGAGGGCATTAGCTATGAGGAGCGATTGAATAAACTCGGTTTGTTCTCACTGGAATGAAGGAGGTTGAGGGGAGACCTGATAGAGGTATATAAAATTATGAGGGGCATAGACAGAGTGGATAGTCAGAGGCTTTTCCCCAGGGTAGAGGGGTCAATTACTAGGGGCATAGGTTTAAGGTGCGAGGGGCAAGGTTTAGAGTAGATGTACGAGGCAAGTTTTTTACGCAGAGGGTAGTGGGTGCCTGGAACTCGCTACCGGAGGAGGTAGAGGAAGCAGGGACGACAGGGACATTTAAGGGGCATCTTGACAAATATATGAATAGGATGGGAATAGAAGGATACGGACCCAGGAAGTGTAGAGATTGTAGTTTAGTCGGGCAGCATGGTCGGCACGGGCTTGGAGGGCCGAAGGGCCTGTTCCTGTGCTGCACATTTCTTTGTTCTTTGTTCTTTGTTGTTCGTAGGGCCAGTAGGATGGTCTTCCAGACCGTGCCGTTCTCCCTCTCTACTTGCCCGTTCCCCCGGGGGTTGTAGCTGGTCGTCCTGCTCGAGGCTATACCCTTGCTGAGCAGGAACTGGCGCAGCTCGTCACTCATGAAGGAGGACCCCCTGTCGCTATGGACGTATGCGGGGCAACCGAACAGTGTGAATATGGTGTTAAGGGCTTTAATGACTGTGGCCGCTGTCATGTCAGGGCAGGGGATGGCGAAGGGGAAACGGGAGTACTCGTCCACCACGTTCAGGAAGTATGTGTTGCGGTCGGTGGAGGGGAGGGGCCCTTTGAAATCCAGACTGAGGCGTTCAAAGGGACGGGAGGCCTTGATCAGGTGCGCACTATCCGGCCTGAAAAAGTGCGGTTTGCACTCTGCGCAGATGTGGCAGTTCCTTGTGACTGTACGGACCTCCTCCACGGAGTAGGGGAGGTTGCGGGACTTTATAAAATGGTAGAACCGAGTGACCCCCGGGTGGCAGAGGTCCTCGTGGAGGGTTTGGAGACGGTTAATTTGTGCGTTGGCACATGTGCCGCGGGATAGGGCATCGGATGGCTCGTTCAGCTTTCCGGGACAGTACAAGATCTCATAGTTGAAGGTGGAGAGCTCGATCCTCCACCTTAAGATCTTGTCATTTTTAATTTTGCCCCGCTGTGCATTATCGAACATGAAGGATACTGACCGCTGGTCAGTGAGGAGAGTGAATCTCCTGCCGGCCAGGTAATGCCTCCAATGTCGCTCAGCTTCCACTATGGCTTGGGCTTCCTTTCCCACTGAGGAGAGGCGGATTTCTGAGGCGTGGAGGGTTCGGGAGAAAAAGGCCACGGGTCTGCCCGCTTGGTTAAGGGTGGCCGCTAGAGCTACATCGGAGGCGTCGCTCTCGACCTGGAAGGGGAGGGACTCGTCGATGACGCGCATCGTGGCCTTTGCGATATCCGCTTTGATGCGGCTGAAGGCCTGGCAAGCCTCTGTCGACAGGGGTAGGTCGTGGTCTGTATTAGGGGGCGGGCCTTGTCTGCGTACTGGGGGACCCACTGGGCGTAATATGAAAAGAACCCCAGGCAGCGTTTTAGGGCTTTGGAGCAGTAAGGGAGGGGAAATTCCATGAGGGGGCGCATACGTTCGGGGTCGGGGCCTATTATCCCATTGCGCACTACATATCCCAAGATGGCTAGCCGGTTTGTGCTAAAAACGCACTTGTCCTCGTTGTTTGTGAGGTTCAAGGCTTTAGCGGTCTGGAGGAATTTTTGGAGGTTGGCGTCGTGGTCCTGCTGATCGTGGCCGCAGATGGTTACGTTGTCGAGATACGGGAACGTGGCCTGCAACCCGTGTTGATCAACCATTCGGTCCATCTCTCGTTGGAAGACCGAGACCCCGTTTGTGACGCCAAATGGGACCCTTAGGAAGTGGTATAATCGCCCGTCTGCCTCGAAGGCTGTGTACTTGCGGTCACTTGGGCGGATGGGGAGCTGATGGTAGGCGGACTTGAGGTCCACGGTGGAGAAGACCTTATATTGGGCAATCCGATTGACCATGTCGGATATGCGGGGGAGAGGGTACGCATCTAGCTGTGTGTACCAGTTGATGGTCTGGCTATAGTCTATGACCATCCTTTGCTTCTCCCCTGTCTTTACTACTACCACCTGTGCTCTCCAGGGACTATTGCTGGCCTGGATTATGCCTTCCTTCAGTAGCCGCTGGACTTCGGACCGAATGAATGTCCGGTCCTGGGCGCTGTACCGTCTGCTCCTAGTGGCGACGGGTTTGCAATCCGGGGTGAGGTTTGCAAACAAGGATGGGGGCTCAACCTTGAGGGTTGCGAGGCCGCAGATAGTGAGTGGGGGTATTGGGCCGCCGAATTGGAAAGTTAGGCTCTGCAGATTGCACTGGAAGTCTAATCCCAGTAATGTGGGTGCGCAGAGTTGGGGAAGGACGTAGAGCCTGTAGTTTTTAAACTCCCTCCCTTGCACCATTAGGGTCACTATGCAGAAGCCTTTGATCTGTACGGAGTGGGATCCTGCAGCTAGGGAAATCTTTTGCGCACTGGGACGGATGGTCAAAAAACAGCGTCTTACCGTGTCGGGGTGGATGAAGCTTTCTGTGCTCCCGGAGTCGACCAGGTATGGTGTCTCGTGCCCGTTGATCAGCACCGTTGTTGTCGTCGTCTGGAGCGTCCGGGGCCGTGCTTGGTCCAGCGTCATTGAGGCCAGACGTGGTCGTAGTGCTTCAGCGTCTTCCTCGAACCCCGTGGAGCCGTCGATGCTGGGGTCCATTGTTGCCGTCCAAGATGGCGGCGGGGTGAACAAAATGGCCCCCCCCATGCATCGCACATGGCAGGGGGGTCCCAAGATGGCGGCGGGGGTGGACAAAATGGCCGCCCCCATGCGTCGCACAGGGCTGGGGGGTCACAAGATGGCGGCGCCCCTCCTCCCCTCGTGGTGGCCGGGGCCCAAAATGGCTGCGCCTGCGGGTCGCACATGGGACGCTGGGGGGGTTGGGGAGCGTTTGAAACGCGCAGGACTCCTTCTTCTCCGGGGACAGCGGCGACCCCCCGGGACCGGCACACAGCCGCGAAATGGCCCTTTTTCCCGCAGCTCTTGCAAATCGCTGCGCGGGCTGGGCAGCGCTGCCGGGGGTGTTTCGCCTGGCCGCAGAAATAGCAGCGGGCCCCCCCGGGACGACTTGGCGTCTGAACCGCGCAAGCCTGTGGGGGGGGGGGGTTTGTCGTGACGGGGGTCCACGGAGCCCAAGGGGCTGCCACGCGGTCGGGGCCGTAGGCGCGGGCGTTTCGCGCGGCCACATCTAGGGAGGCTGCAAGGGCCCGTGCCTCTGAGAGTCCTAGCGACTCTTTTTCTAAAAGTCTTTGGCGGATTTGGGGAGAGTTCATACCTGCCACAAAAGCATCGCGAATTAACATGTCCGTGTGTTCAATCGCGTTTACCGGCGGGCAGCTGCAGGCCCGTCCCAAAATTAGCAGCGCGGCGTAGAATTCGTCTAGCGATTCTCCGGGACTTTGCCGTCTCATTGCGAGTTGGTAGCGTGCGTAGATCTGGTTCACTGGGCGAACATAGATGCTCTTTAGTGCTGCGAACGCCGTCTGGAAATCCTCTGCGTCTTCTATGAGAGGGTAAATTTCCGGGCTTACCCTCGAGTGCAGGACCTGTAGTTTCTGGTCTTCTGTGACCCGGCCGGGGGCCGTTCTGAGGTAGGCTTCGAAACAAGTCTGCCAGTGTTTAAAAACTGCTGCTGAGTTCACTGCGTGGGGGCTGATCCTCAGGCATTCCGGGACGATCCTGAGCTCCATAGTCCTTTAAGCACGCTTAATAAATTGTAGCGCACAAAGACTCACGAGAGACGAATAGAGATGAAGTCGATGAGGCTTTATTAAGCGTGACTTGTTCCCCGCAGTTCAGCAACAGACTGGCCTGCGGGGGAGAACTCCTGGTTCTTATACTTATATGGTTTTTGGCGCGAGAGCCGGGAGTTTCACCCAGCGCCGCTGCTAGCCCTTCACCGGTTTTGGAATCGTTGAGGGGTCAGCGTCGTAAAATGCCCGCAAATTCTCGGTTTGAGCCGGAACTTAGCCGCTGAAACAGAGAATACAGCTCATGGCGTCAGTCCCGAGCAGCTCAGAATCCGTAATGGGCTAGCACCGGCGCCACGTGGAGCTAAAGCAATTCCAATGAAAAATGGTCTCCGATGTGCCAGGGTGGGGTTGGCACTCGAGAAGCTGACAGGCTGTAGCCGCAGATAAGCACTCCAGTCTCCACACACACTCATTCCAACCAACAAGGTGGCAGCCCGAAGAGCGGCACCATGGTTCGCAGATGCGGAACACGAGACCCTGACGGATGCAATGGAGGAGAGGCGGGGCACACTGGTCCCTGGGATGGGAAGGTGGCTGCCGCCTGTCACCTTGCACCGGCCTGGGCACAGGTGCAAGAGACCGTGAGCTCTGTGGGCCCCAGTGCCAGGATTGGCGAGCAGTGTCACAGGAAGCTGCAAAAAATCCTCCATGCGGCCAGGGTGAGTAGCCAGCATCATGCCCCTGACACCGACTCCCAACCCACACACCGGTAACCACCCCCTCCCCTGGAGGATCACCAAACCCCACCCACTGGAGTTACTTCGCACCCCAACCTGCACACATCCCAGTACCCATACCGTCTGCCATGGCCAGGTGCCATGTTCACAATGGCCACGAGCTGCCCAACCCATGTGCTGCCCATGCCTGGTTGGTGGACCCAGGGAGAGAGCAGTCGCCGAGGCAGAGGTCAGCATAAGGGACCTAGTGAGCCCCATTGGGTTGCGGTGCACCTACAGCATGAGTGGCATCACCCCCACACTACCCCCCTCCACCCTGTCACTTCACCTCCCCCACACCATGCCACCACCCCAACCCCAGCACCTCACAACCTCCACACCACCCCGCCACTTCACCTCCCCCAGACCACCCTACCGCACCCAACCCCAGCACCCCACAACCTCCACACCACCCCACCTCCCCCAGACCACCCCACCACACCCAACCCCAGCACCCCACCACCCAAACCTAGCACCCCACCAACCCAACCATGCGGATATCTTGTGTCTTGTAGGATCACCTGGCAATGAGGTGTGCCCTTCTGGTGTTCCCCTGCCACCAGCCACAACCCCAGGATGCATCCAGTGACGAGGCAGCACCGGACAGCCACGCTAGCACCAAAACACCAGCACGTGACACCCTGGAGCACCAATCCAGGGGATGACACCGACTTCCCCTCACAGCTGTATCCAACACCCTCCACCCTCCCAGAGACACTCACCTCGATAGAACACTTTAGAAAAGAGGCTCCTGGGGCACTATCTGGTGTGTACCACACACACATGCAGTGGTACATCAGGTGGCAGTGGGAACTCCTGAGGGGCGGACTGCCGGAGGACGGCCCAACCCTAGGGACAAGCTGCCGTCCAGACATGTCTCGGGCTTCTGGGTAGGGTGGTCCCATTGACAATGGAGATGCAAACACAGCCAGGGACTATATGAGGGGGTGTCGGCAACTATTCAGCGCCTGCGGGTACAGTTGGAGGAGTCCAACTACCTGCAGGGACAGGAGGCAGTGCCCAGCATGCATGCCCCCCAGGCCAACACCGCATGGGCGACGTCCACGGTGGAGGCCTTGGGTCGAATGCATCGTCCATGGTTCAGGATGTCCAAGGCCTGGGGCACAGTGTGTGGGCGGTGGCTGAGACACAGGACAGGGCTTCCCTGTCACAGGCAGCTAAGTCCCAGGGCCATCTGGATATTGCAGCGGCGCTCCAGAGCTTGGTCCAGTAACAATGGATCATGGCTGTCAGCATCGATGGCCTTGGCCTGGCACTGGCTAACCTGAGCCAGTCACAAAGGAACCTGGCACAGTCACTGAGTGAAGTGGCACTGTCCCAAAGGGAGGTGACCCAGTCCATGGCCGCTGGCATTGAAACACTGGTCGAGATGAGAGCTAGCCTCTGGGCTGGCAGCACCAGGTGGTGGGGGAGGCCCAGGAGCTTGTTCCGGCCGCAACCCCATCGCACGGAGTAGCCTTGGGGCCATCAGACCCCCTGAGGGAGGAGGAGGTGGTGGGGCCCATGCAGGTGACCCTTGAAGGGGAGGTGCTGGAACACTGCAGTGCCTTGGACTCTGGCACATCTGATGGGCAGTGGGTAGAGCAGGCTGGTACCACATCATCTCGGACACCCAAGAGACTGCTGGGCCCGTCCAGGCCTGGTCGCTTCAGAGGACGGCTGCAAAATGGGACCCAAGGGTTGGAATCACAGCAGGCCACCTCACCCCTGATGTACTGGGGTTCTGCCTAGACGTAGCATTCGGGCTCGTAAGGCCAGAAAGTTAGACACCAGTTAAGTTGGCATATGTGCAGGTGGCACGGTGGCACAGTGGTCAGCACCACTGCCTCACAGTGCTGAGGACCTGGGTGGGACGGGATGTTCGTGCCACCGTTGGCCAGGTCCCTAATCGGCGAACCTGAAGGTGATTAGAGAATCTTGTGCGCGCTGGCCCTGGCACATATGTTATGGGGCCTTCTGTGCCTGCCAAGCCCCATACCCTGCCCATCCTAGCCCACCACACATCCTGCTCTTCAGATGAGGACTGGTGTTCATCTCCCAACTCCAGCCCGTTGCCCTTCTGCTGCGCAATGTTGTGGAGGACGCAGCAGATCGCCACAATGTGGGAGACCCTCCTAGCGCTATATTGGAAGGCCCCAGCAGAACGGTCCAGGCCCCTGAATGGCATCTTCAGGACACCGATGCACCGTTTGATCACAGCCCTGGTTGCGGCATGGGCGTTGTGGTAGCGGGTCTCCGCGTTGATCTGTAGCCTTCAGATAGGTGTTATCGGCCATGATAGCAGCGGATAGCACCTGTCACCCAAGAACCAATCCCTCACCCGAGGGCATGCCTCGAAGGAGTTGGGAACCGTCGAGTGTGCAAGGTGAAAGTATCGTGCACACTACACTGCCTGGGTATTGGGTGCAGATGTGCATGATATGCATCTCATGGTCACACACTAGCTGCACATTCCTGGACAGGAACCCCTTTTGGTTTGTGAAGACTACCCCCTCATGTGCCAGTGCTCATAGGGGGACATGTGTCCTGTCGATCACCCCCTGAACCTGGGGCATCCTGGCGATGGTGGTGAACCGCTCTGCCCGGGCATCCTGGTGTGCTCGGTCCACAACAAAGCTGATATATTGTGGTGGGCGGGCATAAAGTTCTCCGTGGTGGCGCAGATGCACCTGTGCACCGAGGTTTCTGAGATCCCTGACAGGTCTCCACTCGGAGCCTGGCAGGACCTCGTGGCGAAAAGGTTCAGGGCGACTGTCACCTTGACGGCCACTGGGAGCGGCTATCCTCCCACATACTCCTGCGGTTCCAGGTGGGGCATAATCCAGCAGATATGCCATACGGTCCCCCTGCTCAGCCGGAGTCTTTTTTAAAAATAAATTTAGAATACCCAATTTTTTTTTTCCAATTAAGGGGCAATTTAGCATGACCAATCCACCTAACCTGCACATCTTTGGGTTGTGCGGGTGAAACCCACGCAGACACAGGGAAAATATGCAAACTCCACACAGACAGTGACCCAGGGCTGGGATTCGAACCTGGGTCCTCAGCGCCGTAGGCAGCAATGCTAACCATTGTGCCACGTGCCGCCCCGCAGCCGGAATCTTTGATGACATGCCTGGTCCGGCTGGTCCTTCAATGACAGACGCTGTCAGTACACGCATGGCCTAATGCAACGCTCCCTTTCCACCTCCTCCTTGGTCTATTGGGCGGCCGCTCTCCATCCTCACTGGGGCAGGCTCTGCTGCTGCAGGATCCTTCATGAGCAGTTTCTGCTCCTAGAGCCTCAGTGCATCCCCAGGGCTGCGGCGGATGGGGTGATGGCAACCATTCCGGGTTGGATTCCAAAATCCATTATCTGCAGGGGGTGAAAGTCAGGGGATGTGCCCAAACAGGTCCAACGGGCAACACGGTGGCCCCGGTCTACACTGCAGACCCCTGACCCTGCATGTCTCCTTATCGCACTCCTATCACATCCCCACCCCCACCCATTCCCCCTGGACAATCAGCCCCCTGCACCGCACACCTGGCCCCATTGGTGCCTGGAACCATAGGGGCCTTTGGCCCCAGCGACTGTTCCTGCCAGCAGGGGTACCGGTGTCTGGCGCTACCCATGCCAGTGGTATGCTCTGCTGCCCCCATTCGGCCTCATGTAGGGTTTACCATGGGTGTTCCCCTTGGGTGGTCCGCGTGATGCTCCGCAGGCAGGTGGCGCCCGGTTGTGGCGGTTTTGGAGG